>NC_092720.1:54558889-55165139 GCF_047496885.1 Scyliorhinus torazame | reverse complement strand
AATAGGATAAGAGTCCGTTCTTGTAACTGCTTTCACCTTTCGATAGTCCACACACAATCGTTGGGTACCGTCTGGTTTAGGTACCATCACCATGGGTGAGCTCCATTGGCTGCAACCCACTTCAATTATGCCACTCTTCAGCATACTCTCAATCTCTCTGTTAACCTGTGTCAACTTTAAAGGATTAAGTCTATATGGATGTTGTTTGATAGGAACAGCATTTCCCACATCTACATCATGTATAGCCATTTTAGTACTTCCCAATTTATCTCCACAAACTTGCCCATGTGATATCAATAACTCTTTCAGGTCAGTTCGTTTTTCCTCTGGAAGGTAACTTAACAATTCATCCCAATTTTTAAGAACACCCTCATTTTCCAATTTAATTTGAGGTATGTCAAATTCACAGTCATCTGGATTTGGTTCGTCACTTTGAGTTAGAATCATTAAAACCTCCTTTTTCTCTCCTTCCCTTTCAAAGTACCTTTTAAGCATATTCACATGACACACTCGGTGAGTCTTCCTTCAATCTGGTGTTTTTACCACATAATTCACCTCACTTAATTTCCTTTCAATCTGAGACGGTCCACAAAACCTAGCTTTTAAAGGTTCACCTACCACTGGTAACAATACTAAAACTTTATCCCCACTGGCAAAACTACGAACTTTGGATTTCTTGTCCGCTACCCGTTTCATCACATTTTGTGCCACTTTCAAATGTTGTCTAGCCAATTCACCTGCTCTATTTAATTGTTCTCTAAAATTTGACACGTAATCTAATAGTGTAATTTCCAATTTCTCACCCACCAATTTTTCCTTAATCAATTTAAGTGGTCCTCTTATCTCATGACCAAAAATTAGTTCAAAAGGACTAAATTTGGTAGACTCATTAGATTCATCCCTAATTGCAAACAATAAGAATGTGTTTCCTTTATACCAACCCTCTGGATAATCTTGACAATACGCCCTCAACATTGTCTTTAATGTCTGATGCCACCTTTCTAACGCTCCCTGAGATTCCGGATGGTATGCAGTTGATTTAAAGTGTTTTATTCCTTAGCTATCCATAACTTCTTTGAATAACTTTGAAGTAAAATTTGATCCTTGATCCGATTGAATTTCTGTGGGTAGTCCATATCTAGTAAAGAATTTAAGTAACTCCTCCACAATCCTTCTAGCTGTAATATTACATACTGGAATGGCCTCTGGAAACCTAGTAGACACATCCATTACAGTCAAAAGATATTGATTCCCACTTTTTGTTTTAGGAAGCGGTCCTACACAATCGATTAGGACCCTTGTAAAAGGTTCCTCAAATGCTGGAATGGGTATTAAGGGCGCTGGTTTTATCACTGCTTCAGGTTTCCCTATCACTTGACATGTGTGACATGATTGACAAAATTTAACTACATCTTTATGTAGTCCAGGCCAATAAAAATGTTTCTGGAGTTTAGGTTGAGCTTTCCTTATTCCCAAATGACCTCCCACTGGTACCTCATGTGCAACTCGCAACACCTCCTTTCTATACCCTACCGGCAATACTACTTGATGAACTTCTGCCCACTTTTCATCCGCCTGCATATTTACAGGTCTCCATTTTCTCAACAAGACATCATTTTTACGGTTATAACACTCTGGTATACTCTCAGATTCCTCTTCCTTTCTGATTTATCCGTTTTATTTCTACATCTTTCTGTTGTAAGTCCACCAATTTTCCTGAACTAAAAATATCCACCTCATCCTCCACCTGTTCTTGTTCTTTTTCAACCATCTGATCAAAAATCGTTTCTGATAATTGCACTTCAACTTCATCTTCACTCTTTGATTTCTCCTCTTGTCTTCACCTGTGACTTTGCGACCTTGTTACTACACAATCCAGAAAAATCCCAGGATCTGATTTTCCACTGGCTTATCAACCACAGTAGGCATCACTCCCACCTGTGATCCAGCTATATCATTACCCAAGATAAACTGTTTTCCTGGACAAGATAGTTTATCTATTACTCCTACTACCACTTCACCACTCTTCACTGGACTTTCCAACCTTACCTTGTAATGGAACGCTACTCCTCTCACCTTGAATTCCACATATCACCACCTTTTCTGGCAACATTCTTCCCAAACTACATAATTCCTCATCTCTTACCATTAAAGATTGACTAGCCCCTGTATCTCTTAAAATTGTGACTTCTTTACCTGCTCCTCCTGATACACATGAGTAAACTTTTACCCACACAAGTAAATTCTTTAAAGACATCTGGCACCTTCTTAACAATTACTTCTTGAACAGGCTGTACAATCGTTTGCACCTCCTTCGCTTCCCTTGGGATTTCCTTTACCAATCTAACAAACCCCACTGTCTTATCCTGTTTTACCACATCAGCCTTCCCAGTGCTTTTCTTCAACCATCAACTTTACATGGCCTAGTTTATTACAGTGAAAACATCTGAAACTTTTCATTTCTTTTCCACCCTCCTGGATTTATTTTTTAATCTGAGGTACACTCTCTTTATTGTCTCCCATCAGATCACCTTTACCTTTACCACTTGAGTATTTCTCATGTCCCCAGTTTCTTTCCCTCACCGGTTGAAACTGATGTTGGAAACCAAGCTTTGATTTATGAACTAATTCATAATCATCTGCCATTTCCGCTGCTAATCTCACAGTTTTAATCCGCTGTTCTTCCACATGAGTTCTCACTACATCAGGAATTGAATTTTTAAACTCCTCCAAAAGTATAATTTCTCTGAGAGCTTCATACGTTTGGTCTATTTTCAAACCCCTTATCCACCTATCTAAATTACTCTGTTTGAGCCTTTCAAACTCCATGTATGTTTGACCAAATTCTTTCCTTAAATTTCTAAATCTTTGTCTGTAAACTTCAGGCACTAGCTCATATGCACTTAAGATGGATTTCTTCACCTCCTCATATGTTCCAGATACCTCCTCCGGTAGTGATGCAAATTCTTCACGAGCTCTACCTACCAGCTTTGTTTGAATCAATAATACCCACATGTCCTGTGGTCATTTCATTTGTTTAGCTACCTTCTCAAATGAAATGAAAAAGGCTTCCAATTCCTTCTCGTCAAACCTTGGCAATGCTTGGACATATTTAAATAGATTCCCACCAAGCCTTCGACTATGACGCTCTGTCTCATTATCCTCATCACTATCATCCAACTGTACGTTTCCCTTTACGTCTGCCAATTTTAACTGACTGTCATGTTTCATGGCCATTTTCTGAAGTGCAAACTCCCTCGCTTTATCTTTTTCCCTGATTTGTATCTCCCTTTCTTTTTCTTTTTGTTCTGCTAGGACTATTCTTTCTTTTCTCCTTTCTTCGCTCTCCTTTTCCTTTTCCTCTCTCTCTCTCTCTCTTTCTTTTTCCTCTCTGTCTCTTTCTCTTTCTTTTTCCTCTCTCTCACTCGCGTATGCCAGCTGCTTTAATTCTTTCTCATGTTCCATTTGTTTAATTTGCAACTGAATTTTTTGCCATTTCCAATGAGTCAAACTCTATCTCAGGCAACTTTAAATGCTTAACCACCACCATAATTACCTCATCTTTTCGCATTTTGTCAGGTAATGTTAACTGCAATGTTCTTGCCAAATCTAACAGTCTGCTTTTCGTTTCTGTCCGTAAAGTACTACGTGTGACATTCTCCACCCCCAAAAATGTCTGAGCCTCTGAAAGAGCCATTGTTCACAACACTCTCCCCACTTAAACTAAAATACCACACTGGAAAAGCAACAATCCTTCACTGTCTTTAAGTTCACAAAAGCCAATCCAATAGATAGACTTTTATCCCCCTCGAGCCTCCAATTGTTATGGGCGAGGCGTTTTCAGAACCCCAAAAGGTATCATGAAGTTCAACCAACCTCTCCCTTTAATGGATTTGTTGCTTTTCCTAGCACACGGCTCTTCCCATTGGTGTGGGATTACAATTATGGACACGTGGGTTTTTAAACACAAAACACTGTTTATTCATAGAACTTACAGTGCAGAAGGAGGCCATTCGGCCCATCGAGTCTGCACCGGCTCTTGGAAAGAGCACCCTACCCAAGGTCAACACCTCCACCCTATCCCCATAACCCAGTAACCCCACCCTACACTAAGGGCAATTTTGCACACTATGGGCAATTTAGCATGGCCAATCCACCTAACCCGCACATCTTTGGACTGTGGGAGGAAACCGGAGCACCCGGAGGAAACCCATGCACACACGGGGAGGATTTTCTGTAGAATGGCAGAGATATATTAGCTTGGTTGACTTCAGCTCCAGCACCTTGCTTTCATCCTGCAGCTCTCTGGACATACACAGACACACACAACCTGCTTTTTCCAACTGCAAAACTAAACTGCAAAATGGCTGACCTGAGCTCAGCCCCACCCACTCTCAGACATCACTGTTTTCTTAAAGGTACATTGCTTAAACATCCATGTCTTAAAGGTACCCTCACATGACAACAGGGGGTGGACCATCTCCGTCTGGGACTGTGCCACATCACCCATTGACTGTGGCACCACCTTCTGTGTCTGTGTTACATCAGCCAGTGACTGCGCAATCTCCCTCTGGGACTGGGCCACCTCCCTCTGTGTCTGCTCCATGTTAGCCGGCATCTGGGCAATGCCGCTAAGGCTCCCAGCCATGGCCTGCTGTGACTGGGCCATGCTCAGGAGTACCACTGCAATTTCCAGGAGGCTCTGGCACAAGGCTGCCTGCAAGGTGGCAACCCTGTCCTGGGCCTCAGCCAGCTCCTGCACAGAATGCCCCAGGCCTTGGACATGCAGATCCATAGCCAAAGCCGTTGTGCCCAGTGTCTCTACCGCGGATGCCACCCGTGCGGTGTCGGCATGGGTGGCACACATGGTCGGCACCACCTCCTGCTCCTGCACGCGGTTGGACTCCTTGACCTGCGCCTGGAGATGCTGGATGCTCGCCGACATCCCCTCATGTTGTCCCGAGCTCTGCGTAAGCATCGACACAATCGATGGGCGGCAGCTAGTTCCTGGGGTCAGCACGCCTTCCCACCATCCTCCCCCTCGGGAGTTCCTCCCTCCACCTGCTGTACCAGAGCAGCTGTGTGGTGTGCACCAGTTAGTGTCCCAGGAGCCTCTTCACTAAAGTACCCAATCAAGGTGAGTGCCTCTGGGATGGTGGAGGGTGTTGGAGACAACTGTGACGGGAAATCTATGTCAACATCGGACTCGGGCTCCGGTGTGTCCTGACTCTTGGGCGGAGGACTGTTGACCGAGCTGCTCTCCTCCTCACTGCTTGGCTCACCGGTGGGGGGGGGGGGTCTCCAGCTGTGGCACTGGCTGGGGGTGGGGGACATCGGATGGACCTGCCTCATCACCAGCAAGTCCTGCAAGGCACAAGACGAGACGCATGATTAGACCACGGGCCCGGGAGTGGTGGGGGTGGTGTGGGTATGAGGTTGATGCTGAGGGAGAGCGTTGTGTGGGGGTGAGGGCGAAGGTGAGGGTGAGGGTGGTGTGGGGGTCTTTTGGGGGTGGTGTTAGGGGGTGCTGGGGGGTTGACACACATGGCCTGGGGAACCGCAACTCAACAGGGTTTCAGTTCCTTGCCTGCTGCCGACATCCACTTCAGCGACCTCCCTTTCATCCGGGCCACCGACCTCGCCTAAGGCCCTCTGCTTTTCCACGGTGAGGGGCCGCAGGTCTGGTGGTCCTCCTCCAGTTTTCTCCCGCTCAAGGCAGTTATGAGCGGCCTTATCGTTGGGTGGGGGAGGGAAACAGAAAATGACAGTGTTAGACAATTCAACGCAAGTAGCAGAGGGGGTGGGATAGCTGGTGGCTTCATGTCCAGGGCACCTAGCTACGGCGGCCGGCATGGGTGCAGACATGTGGTGCAGGTGGGGGACCGCCCGGTTATGGGTTTGTTGGAAGCGGGTTGGCGCCAGGGGCACAGTGTCCCCTACTCACCCTGGCCGCCCTGAGGAGGTTGTGCAGTTTCTTCCGGCACTGCTGGCCAGTCTGGACAGTTATGTTGGTGGCGCTCATGCCCTCTGCCACCTGCGCCCTGGCACGGCAGATGGCAGCAGCTGGCAGCCTCCTTCCTGGGCTGGGGTACAGGGTCAACCGTCTCTCCTCCACCACGTCCAGGAAGGTCTCTAGCTCAGCCTCCACGAAACGAGGTGCCGCTCTCCTTGCTGCCATCTTGTTGGCTGGGA
This sequence comes from Scyliorhinus torazame, assembly GCF_047496885.1. Lineage (NCBI taxonomy): Eukaryota > Metazoa > Chordata > Chondrichthyes > Carcharhiniformes > Scyliorhinidae > Scyliorhinus > Scyliorhinus torazame. Next base: position 55,158,947 of record NC_092720.1, on the reverse strand, counting down.
TGGTGTGTGTGGGCAGTGAAGTGTACATACGGTTGCAGCTTGTCAGCCTCCTGAGTGTCAATCACGAAACTGGCAATTCCAGCACCATTTCTCATTGGAAACTATTGTGTTCCACGTGGCGCTGGTGCGAGACCCTCAACAGTCGCTGAATTTGACCAGATCCAACGCCAGTTTTGCTGTCGTGGATCTCCATTAATCCTGCGCCAGTATGAGTGGAGATCTCCGTTGCAAGATTGCGGCCAGGACCTCAATTCAGTGCTAAACCCCAAATTTGCATATGTATCCTTCAGGCATAGGTAAGAGATGCCTCTTGTTTGTCCCCACCAATGCAGCAATCTCTGAACACGTTCTGCCTGGTGTTTTATTGCCTCAAGAGGCCAATAAAAAACACACGATACTCGACACAAATTAATCCCAGTGATCCTAAAGACATATAGCCATGTCGGGATATTAATTGTTGATTCTATGATCATAAATTTTGCTACAGTATATTTAACCCAGTCTCATTTTACATGTAACCATCATTTCTTTATGTAATAACTTTAATGTCAGAATTAATAGCAGCATATTTCAGTTAATAATAGCACATCTTGCTATGTACTCTTGGAGTCCATCTGCAAATACCAGCAGCAATGTATTACTACTGATATTGGTGATTGTACATTTTCAGTCAAAATCATTAACCACAATTCCTATTTGAATGGTTAAATATCGCAGTTGCAATCCTGATGAATCAAGACAAATACGTCATTATCCCAAACTCAGAAGTTAACCCCTTACAAGGCTTGATGTAAAATGTCTCTTTGGCAATCGTGGTCCCCTCTGAATGAGCTTGTCAAATTAGTGCCGAATTATAGGCACTGCATGCAGTTGGTTCGTGTCTGTCAAGGAGCTGGGTTTCAAGTACCCAAACTCATTTCAGTTAGGAGTCTTACTAGCCATTAGAGATTTGAGACGTTAATCCCATCCATCTGCACTGAATTCAATCCCAGAGTTCGGGGCTGAAAGAATAATATTCAATTTAGTGGTAACAACCACGGGCACGCCAACATTTTAAACTTCCCTGGATCTCTGTATTGTAGAAAAGTGATAATAGCGAGATGATATTGAAAGCACCATCATGTCTGCAAGTTGCATAGTCATGTATATGAGGGTCTTTTTTACAATGAGTTATTTACCACTTTAAATATCTCACAATATCAAAACATGCTGTTCACTTTCTGTTTTGCGTGCAGTTGGATGATTAATGCCAGCTTAATCCTCTGGGTGTTATTAATATTTAAAACATTTACACTGCTGCTACTGATATGGGATTACAACTCTCAACTGCTTAGCTATCTTGATCACTTTATTATCCTCCAGGCTGTCGCATGTCAAAAGGTAATAAGGTGACCATTACTGATATTAAGAAGGTCATCTTTGAACTTGACTTTTAAAATATCAACTTTAGGCTCATGTTTATAATGCACTAAGTCCTTTGCCCTTTGCACTGAATGTCGAAAATTATGGATCCACAGAAATTTCTTAATGGTTGATGGCATTCATTATGCATCAGAGACAGGAATCTTACGCTTTCCTTTGTAATGCTAAGACAACTTTGTTTGGCCGCTCAAGATAAACTATTAATCGGGAAATTATATGTGTAAAACAAAATACAGGCTGAATGATCCATCTTGTGCAATCACCATTGAAAGAAGCATAGTATTAAAGGGGATTGTTTTGAGTGTTTTTCTATTAATTTCTTTCTTTTTCTTTCCTTCTCTCCTGAAAACAGTTTCTCCTTTTGGGCTATGAGCCGATGTGTGCCAGGAGCCTCCCCTGTTCCTTTGTGCAAGCTCCCATTTACCATGCAGAGCCCAGGAATATACTTAACACTTCAAACTTGTACAAACATCAACCAATCCCCTGCCCCCAAACCCCGCCATCGCAGCTTACCATTCCTAGGCCTGTAGGCCTCAGTCAAAATAAAATCGCCAAGGCAAGAATGAAAGAAATTAATAGAAAAACACTCAAAATAATCCCCTTCAAGAAAGAATAGGCCTGTGTGTGAACCTTGAGCTGAAGGCCTAGTTTGAAAAGAGCTAAAGTGACTCTCTAGAAGGCCTGCTGGCTGTAAGTACTGTACTGAATGAATGACTCTGCAAAGATCACCATTACCAGCTGTAAACCCGAGACTTTGATCAACCAGTGTGCTGCGAAGAAAGACTGCTACAGAACCACCATTGGGAGCGAGGACTCTTAACTTTTGACCTTTACTCTTATTATTTTTGATCCTTTTCCCCCTCTGTGTTTGTCTATCTTATGTGTGTGGGCAGAGGGTGCAACAGTTAAAGAGAGAGTAGGCTAGCTTTCTTGTTATCCAGTTGTAATTACCACATATTTCATCTTTGTTCCTGTTGTAAATTGTGTTTCAACTTATAAACCTGGTGACTGTAATTACTAGGCAGCCAAACGCCAAAGACTTTGGTTATTTTTATAAGAATTATTGGTTACTTGTGCTGTGAATCCGGGGCAAATGAGGCTGAAAGTGACCAGTCGCTTGCTCAGAGTTTTGTAACAATATAAACTAATGCAGCACATGCTGGGAATCTAACTTGGGACCTCCTAGTTTGCATAGTCTAGGGGCTTTACTAATTAAACCAGTGGGCGAGCTAAGCAGGTACTTCATACCTGCAAAGCTTGCAAAAAACAAATCTCCACTCGCGCCCACCCCCTTTGAGGGGAAATTTCACTTTTGAAGAGTTGTAGTCCAGCCAATTGGAAAACATATGTGACAGTTGAAAGAGAGACATTTTGTTACAGCACATAACAATATGCAGTGCACCTGCCAGAGATGGCTCTCGCTTTGTTGAACACACATCAGCATCCTTTTCAGTCCTGTATACTAATCCGTGGAGTCCAATTATATTGAAAAGTTCAGCAATTGCCAGACTGAGAAGAGACTTATTAAATATTAAGCGGTTCACCAAACTGCACTTGTTCAGGTCACTGGATTAATCCTTCTTACTTGAAGGTTCACAAAAGTTGTCATGAATTTCATAACTGTCGAATGACATGGATGTGATCAAGCTACAACGGTAATTCACGTCAGTGGACTATTAACCGGGACTCAACATCACAGGAGAAAGATTGGGGGGATAATTTGGCTGTGGTGCGCATTTCTTGCACGATAAATTTGGCTTGCTGACGCAAAGCAGGTGACATTGACCTTTTCTGCTTTCTGCTCACTCTTTTCTTACCTTTTACTCCAAATTATGCACGCTCTCGTCCTCAGTACCTCTGTTCAACTGACAAGAATAATCCTATTGGAATAGTTACAATCCCACGACATTGTTTAATTTCTGTTCAGTATTTTCATTTGATATATTTTTAGGAATGATCTGTTAAGACTGCAAGAAATGTAATCTTTTCTTCAATTGTTTACAGGTGTAAGAGTAAAATTGCTGCCCATTGAAAAGTGTTCGTCAAAACACGTTGCTGCTACTCTCTAACTGACGTATGAATTTGTGAAGTAAGTAGAGTGGGTAAAAGCTGCCATGTGGATCCTTTTGCAAGTTCAGTAAAGGAAATCAAAAGGAAAATCATCAACATTAGCTAGACCATGAGAGAGGCAAGATAAATCAGGAGAACAATAGAAAGTAAAACTAATATGAGTGAAATAGATAGTAAGGCAAAGAAAGTTATGACCACAATCAGTGGCAATGTCAAATAGAAGACATTTAGGGAAAATATTTTTGACATACACTTAGAATCATAGAATTTACAGTGTAGAAGGAGGCCATTCGGTCCATCGAGTGTGCACCGGCCCTTGGAAAGAGCACCCTACCCAAGCCCACACCTCCAACCTAGGAATCCTGCGATAAGTGACTCCCGACATATTTCCAAGTCAGGGTGGTGAATGGCTTGGAGGGAAACTTCCAGGTGGTGAGGTTCTCAGGTACCTGCTGCTCTTGTCTTTCTAAAAGGTAACAGTCGTGGGTTTATGGTACACACGGCTGCCACTGTTCATCGATGATGGAGTTTGTTTGTGGGATGTTTGTGGAAGGGGTAGCAATCAGCTGGGTTACTTTGTCCTGGATGGTTGTGAGCTTCTTGGGTGTTGTTGGAGCTACGCTCATCCAGGCAATTGGAGAGTATTCCATCACACTCCTGACTTGTGCCTTGTAGATGGTGGACAGGCTTTGGGGAGTCACCCACTGCAGGATTCCTAGCATAGACATAGACATAGAATATACAGTGCAGAAGGAGGCCATTCGACCCATCGAGTCAGCACCGACCCACTAAATCCACCCTATCCCGGTAACCCAATAACCCCTCCTAACCTTTTTTTAGTCACTAAGGGCAATTTACCACTAATGGCCAATCCACCTAACCTGCACATTTTTGGACTGTGAAAGGAAACTGGAGCATCTGGAGGAAACCCACGCAGACACGGGGAGAACGTGCAGACTCCGCACAGACAGTGACCCAGTGGGGAATCGAACCTGGGACCCTGACGCTGTGAAGCTACAGTGCTAGCCACTTGTGCTACAGTGCTGTCCCCATGCTAGCCTTTGATCTTCTCTGGTAGCTATGGTATTTATATGGCTAGTCCAGTTTCTAACAAAGAACAAAGAACAAAGAAGAGTACAGCACAGGAACAGGCCTTCGGCCCTCCAAGCCCGTGCCGACCATGCTGCCCAACTAAACTACAATCTTCTACACTTCCTGGGTCCGTATCCCTCTATTCTCATCCTATTCATGTATTTATCAAGATGCCCCTTAAATGTCACTATCGTTCCTGCTTCCACCACCTCCTCTGGCAGTGAGTTCCAGGCACCCACTACCCTTTGTGTCAATGGGCTGCCCCAATGTACCTTCTGGTCAATGGGCTGCCCCAACTGCGCATGCGCGGGTTGGCACGGCGCCCATTTTGCGCCGCATATGGACGCTGGATTGCCGTGAACCACTCCAGCGCCATGCTGGCCCCCTCTGGGGGTCACAATAGGTCATGGCCGGGCCCTGTTCATGCAGTCGGGCAAAGCTACAGGTCATGGGTCAGGATGTCAAATGCCTGGAGCAATCTGTGTGGGCATTGGCCGAGGCACATGACAGGGTGACCCTGTCACAGGCAGCCATGTACCAGGGCCACCTGGACATTGCAGCGGCGCTCCAAAGCTTGGCACAGTCACAACAGCTAATGGCTGAGGGCATAAACGGCATTGCCCAGGCAGTGGCTAACCTGAGCCAGTCCCAGAGGGAGGTAGCCCAGTCCCAGAGGGAAGTGGCATGGTCACAAGGTGATGCAGCACAGTCATAGAATCATCGAATCATAGAATTTACAGTGCAGAAGGAGGCCATTCGGCCCATCGAGTCTGCACCGGCACTTGGAAAGGACACCCTAATTCAGATCTCACCTCCACCCTATCCCCATAACCCAGTAACTTCACCGAACCTTTTTTGAGCACTAAGGGCAATTTTACATGGCCAATCCACCTAACCTGCACATCATTGGACTGTGGGAGGAAACTGGAGCACCCGGAAGAAACCCACGCAGACACGGGGAGAATGTGCAGACTCCGCACATTCTGGGACTCAAGCCGAGTATCGAACCTGGGACCCTGGAGCTGTGAAGCAACTGTGCTAACCACTGCTACCGCACCGCCCAAGCACTGTGCTACCGTGCCATCCAGGGCGAGGTGGCCCAGTCCCTGTGCCTCATGGCCACGAGAATTGAGATCCTGGTTGAGACGGGAGTGGGCCACCATGGCTGGCATTAGCAGGTGGTGGGGGAGCACCAGGAGTTTGCTCCAGTTGTACCCCCATCCCAGGTGGAGTGGTCCGGGGCCATTGGGCACCAGGAGGGAGGATGAGGTGATGGGGCCCTTGCCAGTGACCCCTGCAGGCGGAAGTCCTGAATCATCACAGTGCCTTGGACTCCAGGTCCGGTTGCTCCAGAGGATGGCTGCCAAAGGGCACCCATGTCACAGAGCGGGAATCAAAGCAGGCCACCTCCACTCCTGACATACTGCCTGGGGATCCACCTAGGCATAACATTAGGGCCCGTTAGGCCAGAAAGGTATGTGCCAATTAAGTTGGCATGGGTGCAGCATACAGGATAGCGTTAGGGTTTAGGGCACAAACCGTCATTGAGATGTTCACCTGTTATGCTCAAAATAAATACCTGTGCACAAAAGTTCCAACCTGCCTCGATGCTCTTTCAGAAGGGTGTGAGGGATGGGCTGAGCTGGGCCCACTCACTCAATCTGTCCAAATTCCGCTGAAGATTCATGATTCTCCGCCCAATCGTGTTTCGTGATTCTGGCGACGCTGGACGGAGAATCCCGCCCGTGTCCTTTTCAACAAGCACATTGCATGCTACTCTTAAACAATGGAGAGCACAATTTGTCAGAAATGTATAATAATGCCAATACAATGTAGTGGGATGTGGAAATGGTGTGCGCAAATATTCAATGAATGAAGGAAGTCCTATCGAAGATCACAAACACATTTTACTTTCTTCTTCTTTGACTTATTGTAGGGTAAAGGGTTAACATCAGAAGCACATGATGCTGATGTAATGATGATATAACATCATATGATGAAGGGAGGAGTTTGGTGCACCTGCAGAGTTCCCAGTATGTGCATTGTAGCCGTAAATAAAGAGTAATGATTTTAACAAACTACCATCTCGAGCTGCTTAGTTTGAGAGAATGGACAAAACCCGAAAAACACGCAGAGAAGCAGACACGATGACAACACTGCTCTGCTGACTGACCTCATGTCCTCTACCCTCCATAAGTGCCAAATTCTCCAAAACTCTACTGCTTATATCCTATCCTACGCTAAGGGGTGAAATTTACCCCCCCCCCCCCCCCCCCAACCCCAACCACTGGTGTATTTGAAGGCAGATAAGCATATAAAATAAAGTTGGTGATCAGCTGCTTCCCATCCAGCTGCACCCGGTTTCCCAAATGACAGGGGCCGGGGTTTGGGGGATAAGGCATCAGGAAGCCCACCTGCGGTTAGGCCTATTGAAACCATTATGTGGACAATAAACACTGAAGGGCCTCAGTCCATCTCCACATGAATCTTTTGTCCAGCTGGGAAAGGCGGGGAACGGTGAGCAGACGAACAGCCATCGCTGCACAGGTTGCCGGCATGCAGGAAGCGGGTGGGGAGGGGGTGGGAGATACCCCCTTTCAGGGGCTCCCAGTGCCCATCAGAGCCATCCCAGCAAGATTATTAGGAAGGTGGCCAAAAGATTAGTCCTAGCAGTAGGACTGTGATAACTCCCAGGAGGACCATGGGGGATCAATAATAGATCTCCCTGTGGGGCTCGTGGAGCACAAATATCCCTGGTAATGGGTGAAGGCCCACCCAGCTGGGACTTATTAATTCAGCCCTTTAAATGCCGGCCCTAATCTGGACCGGCTAATCTGGCAGCCACCAGCTGGGGATTTGTTGTTGTATGGTGGCTTTGCCTTTTGAGTTACAGATAACCAAACATTCAATGTCGTGCCTCCTGGATTTCTACAGGGACTTAAGAAGGATCCCCCTTTATCCCTCTCCCGCAGCCTCTAAAAACTGAACACCCACCCCTTCCCCCGCACCTCGCTGGGGTCTGTCAGGCACCCTATCAAAAGTCCCTGGAAGTACCTGAGCTCCAGAATCCAGGACATGCTGACTTCAGGGACATGTAGTCCCAGCAACGGCCATTACTCAACCCTGGAACACCTGGGACTACTGAGCTGCCAGCCAATCAGATTGGCCATCTGGATGGCTAGGAGATCCGCCTCTTGCCCTGAGGGCTGAAAGTTCAACTCTTAACTCATTAAGGCTTCTCACTGGGTATTATCGGCATGGGTCTGACAGATCTATTGGCTGGAGGGACTGGTAATCCACCTCCCGGTAAACTACACCCCTAAAATTCACTTATATGTCGTTCCTGTTTTCTCTTGGTCTTTCTTGGCTCCCTATCCTCTCAGACCTCAAAAATGAAATGATGACCTTTGTATTTAAATCCCTTCGAGGCCTCAGTCTTTGCTATCTCTGAGGCTTCACCTGTCTTACACTGGTGTTTCATCCCCCAACGCCAAATTCACTGATTTTTTTTTCATAAATGTTTTTTAACAAAGTATATTTACTGTTATGTACACAAAATAGAATACATATATATATATACAGAGAAGAAAAGGGAACACGTACAGAAAACAAAACTAAAATAACTGGTAGGGCATTATGTGCTAGCTCAGCAACAGCAGCGCTGTACAATTGGCAATATTATTTTTAACACATAAGTAGGCACCTGTTTGTGGTGTGGGGTGGGGGGGGGGGGAAACTGGGGGGTACATATACATTTGGGTGCCGGAGAAACAATAACAGAACAATTACAGAGGGCAATACGCGAATGGATCTGGTGTTGGTGTCACTTGCTCAGATTCACTGATTTAACTCGGACTTCTTCTGTACCTTCCACTCCTGTCACCAACCAGAACCCCTTCAACTCTCCACCGCTGAATTATTACCTCGCCATTGGTAACTATGCTTTTAGTTGCTTAGATCCCACTCATCACCTGCCTTTCCTTTTCACGATCCTCCTTATGTCCCACCTCTATGACTAAACTTTTGGAAACCTTCCCACGTTGTTTTCTTTTTTTAGTGTCCATTTATTTTTGATGAACTGCATTCAGCAATTTTCCCCCTGAAAGACACCATACGACACCAGGGACTTTGTGTTACCGCACACCGCTGGGCCAGAGAAATAACCTCAGTCCAAGGTTTGAGTTCATTATTGAGACTGGCACGCTGGTACTTGTACTAAGGAAGTTCTACATTGCCAGAGATGCGGAAAGGTTGCCATTCTTACCTACATAACCGCTATTCTGTTGCAAATGTAATTATCATGTAAGGCTTTAAGAGCCAGTCTCCCACCGACTTTGTCATAGTGAGTCAGAGGTAAGCTGTTGCAAGCAGGAAGTACTGGGGTGAAATGTTGTTTAACTGGATTCTGGACAATAAATTGTATTTGCTACTGTAGGCTGAAAAATAAAGAAATAAACTTCTTCCATCAAACACAATGGTTAAAATAGCTGCTGGAGTTGCATAAATAAACAATCCATTGAATATAATTGCTATTTTGCCTCTCAAAGTTTCCCCAGCTCAGGTTCAAAAGTTCATGCTGTTTTGATGCCTTTGTACAGAAAAATGAAATTTACAGCCCTAGTATTGAATCATAGAATGATATATCACAAAAGGAGGCTATTCAGCCTGCTGTATCTATGCTAGCTCTTCGAAGGAGTAATCCAATTAGTCCCACTCCCTTGTTCTTTCTCCAGAGCCCCGTATTTTTTTTTTACCTTTAAGCAATTATCCAATGCTATTGTGAATGTTACTGTTCAATCTGTTTCCTCCACCTTGCCAGATATTCCAGATCACAACGTTTTGCTGCCATTTATCTTAAATATGTGTCCTCTGGTCACTGACCCTCCTGTCAATGGGTCAGTTTCTCCTTATTTACTCTGTCAACCCCCATTCTCTGCTTTAAGGAGAACAGACCCTGCTTCTTTAGCCATTCCACAAAACTGAAATCTTTCATCCCTGGTAGATTCTAGTAAATCTCTTCTGCACCCTCTCTCAGGTCTTGATACCCTTCCTAAAGTGCGGTGCCCAGAATTGAACACAAACTCCAGCTGAGGCATAGCCAATGTTTTATAAAGGTTTAATATAACTTCCTTGCTTTTCAAACTTTTTAAATAAAGGCAAAGCTTCTCATATGTTTTCTTAACAGCGTTCCCAACTTGTCCTGCTACCAGTGGCCACACACGCCCAAGACTGTTTCCGCACCCACTTTAAAATTACACAACTTATATATTGGGCCAGATTCTCTGGTTCCCCCGCCGCGTGTTTCTCAGTGGCGCGCCGTTCACTGGTGGAGGGATTTCCTCTTCCCGACGTTTTTCAATGGGATTTCCCATTGAAGCCAACCCACGTTGCCGGGGGTGCACTGCCAGTGGGAAAAGTAGAATCCCGACTACCGGAGAATTCTGACCATTGCCTTTATTCTTCCTGCCAAAAATGTAACACTTCTATGTGTTAAGTTGCATCTGCCATGTGTCTGCCATTTCACCAAATTGTCTATGTCTCTCTGATGTCTATTACTATCCTTCTCATTTTTGTTACATTTTGAGTTTTGTATCTCCTACAACCTTTGGCATTTTGCAATGTAGACCAAAGTCCAGATCATTAATATATATCAATGATATATCAGTGATCCTAAAACATCCCAACAGGGCACACCACCTGGAAATGGACTGTTTAACTATTGCCTTTATGGGTTTGGGAACACAGTGTGTGATGAGACTCAATTGCAATGAGGTATGAACACTAACTTGGGAATTCAACGTAGACGGGGACGTTTGGAAGATGCTGCCTAAGGAGCCTTGATGAGTTCTACAATGCATCGTGTAGATGGTACACACGGCTGCCACTGTTCATTGGTGGTGGAGGGAGTGAATGTTTGTGGAAGGGGTATCAATCAAGTGGGCTGCTTTTTCCTGGATGGTGTTGAGCTTCTTGACTGTCGTTGGAGCTGCACTCATCCAGGTAAGTGGGGAGTATTCCATTGCACTCCTGACCTGTGCTTTGTAGATGGTGGACAGGCTTTGGGGAGTCAGAAGGCGAATTACTTGCCGCAGGATTTCTAGCCTCTGACCTGCTCTTGTAGCCATAATATTTATGTTGCTAGTCAAGTTCAGTTTATGGTCATTGGTAGCCTCCAAGATTTTGATATTGGATTATTCTGCAATGGTAATGTCATTGGATGTCGTGGGGCAATGGTTAGACTCTTTCTTGTTGGAGATTGTCATTGTTGTTATTGCATGGGTGGAAGTGCTCACATTATAGGAGATTTAGAAAGTTAAAGAAAAAGGAGAAGGTCAAAGTGCAGCACAGTGATGCAAGTAATGATAACTAGAGCGTGGAACATAGAACATAGCATACAAACAGAAGAGCGTATTGGCAGATAAGCAGTTATGACAATGCCATGGCTGAGTCATAAATATTCAAGCATATTTGACATTTTGGAAGGACAAGAAGAAAGGTAAAAGCTTTGGTTAGCTCTCTTATCAGAGGATGAGATCAATACAGCAATGAGAAATGATCTTGGTTCAGAGGATCAAAATGTTGAATCAGTTGGGTGGATATAATAAATAGCAATGGAAAGATGTCATTGGTGGGAGTGGTTTATGAGCCACCTGAGGGTAGCTACACTGTAGGACAGAGTATAATTAAAGAAATAAAATGGTCTTGCAAGAAAGGTACTGCAGTAATCATGGGAGATTTTAAACTTTATGATGATGGGATGAATCAGATAGGCAAAAGTAGCCTGGAGGATATTTTCATAGTGTGCATTTGGGAGAGTTTCTTATAACAGTACGTCCTGGAACCAGCCAGGGAACAGACCATTTTAGATCTGTGATATGATCTGCGACCAGACCTCCAAATGCTTGGTACGATCCAGGGACCAAAAACATTTTGTTTAAAGTAGACAAGGCTTGATGTACATGACATTTCTAACTGAATAAAGCCACAAGATTCCGTGGGTTTTGAATGAATAGAAATACATTTTACTATCCAAGGTTAGAGAGATAAAACAATTTACAATATCTACCTTATACCCTAACATTCAGGGTTACAATGAAGTACATGTGAATTAATGGGCAAACTGTGGTTGAATACACAACACTATACAATAAATAGCAAATGTTACCAAGACAGATTGTACAGATTTCTCAACAATCCACCCAGATGTCAATAACACTGTGAGTCAACAAATCTCATTGAAATTATCTCCCTTTCATGAACGATTTCAGTATTCACCACTGAATTCTCTCCAAACATTGCTCCAACTCAGACTACCTCATAGATAGCCTCCCCTGGATGCCCGAATATTTATTCAAGCACCAACTAACAAGCATAAGCTTTTTTACTGCACTGAGCAGAATACTATTGCTCCAAAGGGCTACCTTCACCTCAATGGCCTGCAGCACCAACTTTCTTTTGCCTTCTTAGATCTTCAGGGTTCATCCCAATCCAACTTCAATTACCAGTGCTTCTCCTGAGCGTTCACCACTTACAGCTTGCCAATCCCTTTTCTGTTTGGAGCCTCTTTCTCTGCTCCTCTTTCTTCTTAAATTAACTGGTGCCTCTCCCTGTACCCTACTTCTATCTCCTGTCTGGATTCTCTCTTGGGCTTCTTCCTGTCGCCTCTCCCTTAGTAACCTCTCCCTGCCCCTCTCTCTGTCCCCTGTGTGGGACACTTTGTCTGCGATGGCACTCCACTCCTGGTTTTCCCTTTTGCCACAGGCATGCTCGGCCTATACTCAGCCCAAAGAACTTAAAATGCTGAATTGTCCACGCACGGCCCACTCCTAGTCCATGCATGCACAAAAACTCCAAGGTCTGTCGGGACTTGGAATTCCCGACTTTTGCTCTCGTAAAGAAGGTAAATTGGTTTTTGTAACATCTAGCAGTGTGTAAGGAGACAGGATTAATTACTTACCTCAGAGGAAAGGATCTTCTGGGTAAGAGCTATCATAACATAATTTAATTTCATATTCATTCATATTCTGGGCAGCACGGTAGCACAGTGGTTAGCACAATTGCTTCACAGCTCCAGGGTCCCAGGTTCGATTCCCGGCTTGGGTCACTGTCTGTGCGGAGTCTGCACATCCTCCCCGTGTGTGCGTGGGTTTCTTCCGGGTGCTCCGGTTTCCTCCCACAGTCCAAAGATGTGCAGGTTAGGTGGATTGGCCATGATAAATTGCCCTTAGTGTCCAAAATTGCCCTTAGTGTTGGGTGGGGTTACTGGGTTATGGGGATAGGGTGGAGGTGTGGGCTTGGGTACGGTGCTCTTTCAAAGAGCCGGTGCAGACCCGATGGGCCGAATGGCCTCCTTCTGCACTGTAAATTCTATGAAAATCTATGATTCAGTTTGAAGGTGAAAAGTTTGGGTCTGAAACTAGTGTCTTAAATTTAAATAAAGGCAATTACAAGGATATAAAGCAGAGTTGGCTAAAGTGGACTGGGTACGTGGATTAAAATAAATAGGGGCAGATTAAAGAATTATTTCATAATTCTCAACAAAGATATATTCTATTGAGAAAGCAAGAAATATGCTGGAAGAAGAAAGCACCATCACTGGCTAACTGAGGACATTAAGGATGGTATCAAATTGAAAAAAAACTATGTGTAATGATGCAATGATTAGTGGTAGCCCAGAAGATTGGGAACATTTTAGAAACCAACAAAGGATGACAGATAAAATAATAAATAGATATTGGAGTATGAGAGAACATGAACAATAAGTATAAAAACAGACAGCAAAAGATTTTACAAATATATAAAAGAGGAAAGAAAAGCTAAAGTCAGTAATGGTCCCTTAGCGGATGAGACTGGGGAATTAATAATGGGCAACAAGGAAATGGAAGAGACTTTTGTTACGGACGCCAGACCAGATCCCAACAGTGGCTAAGATACTGGACCATAACCACAAAAGTTTGTTTTATTTTAAAAAATTGCGCGGAAAGAGCAATTCGCTCCAGAAGTGATTGTATGAGAAATGGGGCTTGGTTATTTGTACAAGCAAAACTTTATTATCACAAAAGAAAAATAATATGTAAACTTGAAAACTTTTTTTTTAAATAAACATTTATTGAGGTATTTTTTGATATTATAACAACAACACGGGGCAGCACGGTAGCCTTGTGGATAGCACAATTGCTTCACAGCTCCAGGGTCCCAGGTTCGATTCTGGCTTGGGTCACTGTCTGTGCGGAGTCTGCACATCCTCCCCGTGTGTGCGTGGGTTTCCTCCGGGTGCTCCGGTTTCCTCCCACAGTCCAAAGATGTGCGGGTTAGGTGGATTGGCCATGATAAATTGCCCTTAGTGTCCAAAATTGCCCTTAGTGTTGGGTGGGGTTACTGGGTTATGGGGATAGGGTGGCGGTGTTGACCTTGGGTAGGGTGCTCTTTCCAAGAGCCGGTGCAGACTCGATGGGCTGAATGACCTCCTTCTGCTCTGTAAATTCTATGAAATAACACAATAAACAATGTACATGAAACTATAAACATAGTGCAAAAGCCATCTCCCTCCCTTACAGGTCCCACCTTTACTAACCCCCTACTCTAAGATAAACTAACCACCCCCCTTCTGCTGACGATTAATTTTCCGCGAAGAATTCGACGAACGGTTGCCACCTCCGGGCGAACCCTAACAGTGACCCTCTCAAGGCGAACTTGATTTTCTCCAAACAGAGAAAGCTAGCCATGTCCGATAGCCAGGTCTTCGGCTTCGGGGGCTTTGAGTCCCTCCAAGTTAACAGTATCCGTCTCCGGGCTACCAGGGAAGCAAAGGCCAGAACGTCTGCCTCTTTCTCCTCCTGGATTCCCGGGTCTTCCGACACCTGAAAATCGCCACCTCTGGACTCAGTGCCACCCTTGTTTTTAACACCGTGGACATGACATCTGCAAACCCCTGCCAGAATCCCCTAAGCTTCGGACATGCCCAGAACACGTGGACATGGTTTGCTCATCCTCTCGCCCATTTTGCACACCTGTCTTACATCTCAAAGAATCTGCTCATCCGGGCCACTGTCATGTGAGCCCGGTGAACGACCTTAAATTGTATCAGGCTGAGCCTGGCACATGTTGTGGACACGTTGACTCTACTGAATGCGTCTGCCCATAGATCATCCTCTATCTCTCCTCCCAGTTCCTCTTCCCACTTGCGCTTCAGCTCCTCGGTCTGTGTCTCCTCTGACCCCATAAGTTCCTTGTAAATATCCAAGATGCTCCCTTCTCCTACCCGCCCTCTGGAAACTACCCTGTCCTGAATCCCCCTTAGAGGTAGGAGCGGGAAGATTGACACCTGTTTATGTCGGAAGTCCCGCACCTGCAGATACCTGAATTTGTTTCCCCGCGCCAACCCAAACTTCTCCTCCAGCGCCCTCATACTCGGAAAGCTCCCCTCTATAAACATATCCCCCGTTCTTTCAATCCCTGCTCTCCGCCATATCCGGAACCTCCCATCCATACTTCCCGGGGCAAACCGGTTATTATTACAGATAGGGGACTAGACCGATGCTCCCTCGGCTCCCCCATGTCTCCTCCATTGCCCCCAAACTCTCAGGGCCGCCACCACCATGGGGCTGCTGGAGTACCGTGCCGGCGGGCACGGCAGAGGCGCAGTAACCAACGCCCCCAAACTGGTGCCCTTGCATGAAGCCACCTCCATACGCTCCCATGCCGACCCCACCCCCACCACCCACTTCCTGATCATGGCTATATTCGCCACCCAGTATTAGTTACTAAAATTTGGCAGCACCAGCCCGCCCTCTCCTCGACTCCACTCAAGCATTACCTTCCTTACCCGCGGGGTCTTGCCCGCCCAAACGAAGCCAGTGATCACTTTGTTGAGCCGTTTAAAAAGGACTGCAGAATAAAGATGGGGAGACATTGAAACACGAACAGGAATCTCGGGAGGACGGTCATCTTCACCGTCTTCACCCTCCCAGCTAATGACAATGGGAGCGCATCCCACCGCCGAAAATTGTCCTTTATTTGGTCCACTAGCCGGGCCAGATTTAATTTATGCAGCCGGTCCCATTCCTGCACCACTTGAATGCCTAGGTACCCAAAGCTCCCCCCTACTAATCTAAACGGCAGCCCCCCAATCGCCTCTCCTGTCCCCTCGCCTGGACCACAAACATCTCACATTTCCCCATATTTACCTTATACCCCGAAAACCGGCCAAATTCCCCCAGAATCCTCATGATTTCTTCTATCCCCTCTACTGGATCTGATACATACAGAAGCAGGTTGTCTGCATCGAGTGAGACTCTGTGCTCCACCCCTCCCCGGACCAGCTCCTTCCAGCCCCTTGAGACTCTATGGCTAGAGCGAACAACAGTGGGGAGAGGGGACATCCCTGTCTTGTCCCCCGGTGCAGTCCAAAATAGTCCGATGTTGTCCTATTTGTCCGTAGGCTTGCCACAGGAGCCTGATACAGCAACCTGACCCAGTCAATAAAGCCCCCTCCAAATCCAAACCATCCCAGTACCTCCCACAGACAATCCCATTCTACCCGCTCAAAAGCCTTTTCTGCATCCATTGCGATCACCACCTCCACCTCCCTACCTTCCAGGGGCATCATGATCACATTTAACAACCTTCTTACATTGGCCACCAACTGCCTACCCTTAACAAACCCCGTCTGGTCCTCACCAATAACGTCCAGAACACAATCCTCAATCCTGGAGGACAAAATTTTGGCCAGCAGTTTGACTTCCACATTCAACAGGGATATCGGCCTGTAGGACCCACAAGGCTCCGGGTTCTTATCCCGCTTCAGAATCAGCAAAATCGCGGCCTGTGACATCGTCGGGGGCAGTACCCAATCTCCCCGAGAACCTTTTATAAAACTCCACTGGGTACCCGTCCGGCCCCGGGGCTTTACCCGCCTGCATGGCCTTCAGACCCTCCACTATCTCTTCCAATCCGATCGGGGCCCCCAGCCCTTCTACCAGCTCCCCGTCCATCTTTGGGGAATTCAGCATCCCCCCCCCCCCCCCCCCCCCCCCCAAGAGGTGCCTCATCCCCTCCGGCCCCATAGGGGGATCCAACCTATACAGCCTACTGTTGAAATCCTAAACGCCTTATTCACCCCCGCTGAATCTCCAACCAGGTTCCCAACTCCGTCATTTACTTTCCCTATCTCCCTGGCTGCCTCCCACTTTCTAAGCTGCTGAGCAAGCATTCTGCTGGCCTTCTCTCCATACTCATAAATCGCCCCCCCCTCGCCTTTCTCAGCTGCTCCACCGCCCTCCCGGTGGTTAACAAGCCGAACTCCGCCTGTAGCCTCCGCCGTTCCCTTAAAAGCCCTGCCACTGGGGTCTCCGCATACCTCCTATCAATCTGTAGTATCTCCTTTACCAGTCGGTCCGTCTCTGCCCTGTCCACCTTCTCCCTATGGGCCCGTATCGAGATCAGCTCCCCTCTGACCACCGCCTTCAGTGCTTCCCAGACCATCGCTGCTGAAATTTCCCCCGTGTCGTTGACCTGCAGGTAGTTCTGAATACATTTCCTCAGCCACTCACACACCCCTTCGTCATTCAATCGAGATCAGCTCCCCTTTGACCACCGCCTTCAGTGCTTCACAGACCATCGCTCCTGACCTTCAGGTAGTTCTGAATACATTTCCTCAGCCGCTCGCACATCCCTTCGTCAGCCAAAAGTCCCACATCTAACCTCCATTGCAGGCGCTGGTTACTGTCTTTACTAACCTGCAGGTCAACCCAGTGCGGAACATGGTCTGAGAATGTAATCGCCGAATACCCCATGTCCACCACCCCTGCCAGTAAGGCCCTGCTCAAAATGAAGAAATCAATCCGGGAGCACACGTTATGCACGTGTGAGTAGAAGGAGAACGCCTTCACCCTCGGCTGCCCAAATCTCCATGGATCCACCCCCCTCATCTGCTCCATGAACTCTTTTAGTTCCTTTGCCATCGCTGGCACCCTGCCCGTTTTCAAGCTTGATCGGTCCAAGCCAGGGTCAATAACTGTGTTGAAGTCCCCTCCCATGACCAATCTGTGTGAGTCCAGGTCCGGTATCTTCCCCAGCATCCTCTTTATAAACTCCACATCATCCCAATTTGGCGCATACACATTTACTAATACCACCTGCACCCCCTGCAGTTTCCCACTGACCATAATGTACCGACCTCCCACATCCGAAACTATTCTACCCATGTCAAACATTACCCACTTATTGATCAGGATCGTGACACCTCTAGTCTTTGAATCCAGTCCAGAGTGAAAGACCTGACTGACCTAGCCTTTCCTCAATCTAATCTGGTCAGTTACTCGAAGGTGCGTCTCCTGCAACATTACCACGTCCGCCTTTAGTCCCCTAAGATGTGCGAACACGCGTGCCCTCTTGACTGGTCCACTTAACCCTCGAACATTCCAGATGATCAGCCTAGTTGGGGGGGGGGCTCATTGCCCCCTTCGCCGATCAGCCATCCACTTTTTTGGGCCCGCCTCCTGCCCATGCTCCGCGCCTCCACCAGCCTGCCCCCAGGTAGCTTCTGCCCCCAACCTCCTCTCTGTCCCTTGGCCCAAGTCCCTCCCTCATCAGCAGAACATTTACCCCCCTCCCCCCCCCCCAGTAACAACACTCTGTAACCCAACCCCTTTGATAAACCGAACGTATGCACATCCCCCACTGCGCTTCCATGAGCTAGCCCTCCCAGCTAGCTTGGTGGCCCCATCCCTGGTGCCGGATGGTCTCCCACCTATTGTTCCCCCCTCCCCCCTCCCCTGAGAAACAAAAAGAAAAAAAAACATGAACGTTGCAGCAACGTTCAAAAGTTTTCAGTCCATCACCAGTCCTTTCCTTTTCACGAAGTCCAGCGCGTCCTCAGGCGACTCAAAATAAAAGTGCTGTTCCTCATACGTGACCCAGAGACGGGCCGGATTCAACAGTCCGAACGTCACCTTTTTCTTAAAAAGGATCGACCTAATCTGGTTGAAGCCTGCTCTTCTCCTGGCCACCTTCACACTCAGGTCTTGGTAGACCCGCAGGATACTATTGTCCCACTTCCAGCTCCGTGTCTGCTTGGCCCACTGTAGAATGCGCCCCTAATCCAAATACCTGTGGAATCTCACCACCATTGCCCTCGGGGGGTCTCCCGTTCGCGGCTTCCTCGCGAGTGCTCTGTGACCCCTGTCCACCTCCAAGGGCCGGGAGAATGCCCCATCCCCCAGTCGCTTCTCAAACATGTCTGCGATGTACGCCCCAGCGTCCGCTCCTTCAGACCCCTCCGGGAGCCCAACGATTCTCAAGTTCTGCCGGCGGGACCTATTCTCTAGGTCCTCCACCTTCTCCAGAAGCCTTTTCTGCTGGTCTCTCAGCATCCCCACCTCCAACTCCACCGCAGTTTGATGTTCCTCCTGCTCAGCCAGCGCCTTCTCCACCTTCTGGATTGCCCAATCTAAGCTCCAGCTGCTCAATCGTCTCTTTTATCGGGTCCAAGCAGTCCCGTTTCTGCTCAGCAAAGCCTTCCTGAATAACTTGCATCAGCTGCTCCGTTGACCGCTGGATCGGCAAACCAGAGGTCCGGTCCTCCGCCATGCTGTCTCCCGCTGCAGCTTCAGCCCAAGCCTTCTCTGTCTTTCTGTTTCTATCTTTACGAGCACTTCTAGTCCTTCTCTCCATGCACCAATGTGGGAATTCAGTACACAATTGCCTCTGTCTTTAGTTTTACAAGTCAAGTGCGGTAGAAAATCAGGGGAAAAGGTCCAAAAGTCCGACCCGAGCGGGAGCCACCAAATGTGCGACTTACTATTCATAGCCGCCACCGGAAGTCTCATAAACTTTAAAACTTTGAACCTAACAAGAACAACACATGATTTCCCATTAACCAGCAGATAAAATGAACATACAGCTCTCAACTCCCATTTACACAGGCAGACACAAAGAAACAGGGCCATGCTATCAATATGCAACTGACATCCAATTTATGGACAAAAGAGGCCATCAGACTCTAATGGGCTAATAGTTAGTCAGAGAAGAGTGTCCCGGAGGACAGTGGACCTCAAGTGAATCACCTCAGCAGAACAGGGGTATCCTGTGTATTCCCATTAATGAATTAAACCTGAATGGGATCATGTGAATCAGGCCAGGTGTGGGCATATACCTCTGACTCAGTGCTAGCAGTTTTACCCTCAGGATGTTAACCCCTAAATTGCCCACTCTACATCCTCAATCCAATTTTATTACATCTCCTAGGCCTCACACTTTGAACAAGTGTTATGTGTCTGTTGTCAGTAGAACAGACAGAAGATATCCTAGGAATATAAAATCAAGAGGAGAAAAGAAATGAGGAACTGAAAGCTATTAGTATCACTAGAGAAAGGTATTGGAATACTAATGGTACCAAAGACTGACACATCCACTGGACCCATTGGCCTGCATACTAAGGTCTTAAAGAAAGTGGCTTCAGAGATAATGGATGTATAAGCTGTAGCTTCCCAAAGTTCTAGAAAGTTCCCAGCCGATGAGAAAACTAAAAATATAACACCTCTGAAGAAAGGAGGAAGGCAGAGAGCAGGGAAATGTAGGCCAGTTAGTCTCGCATTGTCATTGGGAAAAGGCTAGAATTCATTATTAAAGAGATAGTAGCAGGACATTTTTTAAAAATCATAATATAATGAGGCAGAGTTAACTTGGTTTTGTGAGTGGAAAATCATGTTTAACATATATTTAGAGTTCTTTGAAGATATAACAAGCAGAGTTTATAAAAGGGAACAAGTAGATGTACTGTATTAGGATTTTCAAAAGGCATTCAATAAGGAGCCACATAAAAAGTTACTGCACAGGATAAGAGTTCATGGTGTTGGGGATGCTATATTAGCATGGGTAGAGGATTGGCTAACTAACAGGAAACAGGATATCAGCTATTGGACCACATCAAAGGTGGTTAATCACTTTCTTCAGAGAAAAGAGGAAGTGAGAGCACTTAACTGCCTTTGATGAGGTCCAAGAGCTGTCAATCAGTTAGATGCTTATAAATATTGTGGTTAATTTGACAGCAGGCTTCTTGAGAGCCACTCATGGGTGAAGGAAAATGAGACTAAACAATCCAGACAGCTGGTTGTGTGTCAGGTGCCTATCACAGCCTAGTAATCTTAACTTCAATTTCATGTGAATGAAAGCCTTACGGATCAAAGATTTGAGGCGGTTTAAACCCAGCTGATGCATTTTTTTACTTTCTAGGAATTGACCGCTGCTGCTTTTCTGTCTGAGCAACAGGTGGCTTTTAAAGCAATAATTTATTTTTCATTGTCTCTGCCTGGACTGCTGTCTAGCTTCCAAGCAGGTATCCCTGTAATGGGGGGCTTTCTGTTGGGTTTCTCTCTTACGGGTGGGCTTCCAGGCAGGAGACTCTGTAGTGGGAGGCTTACAGACAGGGGTCTCTCTTTATGGGGGGGTTTCTGGTGGGGATGTCTCTTGTGGGGATGTCTCTTGTGAGGTCAGGGTCTCAGTATTAGCTGCATTAGGAGGTGACTGGTCGAGCAGTCACTGCGGGTTCTCGGGTCAGCCTTGTGCTGGGGGGTAGTGATCCAGAAAATCCCATGATGGGGGTGCGGGATTGCATTGCGGGGGGGGGGGGGTGGAGCTGCCGGGTCGCACACTCAAAATGGTGACCCGATAGCAGGATTTGCAAGGGAATTCCTTGCAATCCCCGCTATGCATGCGATTGCTAGGCAAGGGATAGCGAATCACTTCTGGATTCTCGCTCACAGTGCAAGCGCAAATCTCTGGCGGGACAGCATAGTCTCCCGAATGGAGAATTTCAGCCAGGGTAGACACTGGGAAGACAATTTGCTCTCTTGGGGGAATCTGGAACTAGGGGTACAGTTTGAAAATAAGGGGTATCCCATTTAAGACAGAGATGAGGAGGAATTTCTTCTCTCAGAGGTTCATTGGTCTTTGTAATTCTCTTCCCCAGAGAACAGTGGAGGTTGAGTGATTGAACATATTCAAGGCTGAGTTAAGACAGACTTTTAATCAACAAAGAAGTCAAAGGTTACGGGACAGGCAGGAAGGTGGAGTTGAGACCACACTCAGATCAACCACAATAGTATCAAATGATGGACTAAATAATTTTGTATGATTTTATAACCCTGAGATAATTTTGGATCTGTGTTTCACTGTGGGTACGATTCTCCGGAAAGATTTCTAAGTGTGGTAGCAGCGGGAACTGCCACGAGCTTCCCGGCGCTTGGCCCAGCAAGGCTGGCAATGCTATTCAACGTTAATTAGTCCACTTAATGAGGCCTCACAGGCTTCTCGCCTCAAATAAAGGCTCGCCAGCTGATTCGCCAGCACCACACTCGCCCGCCCCCCGCTAACAAGGTCGAGCAGCACTTAAACAGCACTTGCTCAGCCAACCCCAGCCAGCTCGCAACAATGGCGTCCAGGAGATCCGCCCCAAGGTTCGGGGATACAGATTTGGACAAGCTCCTTGACGCAGTGGAGGCCAGGAGGGACGTCTTGTCCCCCCAAGGGTCCCGGGTCAGCCACAGGGCAGCCAGTACTGCCTGGGATGAAGTGGTGGCGGCTGTGAGTGCCGGGAGTGTGAGCAGGAGGACTGGCCTCCAGTGCAGACAACGCCCACCCCCGCCCCACGAAACCTTTCAACCCCAACGTAAGCATTCAGCCCCAACTCTGCATGTGACCCCCAACCCTCCCTTCTCCCCCCCCTCTCCCTTCAAATGCCCCAACCCTTCCTTCACAGACCCCTTCCCACCTCTGTGAACTATGCGTGTGGCTAATGATGCCCTCTCCGTGTCTCCTCAGGAAATGCTCTCCCACAATCTCCCAGAGAGGGCTCAGATTGGTGGTGGTGTTCCAGACATAAGAATCCTTACCACCTTTGAGGAGTGGGCCCTGGAGGTGATGAGAATGGCCAAAGACAGAGCGGTCACAATTGCGGAGGCTGGTGGATTTCGCAGAGGTGAGGAACTACCGGACCCCACCGGAGGACCTGTCAAACGTGAGTAATGATTGCCTTTCTGACTGACCCATCCTTCCCAATGGCCACATGTTCATTCTCACGCAGGTCTTCCTGCTCTCAGCTGGGAATGGCCAATGCACTTTGGACTTGTCCCAGTCGCTGGTGACCATTGTTGAGGCCTTGCAGAGCATGGGCCAGTCACTGAGGAGCATCGCCAAGGACGTGGACACGATGGTGCAGGCATCGGGGAACCACCAGGTTGGCAGAGTCAGATGATGCAGGAGCAGCCTGGTTTCGAACCAGCTGCCCCTCCGGCTCAAGGTGAACCACAGGGCCCTAAGGGCACCGAGCAGGATGAGGGGGCCCTGGGTGTCAACCCGGATCCGTCCCATGGAGTGGTGACGGTGGCCATCAGCACTCCCGCGTTCTACCCCTCTGATGAGGTCATGTCTCACCGCCAGCACACGGAACAGGGCGGCATGGCTGTACATGTGCTTCCGACAAGTGAGCCGGGGCCCTCCAGAGCCCCCAGAGGATGCCCGTCACGTGCACCGAGGGCCACGCAACATAGTAAGCAGCTGGCTGCCTCCACCTCTGATGTGCAACCTGGGGACAAACCGAGACGTAGTGTTAGAGCTAGAAAGGCAAAGCACATCGATGATCACTGCCTGTGAGCAAAGATGGCCACTCCCCTCCTCGGCTCCCCACAGAAGCCCTTCTACCAGGTCCATGTTTTTCATAAGGAGTACTAATCGCGCCAGCGTGACCACTTGCTGGGGAGGCTGCTGAATCACGGGAGGCCGTAGATTATGGGGTGGCTCTCGTTAATTGTATAGAAATACGGCTTAAGTGGTGATAATTGGTTTCTCGCCACACTCTTCTGAGCGGGCTGGTTGCATCACAAACTGTTTGCCGCCTGGCATGGTTCTCGTTTTTGGCTTCTCCCGCTATTCACTGGCCTCATTTTGCTTGAGGGAGCGTGTAACCGAGGTCGGAGAATTGCGCCCTGTATCTTCAATCACATTGACTTTGATTTTACTAACACAGACATTTATTTCTCAGTGGGAAAGGAGTGAGGTTAGAGTGAGCTACCAATCCGCTGTTCATGCAGGTTGTGTTGGCATTAGTTTGGGTAGTATAGACTTATTCCAAACAGTGACTAAAATGCTGCTCAGAGAGAGAAGCGATGGGAAGATACAAAAGCAGGAAAGACACAGGTTATCAGGAAAATGAATAGTTACTGAAGTGGGAGCTGAAGGGGAGGTTAAAAAATTGATCGAAATACGATTCATTGGGGAAAGGGAAAGCAAATGTTGCTTAGTGCTGGGGGATGATGGGGGGAGGTGGGAAGTGCCTTGCTAAACTACTGTTCAATGGGGAGAGACACACTGCAACAGCAGAACTCCTGCTGCTTGGGGGGGTTTTATAGAACGATTGTTGATCAGAGAAATTGCAATGCAGTTGGCATTGCGTATCACAGCAACAAAGAGCACAAGGGCAACGGGCCGATGATCGTACAAGCCAATCTCACATACTCTTTAATGAAATGTTCCACCAAACAATAAAGAGGATGGACAGGCAGGCTACCAGAACAGATATGTGAGTGAGGCGTCTGACAAATAGGAAGGCAGAGGCTGATGGGCAAAGCACCTGCCAAATGTACTGAAGACAGTAGGCTCATTGGGGGAAGGAGGTGTGGGTTTTTTTTTTAATTTAGAGCATCCAATTCATTTTTTCTAATTAAGGGGCAACTTAGTGTGGTCAATCCACCTACTGTACATCTTTGGGTTGTGGGGGCGAAACCCACACAAACACAGGGAGAATGTGCAAACTCCACACGGACAGTGACCCAGAGCTGGGATCGAACCTGGGACCACGGCGCCGTGAGACAGCAGGGCTAACCACTGTGCCACCGTGCTGCCCGAGGTTTGGGTTTGCATGGGGCAGCTACCAGGGGTGGGTAATTGGACTGCCAATGTATCAGGTCAAATAGAGTACAGACATGAATGTTAAAACAGAGGGTGTGGTAAAGTTGGAGAACTTCAGGAAGGGGCCGTAAAAGTTTAAACATTTATTTTTTAAAAGTACATTTATTCATACATCTTCTTTACTTATCTATACTGACAAGGGTGCTGGCTTTGACAACTGAGATTGAAATGTTAAAGCTGCTCCACAAAGACAGAAATAACCAGAGCATGCACCCACATATAAACTGGAATCCTTATTTTAATATTAACTCTCAATATGCAAAATAGCAGCTGTTGTTTTAACACATAACATTTTGAATCTTGTTGAAGCTCCTCATCTTGTACTCGTCAAGATAAATGCAAGAATGCCAAATTTCAAACCATCACAACAATTTGTACTACTGGAGAAAAGGGTGCTGATTGGTCGACTGTAATTGGCTTAGACATTGCTATGGTAAAAGCATCGGAGAAGTATTGGCTCTCCAAGCTCGCCAATGGCTCAAGAATGACATATATCTTGAACACGTTCCTTTTGTATTCAGAGAACAGGTTCCTGTGAATAAATTTATGTCACTTTGAGCAAGTATAAATGAGCAATGTTACTAGCTTAACTGATTATCTTAAATAGTTTGTTTAGTGTAGCTACAAGGTAGCTGTTTAACAAGTGCTGCCCAATCGCAGTCTCACCTCTAACAGTAGGCATTTGCTTTTGGGTTTTGCAAACATGGCTGGTTGCGTATAGTCTGTACTCTGCCTATTACAAACAACTGAGGGACAGGCTGTTTCATTCAAACTGTCAATCTCTGGGGTGCAGTCTATGCACTGGCATCGCACCGCCAGTGAAACTGATACATGTTTCTCAATTTTGTGTTAGGCAGAACATCGTTTGAACAAAGAACAATACAGCACAGGAACACGCCCTTCGGCCCTCCAAACCTGTACCGGTCATGATACCACCCTTGGCCAAAACCCTCAGCACTTCCTAGTGCCGTATCCCTCTATACCCATCCTATCCATGTATTTGTCGAGATGCCTTTTGAATGCCGTTAATATATCTGCTTCTACAACCTCCCCTGGAAGCGCATTCCAGGCACTCACCATGCTTTTTGTAAAAGACCTGCCTCGCACATCTCCTTTAAACTTTTCCCCATGGACCTTAAATCTATGCCTCCTAGTGACTGCCCCCTCTGCCCTGCGAAAGAGTGCCTGATCGTCCACTCTATCCATGCCTCTCATAATCTTGTAGACCTCTATCAGGTCCCCCCTCAACCTCTGTCATTCTAATGAAAACAGTACGGGTCCATTCAGCCTCTTCGCATAGCTAACACCTTCCAGACCAGGCAACACCCTGGTAAACTTCCTCTGGCAGCAACCTGTCAGCAGAAGATACATAACATTGCATCACATTTAGCATGGAATGTGCCATCCACAGGTATACAGGAAAATGTTAAGACTTTTAGGAGAAGTTTTCGCATTGATTGGATTGGATTGGATTGGATTTGTTTATTGTCACGTGTACCGAGGTACAGTGAAAAGTATTTTTCTGCGAGCAGCTCAACAGATCATTAAGTACATGAGAAGAAAAGGGAATAAAAGAAAATACATAATAGGGCAACACAACATATACAATGTAACTACAAAAGCACTGGCATTGGATGAAGCATACAGGGTGTAGTGTTAATAAAGTCAGTCCATAAGAGGGTCATTTAGGAGTCTGGTGACAGTGGGGAAGAAGCTGTTTTTGAGTCTATTCGTGCGTGTTCTCAGACTTCTGTATCTCCTGCCCGATGGAAGAAGTTGGAAGAGTGAGTAAGCCGGGTGGGAGGGATCTTTGATGATACTGCCCGCTTACCCCAGGCAGCGGGAGGTGTAGATGGAGTCAATAGATGGGAGGCAGGTTTGTGTGATGGACTGGGCGGTGTTCACGACTCTCTGAAGTTTCTTGCGGTCCTGGGCCGAGCAGTTGCCATACCAGGCTGTGATGCAGCCTGATAGGGTGCTTTCTACGGTGCATCTGTAAAAGTTGGTAAGAGTCAATGTGGACATGCCGAATTTCATTAGTTTCCTGAGGAAGTATAGGCGCTGTTGTGCTTTCTTCATATACTATGAAGTAGTACAAACATAGAATGGTACACAATAGTTTAGAATGGAATGTTACAATACACTATGATTACCTAATAGGTGACTAGAAAATCTCCTATGGTACTGCTTATTCTAAACCAGATGATACTTGAAGGACAGGAACATTACACAAAACATAATATTATGTAGTATTCTGCTGCTAAAATGGAGGTTGCCTGTCCCTTTAATGGCTATGGGGTATAATTGTCCTACATTCTTGAAATAAACGTTCATGTTAGTCAGGTCAGCTTACAAATCAGAATTCTGGCTTTGTTTGTGGGAAGGTCAATTATAATGCTGCACACTGGTATTTAGCTCTAGTATTAAGTGTGATTCAGATGTTTAAATTAATTTGGCTGCTGGAAACCCCATGACAAGAAGCATACATGTGATACCAGATTTGCATCTAGCCTTTTCTTATTTCTATTTCGAGATTCTGAAGCAAGGAACAATATTTTAAAGAACTTTCCCACTAGGAGAGCAACAATGAGGCACCATTACCAAAGGCTTGAGAAGAACATGAGACTAATCTGGAATCACAGTGGAAGTGAGGGAAGATCGTGTTACTCATGCAAGGTTTTGAAGAATAAAACTGCTAAATGATCTTTATCCTTGCAATTTTCTCTGGTTGGACAATGTCAATCCTATCACATGTGAAGAGATGAATAAGGAGGAATTTCTGTTTTGCTTATCCAGAACAAAAACCATAGTCCTCAATGTGACCCTACCCAGAGTCTATCTTGTGAAGAGCCGTGTGTGCCAAAGAACAGGTGAAAGTTCCTGATGGCAATGCGAGGCAAGGCTTGAAGCACTTTTATGATGACTCCACGATTCAAATGGGATGTTGCATATAAGGGCAATGCCCTTTAAAGTGGTGCATTGAAATCCACTTGTATTTATCTGCACTTATGCAATTTATCTTAAATTATGATAATTAGAACACAATTGACATCTATTTTTCTGAATTAACATTCTGAACTAACAATCTTAACTTATTGCTAGATATTCCGAAAACATTGCTAGACATTCTGAAAACTTTTAATCCAGCTACGTATAATGTAACTGTTCCTTTGGTAGCAATACAATCTAGAAGCCTATTTCATTTTTACACTCGGGGCGGTTGTTTTGGCAATAGCATTTGAGAATCAAATGTGATGCTGGAACTCAGTGTCGCAATAAGTCATAACAGGTATAAAGGAGTGCAGGAACAGACTTAGCTACATACTGCAAAGGTTGAAACTTGGCTAATATATTGTGGTTTCAGGATTTGTCAGGGATTAGATTTGCATTGCAATGAATTCACTTTCCTCATCTCTCTTGTGTATGTCGCATTTCGGTATAAAAGATGTAACACTGAGTCTTCTTAAAATGAAACAATAGAATATTAACTATTTAGCAGTTGTCAGGAAAGTCATGTGTTTCTCCTTTAAGAATACCTTTCCTGTGTGGCAAAGAAAACAGATTGAAATACATCACAGTCACAGGACATAAAAAAGCAAGCTTCCCCACACTTGCAGGTGTTTGGTTTCATTACTCCAATGAACTATAGCTGCTGATGAGTTTCTCTTGTACTTTTGGTTTCCGAGTACATGTCTGAATGCAGTAAAATTACTCAATTAAACACATCTGTCCCTTCATCAAGAAGTTTTGTTCCTCTTCGCTGAAAGCTGAGATTAACCTGCCGCTCTGAATCCACCTGGGCAATACACTGGCAGATTGTTTACCATGCAGCTCTGTCAGAAGTCAGAGGTCAAGCTGGCTTCACCAGTGTCAGTTTTTTTCCTCTATGCACAATTAGCTGTGGAGCAGATCACAAATACACTCTAATTACAAGTCAATTATTGTAAATGTTCAAGCTCCCAAAGGGAATGAAGGAAAAAACAACTCAGCATGAGTACATGAGTATTAGGAACAAGAGCTGAAAATGTGTTGGTTGCCAGAAACAAAACCAACAACCTTTTGACAGTCATTCTTGGTTGCTTCATACCTGTATAGCATCTTAAACTTAACTATGCGGATACTTATTTTATTGTACAATTATAGTAGAATCCTCAATCAACATACAACTTAATATTAACTAAAATAAAGAAGCTATGCATTAAACAAAGGCAAGACAGAAATGGTAAGACCGAGGCATCCCATTCTATTTACATACAACCTGGTGAAAGTTGCTCTCATATAAAACTGAATGTTTTGATTAAAAATGTCTATTACAGATTGCCTTCTTCAAATATTCTTTTTAACCTTATCTTAAGATGAAATTCATGCTCCATACTGTTGGTAGGGCTAACATTATATTAACTAAATGTTAGCTTACATTAGCCTGGCAGGATATGAACAACTAAAAACAGCTTGCCACTGGATGAGTTCATCCACTGTTGTGAGCATTCCCTCACGTTTTGGCTGATTTAAATAAATTAAATAAATTAAAGTTCAAAGATGTGCAGGTTAGGTGGATTGGCCATGCTAAAATTGCCCGTTGGAGTTCAAAGACATGCAGGTTAGGTGGATTGGCCATGGTAAAATTTCCCCTTAGAGTCCAAAGACATGCAGGTTAGGTGGATTGGCTATGCTAAAATTGCCTGTTAGAGTCCAAAGATATGCAGGTTAGGTGGATTGGCCATGCTAAAATTGTCCCTTAGTGTCCAAAGACGTGCAGGTTAGATGGATTGGCCATGCTAAAATTGCCCCTTGGTGTCCAAAGGCATGCAGGTTAAGTGGGGTTCCGGGGTTCCATAGATAGAGCAGGGGAGTGGGCCGAGGTAAGATGCTCTTCCAGAGGATTGGTGCAGACCTTCTGCATTGTATGGGTTCTATGGATAAAGTCTAAAGATCCTGCTTAAACCGCTGCATATAAAACAATAAGCTTATTGAATTTCAATATTTTGAATATAATGTACTTAATTCAGCAAAGAACTAGGGCTGGATTCTCCAAAAATGGGGCTATGTCCCTACGCCGGCATAAAAACGGTGGTGTTTCACGCCAGACTTTCGATAAAAAAATTTACAGTGATTCTCCTACCTGCAGGGGGCTTCAGCTGCGCGAACTGGCCCCTGCACTTCCGGTTGCGAGTCCTCGCATGCGCACGGCGGTGGCCTGCAGCGGCCGAGCCGAATGCGATGGCGGACTCAGCCAGCGGACATGGACCAACAAAGAAGGTCCCAATGATCTGCCCCGCGCTGCTCGATCTAACCCACCTGATCGCCGCCCCGGCCACCCATAAGGCCACCCCCGGTATTTGATCCCCCCGCCCCCCACCAGGGCGGCCGCGGACTGAGTCCGCAGCCGTCGCGCGTGAGTCCCGACCGGCCAGATAGGGTTAGAACCACGTCATCGGGGATTCGGCCGGTTGGGACTGGAGCATCGCTGGGAGGGCCTCTGGCAATGGCCGCCCAGCCGCGTCGCATAATTCACGCGATTCTCCGGGCCCAATCCTGGCACAAAAGTGGATTCTCCGCTCCGCGATTCCGGTGCAGGGCTGCGGAGAATCTAGCCCCTGGCATTCATAGAATTTACAGTGCAGAAGGAGGCCATTCAGCCCATCGAGTCTGCACCGGCTCTTGGAAAGAGTACCCAATCCGAGGTCAACACCTCCACCCTATCCCCATAACCCAGTAACCTCACCCAACACTAAGGGCAATTTTGAACACTAAGGGCAATTTATCATGGCCAATCCACCTAACCTGCACATCTTTGGACTGTGGGAGGAAACCGGAGCACCCGGAGGAAACCCACGCACACACGGGGAGGATGTGCAGACTCCGCACAGACAGCGACCCAAGGCATATAACACTTTGGCTGACTAATGATATTTTACAATCCTCACAATAGTTTCAGTAGCATTTTCATCAGATGCTTACAGCAAAGAAATTGACTATTTTTAAATAAGACAGCAAAGAAAAATGGTTCCCCATGCAGATTCTTTCTCCTGTCTTCAATTTTCTTTTCAGTAATTTTTAAGAAGCTATCAGTTTTTAATCCTTTATCGAATTTACCTTCCCAAAATACAGAATTAGGTAGAAAGGAAAAGATGGAACAAGCAATATTATGATTAGAGGCAGCATTTAATTTGCTTCAATTGGTTACTTTTGTTTTTCCATTTTATATGATTGGATTTTCTCACATTTATGAGCATGAACTTACATTCTTAGAATCAGATTATTTTTTCTTGTTTGGCAAAATTTCTATAGAAAACTAAAATACAAAACCCCAAAATAAAACAGCAAGCAGAAAAAACTCAAACCTTCAAGCAATAATTCATTTTTTCACTCAATCAAATGTTCAGAGTTATAACATAACTTTAGAATGATGGTTCTAAAGCTTAACTTCCATTCAAAGGAGTTTTGGTCAGATCTCAGTCCAACTCAGTTGATGAGCTTGTCAAGTTCTTGGCTGGGTCATTTTGTCGCAGCAGATTGCAATTCCCTCTCCGTAGAATTATACAAGTTGACCGATAATCATAGACGGTCATTTATGACGCTCACACCAAAATCTGCAGCCCACACTATTATGATTAAAGAAACTGAATAATAAATAAGTTTTTTTTTTCTTAATTTGTTCATGTGATGTGGGCGTTGCTGGCTGGGCCAGCATTTTTTTACCCATCCCTGAGAACATTTAAGAGTCAAACACATTGCTGTGGGTCTGGAGTCACATGTAGACCAGACCAGGTAAGGGCGGCAGATTTCCTTCCTTAAAGGACATTAGTGAACCAGATGGGTTTTTACAACAATCGACAATGGTTCCATGGTCATCATTAGAGCTTTGATTCCAGATTTTGATTGAATTCAAATTTCACCATCTGTCTTGGTGGGATTCGAACCCATGTCCCCAGAGCTTTACACTGAGTCTCTGGATTACTAGTCCAGTGACAATACCACTACTCCACTGCCTCCCTTATTCTGAGGAGGAAACTGAGATAAGGGAAAAATGTGGTGATACACAGTACGACCGGGACAAACGGTATAATGAATGGATGATAGCATACTGTAGGTCTCCAGGTCCTATTGTATATTCAGTTTACATCTTAATTTAATGCAAGTGTATGCCGCAGAAGCCTCCAGCTGTGGTCCATAATTCTGAGTTCTAGCTGTTGTTGGATGTCAACATTTATAAACCCTCCCCCCAAAATGCTTTCAATTGTGCTGAGGCATCCCCCTATCTTGGCTCACCTTTCAGTCATCAAAACTTCTGGGGGGCAGCCAGATAATACTAGCTTTCCATGAACACCCTTCTGCTGGAGTGCCAATTCATGGCAACCCTCTCCAAATGATGTAGAAGGGTAAGGGCATTCCTGACCAACTAATCACAATGGTTATGCTGACCTGTGCCTCCAACTGTTGTATCCCTTTGAGACTCCCACTAAGTATCAACAGGAGTTTTGATACGACCATTCCCTGTCCCTGAGCCTGTGAAAAGCTGATTGTCAGGTGCAGAGGAGAGAGAAATCTACTCTGCTGTAACTAATAGCTGTGGATGTTACCTAATAATTCCAGGCACTGACACCACGATAGAAAAGTAAATATTAAAATGTATTTTTGGCCTTTTACTATCACTGCCGCACAATAACAAAAAATAAACTTTGCTGTTCATTGCCTCTTTGATGTGTTGATGGAATAATATTGCTGTTTACTAATATCGTAGAATATTCCAGAGGTGGAAAAGGTTGTGGTTTTAAGTGTTCTGAGAATTTTGCATGAACAAAATTAATTATTCTACCAAAATATGTTCAAAGTTTATTTTTAAAAACACACCGACAATCTTTGTTTACAGACTATTTATTTGTTATTCAAATATTTTTTATGATTTACAGGCACCGCATTATTTGGTGTATAAGTTACTTAGGTTGAAATCTTTGGCTCAAGTATTACTCTTTGAACAATCAATAATAAAGTAAATCACCCATAAGCAGATGTTGTTAAAATAACCCGGATACTTGGCTCACTTCACTTTCAGTTAAATCATCTGTTGATGTCAAAACATGAAAACTTGTAAAACCCTAATTTTGATCTTGTGTTTTCAAAAAGAACACAAGCCATGTTTATCTTTACACGATTCCAACTGGATCTCCTTTTTTAGTGGGGAAATTTAATCATTTATTTTCCAAATAATCCTATTATGGAATGTAGAGTGGCTTAATAATTCTGCAGATCAAAATACACATTAAGTTCACAGGTTATTTTAACATAGATTTAAAGAAATAGGGCTGCCTTTGGTCAGGTCTGATGTAGTTCATTCATCTGGAGGTATGCAGTTGAGTCTGCCTCTGCTCAAGGTATTCTAGTGTCTGATGGATTAGTGCTGATCTGCACTGATTGCTCACACCTGCGTGTCTCAGTGGTTGACGTGGTAACCTGTGTTCCGCTCTGTGTGCAATCAGCCATGAATGGGTAAGACCCTCATCTGCGATGTCTTGTGCAAACAGACTTATCCAACAGGTTGGACCAGACACCTGCATGAGAAGGGGGAGTGGGGGTGGAAGGAAGAGATGCAATCATAGATTAGATTATCTATCCATATCACAGTCTTGCATCAGCAATTACAAGTCTGTTCTCATTAAACGAAACTAAATCTCTGTGGACGTCATTGTATTATGAAACTGCATTGAATCTCGGACATTATGATTCCGCACTGAAAAGTTTGAGTTCCAAAAATTACTACCTTGCCTAAATCGCACATCAAAGGTTGGATCAACTCTGAAATTGCCCACCATTTGACCTGAGTTGCAGAACTCAAATTGGCTCCATAATACATCAGATCCACTTCAGTGTTGCTTTCCGCCAAGATAAACTCAGTGTTTTGACATCAACAAATGATTTAACTAAAAGTCATGCTGAGTGTTTAGAACCAGGATATTCCCTTATGCTCTATTTGGATATTGACACTAGGCCAAGGCCTCAAGATCTCTGAACTCCTCCAATTCTGGCCTCTTGCGCATCTTTTAATTTGATTGGTGCCGTGCCTTCAAATACTTTGGCCTTTGTCTCTGGAATTTTCTCCCCAAGATGCTCTGCTCCTCTACCTTTCCTACCAGTTCCTTAAAACCTATTTCTTTGATCAAGCATTTTTGTCAATTATCCTAATAACTACTTATGTGGCTCAGTGTCAAATTTCCCTTGATTTGCTCCTTTGCAGCATAGATAGAATCATGGAGTGATAGAGGTCTACAGCACAGAAAAGGCCATTTGGCCCATTGCGACTACGCCAGTCAAAAACAACCCCCTGACAATTCTAATCCCATTTCCAGGCACTTGGCCCATAGCCTCGTATGCCTTGGCATGTCAGGATATTTTTGTTAAAAGTGCTATATCAATACAAGTTGTTGTTGTTGATTCACTACTGAGATATAACACTCAATTCACCAGGTACACTGGTGCTCATTTTTATCAACAGCTCTCAGCTAAATCAGTGGATGGGAGACAATTGAAAACACAGCTTAGGCCCTATCCCAACAGCAATAATCCAGAAGGCTTCAGTGTCCTCCCCATGATTCTAATTAGGGGAAAGTGCCAGGCATATGAATAATGATGTAGAAGGAAAATTAATATTAGTTTTAAGAAAGCATGGTGCAGAATAAATTGCCTTGGAAAAATTACAGCGCTTCAATTATAATTACACTCTCTGTACCATGGTTGATTCCTCTTTGGAGAAGCTTAAGCTGCCAACAAATAAAAGTGCTGCTCTGTAAGCAAAACATGTTCTTAGTTAAGTATCTATTTTTACATTTTTTAAATATTAACTTTTATTAAAACATTATAAAAATATCCCTTCATAACCTTGGCAGGGTTATTTTAACTTTTGGTGATAATGTGAAGCATAGGATATTAGAATGTTAGAGACCTTTCCAGTATTCCCTTTCTATTACAGACAATGGAGAACAAGATCAGAAGAAGGAATCGATCCAATATCTGTCATTTACCGAACCAGGCTCCAACGTTTGTTAAGATGCTGGATGAGAATCTCAAACAATTTTTGAATTTGTAAAACTGTGAGGAAAGGATACTTCACCCCAGGAGTGATAACTCTGACCAATAGGTATTGTTTATGTTAAAGCAAACTTTAATTTAAACACAGAATTAACTACATTAATATCAAAGAAATGGCTTTGCAATTATCAATTACACAGTTCGTAAATAATTGGAAAAACTTGAGCGTGCTATCTATACTTGTGAATAATTCCAATTAAGCAATCTAATACAGTTCAAATGCCACTTATAAAAAAAGTTAACAAAACAGGTTACTTGCTTAACATTGCAGACTTTTGGAGAGAGTTCCTTTCAAGAACAGATCCAGTATTCTTCTGCTCAACCTAACTGCATTTTGCAAAACCGTTCTTCAATGTACTGTCCTATAACAGACTGCAAAACTACAGACAGACCTGGCTCCTCCCACTAATTACATGATCTGTATCCCACTAATTCCCATGCCCTGCTTAGCTAGGACTAAATACAATCCTTCATAAATTATCTACACTCCAGAGAATCACATAAAACAAAACAATGTTCCATTAGCCCTTTATCTGTAACCAGGTAAGTTGTTGGAATGAATGATCACTTCACCTTTTACAATTCTTTAATCACTGCTTTACTAGAGACACTCCTGTATGTATTTTAAACCAGGGTTACTGCAACAGGATATAAAATATACTATATAACAAGGTTTACATTCATTTTATTAGCCCAGAATGTCTTATTATTTTGATTCCTTTTCCAGGCTTGAGCTTCAATTTTCTCCACTCATCTTGTAACACTTGCCTATGGCCAGGAATATCCAGGGCAAAAACACCTTTACAAGGTTCACAAACAACACTATGACAATTTGGCTCTCTGAGCAGAATTTAGTGTCATCCCCCATGATGCGTTTGGTGGCAGGCGGCATGTCGTCAAGTTGAGCATGGGAAAGCGACCCGCCACCTTCCTTCCTCTGCCCTGATTAACTCCATGGTGGGAAGGCTTGTAATTGGCCTTCCTACCCACCCGCAATTGAGGCCCTTATTTAGGCAATTAACGCCCACAAAAAGGCCTCATCTTTCCACTGATGGTATTCACCTAATGGTAGGCAGGGGACTCACCATGCAGGAAGCACAGCACTGGAGTGGGGCGGAAGGGTGGGTGGGGATTGGAGGGTGCAGGGTGTTCTCTGTCAAAGTCATTCAGTGCCAGACCGAGGGCTACATATTAAGAAGGGGATTGGAGGGCAGCACGGTGGCTCAGTGGGATAGCACTGCTGCTTCATGGCGCCGAGGTCCCAGGTTCGATCTCGGCCCCGGGTCACTGTCCGTGTGGAGTTTGCACATTCTCCCCATGTTTGCGTGGGTTTCGCCCCCACAACCCAAAGATGTGCAGGGTAGGTGGATTGGCCACGCTAAATTGCCCCTTCATTGGAAAAAATGAATTGGGTACTCTAAATTTATAAAAACAAAGAAGGGGATTGGAGGGGCTGCTGAGAGGCTACCCCTTCACCTTGCTGTTGGCCCCCTCCCAAACCTTTGCCAGAGTGCCCCACCCTGCAACTCCCCTCCCGCCATCACTCACCTATGACTGGGTGCATGACAATCCTAGGTCTCAGGTGGGTGTAGTACCAGCAGCAGCCACCATCTCTCTGGCGGCAGTTCTTGGGGGAGGGCGGAGTTTCCGCAATCGGTGTCTTGACCCAGTTAAGCTGCCTAATTTCGTGCCTGATTGACACTTTAAAAAAAATAAATTTAGTGCACCCAATTAATTTTTTTCCAATTAAGGGGCAATTTAGTGTGTTCAATTCACTTACCTTTGTGGCAGACCATCCCAAAATGAAGTGACGCGGGGTTCTCGCCCATTCTCCAGCTGGCAGGTGAAACCCTGGGTGCGATTCTCCAGAAAGATTTCTAAGTGTTGTAGCGAGCGGGAATTGCCACGGACTTCCCGGCACTCAGCCTGGCGAGGCCGGCAACGAATTTCAATGTTAATTGGTCCACTCACAGGCTTCTAGCTGCAATTGAAGGCTCACCAGCTGATTCGTCGGCACCATGCTCGCCAGTCCCCGCTAACAAGGTCGCGCAGCACTTAAACTGCACTTGCTCAGCCAACTCCAGCCAGCTCACAACAATGATGCCGAGGAGACAAGCCCCAAGATTAGGGGACACAGACCTAAGGAGGTTGGTGGATGCTGTGTAGGCTGGGAGGGATGTCCTGTTCCCCCGAGGATCCCAGAGGGTCAGCCATAGGGCAGCCAGTGCTGCCTGGGACGAGGTGGCGGTAGCTGTGATCGTCGGGTGTGTGACCAAGAGGACTGGCCTTCAGTGCCAGAAACAGATCGACAATCTACAGCGGGCAGCACGAGTGAGTAGTGGAAGAGGTCAACCTGGAGCTGATGGTGACGTTAGGGGCGGCCGGGACATTCAGAGGGAGATGTCAGCATCACTCCAGCAGATCCATAGCAGCTGGAGGAGTCCCAGAGGCTACGGGCTGCTGGAGCTGTTGCCGGCAATGAGTGGCACTGAGATCAATATTGCTAGGATGGCGACTGCAGAGGAGAGCCTGGTGCA
Source organism: Scyliorhinus torazame (assembly GCF_047496885.1). Lineage (NCBI taxonomy): Eukaryota > Metazoa > Chordata > Chondrichthyes > Carcharhiniformes > Scyliorhinidae > Scyliorhinus > Scyliorhinus torazame. Next base: position 55,121,775 of record NC_092720.1, on the reverse strand, counting down.
CGATGTTGGCAGCATTAGTGGAGATATCCAAGGCATACCACAGATGGTGACAGCCATGGCTGAGTCTTGGCAGAATGTGCAACTCGCTGGGGGATGTCACCCAGTACCAGGCTGACCTTGATGAGATTCTGCGGTACATGTACCACTCTCAGATGGACATGGCCGAGGTGCTGTGGAGCTTGTCCCAGTCTCAGGTGGGCATTGCCGAGGTGCTGCAGAGCATGGCCCAGTCACTGAGGAACATCACCGAGGGCGTCGACACAATGGTGCAGAGCAAGGGGAGCCGCCAGGGATGGCAGAGATGCAGTGGCAGCCGGGGTTCGAGCCAGCTGCTCCTCCCCAAGGCGAACCCCAGGGCCCTGTGGGCACCAACCAGGAGGAGGGGGTGCTGGGTGGCTACCCGGACCCGTCCCATGGATTGGCGACAGTGACACCAGCTCCCACATGTTCCACCCCTCTGATCACAGCCAGCACATGGGACAGGGCGGCACGGTTCTGCATGTGCTGCCGAAAAATGAGTCTCCGCACTCTGGCCTCAGAACCCCCGGAGGATGCCCGCCAGGGGCATTGAAGGCCACGGGATGAGGAAGGCAGCTGGCTTCCTCCACCTCTGACATGCATCCCGGGGATAAACCTAGTTGTAGTCGTAGAGCTAAGAGGACCAAGCACATTGTGGATCACTGAGGGCACCAGGGGTGGGGGTGAAGGTGCTTGAAGTGGGGGAGGGGGCAGCACCATCAGGAGGGTGGGGAATTGTATAACACGATAAACACCTTTGTGCACAAATAGTATGATGCGTCTGTCACTTTTTTCCGCAATGTGCGCTGACCTTCAAAACCTTGGCCCATCTCTCCATCCCCGTGGCGCTCACCCACCCTGCGGCCACGGACATGTCCCTTGAGCTGTGTCCCATCCCTTGGATGTTGGCTGCTGCATGTGTGGTGTTGCCTCTCACAGTTTTCAGGCTCAGTGTCTACGCATCAAGATGTGATTGGGATGCTTCCACATGCTACATGGCCCACCCACGGGAAACCACATGGGTTGTGTGAAGTGCTCACTTAACTACAATTGCCAATTCCCGATCAGCAATAGCCTTCAACCGCATGGCCAGAGGCGTTGAGGGTTATGGGTGGTCGGTGGGGCAGACGGGCAGGGACAAGGGTTGCCCCCAGAATGGGTACATGTAATTCAGGGTTTGGCATGGTGGTGCTGCGTGCAATTGACCCCCACAGTTGCCCCCCCCCCACCTCACCCCCTCAACCTCCCACGGCGGCCCACCCCTGCGGAGGGTTGCCCGCCCCTGCGGAGGGTCCCCCACCCCAGCCGAGGGTACCCCACCCCTCGTCGAGCACTGGTGTGGCAAGCCCAGCGCCCACGGGCTCTTTGCCAGTGAGCAAAGATGGCTACTCGCCTCCTCTGCTCCCCATAAAAGCCCTTCCACCAGGTTTACATTTTTAAAAAGGAGTACTAATATGCGTCAGAATGACCACTTGCTGGAGAAGCTGCTGAATAATTTAAAAAAATAAATTTCGAGTACCCAATTATTTTGTTATCCAATTAAGGGGCAATTTAGCATGGCCAATCCACCTAACCTGCACATCTTGGGGTTGTGGGATGAAACCCACGCAGACACAGGGAGAACGTGCAAACTCGACACGGACAGTGACCCAGGGCCGGAATTCAAACCCGGGTCCTCAGCACCGTCGGCAGCAGTGCTAACCACTGTGCCATATGCCGCCCGAGGCTGCTGAATCACGGGAGGCCTTTGGATATGGGGTGGCTCTAATTAATTGTATGGAAATAGGGCTTAAGTGGTGATAATTGGTTTTGTTGCCATGCTACGGCAAGATCCCGATTTTGCCTAGCGGAGCGGGCCGTTGGCATCGCAATCTGTTTGGCGCCTGGTTCGGTTTCCGTTTTCTGCCTCTCCTGCTATTCACTGGCCTCATTTCACTTGAGTGACAGCACAACGAGGCCAGTGAATCGCGCCCCCTGTTTCCCTCCATGAAATACAGCCTTACATTTGAACTTTGATCAGATTTTATTCCCACAAAGCAAAGCCCTCTTTCTGTAAGTTGTTTATCCCACTCACATCACCACATTCAATTCTGAATCACAAGCTGTCTAAGATTGCAATTCTGACCCAGAGCTTGAAAAGTTAGCATCTAATTGCAATGTAATAAGTATCTTTAATAACAGCTCTCTAATTCTTACCAAGCGGGTGACAAACCAGTTAATTGATATGAATGTCATTAAGGTAATGGGGATAATTTTCACCTTCTCTGTTTGGGCAGTAAACTGGGAGAGCAGATTGACTCCTGTAATAGAGCAGCTGGACTTTCGCTTCCATTATAATGGACAGTGATCTGCTCCATCAGTTTCCCACCCAAGGTGTGAAGGTGAAAATTTCTCCTCACTCCTACATTGCCCGAGTGCTGAATATTTGTAGATGCTGACTCAACGACAATCTATAACAGTCAACTGGGCCGTAGAGACACTGGTAATGTCTGGAATGGATTTTTTGGAGGTGAGTGTTGAGCAGCACCAAAACATGCTACGGATGCTGAAAGTGTGGCAATTTTTATCAGAAGGATTAATTATTTAGAAGACATAGCTGAAGGTCCACAATAAGTTGAATACCTTAAAAATTACAAAAGCACTGTCTAGCTATTACTAATAATAATTCAAATATGGGCAAAAACAGTTAAATTTTCAGTGTAGTGCAGGTTCTGGCAGATAATGTAGAAGACATGAAAGTAACGAGGTTGTGCAAGTTATGTTACAAACGCAATGATGGGAAAGACAATTTATTGCAGGCAAGACTTTGCATGAGCCAAATCCCTTTGTTTCAGTCACCCATATTCTTATGTTTAAAGGAAAACACTTGCTCATGATGGGAGGCCGAGTGTAGAACAAGTGTTTGCAAGAATCTAACTCCTTAGGGGGAAGCAAAAATCTATTTTATTCAGTAGGGAAGAGTTTGGAAGACATTGAAACTGGAAATTGGACGAGTACGCAGATATTGTGGCCTACTCCAAATTCATATGATCGTATACATAGTGATTTAATATTCTAGGATTTTCATGAGGCATTATCCCAATGTCCAAGTATACCCATGTTTGGACTAGCACAAATCAATAGTCGTGACAATACAGCTAGTTGGCTCAGTGGCAGTACTCTTACCTTTGACTCAGCAGTGTGTTTTTTTATTCATTCACGGGATGGGAATGTCACTGGTTAGGGCAGAATTTATTGCCCATGCCTAGTTGCCCTTCAGAAGGTGGTGCTGAGTTGCCTCCTTGAACCACTTGCAGTCCTTGAGCCATAGGTACACCTAATGTGCTGTTAGGCAGGAAATTCCAGGATTTTGCCCCAGCGACAGTGAAGGAACGGCGATATATTTCCATGTTAGGGTGGTGAGTGAATTGGAGGGGAACCTCCAGGTGGTGGGGTTTCAAAGTATCTGCTGCTCTTGTCCTTCTAGGTGGTCGTGGGTTTGAAAAGTGCTGCCTAAGGAACCTTGATGAATTACTGAAGTGCATCTTGTCGATGGTACACAAGGCTGCCACTGTCCATTGGTGGTGGAGGGTTTGAATGTTTGCGGAATGAGGAGCAATCAAGCGGGATGCTTTGTCCTGGATGGTGTCTTGAGTGTTGTTGGACTGAGTTCAAACACCACTCCAGTAACTTAAGCACATAAGGTCAGCCACCATTACAGCAATGGAGATACCATGCACTGATGTAGGTTCATCACGGTTTGCCTCTGTTACAGGCAGTAAGTGTTGTGCATATGTTAATCTAGAAAAACAGCAAAAGCTGAACAACAGCATTTTTAAAAAGCTGACACAATCCTAAGAACCTGAAACTCAAAATCAGCTCTCAATATCGCCTCAGACAACGATTCAAATGATGACTAGAGGGACACAGATAACATGAGCTGTAAGTTTGCCCAAAATTTCAATGCTTTTATTGCAGAACATAAATGGTGCAGAAATGGCAGTGGTGGTGATTTTGAATTATAGGAGGAAGATATAAATGCCTAAGGCATGGGAATTATTTTCGGGAGGGGGGTGGGGGGGTGGTCAACCTCCTGCTCCCCACCCCAACACAGTTTTTAAAATTTTGATTGACATCCTGGAGCCTCCTGTAATTCTGAGGGTGAATCTCACTATATTTTGTAATTACATAAACACTCCAAACTCAGTCCTTATTGTATTTCCAAACATTGGCAAGTACAGTAAGAGGAATTGTCAAAGGAAGTTACTTAATGCATTTACAGCAAGGAACATTCACATTATCTTAAAAATGAAGCAATAACTAGCATTGCACAGCATAAACCTTTATTTGAGACAAATATGTATTGGCAGTTTCTTTTAAGGACAGTTTTAGAAACTGTGTTTTTTGCACTTTTTAGTTTATATTAACCTCTTTAGAGACTAACACCAATAAATAAACCATAAATGGGTCTCTCAAAAACCAAGTTTGTACTCAACAATGAGGGAACATAAAAAGATTTCGATTTTAGATGCAGATTTATTGTTATGTGTACCAAGGTACAGTGAAAAGTCTGCATACGGTCCAGGCAGATCGTTCCATGCATAAAAAACATAGAACACACAATAAATACACAATGTAAATACATAGACATGGACATCGGATGAAGCGAGTGTAGTGCTACACAATAGAGAAGCTGCATAGAGAGATAAGTTCAGTCCATAAGAGGGTTATTCAGGAGCCTGGTTGAGGGGCGGCACAGTGGCACAGTGGTTAGCACTGCTGCTTCACGGCACCGAGGACCCGGGTTCGATCCCAGCCCGGGTCACTGTCTGTGTGGTGTTTGCACATTCACTCCATCTGTGCGTGGGCTCACCCCCACAACCAAAGATGTGCAGTGTATTGGATTGGCCATACTAAATTGCCCCTTAACTGGAAAACAATCATTGGGTACTCTAAATTTATTTTTAAAATATGAAGGAGCCTGGTAACACCAGGGAAAAAGCTGTTTTTGAGTCTGTTAGTGTGTGTGCTCAGACTTTTGTATCTTCTGTCCAATGGAAGAGGTTTGAAGAGAGAATAACCCGGGTGGGAGGGGTCTTTGATTATGTTGCCCGCTTTCCCAAGGCAGCGGTAGGTGTTGATAGAGTCAATGGATGGGAAGCGGGTTCGTGTGATGGACTGGGCTGTGCTCATGACTGCAGTTTGTTACAGTCTTGGGCCAAGCAGTTGCCATACCAGGCTGTGATGGAGCAGATAGAATGCTTTCTATAGTGCATCTGTAAAAATTGTTAAGAGTCAATGTGGACATGTCGAATTTCCTTAGTTTCCTGAGGAAGTATAGGTGCTCTTGTGCTTTCTTGAACATAGCGTATACGACCCTATATCGCGTAACAACTGTTTTTTCCAACCCCACTCCCTAATCCTAACTCTCAATCTGTCTGGTTCTGATAGGCACAAATCCTATTGTCTAAATGATCTAATTGATTGAAACCGGCAGCTTCCAATACCAGTGAAAAAAGCAGATTTTTCTTGTAAAATGTCATCATTTGGCTTGAAAGGCTGATTGATATCAGCTTAAAAGACATGTCCAAGCCTGCCCATTGGCTCTGTAACCCTAACCCCAATGAGAATTATAACTTAAGTACAAATGCATATACTAACGAGTAAGGGACATCAGAAACAACATGAAGGGGACTTCCGGTGACGGCGGGCGGGAGGCAGCCGCGCGTTGGAGGGCTCCTGTTCAGGAACGGCATTGTTGGGGAGTAACGCCCGGTCCGAGGGCCAGCGACGGCAGTAAAAGTCGGGAGACAGCGCACAGAGAGGAAGGATGTCAAAAAACACCAAAAAACGGCCGTGAAAAAAGCGGCTGAAAGTCCGTTGGGGAGTGGAAAGGTCACCGTGGGGTCAGCAAAGAAAACGGAGGCTGGAGCACCAGGGGAGGCCGCAGTTCTTACGGCTGAAGAAATAACTAAGGTGATGGCTGCGGAATTCGAAAAGCAGTTGGCGCAGATTGCGAAATACATGGAGACGGTGAGGAAGGAGATGAGGGAGGTTTTGAGTGCGCTGGTGGAGGCGGCGGTTTCCCCGGTGATGACGGCAGTGGCGAGCGCAGTGGCGGAGGTGCGAGAGCAAGGGGAGGCGCTGAAGGAAGTGGAGGAGACGTTATTGCAGCACGGTGATCAACTTGCCTCGATGGGGAAGGAGATGCGGAAGGTGATGGATACTAACAAGGATCTGCGAGGAAAAATGGAAGACCTGGAAAACAGATCCAGGCGACAGAATTTGAGGGTCGTGGGGCTGCCCGAAGGAGTTGAAGGACCAAAGCCTACTGAGTATTTTGCCGCGATGCTGGCAAAACTATTGGGGGAGGGGGAGGATCCCTCCCGATATGAACTGGATCGGGCTCATCAGTCGTGGAGGCCTGTACCAAAGGCGAGTGAGCCGCCAAGGGCAGTGACTCTGTGCTTCCGTAGGTACAGTGTGAAGGAGAAGGTCCTGAGCTGGGCCAAGCAGAAGCGGGTGGTGCAGTGGGCTGGAGCTGGTATACGTGTATACCAGGACTTTACAGTGGAGCTGGCGAGGAGGCGGGCTGCCTTCAACCGGATGAAGAGGGCACTGTACATTAGCAAGGTGCAGTGCGGCATTGTTTATCCAGCGAAGCTGAGGGTGACTTATAAGCTCAGGGACTTTTATTTTGGAACGGCGGAAGCAGCAGAGGAGTTTGCAAAGGCAGAAGGACTGTGGCAGAACTGACAAATTGAGGAATGGCCATGTGCCGATGTAACCTCATGACTGTATTTTCTTCCTTTTTGTATCACTGCGCGTGGGTGTAGAGGCTAAAGGAGCCAATGTTGTATATATTTGGACAAGGGAAGGGACGGGACTTTCACTCGAAATGAGGGCTCTTTGGGGTGTAGATGGATATGCGGGGTTTGTGTGCTGAAAGGGGATCTTTGGGCTTTCCTAGGGCCGGGCAAGGGGGAAAGGGACCCGGGCGGGGGCTTCAATGCTGGCTGGTTTAAGTAGGCCCGTGAATGGGAGTGAGGTGGGGGAGGGGCTGCAGCCATCGGAGCCTGGCAGAACAGGGTCCGAGTGGTCTAGCTGGGGTGGAAAGTTGGGGGGAGGGAACCAAGGTTGGGAGGAGGAGTTTTACAAGAGGCAGTGGACAGGAGGAGCTGGAGACTTGGGATGGGGGGGTACAACTCTGGGGTATCATGCATGGTACTCTCTCAGAGGCTGGATGGCGTTGGTTGGGGGGGGTGGGTGGGGAGGTGGGGGGGTGGGGAGCTGTGTAGATTAAGGGTGACTACGGGTAATCCCCGATTCTTTTTTGTCATTTGTTTATGTAAACATGCGGGTTGAGGTTTGGGGGTTGGTGGGCGGATGGGATCGTTGTTATTATGGGGATTGACATATCTTGCTGATTATTGTTTATTGTTGATGGGTGTAAATGTGAGAGAAAATGTGAAAAAGGAGGAGAATAAAAAAATTTATTAAAAAAAACACCATGAAGAAATTTTAGATGAGGGAAGGAAAATTTTGGACAGCACTGTGGTGCAGTGGTTAGCACTGCTGCCTCACGGCGCCGAGGTCCCAGGTTCGATCCCAGCTCTGGGTCACTGTCCGTGTGGAGTTTGCATATTCTCCCCGTGTTTGCGTGGGTTTTGCCTCCACAACATAAAGATGTGCAGGGTAGGTCGATTGGCCACGCTAAATTGCCCCTTAATTGGAAAAAATGAATTGGGTACGGTAAATTTTTTTTATAAAAAAAGGAAAATTTCAGGAGGCAAATGAAGCCAATTTGAGCACAAATAACACTATACAAATTAATATGCTAATCCATTTAAATATTTTTTAGACTTGTCATTTTCACACTGTGCAGAAAATAATGAGTTGTACCAAAGGAATCAGAACAAAGCAAATGCAGTTCTCTGTAAAAACAACGTAATTCCATAATTGCAAACATACAAGGGAAGTACCTCATTTTAAACCTCAGTGGAAAACATACCTGTTGCCCAGCATCAGTGGCTAGTCTATTGCTGATGGCTCCCCAAAACTCAAACCATCTGTCGGGATTCTCCGCCCCACAATGGGAAACCCCATTGACCAGCTGGTGAAACGGAGAATCCCAACGGCGTGCCACACTGGAAGTGTGGCGGGACGGAGAAACCTGCCCAATAATCCTGATCTTTCGAAGATGGTGGCTGTTCCTTATCTCATATTTCTGTTCATTGCAAATCTGTGGAATGCATTGATCTTCAATAACGTTGCACATGTATGTGAGTGCATATTATACAGCCCTATATAGACAATTCAAATATCTAAAACACAGCTTTAGCACACCCCTTGGGTCAGATTTTCATGTTGGAGGAGGGAATCGGAAGACAGAATTAATCCCACATTCCGTCCCCTCCTCCGTCACAAGACAGGATTTTCTGGGGGTCGAGGCCTTATGAGGCAGAACTAGCGGCAAGCTGATTCCGGGATGGGACAGGCCTGCTTCTATTCCTAAAAACTGGTTCTTCCGGTGCAATCTTTGGCTCATTTAGATATAATTGAACTTTCTGACCACTTTAAACCCCATCCACCCTATCTCCTCACCATCTCACACATCTCAAACCAGCACTCTCATCAGCCCTTCACACTCGCAACCATCTCATCTGCACCCCTTTCATCCCCTCACCCATTACCCACTTTATGAAAAGAATTCGCAAGCCTTTTTGTAACAGTTAGAAGCTGTTGAATAGCCCATAAAACACTCCAAGTTGACAAACTATTTTTTCAACACACTGAATAAACAAATTCAAGTATTTGTAAAATGAAGCGGCAGTTGGCATGCAGCCAGAAACCCAAAACGCTCCTCAATTAAACAAACTGACCTCAAAACCAGTATCTTAATAAATAGCTAGACTGAATACAAAAAAGCAATGAGAAACACAAACAATTAGACATTGTTATCATCCTAGGTTACACTTTCATCACTGTAAAATATACTCGAACGTTTCATCCATTTCATGAACTTGTTTAATTTGTCTGTAGACTTTTTCCTGTTTACAATGCTGATATTTTACTTGCGAGTTTGCCAATTGGCAGAAGTAACAATCTGCTAACACACCAGGCTGAATGAAGCACCATGGTCCTTTGTCCCTTACCCTGCCCCAGCTGAATGGCTAAGGGGAGATGCCCAGAGGAAGATTGGATGCCCCACAGTCATTCAAGCAGCCAATGTTAATGGGCTGCAGATGGGATTTCCACCCCTCAGAGACTGTATGGCCCACTTCAGAGAGCTGCTGATCAATCAGCTCTAAAATACTGACAGCGCCATCATGGCTACAGCTGTACTGCACTTGTGACTTGATGCAATGCTCAGTGACGGATTCGAACTTTGTAAAAGACAGCGAGGGAGTCGTGAGGGGACCGCGAGTTAAGATACAAGAGACCACCCCATCATCACCCCCTCAGCCTGCACTGGTAAACCTTCCAATCTGGCTGCTTGGCATAGGCCTGTCCCACTACCAATTTAATCCCAGTGGGGAGGGATGAAGCCATTGTGTGGCCATTAACTACCCACTTAAGGGTCTCAACCTGCCCACTGGTGGGCAGGCCACCCAATACCATGGGAAAATTGCAGGGGGGATAGGCAGCTCGGCTAGCTGGATTTAATGTGCCCCAGCCTTCAAACCCACCGGCGGAGAAGTGTTAAATCCGGCCCACTGTTTAATGGGTAGTTACATGTTCCAATCACAGGACTGTCATGAGACACCTTAATAAATGCTGATACAACTCATGTTACAGCATCCCATGATTAACTGTAAAGGAGGTAAAACCATTTTACTTACTTTGAAATGCTTCCCACCTCCAACTCTTGGTTCTTGCCTCCATGCAGCTGGTGTAAAGCACAACAGCTGTGTCTGGCCGCCTCCATTAAAATTTAAAACTTGCCGAAGGCAGGCTCATAATGGGTCTGCACTGCTGTTTACTGCCTCCTTAATATTGTCTCCAAATCCTGTTCTGGGGCCCACTCCCACCTGTGCCCCATGAAAATGGCCTAGGTGGGACCTCCAGGCTCATTGCCCAGTGGCCATTTTTTTCTAGGTCTACTTCCATTTGGTCCTGATTGGGACAATGAAAAGATGCTAGTTTTTCCATGTGCTTCCTTGTTTTTGTTTTCTGTTATTTAGAATGGTTGTGGATAGATGTATTCAAGCATTGTTGACCATGCACCCATATCTCATGAAAACCAGCTATCCATCTTTCTTGAGAAGTGTTATATCACATCCAATTGTTTTAGAATTAATACAAGTAATAACCCCCAACCTCCCCCTTAGGCCTCCTACAAAAAAACATGTTCTGAGGTTCATTGTTTTGTGGTAGGAATAACATAGCATTTTCATTTCGGTGGAGTAGTTACCCTTTTTGTTTAGGCATGAGATTAGATTATTTATTTAGCAAATGCAAATCCCCGAAGCCAAGTGATAGCCTCCTCATTTGCTGAGTTTAAGGTAATTAGTCCACCACTTAGTCTGTGGAGGGGATAATCAAATATGCAGCATTATTTGTATCTTTCCACAAGTCTCCAGCACTGGAGATTGCCTACATAGGGGCCCTGGTCTGTCCTGAACCTATATAGCAAGGGCTACTGTTGCCATGGCAATTCAACAGCTGGGGTTTGTCACAAGAAACACATTAGTGACTTTTTGGCTGCGGTTTTCCACTCTCAGTAGTGTCGGGCGGGTTCGGCAATGGGAGTGGAAAATATCACGACAAGGCAAAAGTTATGTTTTACATCGGCATTAAAGCTTGCTGTAATCATTCCCTCCCTCCGTCAGTTCCCCGGTCGTTCAATGCTGGTAACATAAGTATAATATATTTGCATCTCATTATCAGGCCCATACGCCAGAATCATAACCAGATCTTGCGAGATGTTGCGATCTGAATCCCGCTCACAATGGGCAAGATCTAGATTCACAGAGTTAAAAAACTCACTTAACTCTGCCTTTGCCAGATTGAATCGGCTCCCAGGAACTACCGGCCTCGGCGAGGAGACCCAGCCAGGCATGATTAGTACTCAAGCGGGGACCAGGCATACCAGCACTTGGTGGGTTCACCTAGCCGATCGCAGGCCCCGGGTGGCTGGTATCTGGGCTTGGCCGGACTCTGGCATGGCTGATACCACCCGGGCACCTTGGTACTACCAGCCTAGCATGCTGGCAGTGCCACCTGGACACCCTGGCACTGCCACCCAGGTGCAGCCTGGCACTACCAGGGTGCCCAGGTGGTACTGCCAGACTGGCAGGGGCACTGCCATGCTGGAAGTGCAAAGGTCCCCAGGTGGCATTTTGCCTGCACCGGGTATGGGCCTGGGGATGCCCTGCCTGTGAGGTGGGGTGTGAGGACTCAAATACATCCCAACAGGTGAGTTGGGTGGTTTGGGGAGGTCCAGGGGTTGCATTGGGGCTTGAGTGATCATGAGCATATTTTCCTCTGCTTGTCGGAGCTCCTCGGTGCAGGGAAATGCGGCTGAGTTAGATTGTGGTTAGATTGTGTCCAGTTCATTTAATTCATTGATATATATTGTGTATAGCTGGGACCCTAGAACTGATCCCTGCATTACCACATTAATCACTGCCTGCCATTTGGAAAAAGACCCATTTATCGCGACTCTGTTTTCTGTCTGCCAACCAGTTTTCTATCCATTTCAATACACTACCCACCGGCCCATGTAATTTAATTTTGCACGCTAATCTCTTATGTAGGACCTTTTCAAAAGCCTTCTGAAAGTGCAAATAAACCACATCCACCTGCACCCTCTCATCAACTCTACTGGTCACATCCTAGAATAATTTCAGTAGGTGTGTCAGCATGATTTCCCGCCATCCTGAATCTGTCCAAATCTGCCACTGTTTTCTCAGTGCTCTCTATTAAATATTTTATAATGACTCTAGCATGATCCCCACTACCAACTTCAGGCTGACTAATCTATAATTCCCTGTTTTCTCTCTATGTACCTTCTTACATTAGCTACCCTCCAATCCATAGGAACTATTCTAGAGTCTATAGAGTCTTGGAGATGACCACCAATACATCCACTATTTATAGGGCCAATTCCTTAAATGCTATGGGATGTAGATTATCAGACCCTGGGGGTTTATCAGCGCTCAATCCCATCAATTTCCTCAACACATTCCCCAGCATCTTTGGTACGTTATTTGTGTCCTCCTTCATGAAGACAGAACCAAAGTATGTCTTTAGTTGGTCAGCCATTTCTTTGTTCCCCATTATAAATTCCCCTGTTTCTGACTGTAAGGAATCTCCTACATTTGTCTTCACCAATCTTTTTTTCTTCAAATACCCATAGAAGCTTTTACAGTCAGTTTTTATGTTCCCCGCAAGCTTACTCTCGTACTCTATTTTCCCTTTCTTAATCAATCGTTTGTCCTCTTTTGTTGAATTCTAAAACGCTCCCAATCCTTAGGTCTGCTGTTTTGTTTGGCCAATTTGTATGTCTCTTCCTTGAATCTAATACTATCTCTAATTTTGCTTGTAAGCCATTGTTTGGCCACCTTTCCTGTTTTAGTTTTGCGCGAGGCAGGAATGAACAATTATTGCAGTTTGACCATGCGCTTTTTCAATGTTTGCCATTGCTATTCACCCTTGGTGTTTCTCAGCTCTACTCATCCAGATTCCACATCATCGGAGCTAATATCCTTCCTCTTTAACCAGCAATGCAACCTGTCATGTGAGAGTACCTTTAAGAAATGGGTGTTTATAAATGGGTGTGTATATAAATATCTGTAGTGAGAGTACCTTTAAGAAATGGGTGTTTACTACTGCAGTGATGTCAGAGAGTGGGTGGAGCTGGGCTGTCTGTCAGCTTTTTACTTTCCTTTTAGGCTGTTTGCTGCAGGGTGTGTTTTAGTTTCATTTTCAGTGTTGGAATTGATTCCAGTAACAGTGAGGGGCTAGCACCAGTGCCGACTGAAACTCCCGCCACCCGCGCTGAAAATGGCTGGAGAATGGCATGGTCCTGAGCCGCGCATCTGCACCAGTCGCGCCGTACAACATGGCGCCGGCCGTGCGCGACCCCAACCTGCTAACTGTGACCCCACAGCCTACCCCCTGGCCACCCCCCACCAGTTCTCCCAGCCCGAGCAGAAGCCCCCCCCCCCCAGCCAGCGGCACGGATCCCGGCCGAGCGTGGCGGCACTGGACACCGTCCGCAGCAGGCACGTCAGGTTCCTGCACAGTTGGGACCCGTGGCCTGCGCTGTCGGGAACTCGACCCATCGTGGACCGGTGCTGGCCCCAATTTCGGCGTGAAAATCCATTCTCTGCCCAATTGCCGATCACGATTTTGGCGTTGGGCTATGCAGAATCCCGCTCATCACCTCTACTCTCCTGCAGCACACTTCCCTCCATATCCTCACTCAGTTGATAAACACAAAGCTTAATAGTTAGCTCCTCTGTTTATGTGGGGATAGAATCTGAGGATAGGATTGTGTTCAGTTGTGGTACCTTTACTATCAAATAAATACTCAGCTGGCAGTGTGTCACAGTCTAAGCTCACATATGAAGCTAAGCTATCGCATGCTGACTATGTTTTTGCATCATCGCAATTCAAGCGTTGCAGAAAATTAGAATTGGTTTTATCCTTAATTTGTTTCCCATCAAGTTATGACTAGCAAACATTCATTTAAAGGAAACAAAAATTGGTTCTCCCTGTGTGGTCTGAGGTGTTCATAGGTGCAGGTGTTTATCTCTGTGACTTACAAGTTTGCTTCCTTTCTCCTCCTCCGCGATTATGAATCCAATCTAGCTCGAGGGTAACACTAATTTCCTGTTGAACTCCGAGGAAACGAAAATTAACCTACTTATTTATTCAAGAAAAAGGTATGACAACAGCAGCCGTTCAAACCGGCAACTATTAGTTGTTGAAATATTCCGTAAAAAATTGACTTCCTTTTGTACTATCAATTAGAAACATACTGGAAATGTAATTAGATAAAGTTTGCGTCAAGTTCTTTTCAACTGATTTGTATTTGATTGTTAGTGTCTGACGTTTTAGCCTGGCATTTTACCCTGTTTCTTTGAAATAAGAAAGATTAAGGCAATCCCTTGCACATTACCCCTAAGTTGCAAGGTGTTTAACAACAGCCAGCAGAGAGGTTTGCTTGGTGTTCATTAATCCAAACAGTTTAAGAATGTCGCCACACTAACTGCACCCACCTGGAAGATTGTTCAAAATCCTGACAATATTTCTTAGCTTTGGTGCTTTGATACTGTGAATAATGAGGAAAAAAATGCATTTCCATTTTAGTGTCCCATCAATCACTCATCAAAGCCAGAAAACCCTGTAAACCCCTTTAAACCTCTCCTAAAACAGCCAAGAGGAGCATACACTGCAGTCTTTCATATCATTTAGAAGGCCATGAGCTGGTTTCTCCGGTCCCCCAGCAATGTGGTTCTCGGCAGCGTGCTGTTCTCTACTACCCCCAGTGTGCAATGGAATTTCCCATCAAACCACCCCACGCCTCCCAGCGGGAACAGAAAATCCCAACGGCCAGAGAATTCTGACCCTTATGTCCAAATCCCTGAGTTTCCCATTACTCAAAAGCACTTGGCTTGTTGTGCAGTGTTATTACTCCCCCGACCCCCCCCCTCTTCTGCATGTGGAGGTGGAGAACCCGAGGCCGACCGCGTACTTTGCAAAGATGTTTGCTGAGTTGATGGGGGAGGGGGAAGAACCCTCCCACTACAGGTTGGACAGATCACATCGGCCGAAGCCTAGAGCGAATGAGCCACCAAGGGCGGTTATAGTCTGCTCCCACAGCTCCCACGTGAAGAAGAATTTGAGTTGGGCGAAGCAGAGATGAGATGTGAAATGGGAAGACGTTGATATACACATCTACCAAGATCGGACAGAGGAGTTAGCGAGAAGGCAGGTGGCCTTTGGACGGGTGGGTACGGCAATGGAATGAGACTTGGAATGGTCCACCCAGCGAAGCTGAGAGTGACTTATAACTCAAAGGACTTTTATTTTGAGATGCTGGAGGTGGCGGAAGGGTTCGTTAAGGCTGAAGGACTGGGATTGAGATGAGACTTGGCTCTTGGACTTGGTTGGACTGGGATTGTGTTTTCTTATTGAGGGTTTTCTATTTGATTAGGATTTTGTTTCTGTCTCCTAAATGGGGGGGGGGGTTATTTACATGTGTTGGTTTTTTCCTTATGGGTGTGGTTCTGTTCAGTTTCTTGGTTCGAGGGAGGTGTGCTGTGGGCAAGTGTGGCCCGGTTACTGAGGAAGGGGGGGGGGGGGGGTTCTGGCAGGGATCACCGCACTAGCCAACATAGGTTGGCTAGTGCGGTGATCCCTGCCAGAACACCCCCTCCTCAGTAACCCGGCCACACGTGTTGGCTAGTGAACGGGTGTGTGAGGAGGGAGGAGCCAAGGTGGTAGGAGCCTCATCGCGCAGGTTCCGATGGACCTGGGAGGTGTGAATGGTGGGGGGAGGGGATCGATACTTGGTGAGGTGTTTGGAAGAGGAAATGGATGGGGGGATACTGGGGTGGGGGGGGGGGGGTGGGGGGTGGGGAGGGGGGTCAATGGAACAAATGGATGGGGTGGGTCTAGGCGGATGGGCAGGGCCAGGGGCAATGGAGATGGCAGATAGAAAGGGCTGGGTGGGGGAGGGGTGGGTTGCGGTGAGAAACCACCGGTCAGAATGGTGATGTGGAACGTGAGGGGGTTGGGGGGACTGGTGAAGAGAGGGAGACTTTTGCGCATTTGAAGGCTTTAAAAGCAGATGTGTTACTGCAGCAGGAGACCCATCAGAGGGTGAAAGATCAGGTGAGGCTTAGGAAGCCAGGTGTTTCATTCGAGGTGTGATAGTAGGGCCCGGGGGAGGGGGGCGGGTGGCAATCTTGGTGGGCAAGCGGGTGAGGTTTCAGATGGAGAAGGTAGTGGCGGATCAGAGGGGCAGGTATGTGATACTGACGGGTGCATTGGAGGGGGGCTGGTGATGCTGGTAAGCATATATGGCCCCAATTAGGATGATGCGTGGTTTGTGAAGAGAGGGTTGGGGGGATGCCGATCAGGGGCAATCATGGGTTTGAGTAGGGGAGAGTGGATGCACATTTCCGGGGATGGGAAGAGGAGGATTATCAAGGAAATGAAGGATCTGTTTCCAGGAGGACGATTTGCGATCTGGAGGAGCTGGGCGGGAGGTTTGGGCTGGCGCGGGGCGAAGGTTTCAGGTATATGCAGGTGCAGGATTTTACAAGGAAGGCCATCCCGACCTTTCCGATAACGTCTGCCTCCTCATTGCTGGAGGCGCTGCTGTCAGTGGGGATGAGGGGGGGAGGGGGGCAGGGTGGGGTGGGGGGGTTTGGAGAAGGGGATCATCTAGGCGATTTACAGGAGGATTTTGGAGGAGGATGGTGCGTCCATGGAGAAGGTTAAGGAGAAGGAGGAGGAAGATTTGGGAGTGGCACTGGAGGAATGATTGTGGTGCGGGGTGCTGCGGAAGGTAAATGCTTTGACTTTGTGTGCGAGGCTGGGGCTAATAAAGTTGAAAGTAGTGTACAGGGTGCACCTTGCAAAGTCCAGGGTGAGCCGGCTATTCAAGGGGTTGGAGGATGTCGGACTATTTCCGGGGTTCTACATGTGGATGTGGAGCCCGGTCCCCTAGAAGTCACATTTGGGGTGTTGGACTGGCCCAAGCTGCAGGCAGGTGCGGGGGCAGATGTTTTAGCCATTGCCTCGCTGATTGCTCAGAGGGGGATCTTGCTGGGGTGGAGGTCAGTTTCTCCATCCTGTTCATCAGCATGGCGAGGGGACCTGATGGAGATTTTGGGAGAAAGTGAAATTTGCTCTAAGGGTTCTACAATTGTGAGGGTTTGTTTATTCTGCATTTTGGGGAGTTTGTTATCGTTGGTTGTTGAGGGTGGGTGCTGGGGGGGTTTAGGTGGGTTGGGATTTGTAGGGTTGTTGCAAATTTAAAAATATTGAAAATTTGTGAAATAAAAATACTTCTTTATTATTTTTGAAACTATATTATCCCACAAAATAGTCTCAGTAATCTGATTACATTTGTCAGATTACAAATTGAGATAGACAAACAAGGCTAATGGATTAAAAGCAGTTAGACTGACATCCCAAATTCTAGATTCATCAGAAATATTAGCAAAAAAATCAATGGTCAACAAGGGTTTGCACTCATCATTTTAGTGCAAGTAATTTTAACCCACGGCATATTTTCATCAATTTTGGTATTTCATATTAAAATATATCATGATGTGAGAATACAACTTGGAAAAGATTTAGCAGGTAGAGTTTAGTTCAGAATGAAATTAATTCCCAACTTTATTGAACAGGTTAAAACTGTATATAACTGTCGTCTCAGTCTTTCCAGAAGTAAAATGAAAACATGGGTTCTACATGTTGCTACAATAAAGACAATAAAATCCGATTTAGTTCAAGTCCCAAGTCCCAAAATGATATTTTAACATTGAAAGTTCCCTTGCTGCTTCCATGATATGCACCTGCTTCCTCCATGAGGGTATTGTGCTCCAAAGTCATTTGTAATAGGACCAACCCAAGCTCTATATACTAAAACCTGGTCAATCTCGGCACTAATTGTTTGCTCTATTCCTATTGCAAGCACCCTGAGTGTCCACTCAATCTATTCTACTTGCTGCAGTTACAAAGAAGATTACAAGGTGAACCTCTCCCAGGCCTCAACCTGTGTGCTAGAACTCCAAAATGTGGCACTTTACTGAGGCATATCATCTATCAGCTCAATAATAGGATTCTAGCCTTTGAATAAGGATTCAGGTTCAAGCTCAATTTAGCACATAATCTAGATTTACATCAATACTTTATAGAAAGAGTGCTGTGTTGCTGAAGGTGCCAACTTTAAACTAAGGCCACGCTCAGATGCACATAAAACATCCTATGATACTATTTGGAGAAGAGTTCTCTTGATGTCCTGGCTGATATTTATCCATCAATCAACATCACCAAAATTAATTGGCCATTTGTCTCATTTGCTGATTATGGGATCCGCTTGCTGGCTGCCATAAATGGCTAACAATAATAACTACACTTTTAAAATGAATATATTAACTATGAGGTACTTTTGGAAGTACTGAGGATGGGGAAGGTGTGATATAAATGCCTGTACTTTCTTCAATTCTCACCAATAAGCTGACAAACAATTGAACTGCAGATCAGGTGCATTTGCTATCTTCAAATTCAACTATTCCTGTATTCTGGCTGGCCTCCCATTTTCCGCCATTCATAAACGTGAACTCATCCAAAACCCCGCTGCCTGTATCCTAACTTGGATTAAGTTTTGTTCACCCATCATCCCTCATTCTCATTCTTGTGTTCAAATTTCTGCTGGATTTCATCCCCCTCCCTACCGCTGTAACCTCCTCTATTGCTAGAATGCTTCAAGGCCGATGTGATCCTCTAACTCTTGGGTTTTTATGCATCCCTTGTGAATGTTTGAGGGAGGGCGTTAATTAGAGTAGTGAGGTCAAAAATGGTAGGCTGGGCATTAAATAAGCATTAGATGCTGACTGACATCACGGTCTGCCAGCACACTTCTGGCATGCACATGTAACGTCCGCATTAACGCCTCAACAACATGGCGTACAGTATAGACTATGCCACGTAACGCATTGCACTGCACACCCACATGTTCTGGCACTGAAGATTTTTTCTTTTAGTGTGTGTCAATTTTCTTGTCTGATTATGCTCCAGTAAAAGTGTCTTGGGACATTTTACTATGTTAAAGGTGCTATTTAAATGCAAATTATTGCTGTGCTGATTACACATAAAATAAACACTCATTATTAAAAGTGTTCTCTCACCTACAACAAAGACAAAACAGTCTTATGCAAGATACTTTCCATAACTGTCATTAAAAATTAATAAACTTTGCCATAGGGTTGATTTAATATGGATCAGCATTTGTTGAGCATATGGCAAAGCTTGAAACAAAATTCTCCTTAAAACAGAATACAAAGATATTTGTTACTGTCCGTTTTGTCATTGGTTATCAACATTAAATGTTACCAACGACTGACAGATCGAACCCCAAGACGGGGGAAACCGCAAACATGGCAAGGGAACTCGGTCACTTTATGGAACAGACGGGAGCGGTGGACTCCTGGAGGTTTACCCACCCAGGGGAGAAGGAGTTTTCCTTCTTCTCTCCAGTACACAACGTATACACCAGAATTGACTTCTTTGTGGTGGGGAAAACGGTGCTTCCGGGGATAGACCAAGTGGAATACTCTGCAATTGTGATATCAGACCACGCTCCACACGACATGGACGTGAGGCTGGAAACGGGCAGGGCCCAACGCCCCACATGGAGGTTGGACATTGCCCTACTAGCTGACAAGGCCTTCAACGAAAAGATATCGCGGGCCATAGACACGGAGAACAATCAGAACGGGGAGGTCTCGCCCTCCACGTTCTGGGAAGCGCTAAAGGCCGTACTAAGAGGGGCAATCATCGCTTTCAAAGCGCGAAGAGATAGGGAGGAAAGGGCGGCTAGGCAGCAGCTGGTCGACTCCATACTGGAGGTAGACCGTAAATACTCCGAGGCCCCGACCGTAGAGCTCCTGGCGGAGAGGAAAGAGTTGCAAAGGAACTTTGATCTGCTCTCCACCAGGAAAGCAGTGCTTCAACTCCGCCAAGCACGTGGGACCCTATACGAACACGAAGACAAAGCCAGCCGACTGCTGGCACACCAGCTGAGAAAGCAGGCAGCCTCCAGAGAAATTGCACAAATCAGGGAGACTAGAGGCGCATTACAAACAGAGCCAGAAAAGATCAACAAGGCATTCAGGGCCATTTACCAAGGGCTGCACACCTCTGAGCCCCCAACAGGGGAGGCCGGGATGAAACAGTTCCTTGATGGACTGGACATACCAGTCGTAGGGGAGGGCAGAAAACGGGGCCTGGAAGCACCACTAGCACTGGGAGAGATCATGGACAGCATAAGCTCCATGCAGACGGGGAAGGCACCGGGACCGGACGGATTCCCGGCAGACTTCTACAAAAAATTTGCGACAGCACTGGCCCCGCACCTGCGGGAGATGTTCACAGATTCGCTAGCGAAGGGCACACTGCCACCCACGCTAGCACAGGCCTCAATCTCGCTGATACCTAAGAAAGATAAAGATCCAATGCAATGTGGGTCATACAGACCCATCTCACTGCTGAATGCAGATGCCAAAATACTGGCCAAGATTCTAGCCAAAAGGCTAGAAGACAGCGTACCAGAGGTGGTCGCAGAAGACCAGATGGGCTTTGTCAAAGGTAGACAGCTTACCTCCAACATCAGGCGCCTGCTGAACATGATAATGACCCCCTCCAGCGAGAGAACACCAGAGGTGATCTTCTCCCTAGACGCAGAGAGGGCCTTCGACAGAGTCGAATGGAAATACCTCATAGAGGTACTGGAGCGGTTCAGGCTTGGAACAGGATTCACCTCCTGGGTAAAACCCCTATACAACGCTCCCATGGCGAGCGTACGGACAAACAACACCAACTCCCGATACTTCTAGCTGCACAGGGGCACCAGACAAGGATGCCCACTGTCCCCGCTGCTGTTCGCCCTAGCGATCGAGCCACTAGCAATTACGCTCAGAGCGGCAAAAAGCTGGAGGGGGATCCGAAGGGGCGGCAGAGAGCACAGAGTCTCACTCTATGCAGATGACCTGCTCCTCTACATCTCGGACCCACAAAGCAGCATGGACGGAATGATCCCGCCCCTGAAAGAGTTTGGCGCCTTCTTGGGCTACAAACTCAACATGAGCAAAAGCGAGATCTTCCCGGTACACCCACAAGTAGGTGGGGCAGCACTAACGGGGCTGCCGTTTAAACAAGCCCGACTCAAATTCCACTACCTGGGGATCCAAATAGCCCACGACTGGAAAGGGATCCACAAATGGAACCTCACCAGTCTGACAGAGGAAGTAAAAACCGACCTGCAAAGATGGAACACACTCCCACTCTCCCTCGCGGGGAGAGTCCAGACGATCAAAATGAACGTGCTGCCCAGGTTCCTCTTCCTATTCAGATCCATCCCGATCTACATCCCCAAGGCCTTTTTCAAAGCACAAGACAAACTAATCATGGCGTTCGTATGGGGGGTGGGGGGTGGGGGGGGGGGGGGGGGGGGTAAGAATGCTTGGATCACAAAGAAGGTCTTACAAAAAACAAAATCAAAGGGGGTGCTAGACCTCACAAACCTAAAATTCTACCACTGGGGGGGGACAGCCGAGCGATTAAGGGGATGGATCAAGGAGCCAGAAGCCGAGTGGGTGCGCGCGGAAGAGGCCTCCTGTAAGGGGACCTCCCTCCGGGCCCTTGCCACGGCGGGACTCGCATCCCCACCCAAAAACCACTCCAGCAGCCCAGTGGTGATAGCCACCCTCCAGTCCTGGAACCAGCTACGGCAGCAATTTGGCCTGACCAAAATGTCAGACAAAGCTCCCATCTGCAACAACCATAGGTTCACACCAGCACTGACTGACCGACACCACCTTCAAAAGGTGGAAGCAGGTCGAGGGGATACTGACAGTCAGGGACCTATACACCGATGGCAGGATTGCGACACTGCACAAACTGACGGAGAAATTCCAGCTGACAAGGGGGAACGAGCTAAGGTACCTGCAGGTCAGAAACTTCCTACGAAAGGAGACAAGGACTTACCCACAACCGCCACAACAGACATTATTGGAAGAATTACTGGATGCAAGCATATTAGAGAGAGGAAACTGTAGCGACATGTACGACCGACTGGTAGAAGGGGCCGACACTGTACTGGACGCAACAAGAAGGAAATGGGAGGAGGGCCTGGGGATCGAGATAGGGTGGGAACTCTGGAGCGAAGAACTGCATAGGGTCAACTCCACCTCCACGTGCACAAGGCTCAGCCTGACGCAACTAAAAGTGGCACATAGATCCCACTTAACGAGAACCCGTATGAGTAGGTTCTTCCCGGAGGTGGAGGATAGATGTGAACGGTGCCAAGGAGGATGGCCAACCACGCCCACATGTTCTGGTCCTGCCCCAGACTTGTGGAGTACTGGACAGCCTTCTTCGAGGCAATGTCCAAAGTGGTGGGGGTGAGGGTGGAGCCATGCCCGAAAATGACGGTCTTCGGGGTTTCAGACCAGCCTGATCTATTTCTGGGGAGGAGGGCGGACGCCGTTGACTTTGCCTCCCTGATCGTCCGACGTAGAATCCTGTTCGACTGGCGGTCAGCAGCACCACCCAAAGCTGCAGACTGGCTGTCCGACATCTCGGAATCCCTCCAAATGGAGAAAATTAAATTTGCCATCCGAGGGTCAGATGACGGCTTCCACAGAACGTGAGAACCATTCGCCCGATTGTTCCGGGACTTGTTTGTGGCCAACAAACAAGGAGATGAATAGCCAGGTAGCCAGGAACCAGGGGACAGCAGCCAAAGCATGAGAGGGGGAGATAGAACAGGAGAAGGGGGGGGGGAACAACTCATTCTAAGAGGAAGGAAAGGCGCACCACGGGGTGGGGGGGGGAGGGGGAGGAGGGGGAGGGAAGAGACAGGGAACAATAGAGCAGAGCCAGGGAGGTAGGTGGGGGAGGGGGGAGGAAGGGGAGACAGGGAAACGTTAATCAACCTGACATCCAAGGAGCAGAGAAAAAGGAGAATACAGGCGGAGGACGGGAGGGCCGGCTGAAGCGGCAGCGTGCACGAGAAGACAAAGGCGGCGAAATCCGACCGGGAGAAGCGAGGGGCAACACCGTCACCAGACCCACTCGAGGATTGCCCTCCGGAAGTGCCTCACTGGCACGAACGGATGCCTACTTATATGTATATAGATATATCATATCCTGTGTACATTACGGCAAAAAAAACTCTGTGCAAAAATCCAATAAAAAACATTTTTAAAACAAAACATTAAATATTAAACATGTTTTTTTTCCAAACATGAATTTAAAATATTATAATACACATAAATATGTATGTTTTTCATAAATAGCAAGCAAACAACTTTTAGTTTCATCTGTACAGGTAAAATACTCATTAATACATTTAAAAAAATGAGGGTAACTTTAAATAATAATAATCGCTTATTGTCACAAGTAGGCTTCAATGAAATTACTGTGAAAAGCCCCCAGTCGCCACATTCCGGCACCTGTTTGGGGAGGCCAGTACGGGAATTGAACCCGCGCTGCTGGCTTTATTCTACATTACAAGCCAGCTGTTTAGCCCACTGTGCTCATAAAGAAATCACGCAAGAAATGTGTTGATGATGAACTCATCAGTTCAATCCTTTAACCCTTACTCTGCTAAACAAAAATGTAGGGATTGGGGCCTCTTATTTGGTGATAACAACTAATATAGCAAAAACTGTTCTGATCAAAACTGTGCAGTCACCCAGAGCGTAAAGGACAGCATAATATGAACGGGACTTTGAGGTATAAGTCTTAACTTTTTATTCCACTGGGTGAATTCTTAATGTGTTCCTCAGATATTAACCTTGTTTTAAAAAAAAATAGGCCAATGCCTCCATTAAGTACTCAGCCAATGGATATTAGGTAAATGTGCTAAATATTTATCTATTTAGTGTAAGTGTGAAGAAACCTCCAATCAAATGGTTTGCTATGTCGAACCGTACTATTTTCTGGATGAAAATCCATTGAGTTATTTGTCTTTAAGTAATTGCAATTTTCTGACAAAAAGATGATGATAGTTTGTTTCAACATTGACTATTTGAGTGCCTGCATATTAAAAATAAAGCTTAAGAAGTTGATTTAAACTTTTTAAACAAAATGAATTTATGTCAGAAGATAGGAAGGAACTCAAACTGTGATAGGTTTTGCCGGATAAATTACCTTTAAATAAAAACTAACTTCTAAATTCCATATCATTTAAGTTCTTCTGAGTCCCAAAGTTGACCATATATTCGATCCAATGGTTAGTACGGGCTCTGCTACGAAATAATCGGGGAAGGGAAGAACCTGTGGTTAAGTCACTGGGCTAGTAATGCAGAAACTCAGGCTAATGGCCTGTTGATGCAGTTTCAAAACACACTATGACAGTTGCTGGAATTTTAATTCAGTTAATTAATAATTTTGGAATTAAAAATTAGTCTCAATAATGAAATTACCATCAATAAATATCCATCTGGTTTACTGAAGTCCTTGAGGGAGGGAAATCTGCTGTCCTTACCGCGTCTGGTTACATGTGACTCAGACCTACAACAACTACAACAATGTGGTTGACTCTTAACTGTCCTCTTGAAATGGTCTTCACAAGTCACTCGGTTCAATGGCAATTAGAGATGGACTAGGGATTGCCAGCGATGATCTCATGGAATAAAAATACATGATTTCTTTTCTACATTGATGCGATTCAATTTACAAAAAAACCTTTGGTTAAATCCTAAGAGACGTTCTACATTCAATGAATATGGCATTATAATGCAATGTATGTGTTATTAATGGACGGCCTATTGTAAAATGGGATCAAGATAGGATTAAAGGGAAATACTGTATGAAAACTAAATAGTGTGTCCCAACTGACAGCAAGAGAAGAAAGCAAACCACTCTCATCGGCTATAATTTCATGTACTAGAATTAACTGCAGAGCTGACAATGAAGAGGGGAAATTAATATCATGATAAATGATATTATTATAAAAGACTTGAGAACTGATATTGTAGCTCCGAACAGTCTGATACCTTGATGTGACTAATTACTACTGCAACCTTACCTACACAAATACTAAAAATACATTTTAAAAATCCCAGGTAATAATCAAACTAATCAAACTAATATACACTCTAAGCATTTATGATAACTATGTCACAGTTTGTGACAACCACCTTGAATGTCCCATTTTCTGCGGAAAAGTGGGGAAATGGCATTGATGCGTAACTGCAATGAGGCCGGTAAAGCTATATTCTACAACTAAGTATTTCCAAATTATTCCACCAGAAATTGTTTGCAATGACATTTTTCTGTCTATCAAAAAAATTACTTTGCATTCTTTAAAGAGCTTCCCATGTACTAATTCGCAGGTGTAGCTTAATTTGCTTAAGAGCTTTAACAATTGAACTGAAAGTGAGAAAATGAAAACAGTGGTGTTAAGAGTGTAATCATCTTAAATATATCAATTTAAACAATTCAACTGAATATTAGTGAGGAGGTTAAGAGCTACTTTTAACCAACAGTTCACAGCAGGTGTGCAGTTTATTTATTTAATTAGTATTCCTTCTTACTCGAATCAATAGAAATGTTAAAAGAGAGGAAAAGGCTCACAAATATGGGGATGATTTTATATTGAGAGCTTTCCCAGACTTTGGCTAAACCTCATCTATTCTTGTCAGTCATGGTAGACAGTCAAGAGCAATATTAGAGGAGGTAATTACATGCATCAGTCAACATTCTTTGTCCCACAGCAACTGAGACTTACAGTAAAGTTGGTATCAGGAAGCACTGTACTAGATTAAAGGTGGAGAGCTTTCTGGAATTTCACTCAGTACGCCAGCTGTTGCTCGCACCCATAGTGCGGAAACCTCTGCCTATTTAAAAGAAACAAATAATCGCATTAATAGGGTTTATGAGCTGGAAAATTATCAGTATTTTTAATTCATTGATGCTTAAGGAATAGACCTAGAGTCTACATGATATCTATTAACTGATCCATTTGATGAAACAATATTCTCTATAAGGTGTGAAGAAATTGTTATTCCTGGTTTCCAGGATGAACTTTGTGCAAGCCTAACCCTAATGCCTCTGATATACTTTCTAAAACTTAATTTGGGGGCAGCACGGTAGCACAGTGGTTAGTATTGCTGCCTACGGCGCTGAGGTCCCAGGTTCGATCCCTGTTCTGGATCACTGTCCATGTGGAGTTTGCACATTCTCCCCGTGTTTGAATGGGTTTCACCCCCACAACCTAAAGATGTGCAGGATAGGTGGATTGGCCACGCTAAATTGCCCCTTAATTGGAAAAAATAATTGGGGACTCTAAATTTATTTCAAAAAACTTAATTTGGCGAAAGGCAAGGAATGTCAAATTGCAAAGGGCTGGAGACGATAGGTGCCCGGAATGCTAAGCAAATGCAAATGACACACCGAGACCCATCAGCATCCATTTGCATCTTGCCGCTGGCACATGGGTGGGAACCCCGGTTCCGCCGCCAGTGGGGGGCCGGAGGCGCCAATCCCATTTTTACCTGACACCCGTTTCTCCACCGCATCAGGAACCCCGCTACTGGCAGCAGGCAGTGGAAAATGTAGCCCTCGGCCTCATTGGTGAAAATAAAGCTTCGCTCCTCAATCCTTCCCCAACAGTTTATTTTTCTCCAAAGGAGCTGAATTTCATTTCAATGTTGGCAATAAATAGTTTTTCCACAAAGACCTTCCCCAAATTAAATAATACTTTGCCCTCTTTGCAGCATTTTGGTAAGATATTCACACCCATAATAATAATAATCTTTATTGTCGCAAGTAGGCTTACATTAACACTGCAATGAAGTTACCATGAAAATCCCCTAGTCGCTACGCTCCAGCGCCTGTTCGGGTATGCAGAGAAAGAATTCAGAATGTCCAAATTACCTAACAGCACATCTTTCGGGACTTGTGGGAGGAAACTGGAGCATCCGGAGGAAACCCACGCAGACACAGCGAGAACGTGCAGACTCCACACAGACAGTGACCTAAGCCAGGAATCGAACCTGGGACCCTGGCCCTGTGAAGCATCAGTGCTAACCACTATGCTTATTTGCCTCATTGAAATAGAATACCAATCTAGGAATGATCGTCTTGGATTACGCAGATTTCAGTTTATGGTGGGAACCCAGTATCTGGATTTTCATTGCAGATCAGAACCAAAGTTTAGATAGACCACAAGACATCAGACACCTATATAGCTCTTGTGCTGATATGCATCATTGTAAATACACAAAGTGTTAATGTAAATACACTACAACTAAATAAACACTAGAGGGAGCACCAGAGACGTCATGACATGCAGACATACAGCTAATGAACACATAGAATAGGACATGACCAATGGGCAGTCAAGGCACCCAGAGGTGACCCTACCACAAGGGGGCATTACACAACCCATATTTAAGGACAGGGCACACATGCTCTGGCTCTTTCCACAGGCGACACTTAGAGAGTAGGACAGGTGCAGATCAGAAGCATCACACCCACCACGTGGCTTAGAGCAGACTGGTTAGTTAGACTGAGTTACTATAGCAAGATTAGCAGGAGAGTCAAACTCATAGAGAACTGTGCTAATGGTTCAATAAATCACATTGAACTTACTTCAAAGTCTGGAGTATCTTTTGGTCAAAGCTACATTGAGTTGCAGCCTGTGTTATCGCAGAGTAAATAACGCAACAGCTCTGTCAGGTTTAGATATTTCAACCAGCCCAACAAGGGAATTTGGAAGCAAATACTAACCAATGCCATCAATTTAAGGCTAGGCTTGTCCTATATCTTTCCCAGTGTGTGCCAATAAGAGTGATAATGACCAGACCACGTCAGGTTAATAGCAGTCGAGGAAGCTTAAAGAAAGACTCTGACCCTGGAGAGGAGAACACAAAAACTTACAGAAGCGGATAAATGTGAAGATTTAATAATTTCAAGGTATGCAAACTGCATGTCGATCAGAGTCATGGCAGGGTCATACAGCCCTCACTCAGGCCTGTTGGTATTCAAGCTTGTTATACATTACCTGATCCAGAAATGAACTTGTATGTTTTAGTCTGTAATGAAAATCCCTTTGTTGACTCTCCATAGGATTTTCCACCAATTTTCCTCTGATGAAATTAACTCCCCATGGTTGGTCCAGCAGGATAATCTAATTCTAGCCAATCAGCTTGGGAACTGCCATTTACTTTACAAAGGAGAAAATGTATCTGCTGCTATGGTAACAATTGGCTGGGCTCTGAGCATATTAGGATACTTTGACATAATGAAAGCCACCAGCTTGCCTTTTAGATGATTAATCTTTTCCCTTGTGAATCTGGTAGAATACATTAACAGAACTAGTATGATAAATTTGTTTATCCCAAGACAATCATTAGAGAATTACCTGTGAACCAAATTCTCATTAGTGTATAGTTCATGAATGACTGACCATATGGTAAATGATACCAGTCAGACGTGATAATGTCTGTTTCAGCAACAGGCTGAAAATGTTCATGAGATGCCGCCAACACTTTCTAGATCTCTGTTGGAGCAGGTTAATTTCAGACACTGTACAAATGATATTGCTAGGACGCAGCTGGTACTTAATCCATATGCAGCCAATACCTCTTAAATGGATAACCAGGTTTTAATATTCCACTCATTTATCAGGAAATCACAAAACAATATATTATTAATAATTTTGATGCATAAATCCCTGTATATTTTTAATCATAAAGTATAATTTTCAAAATTGCAATTGATCTATGTCATTACCTTCACACTATCCTAATTGGGTAGATGGTAAAAATCACACATCAAGTAACATGTTACACCAAAGATAACTGTATAGCTTTTCTTGTAAACTTGTAAAATAATTAATCACTCCATTAATCACTTAAGACATGGCGACACATGAAGAAGTTATCAAAGCCTTTGATGCTTACTTTAACCTTCGAAGGAATACCATCATAAAGAGGTTAAAGGTCAATAGGCACACCTAAAGGCCAGGAGAAAGCATAGATTCCTTCATTAACGATTTCGGTGGATTAGCTGTGAATTGCAAATATGGAACACTGAAAGACAAATTAGTTTTGGATTGTATTGTAGTAGTCTTAGAAGATACTGGAAAAGACACAGGGTGGAATTTACCCATTTTGAGACTAAGTACAAAGGCAGACGGCTCCAGCGGTGCCTGTCCTACCGAGCAGAATGACGAGACCCCGTGCCAAATTCTGCACGAGGAAGTTCATTAACAATACACAAGTGAGTACCCTCTGACTCTCCGGGCAGCTGATTTGTCTGTCTGCACTCAACTGGCAGGTTGATATTTCAATACCAATCCGGGCCACTCATATCACTCTCACCGGCCTATCTTCACCTGTCTGTACAGGATGTCAGCAACCCAGAGGGAAAAGGCGAACAGCCTCAAGAAGTCTGGTGCTCGATGGAACTACCCTCCCCCCACCCCCCAACCCATCACCTGCGAGGTGCCCATGTCCTACTTGAACCTCTACTCCCTGCATGCGGAATGCTCACCATCCCCATCCAATAAACAGTGTGGTATCACTTTGGTCCCTTTGTTCGTGAGTTTTCATGCAGCCTTGTCAGGGTCCAGATTCCTCCGCCTTCCATTGTTCATCTTCTTCATGTCTCCTTGTCCCTCTACATGCCCTTGTGAGCCCCCTTCTCCCTATTCTTGCACAGGCCGTCTTCCACATTACCCCCTTTTCTTCATTTGGCCACACACCCTCATGCCCCGGGCCTCACCTCGTACTCCCCTCCCGGTCAAACTTCGGACATTTGTTGTGGTGACACCAGGAATCCTGCAGCACAGTCCTGTCCAGATGGACACCAGTATATGGCACCAAGGTGGAAGGAAACTGCTGTATTCCCCAATCCCAGGAACATAGGAACAGGAGTAGGCCATTCAACCCCTCAAGCCTGTCCCACCATTTAATGTAGTAGCTCTCATAAGCTGCTTTGTATCCCTTTACTGGTCTTTGTATCTATCCAATTTGTCCAGATCTGTGCTATGTTCTGCATTATTGTAAACCTTTCCTTTTAGTTTCATACTGTCCTGTAGCCATCTGGGATGGCCACTTACAACCAGGAACAGGGAAGGTCGCAAAGCTCAGCAGGAAAAATGGACAATGCGAGATTCAGGCAGGCTCAGAGCCTGAATGTATATTTGCGATTGGGGAATCCAGACAGTATCGAAACCCCAACCGATTAGCATTTGATGGCCCATCTCCGCCAGACAACGGACTGGTACTTGAGCGACCGGTACAGTCCCAGACATTTCGGCACCACTCCCTATACGCGAGAAGCATAAACAACAGGGTCAATGGCCGCTTAGGACATGCCCAGCCATCAAGGAACACACCTGTTTATTGGTTAGAATCGAACACAGTGATCAGGAATCACCCAATTAGTGGGGCCCCAAACTGAAGGACCGGCCAAAAGAGCACGAAAACCCCCAAAAATAGAAAGAGAGACCACCATATGTTCGGCCTCTCTTGGACCTGGCGCTCCGGCAACGTCCAGTTCCAAATGCAGCACCACCAGAGGCAAGTTCAAGTTCAACGCCCGCTACCAGACGGATGAGCCCAGCTGAACAGCAGTTACTTCTACAGACCCGATAGACCCAGATTCGAACAATGGCCACGGTTCCTCTGACCTAAGCCGGGTGCCTGAAGTTAAGTACATGTTTTCATAGTCGATAGGTGTAGTAAACTAGTAGTGTTTATGTTGTATGATTAATTGTGTGTGTAAATAAAGTACCCTTGATCTTGAACTAACCAACTGGTGTTTGGCTCTTTGATCGATAGCCGGCTGAACCTTGTGGTGGTATCGTTCGATATCTGGCGACTCTGAGCAATAGAATATTGATATCCAAAGGAAGGAGGGCCACCTCACTGACTGCCATATTTACAGTAGGTAAAAAAAGGCAACAGTTATTGGCGACTCCGCCGGGACTCGACCCAGAAGTGACTGTGTCACTCCGAGAGAACCCACAAAACGTTTGAATTGGAAATCCAAATTGGCAAAGTAAAAGAAACCACATGCGAGCCCAGTATCGATCAAAACCTCCAAAATTCAGAAGTGTGTAATTTGCATGCGCACTAACAAAGGGATATAAGGTAACCGCGATAAATTTTGTTGCGTGAAACTTTCGGGAGTTGCGTAAACCGGAAAATAGCTTGAGCCGTACCCGTGTTTGCACCACCGCTTTATTCCCCCTTGTTCCAAATTCCCGGTGGAGACAGAGATAATTGTAGGGATGGCAATGAAGGCAATGGAACGCCTTATGCATCCACAA
Organism: Scyliorhinus torazame; assembly: GCF_047496885.1. Taxonomy (NCBI): domain Eukaryota; kingdom Metazoa; phylum Chordata; class Chondrichthyes; order Carcharhiniformes; family Scyliorhinidae; genus Scyliorhinus; species Scyliorhinus torazame. The sequence continues at coordinate 55,090,742 of NC_092720.1, read as the reverse complement.
GAGCCCGAGGTCGCAGCGACCAACAGAGCAGAACAGTGTCCCATATGCGAAGAAGAGATTAGGAAATACCTAAAGGGGAAAGGATGTCCCCTATGGTCAGAATTTTGCGCGAATTAGGAAACAGGTCCTGGCAGCATAGGACAGACTTGGTGGGACAGCCTGACCGAGATCCACAAAAAGAATTTGAGTAAGGTTCATAAGCCGATGGCAATCGTGTCCTGCTTGGCACAATTGCGAGGCACAGAGGAGGTCATGAGGACGCTCTGTAGACAGCTTGAGGAGAAAGAGAGGAGTAGAGAGGGAAATTATAGCGAATGTGAGAGAGTAAACGAGCAACTCCGGGAGCAGCTAGCGGTGAAGGACAAGGAGAGGATGATGTCAAGAGGGCACACCAATCTTGTCTCACCCACCTCAGCAGCTTTCAGATTCAATACGATAAGGCCTACCAGGACACGCAACGTGCAGTACTGGTAAGAGAGGAAACAGAGAACCAGGTAGAACAGTTGAGGAAACAAAGGCAGCCCTCCGAGCACTCCGCAGTTCCACCATGGAACAGAGGCAGAGTGAAAAAAATGAAATGAAATGAAATGAAAATGAAATGAAAATCGTTTATTGCCACAAGTAGGCTTCAAATGAAGTTACTGTGAAAAGCCCCCAGTCGCCACATTCCGGCGCCTGTTCGGGGAGGTTGGTTCGGTGGATCATGCCAAGTGCAGGCAGCAAATTGCAAGATTGCAATCACTGCTATCCGTTCAGAATGTGTTCAGAGATTCCTTTGGCCCACAGTTAGATCAGGAAGACAGCCCCAATTGGCAGGAACTTAGTGAAATGGCCCAACGGTATGTGAACGAAACAGAAAATCAGAATACAGTCCCCCAGACCCCGAAAAGGAAAGCACCCGCACCACCGACTGCACAGGCAACACCCAACCCAATGAATCCCATCACCACGCAGTGCAGGGTCACCTTGGAAGACCAACCCGATTTTGTGTACACCACCCCACTAACTATCACCCAGTTAAGAGATGCCCGCGATAAAATTGAGACTTTTCACCCCACGTTAGGCCCACACTACTTTTTCGAATGAGTTAGGCAACAGACCCTCATGTACAGTCTGGACGAGCAGGAAGAAGTACAGCTCATAGTGATGAGCCTTGACCCGTCAGTTAGTTCAGCCCTTCCCGACCCACAAAATGTAGGAGGAGGTAGCCTGCAAGATATGAAAACAGCCATTTTAGATGCCATTGGCTACAATAGAGGAGATCCGGTAGAAGGACTCAAACGGTGCAGACAGAAAAAGGGAGAGCATCCAACAGCATTTGCTGGATGCCTCTGGATCCACTTTACCGCAGTATTCGGTGAATTAGCCCGCGCCCAGTTATCGGTAGACAATACGGCCAAATGGACCCGTATTCTAGTCTCCCACGCCACGGAGGCAGGTCAAAAGGCATGTGCAAATTACGATCCCTCAGACCTGGCACACAATGAAGTGTGGGTACTGAAGCGATTATCGAGAGCTTGGAAACAGTCTCTACAGAGAAAGACAGTCCAAGAAAGAGTAGACGCCACCATGAATCCAGTAAGGGCACACCAAGACCCCGCATGGGTAAATGAAGGCAGAAGTAACATACAGCACCCTAAAGTGCAGGAATGCTACAATTGTGGACAGAAAGGACATTACGCATGAGAATGTCAAGCCCCCCTGAAACAACAACGGAACCAGCACACAAATATCTCCTCTCGGAACAATGCCAGATCCATCCACAGCGTTAGTGCCCGAGCAGATAATTTGGCCATAAATGACACCAATTGACGGTGTTTGGGCTCCCCAACTTGGGTCTGCAATACCCTTGGGATAAGTCTGGAAGACCGGTAATTGCAGGCACAGTCCAGGGACACCCAGTAGAGTTCCTTTGGTACACAGGAGGGTCCCGAACCACGTTAAACTCCTCCACGATGTACCAGCGAGATATATGGCCCACTACAGACACCATTACCCTTAGTGGCTTTACAGGTCACCTCCAGCAGGGACACATTACAGCCCCTGTGGATATCCAGATTTGCAACATTAAAACGAAACACTCAGTCGTTTTGGTAGATTTACCCCAGACAGCAGAGCACATCTTGGGAATAGATTTTATGAGTTCACACAACTTTTCTTTTGACCCCGTAAATAAATGTGTGTGGAAAATGGCCAGAGCAGCACGAGCCCCCGCCACGCTCACAGTAGGAGACTACGCACACAGGATTAGCTCAGTGGGAGAGTACTGGTTTGATCCACAAACCATTACCACAAACAACACAGTTAGAGAAGACTTGAAAAGACATAAAGCATTGTTTGCTCAGTACAAGCACGAGTGCGGCGAAATCCCAGGAGTGGTTAACATTACAGGTCCCGATCCTAAGCCCCAGAAACAATACAGCTTCCCCCAGCAAGCTGAGGGAGAGATAGCCAAAGTAATCCAGAGTTTATTGAACCAAGGAGTGATTCGGCCTGTAGCATCAACGAACAATGCCCCGATTTGGCCTGTAAGAAAACCAGATGGTTCATGGCGACTGACCATCGATTATAGGGAATTAAACGAAGTGACTCCATTAGCAGCCCCCACCGTTGCCACGTGTCCCGAGACCATGTTAAAACAGGGACTCCAGTCAAACATTTTCACGGTTTTGGACATTAGCAATGGCTTTTGGTCCATTCCATTGGACAAAACGTGCCAGTACAAATTTGCGGTCACTTTACAGGGACAGCAGTACACGTGGACATGCCTTTCACAAGGCTTCCACAACTCCCCCTCCATTTTTCACAGACAATTGGCGAACGGCTTATCAAAATTTTCCCGACCTGAATGCCTTGTTCAGTATGTGGATGACTTGCTCTTACAGACTGACACTAAAGAAGAGCACATTTCGCTTCTTTTGGAATTATTAGGACTCCTCAAATAATTTGGATGCAAAATTAACCCAAGAAGGTCCAAATTCTCCAGGAAAAAGTCACTTATTTAGGTACGGTCATCATGCATGGTAAGCGTGAAATAGAACAGAAACGGATAGATTCGATTATAAAATTGCCCTTGGCCCAAAACGTTACAGCACTCCGGTCATTTTTAGGACTGTTCAGTTATTGCAGGAACCACATAGATGGTTTCACCACAAAAGCAGCCCCACTTTCCGAGCTCCTTAAGAAACAGGCCCCATTGAAACGGCTTCCACAGCACACGGATGCCGTAGACACATTGAAACGCGCCCTAAGCACAGCCCCCACTTTGCAGGCCCCAGATCCACACTCCCTATACGCGATCGAGGTAGCCACCACCGACCGAACCCTTTCGGCCATACTCCTACAGGAAAGGCACAATCGTTTAGGACCCGTAGCCTGTGCCTCACGAGTTTTCTCAGCCTGCGAAAGGCACCTCCTAGCAGTTTCTGAGCGGTACAGTACTTGTACTTAACTGGACTCAACACCGTAACCATTTTGATCGAGCACACCCCGACACAGCTTTTATTAGACGGTAGATTAAAAGACGGCACTATAAGCCAAATTTGCGCTGGACCCTACTCCTACCAGGACGTGACATTACAGTAAAACGGACAAAAACGCACATGTATCTGGCTGACAATTTACAGGAACCCCACATGAGTGCGAGATCATAGCCCCAAGCACAGCATAGGCCCCTTTGTTCCCAAGTCGGTACCGAAAAAGACAGGCATCCGACCACAGACGACCCAGCCCACAGACAAAGCTCTGAAAATTTATGTAGATGGCTCCTCCACAGTTCTTGATGGAAAAAGAATCACAGGATGTGGGATTTATGTAGAGGACGCGCAGGGACGCGCTTTAGAAGAAATCACATTAAAATTGCCTGGACATTTAGGTTTGCAGGCAGCCGAGTTAGCAGCCATTGCTTACATCGTCCAGCACCCCGATTCATTCCCGACCCCAGCAGACATATATTCAGACAGTTTGTACGTCTGCAACAGCCTAACAGAATTCCTACCCCTGCGGGAATCTAGAGGATTTATATCCGCCAACGGAAAACCTCTACCCTCAGCCCCACTGCTCCAACATATCCTTCAGACAGCTAAAGGTAGTAAATATGGAATAGTCAAAGTTGGAAGTCACCATCGTTCCTCCCCACCCGGTAACGTGAAAGCTGACGCCCTAGCGAAAGCAGGCTCAAGATATGGCCACTTTTGGCAACCCCCCAAGAGTGCCCCAGTACACACGGTTCAGGTCTCACAGACCAACATCCAAGACTTAGCCCAAGCACAGAAAGAAGACGAGACACGAAAGGAAATTTTAAAAGGAAACTTCCCAGCTCCCTACGAAAAGTTTAAAGATACTTTAACGATCCATGAGGGAATCGTTTTAAAGGATGGTATTTATGTGGTCACCACCCAGAACATGAACGAGATTATATGTAAATTTCATGACAGACACGGACACCAAGGTATTGAACCCACTCTTGCCCACCTCAGACCTCTCTGCTGGTGGCCCGATTTAAAAACCGACGTGACCCATTACGTTGAGAATTGTTTGATTTGCGCACAGAACAATCCGGACAGATATGCAAAGAAAGGCCAGCTAAGACACACCCGCCCTGTAAATGGCCCGTGGACAAACTTGCAGTTAGACCATATTGGTCCCCTCCCCCCCAGCAGAAATGGATACAAATATGTGTTGGTTGTCATCGACACATTCACAAAATGGGTAGAAGCTTTCCCTTCACGAACATATACGGCCAAAGCCATGGCAAAAATTCTAACTGAGTAAATTGTCACCAGATGGGGACTCCCCCGTAGTATTGAGTCGGACCAAGGTTCGCACTTCACAGGCAGAGTCACGAAAAATGTCATGACGATTTTTGGCATGAAACAGAAGTTTCACATTGCCTATCACCCGCAGTCCAGCAGCATTGTGGAACGCATGAATCGGACACTAAAGGCCACACTTGGGAAGATGGTACAGCAGCATAATACGACATGGGACACAGTGCTCCCATTCGCACTGATGTTTATTAGAAACACGGTGTCAAGTTCGACAGGTTACACCCCCCATACCCTCATAACCGGACAACCCATGAAGGGTACCGAGTATTTATTTGGACTTGATTTGGCCAGCCCCGCAGTCACCGCCCTGAACCACGAGAAAATGATCCAAAACATGTTGGAGAATATTAAAGCAGCACAGCTCACTGTAGCTGTTCGATTAGGCGCTAGACGAAAGCAGAGTAAGGCCTGCTTTGATAAGACAGTACACCCAACAGAGTATACAGTCGGACAGCAAGTCATGATCTCCCTGTACAATCCTAGTTCATTCCTCTCCCCTAAATTTGCAGGATCCTACTCAATCTCCGACAAAGTAAGCCCCTCAGTTTACAGGATCACATATCCTAATGGAAAATCAGGATGGTTCCATGTAAACCAGCTTAAGGTTGATGGAACGCAGTGCAGCCACTCGCACCACCTCTCATTGGCGATTGCAGACAGCAGAGACCCGCCCACTGACAACCCAATCCCGCCCTCCCCCAGCAGCGACAGCACGTCCATAGACACGACCTTTACTCCGCCCCCAGAGTCCAATTTCACCCTCACACTTGATTTGGCTGCTAGCAACAGCGATAATGACAGCGACTGCACAACTGACGCCCTTGAGAGACCCAAACAATGGAAACACAGACCAGGTCCCAGACCCTACAGCTCCAGAGACACTGACCACGATATATTCAGCCCCTTACAGACAATTTATTTGCCGTTTCCGGAACCTGACCCACCACCCGATGATAGCGACACCCCCATTGCCCCTACCGCCCTACTGAACGCGAAACATTGGCACCGCGATAATTCCTGTCATCTGACAAGGAACGATGAGATGGACCCCACATCGTCCCACGCCGCATTGGCACTAAGACTCCAGGCACGAGTTTGGCATCCGGGAGATGGTGATGACTCCGACTCTGACTCCCACCATGTTAACCCTTTTTGGAATGGAACCTTGAGGTGTCTAGATGATGAGAGAAAGGAACCGATTGAGATTTACGGTGTCCTATTCCCTGATGCAACCTGCACGCTTTCTTCTTTAGTTTGTTTTTTTAATGTTGAATGTTCACTCTCTTGAACGACTTTGTGTGTCGACCTCAGACACATTTCTTGATACAGTAATGACTACTCTTCTGACGGCACATGGCAGTTAAATGCACAAGTTTGCTGAAGCCCATATATCCTCAAATTCTTACCGCTCTTGGAAGGTCACTCAGGCAGTGGAGTAACGGCACTGATCCCTGCCCTGCCTGAGGACCCCCTATGCATTTGGTCAGCCAAGCTCGGGTAGTGGAGCAACGGCACTGATCACCGCCCTACCCGGGGATTCCACCTATTCTTGCCCTGTCGAGGCTCATACGCACCCCATTCGGAGAATTATTTTTGAAACTCTTTTGCTGTTCCTTTTACAACTGTGGTTTAAAAAATGCACTTTTGCCACAACTTTTGTCCCCTTTCCGGAGACCCTTCAGTTGCTATCCTCCCACTTGCTCTTTACATGTTCAAAGCACTTGATTGAAACGAGTTTGCAGAGGACGGAGAAATTGTCCGCCCACTCAGCCCATCAAACCCAAGCTGTGAGAGTGCTCACACTGTGACAGAGGTTTTTTTTCGGATGTCTTGTCTCCCAAATGGTTCTTTAAAAAAAAAAATGAGGGAGTCGCATATGGAGATAATTCTAAATGGGAAATTGATTAAGGAGAAACAGACAGACAAACGAGATATTAAGCAACAAGATAATAACAGGTATTATGCTTGTACCTCCAGGAAGATACGGATACCTGAAGACTGAGAAAGACACGGACAAGATATAGTTGAACCTGATGATCTGCATCATGATCATCGTTGGATCAATATAGTTGCACGCGTTAGCGGACCCTACACCCCTCACCACACAGACCCTAAACATGACCACCCAACATGACACCCCTAGCCCAGACACTACACCGCACATAGACACAGCCACTGATACCCCCACATGGTGTGAGAATATCATAAAATGGTACTCCCTGTCATAAACAGTAGAGGCCCTATTAATTATAGCTATACTTTGCAGTGTCATCCAGACGATCAGTCTTCAGAAATGGAGGAGGAGAGTCTCCCGCCCTCCAGTATACACACTTAGAGCCCCTTTCCTCGGACTCCAGCAAACCCCACACTCTTTCTGAACCCTTCCTCCCTAATAAATTCTGCGGTTGTTGTTATTTTAATAAAGTTACTTTTTTTGTACATGGACATTAGTGATAAGTAGGAATGTGATGCTGCTATTGGTTATTTTGTATGTAAGATAAGTTCCTTGGTTATTGGATAGCAGCATGAGTGTAGTTTAGTTCAAGACAGTTAGAGGTTCCCCTTTTTGTGTAAAGAGACTGAATAGTATGTTTGAATGTTAAGTGCCCCGTTAGAATTCTTAGAGATAGGTGTTGTATTAGGGAAACTTAGGTAAATATTTTGACCATAGGACAGAGTAGGATAGAACCTGTCCTTGATTGAGGGTACCCGGCATGCCAGAGAACAGGAGAAGATCCAGTAGTGTGATCCTTCATGCTTCGCGTTGAGGATCAAGAGGACGTAATGTAGCCATCTGGGATGGCCACTTACAACCAGGAACAGGGAAGGTCGGAAAGCATAGCGGGAAAAATGGACAATGCGAGATTCAGGCAGGCTCAGAGCCTGGATGTATATTTGCGAGTGAGGAATCCAGATTAGTGGGGTCAAACTGAAGGACCGCCCAAAAGAGCGCGAAAACCCCCAAGAATAAAAAGAGAGACCACCATGTGTTCGGCCTCTCTTGGACCTGGCGTTCCGGCAACGTCCAGTTCCAAATGCAGCACCACCAGATGCAAGTTCAAGTTCAATGCCCGCTACCAGACGGATGAGCCCAGCTGAGCAGCAGTTAATTCTACAGACCCGATACAGATCTGAACAACGGCCACTGTTCCTCTGACCTAAGCCGGGTGCCTGAAGTTAAGTACAGGTTGTCATAGCCGATAGGTGTAGTTTAACTAGTAGTGTTTATGTTGCATGACTAATTGTGTGTGTAAATAAAGTACCCTTGACCTTGAACTAACTAACTGGTGTTTGGCTCTTTGATCGATCGCCGGTTGAACCTTGTGGTGGTATCATTTGATACCTGCCGACTCTGAGCAATAGAATATTGATTCTTTTTTTAAAAAACGCATTTTATTCAAACTTGTATCGAATTAGTTGCAGCAAATAAACACCCCGGGAAACATTCTTCCCAACAATCAACTATACAGTTTGTACAGATTTTCCTCCTTTTTCATCACCCACTCCCCATCACCGCACCACCCCCCCCCCCCCACCCGCCCCCACGACAAACAGCTCCTCAAACATGGTCACAAACATCCCCCACCTTTTCTCAAACTCACCTGCTGAGCCCCTTAACTCATACTTTATCTTCTCTAACTGCAGGAAGTCGTACAGGTCACCCAACCAGGCTGCTACCCCCGGTGGCGATGCCGACCGCCACTCCAGCAAAATTCGGTGCCGTGCAATCAGAGAGGTGAAGGCCATGACATTGGCCTTCCTCCTCTCCATGAGCTCCGGCTTCTCTGAAACCCCAAATATCGCCACCAAAGGGTCAGCTCCACCTCCTCCTCCACTGTCCTGGCTAAGACCGCGAACATTCCCGCCCAGAATTTTCCCAATTTTTCACAACCCCAAAACATGTGCGCATGATTCGCTGGCCCCCGCCCACACCTCTCACACTTAACTGCTACCCACTGAAAGAACCCACTCATTCTCGCCCGAGCTATATGCACCCTGTGCACCACCTTAATCTATATCAGGCTCATTCTTGCACAAGAGGAGGTCCCGTTTACCCTTCACAGTGCCTCACTCCATACTCCCCAATTGATCTCCTTTTCCAACTCCGCTTCCCATTTCTCCTTGATCTTCACCACCCGCTCGCCCCCCTGCTCCCCCAGCCACTTTTATATATCCCCAATTCTTCCCTCCCCTTCCACATCCGGAAGCAGCAGTTGCTCCAGCAGGGTGTATCCCGGCAATCTAGGGAACCCCTTCCAGACTTTTCGTGCAAAGTCCCTAACCTGTAGGTACCTGAACTCACTACCCGTTGGCAGCTCTACCCTCTCCCTTAGCTCCTCCAGACTGGCGAACCCTTCCTCCAAATACAAATCCCTCACCTTGACCAGCCCCACTTCCCTCCACCCTGTATACACTATCCATCCCGCTCGGCTCAAACCCATGATTCTCGCATAGTGGCGTTAGCACAGACATCCCTTTCACCCTAAAATGCCTCCTCAGCTGATTCCACATCTTCACCGTGGACTGCACCACTGGGCTCCCTGAATACCAACTCGGAGCCATTGGCATTGCCGCCGTCACCACAGCCCTCAAACTAGACAACTTACAAGATTCCTCTTCCATCCTAGCCCACTCTACCCCTTCTCCTTCCCACTACCGCCGCACCTTGTCCACATTCGCCATCCAATAATAATGAAGCAGGTTTGGCAACGCCAACCCCCCCTGCTGCCTCTGCCTCTGTAGCAGGGTCCTTCCCACCCTCGACACCTTCCCCGCCCATACAAAGTCAGTGATGATTGTGTCCACTTTCCGAAAAAAGGCCTTTGGTATAAAGATCAGGAGACCCTGAAAGATAAACAAGAACCTCGGCAGAATATTTATTTTCACCACTTGGACTCTCCCCGCCAATGTTAAGTGCAGTGTACCCACCTCTTAAGATCCTCCCTGGCCTCCTCCACCAGCTTTTTAAAATTCCACTTATGGAGCCCCGTCCGTTCCCTCGCTACCTGAATCCCCAAGTACCTAAACCTATCCCTCGCTACCGTAAATGGCATCCCCCCTAAATTAGCCCGCTGTGCCAGCTCATTCACCGGGAATACCTCGCTTTTCCCTACATTCAGCTTGTATCCCGAGAACCCTCCAAACCTCCCCAACAGGCCCATAATCCTTCCCATGCTCTCCAATGGATCCGAAACATACAGCGAGAGGTCATCGGCAGAGAGCGACACCCGATGCTCCCTCTGTCCCCTCATTATCCCTTGCCACTCTGCCGACCCCCTGAGAGCCATCACCAATGGCTCTATGGTGAGCGCAAACAGCAGCGGCGACAGCGGGCACCCCTACCTCGTACTCCTGCCTCGTACCCCTGTGTAAGTCAAAGCTTTGTGAGCTCATATCATTCGTCCTCACCCTCGCTCTTGGCGCCACATACAGCAACCGCACCCATGCCACAAATCTCGGCCCAAACCCAAACCTTCCCAAAACTTCGAACAAGTACCGCCACTCCACCCGGTCAAATGCTTTCTCCGCGTCCATGGACACCACCACCTCCGGTACCAGAGCTCTCGACGGATTCATCATGTTATGCGTCAGGGTTTAGAGAATCCCAAAGTGTATCATAAGAACATAAGAACTAGGAGCAGGGGGAGGCCATCTTGCCCCTCGAGCCTGCTCCGGCATTCAATGAGATCATGGCCGATCTTTTGTGGACTCAGCTCCACTTTCCGGCCTGAACACCATAACCCTCAATCCCTTAATTCTTCAAAAAACTATCTATCTTTATCTTAAAAACATTTAATGAAGGAGCCTTTACTGCTTCACTGGGCAAGGAATTCCATAGATTCACAACCCTTTGGGTGAAGAAGTTCTTCCTAAACTCAGTCCTAAATCTCCTTCCCATTATTTTGAGGCTATGCCCCCTAGTTCTGCTTTCACCCGCCAGTGGAAACAACCTGCCCGCATCTATCCTATCTATTCCCATCATAATTTTGTATGTTTCTATAAGATCCCCCCTCATCCTTATAAATTCCAACGAGTACAGTCCCAGTCTACTCAACCTCTCCTCGTTATCCAACCCCTTCAGCTCTGGGATTAACCTAGTGAATCTCCTCTGCACACCCTCCAGTGCCAGTACGTCCTTTCTCAAGTAAGGAGACCAAAACTGAACACAATACTCCAGGTGTGGCCTCACAATACCTTATACAATTGCAGCATAACCTCCCTCGTCTTAAACTCCATCCCTCTAGCAATGAAGGACAAAAAAGGGTACTCTCAGGTGACAACCACCACATTCAGCAGCCGTCTTATATTACTCGCGAGCTGCCTGCCCTTCACGAAGCCTGTTTGATCTTCTGTAACCACCACCAGGATACAATCCTCCATCCTCCCCGCCAACAACTTAGCCAATACTTTCGCATCCGTGTTCAATAGTGATGTCGGTCCTTACGACCAACATTCCACGGGATCCTTCCCTTTTTTGGGGATTAGTGTGGTTACCGCCTGCTTCTTCGTCTCTGGCAACTCCTCCTTCTCTAGTGCTACATTAAATGCCCCCAACAGATGTGGTGCCAGGTCCGCTGCAAATTCCTTGTACAATTCTTCCGGGTACCCATCCGGCCCAGGGGCCTTCCCCGTCATACCCAGCACCTCCCTCAGCCCAGGGGCTCCTCCAACACCTGCCTCTTTGCTTCCTCCACCTAGGGAAATTCCAGCTCGTCCAGGAACCGCCCCGTGTCCCCCTCCTCTCCTCCTGGGTGTGCCTCATAAAGTCCCTGGCAATACTCTCTAAATGCCTCATTTATCTTCCCTGGCTCCGACACCACATCCCCAGCCCCAATCCGGATCTTTAATCCTTAATATCTTTAATAAAGGGGGCCTGCCTCAGCAGCTGGTGCGCCAGCATGCGGCTCGCCTTCTCCCCATACTCGTATTGCACCCCTCTTGCTCTACGCAGTTGCCCTACCGCCCTCCCCATTGTCAGCCTGTCAAATTGCCCCTGCAACTTTTTCCTCCTCGCCAATCCTTCCAAGGTGGGCACCCTCGAATATTCCCTGTCCACCTCCACTATCTCGCTCACTAGACGGTCATGTTCCGCCCTCCTTTCCTTATTCGCACGAACCGTAAATGAGATAATTTCTCCCCGGACCACTTCCTTCAGTGCTTCAAAAAAATGCCCGCCGACACCTCCCCATTCTGATTGAACTCCACATAATCCCTAATCAGCAACCGCACCTTATCACAAAAACCTCCATCCGCCAACAACCCCAAGTCAAACCTCCACCCCGGCCTCTGCTCTCGTAATGTACTGAACCGAATATCTAGCCAGTGGGGTGCATGGTACTCCTGCAAAAAGACCACCCCCACTTTCAAGCTCCTGAGGTGCGCGAAGACCAGCGACCTTTTAACCGGCCCATTCAGTCCCCAGACGTTCCACGTTACCAACCTTACCGGAGGCTTGCACCTCCGATTGCCTCTACCGTCCATCATCTTCCCCATTTAACTCCTGACCCTTTAATTCCACTCTGTACCTAGCCTATCCCAGATGGCCCCTTTCTTCGCCCTTGACCATGTCATCTCTCACCACTGCCGCATCACGGAAACCATGCCCCCCCCATTTATCCCCTTCCCCTTCTTCCCCCCCCCACTTCCCAATTTCCCCCTCCCCCGGCCACCCCTCTTGGCCTTCGCCCCCACCACCTCACTTCCGTTCACCAGCATAACCTGCTAGCGTGGCTGCCCCTACCCAAAGGCACATCCTAATGACCTCTCTTTCCCCCCCCCCCCCCCTCCTCAGCTACAAGAAGAAGGCCTCCTGCTGGCCTTACACTCCCCCACCCAAACAAGGACTTCTCCTGAACTCCAGGTAGCCTTCGCCAAAAGCAAACAAACAGATCTTAAACACAAACAGTCCCATAAAACAGGAGGGGGGATGGGAATATCCATCCGCACATAAACTTTTCACCCCTACAACTCCTTACAATCTCAACCTTGAACAGAAGCCACCCCCCCACAAAAAAAGGTGAAAATCCCCCAATCCCTTTACCCACTTCAAACATGCTCCCGACTATTACATAGTGCAAGCACCCCGGTTCCCAAGCATTGTCCACTCAGTTCTCCCCCAGTTTATGCTTCTTAATGAAGTGTTCGGCTGCTTCTGGGGTCTTGAAATAATACTTCCGGCCTCCGAACGTCACCCATAATTTCGCTGGGTAGAGCACCCCAAACTTGATCTGCCCCCAGTACAGCACTGCCTTGGCCTTGTTGAAACCCGCCCGCCGTTTTGCCAACTCGGCTCCGATATCCTGATAAATCCGGACGTTATTTCCCTCCCAGTCACAGTTATTTTCTCTTTCTCCACAAATTTATGGAGTCTCACGATCACCGCCCGCGGCGGCTCCCCAGCTCTAGGCTTCTGCCTCAGAGACCTATGAGCTCGGTCCACTTCAGGTGCCTTATCCAGCACCCCTTCTGCCACCAGCCCCGCCAACATCTTCGAGACGTACCTCGTGGCACTCACACCTTCCACTCCTTCAGGCAGGCCCACTATTCGCAGGTTCTGTCTTCTCGAGGTATTTTCCTGCTCCTCAACCTTTGCCCTCAGCATTTTACAAAGGTCACCTAGGAGCCTCACCTCCGCCTCCAGAGCCACCACACGATCTCTGTGGTCCAAGATCACTCCTTCAATCTCCCGAGTCTGTGACCCATTCACCTCCAAACACCTCTCCATCCACTCCAAAGTACTCTTCAGGGATGCCACAGCTTCTGCAATGTCCTTTGCATGATCCTCACGCATTTCTTTCCTCTGCTTATGGAATTCCTCCTTGATAAAAGTCATCAATTCCTGTATCTGGGGCCTTAGAGCTTGTCCGTCCCCCGCCTGCATGCTGGAAGAGACTTGCTGCAGCATCAGACTGTTTCAACTTTCCAGCCAAATCTCTCACTGCTTTCTGCCGGGTCTGGCGATCAGAAGACTTACCATTCCAGGGGTAAACTACTCCTCTAACATTCACCTATGCCTTTTCATCAAAATTCCACCCGGATCTGCGTGAAAAGAGCCCTTTTCTGTGACTTTAAGCAGGAACAGCCCTGTATGTGACCACTCACTCCATGGTCACAACCGGAAGTCCGAATATTGATATCCAAAGGAAGGAGGGCAACCTCACTGACTGCCATATTTACAGTAGGTACAAAAAGGCAACAGTGCTGAACTGCTTTAGTTGTCCATGGCTGTTTCTTTTGTTAAGTGGAGCTTTTCCTCGCAGGGGTATATACTCGCTCTGTATATTGCTAAATGGTGTTTTAAATATCCTCCACTGACCTTGAGCCATTTGACCCATTAACAAATCTCCCCAGTTTACCGCGGACGGTCTCTATCTTATTCTGTTAAAGTCAGCCTTACCCAGGTTTAAAATTCTAGTGTCTGAATCGTGTTTTTTACTTTCAAATGCTACATAGAATTTAATCATGTTGAGCTCACTATTTGATAAATGTTTGCGCGCAGTTAGGCTACTAATTAAATTTGGCTCATTACTCATAACTAAATCTAAAATTGCCTGTCCCCTTGTTACACCTAGAACATATTGCTGTCGGAATCGATCTCAGACACATTCCAGAAATTCATTACCTTTCTGAGAGGTGCTTGTCTGCCTCTCCCATGTGTTAGTTAAAATTCCCCGTTAATACCACTCTGTGTTTGTTACACACTTGTCTAATTTCTGCATTTATACAATCTAACACCTCAGAACTGCTATCAGGGAGTCTATACACAACACCAACACCCGTTACAGTTTCAGATCCTTCTTTACTCCTCAGTTCCAACCATTTGGTCTCCACTGGATGCTTTCCCCTCATTATATCCTCCCTCACCATTGAGGTGATAGTATTTCTAATCAGTAAGGCTACTCCACCCCGTCTGCCATCTTCCGTGTCCCTCCTGTAAACTTTATAACAAGGGGCAGGATTCTCCCCTACCCAGCGGGGCGGGGAGTCCCGGCGTGATGAAGTGGCGGGAAGCACTCCGGCGTCCGGCAGATATTTAGGGGCCAAGCCCTCACCTTGAGGGGCTAGGTACGCGCCGGAGTGGTTCCTGCTCCACCAGCTGGCGTGGAAGGCCGTTGGCGCCAAACCAGAAAGGGCCGAAAGGACTTCGCCGACCTGCGTAAGTCCACGCATGCGCGGGAGCGTCAGCGGCTGCTGACGTCATCCCCGCGCATGCACAGGGGAGGGGGTCTCTTCCGCCTCCGCCATGATGGAGGCCGTGGCGAAGGCGGAAGAAAAAGAGTGCTCCCATGGCACAGGCCCGCCCGCGGATCGGTGGGCCCCGATCGCGGGCTTGGCCATCGTGGGGGCAGCCACTGGGGCCAGATCGCACCGCGCCCTCCCCAGGACCCCAGAGCCCGCCTGCGCCGCCTGCTCCTGCCGGTAAGGTAGGTGGTTTAATCCACGCCGGCGGGAGAGGGTTGACAGCGGAGGGACTTTGGCCCATCGCGGGCCGGAGAATCACCGGGGGTGGGCCCGCTGACCGGCGCGATTCCCGCCCCCGCCGAATCTCAGGTGGCGGAGAATTCGGGAGACGGCGGGGGCGGGATTCACGCCAGCCCCCGGCGGTTCTCTGACCCGGCGGGGGGTCGGAGAATCCCACCCCAGGTATATTTAGTTCCCAGTCCCGACGATATTGCAGCCATGTCTCCGTAATAGCTACTACATCATAATCTTCAATTTGCATTTTCACCTGCAGCTCAGCTAGTTTATTCCTTACACTGCATGCATTAGTCTATAGAACACTTATTTGGGCGATACCCCCTAACCTGTCCCTCAGCACTGATGCTTTATTTGCTTGTTTATTTTTTTTCGCCTTTGGTTTAACCGTATACTTGTAGTTTTCCCATTAGCTGCAGTTCCTGAAGTTGGGTCCTGACTATTTCTTTACTCTCTGCCCTGCTACTTGTTTTTGGAACTTTATTGACTTCCCTTGAGACCTCACTCTGCTCCCTATTTGCTGTAAATTCCTGCTAGTGTGACACAAGATTGAAAGGCCTGATGGGATGCCGGCAGGCAACTGTTTAAATGAGCATTCATGAGATGGAAATGCATGGAAATATCACCTGAAGAGCGCCCCACCATTAACCCACCATTGGGAGAATTACAAAATGATTTTACACCATGGCCTTTTGACTCCCACCACCGTGAGTAGGTTGCGAAGGTTCCACAGAGAAAACAAATATGAGATATTGGGGAGATTGGTGAAACTACCACAACGCTTATCTCTGTGAACCAGAGAGCTAAATTCTCTGCCTCGCAACGTCGCAAATGCGAACCACGATCGGGCGGAGAATCGGTCGACCAGCCAAAATCAAGGTCTGTGCCCAGGAGCCATGCTCCAGTCCCTCCCTGGTAATGATAACAAGGTTTGCGACCCCACCAGCAGAATCATGCTAAACCAAAATGTTCATTAATTTAAATGTATTTAGTGCATTTGATCCAGTATGCTCTGGACCTCCACAATGTCTTGCCCTCTCAGGTGGAAGTCAGGCGGGCGTGATTTATTACAGTATTTACAAATGTGGACTGGGTGCCATGGATGCTGAGGGGGGAGAGAGGAGATAAGCCAAGTTTGAAAAACTGCTAAAAATTGCAGCACTTGCTGGGGTTGGCTGCCAGGACCAGGGGGATATCAGGAAGTGACTTGGTGATGAACCGTTGATTCGTGGTGTCCCCCTTGGGATTGTGGTGTCCTGGCTCAGGCAGCTATTGCTGCAATATCTGTTTTAAACCCACCCATTTGGTACAAGTGACAGGCCTCTGACTGCTCACTCTGCTGACTGCTCACTCAGAATCACTGAAAAATAGTGCAGAAAAGGCCCTTCGGCCCATTGAGTCTGCACCACCTCGTGAAAGGCACGATGGGCAAGATTCTCCGATCCCCCGCCGGGTCAGAGAATCGCCGGGGGCTGGCGTGAATCCCGCCCCCGCCGGTTGCCGAAGTCTCCGGCACCGGATATTCGGCGGGGGCGGGAATCGCGGCGCGCCGGTTGACGGGCCACCCCCTGCGATTCTCCGGCCCGGATGGGCCGATGTCCCGCCGCTAAAATGCCTGTCCCGACGGCGTAGATTAAACCACCTACCTTACCGGCAGGACAAGGCGGCGCGGGCAGGCTCCGGGGTCTTGGGGGGGGCGCGGGGCGATCTGGCCCTGGGGGGTGCCCCCACGGTGACCTGGCCCGCGATCGGGGCCCACCGATCCGCGGGCGGGCCTGTGCCGTGGGGGCACTCTTTCCCTTCCGCCTTCGCCACGGTCTCCACCGTGGCGGAGGCAGAAGAGACTCCCTCCACTGCGCATGCGTGGGAAGCTGTCAGCGGCCGGTGACGCTCACGCGCATGCGCCGCCCGGTGATGTCATTTGCGCGCCAGCTGGCGGGGCACCAAAGGCCTTTTCCGCCAACTGGCGGGGCGGAAAATCGTCCGCCGCCGACCTAGCCCCTCAAGGTTGGGGCTCAGCCCCCAAAGATGCGGAGCATTCCGCACCTTTGAGGCGGCGCGATGCCCGTCTGATTTGCGCCATTTTGGGCGCCAGTAGGCGGACATCGCGCCGTTTCCGGAGAATTTCACCCCTGATCTGCCAATCTAATCCCATTTGCCAGGACTTGCCCATAGCCTTGAATGTTAAGTCGTGCCAAGTGCTCATCCAGGTACTTTTTAAGGGATGTGAGGCAACCCGCCTCTACCACCCTCCCAAGCAGTGCGTTCCAGACCATCACCACCCTCTGGGTAAAAAGGTTTCCTCAAATCCCCCCTGAACCTCCCACCCCTCACCTTGAATTTGTATCCCCTCGTAACCGACCCTTCAACTAAGGGGAACAGCTGTTCCCTATCCACCCTGTCCATGCCTCTCATAATCTTGTACACCTCGATCAGGTCGCCCCTTCTGTCTTCTCTGCTCCAGCGAACAACCTCGCTTCATAACTTAAATGCTCCATCCCAGGCAACATCGTGGTGAATCTCCTCTGCACCCCCTCCAGTGCAATCACGTCCTTCCTATAATGTGGTGACCAGAACTGCACTCAGTGGCTTCACCAATGTTCGATCTAACTCCAAAATGACTCCCTTGCTTTTTAATCTATGCCACGATTGATGAAGGCAAGTGTACCATATGCCCTTTTCACCACCCTATTAACCTGCCCTACTGCCTTCAGAAATCTACTTACAAACACGCCAGGGTCTCTTTATTCATCAGGACTTCCCAGTATGGTGCCATTCATTGAATATTTCCTTGTCACATTGCTCCTTCAAAAGTGGAACACCTCACATTTTTCAGAATTAAATTCCTTCTGCCACTTTTCTGCCCATTTGACCATCCCGTCTATATCTTCCTGTAACCCAAGGCTCTCAGCCTCACAATTAACTACCCAGCCTATCTTTGTGACATCCGCAAACTTACTGATCCTACCCCCCACGTAGTCATCCAAGTCATTTATATAAATGACGAATGATAGGGGTACCCAGCACAGATCCCTGTGGTACCCCACTGGACACTGGCATCCAGTCACTAAAGCAGCCGTCTGTCAACACCTTTGGTTTCCTACAGCTCAGCCAACGTTGAATCCACCTCATCAGGTTCCCCTGTATCCCATGTGCATTTGCCTTCTTTATAAGTCTCCCATGTGGGACCTTGTCAAAGGCTTTGCTGATATCCATGTGAACTACATCAACTGCACTACCTTCATCTACACACTTAGTCACCTCCTCAAAAAATTCAATCAAATTTGTCAGACATGACCTCCCTCTAACAAAGCCATACTGACTATTCCTGATCAAACCTTTCTTCTACAAGTGGAGATAGATTCTCGCCTTCACAATGTCCTCCATTAGTTTCCCCACCACTGACATAAGACTCATTGGCCTGTAGTTCCGTGGCTTACCCCTAGTGGGACCACATTCATGATTCTCAAGACCGCTGTCACCTCTCCCGTAGCCAGGGAAGCCAGGGAAGAATTAAAAATTTGGATCAAGGCCGCTGCAATCTCCTCTCTTGCCTCCCACAACAACCTTGGACACAATTTGTCTGGACTGGAGATTTTTAAGCCTGCCAACGCCTCAAAAACCTTGCCCCTCCTTATGACAATTTGCTCAAGAACCTCACAGTCTCCCTCCCCGAGTTCCATATCGGCCTCTTCATTCTCTTGGGTGAAGACAGATGTGAAATATTCATTTAACATCCTACCAATGTCCTCTGGCTCCACCCACAGATCCCCCCCCCCCCCCCCCCCCCACCCCGGTCCATAATGGGCCCTACTCTTTCCCTGGTTATTCTCTTCCCATTGATATACTTAAAGAATATCTTGGGATTTTCCCTACTTTTACCAGCTAGAGATTTCTCACATCCCCTCTTTGCTCTCCTAATTACTTTCCATCCTGCACTTTCTGTACTCCACTGATGCCTCTGTTGATTTGCTCCCCTTGTACTTATTAAAAGTACTCTCTTTTCCTTTTCATTGTATCCTGAATATCTCTGGTCATCCATGGTTCTCTGGGCTTGTTACTCCTTCCTATTATCCGAGAGGGAACGTGTTGGGCCTGTACCCTCCCCATTTCCTCTATAAACACCCCCCCCCCCCCTCCACCCCACTGCTCTTCTGTAGATCTCCCCACCCGTAACTTGTTCCAATCTACCTTGGTCAGATCCTGCCTTATGTTACTAAAATCTGCTCTCCCCAGGTCCAAGAAAGTTTTCTGAAATTTGTCAATTTCCTTATCCATAACAAATATTATGGTAGCTATCACTAAAATACTTACCCACCATCACATCAACCACCTGTCTGACTTCATTCCACAGAATTAGGTCCAGCACTGCACCATCCTTTGATGGACCCTCCACACTTTGTCCTATAAATATTCACACAGCCTCTGGGTGATGTGGGAGCCCACCCAGGCCACCCCGCTCGAAACCATCAGACCCCAGCTGACCCCTTCAACGGGATTATCATAGCCAAGGTCAATCAGAGGCACACCAGGTGCTGCCACTCCTCAGTGCACTCATCAGAAGCACTGCAAGGAAAGCAGGGGAATAGAAGAGCTCACCCCAAACAAAGGACAGAAAGTTCCACAGAGAAAACAGGGGCCCCCCTGCAGAGAATGAATTTCAGAGTACAACCAGGAATACTCACTACCTATCTGGCTGCGGCTGCCATTGCAGGTGCACGGAGGCTGGAGGTGCAAGATCTGCTCGGGGAGGACCCTGCACAAGAGGAGCCTGCCCAGAAAAGCAGTAGGCAGCCAGTGAGACTCGAGTGCCGGCCGTCTAACAGGCTGTAGCCATCTGGGATGGCCACTTCCAGAATACAAAATGGACGCTTGCAAAGACTGTAGGGAACTGTGGACAATGTTAGGAAAGCAAGCAGGCACAGAGCCTGTATGCATATTGGAAAGACAGCTCCCAGACAGAGCTGAAACTATCGGTCAATTAACATACTGATGGCCCATCTCCGGGAACAAAGGAAAGACACTCAAGCAACCGATACTGCTCTAGACATCCCGGCGCCAGTTCCCCCAACCGAAAGCACAAACAAAGCAAGGCCAACGGCCACCAAAGACACGCCCAGCCATCAGGGCACCCACCCCTTTATTGGTTAAGATCAATACAAGTGATCGAGAAGCGGCCCAATTAATTGGGGCCAAGTTTCGGGCCCGCCTAGGCTTTACCCGTGTTTACATCACCACTTTATTCCCCCCTATTCCAAATTCGGTAGACCCCAGAGTGATAGAAATGGCAATGAAGGCAATGGAACGCCTTATGAACCCCCAAGAATTTGAGGTCGTAGCGACCAGTAGAGTAGGACATTGTCCCGTATGGGAAGAGGAGATCAGAAAATATCTCAAAGGAAAGGATGGCCCCTTTGGAGCGAATTTTGTGCGAATGAGGAAACAGGTCCCGGAAGTATAGGACATACTTGGTGGGAGAACCTGACAGAGATCCATAAGAAGAGCTTAGGGAAAACTTGCAAGCCGATGGCAATCGTGTCCTGCTTGGCACAATTGCATGGCACAGAGGAGGTCGTGAGGACGCTCCGTAGAGAGATTGAGGAGAGTGAGAATAATAGTGAAGGAGACGTGAATGAATATGAGAAGGAGAACAGGGAACTGAGAGAGCAGTTAGTGGTGAAGGACAAGGAGATGGCTGATGCCAAGCAGGCACACCAACCTTGTCTCGCCCATTTAAGTAGCTTTCAGTCGCAATACGACAAAGCCACAAGACACCCAACGCGCGGTGTTGGTGAGAGAGGAAACGGAACACCAAGTTGAGCAGTTAAAGAAACAGTGTAACGATCTAAAAGCAGCCCTATGAACACTCCACACTTCCACGATGGAACAAAGGTAGAGCTCGGTAGACCACGCAAAGTGCTGGAAGCAAATTGCAGAACTGCAATCTATGCTTTCTGTCCAAAATGGGTTCCAGAGCACGTTTGGACCCCAATTAGACCAAGAAAGTGGCCTCGATTGGCAGGAGTTAAACAAGACTGCCCACAAACATGTACATGGCACATACACACAGGACAAACCACAAAAGAGAAAAGCACCCCAACTGCACAGGCAGAACACAATCCTATGAACCCTGTCACCACACAGCACAGGGCCTCAACAGAAGGAGACCCAGATTTCCTATGCACCACCCCATTAACCATCACTCAATTAAGGGACGCGTGCGACAAGATAACACCGTTCCTACCCACATCGGACCCCCACCATTACTTTGCAAGAGTAAAACAACAGGCGACCTGGATGAAAAGGAGCAAGTGAAGCTCACAGTTTTAAGCCTCGACCCCTCAGTCGTCGCAGCCCTTCCCAACCCACAAAATGTAGGAGGAGGCACCCTCCAAGAAATGCATACAGCGATCCTAGATGCGATCGGCTACAACAAAGGAGACCCCGTAGAAAGCCTAAACAAATGTAGGCAGAAAAAGACAGATACCCCACAGCGTTTGCTGGACGCTTGTGGATTCATTTTACAGCGGTGTTTCGAGAGTTAGCCCACGCCATTTTACCCCAGACAGTATGGCCAAATGGACCCGCATCCTGGACTCTCATGCAACAGAGGCAGGACAGAGAGCTTGCGCAAATTACGATCCCTCAGACGAGGCCCACACGAGAAATGGGTTTTAAAGAGTTTGTCCCGCACTTGGGAACAGTCCGTTCAAGGTAAATCAGCTTATGGTAGAGCAGAGGAAGAGCAGGCAGATGCGAACATGCATCCAGTTAGGGCACACCAGAACCCCGCATGGGTAAATGAGGGAAGAAACAGCCCACAGCAAACCAAATCCCAGGAGTGTTATAATTGCGGCCAATTAGGACACTACGCACGAGAGTGCAATGCGCCCAGAAACAGCAGAGAAACCAGCAGACAGGCACCCTAAATAAGAATAGGGCAAAGCCAATTCACAGTGTTAACGCCCGTTCTGATAACGCAGATATGAACAGCACCGACTGACGGTGTTCGGGCTCCCCAACTTGGGTCTGCGACACCGTTTGGGACAAATCCGGAAGGCCAGTAGTGGCAGGCACAATCCGGGGACACCCCGTAGAATTTCTTTGGGACACAGGAGGGTCCCGCACCACGCTCAATTCCTCCATGATGTTTCAGCGAGACACATGGCCCACCACCGACACCATTACACTCAGCAGTTTTACAGGGCATTTACAGCAGGGACACATCACAGCCCCTGTAGCAATCCAATGGGGAACATTAAGACTAAACACCCCATAGTTCTGGTCGATCCAGACAGCTAAACACATTTTAGGTATTGATTTTATGAGCTCCCACAATCTATCATTCGATCCAGTAAACAAATGTATATGGAGAATGGCAAAGGCAGCACGAGCCCCCACCACGCTCACAGTTGGAGACTATGAAAATAGAATTAGCTCAGTCGGAGACTTCTGGTTTGACCCTCGAGCCATTAGTCAGAATAAAGAAGTTAGGGAAGTCCTGCAGCAACACAAAGCAGCATTTGCACAGCACAAGCACGACTGTGGCAAGATCGCTGGCTCAGTGAATATTACAGGTCCCGACCCCAGACCCCAAAAGCAGTACGGTTTTCCCCAAGAAGCAGAGGAAGAAATCGCAAAAGTTATTCAGAGTCTTCTTGACCAAGGTGTACTCCGTTCAGTAGCCTCTACAAACAATGCCCCAATTTGGCCCGTCAGGAAACCCGATGGATCATGGCGACTGACCATTGATTATCGGGAACTGAACAAAGTAACCCCAGTAGCAGCCCCCAGCGTAGCCACGAGTCCCGAGACCATGCTCAAACAGGGACTATAGTCAAAGAAAAATCCGGTTTTGGACATTAGCAATAGCTTTTGGTCCATTCCATTGGATAAAGCGTGCCAATGTAAATTCGCTTTCACCTTCCAGGGACAGTAATATACGTGGACGTGCCTTCCACAAGGCTTCCACAACTCCCCCTCCATTTTCCACCGACAGCTGGCAAATGGTTTAGCAAAATTTTCCCGACCCGATTGTTTGGTCCAGTATGTAGACGATCTGCTTCTGCAGGCAGACACTAAGGGAGAGCACATTTTGTTTCTCGCTGAACTATTACGACTCCTTCAACAACTCCTTCAGCTGTAAAGTGAACCCCAATAAGGCCCAGATTTTACAGGAAAAAGTGATTTACTTAGGAACAGTAATCACTCATGACAACCGCGAGATCGAGCAGAAACGAGTTGACTCGATCATCAGATTACCCCTGCCCCATAATGTCACAGCCCTCCGGTCATTTCTAGGACTGGTTGGCTACTGTAGAAACCACATCGACGGTTTTGCCACAAAGGCAGCGCCCCTATCCGAACTTCTCAAGAAGCAGGCACCTTGGGAATGGCTTCCACAGCACACAGATGCCGTGGATGCATTAAAATCCCGCAGCACAGCCCCCACGTTACAGGTCCCAGATCCACTTTCCCCGTACGCAATTGAAGTTGCAACTACCGACCAAACCCTTTCGGCTGTGCTCCTCCAAGAACGCCATGATCGATTAGGCCCCGTGGCATACGCCTCACGAGTATTAGATCCAGTCGAGCAAGGATTTTCTGCCTGCGAAAGGCACCTGCTCACAGTTTTTTGGGCAGTACAATACTTCGCATACATTACAGGACTCAACCCCATCACCATTTTAACTGAGCACACCCCAACACAGCTACTATTTGATGGTAGACTTAAGGGTGGCACAGTCAGCCAGATCCGCGCAGCCCGTTCGACCCTTCTCTTACAGGGACGGGACATAACAGTAAAGACACACACTTTCTTCGCCGATAATTCACACTATGCAGGTACCCCACATGAGTGTGAAATAATATCCACTAGACACAATACAGAACCCTTTGTACCAAAGTTAGCTCCCCCGAAACCAGGAACGACACCCCAGAGACCCCAGCCCACAGACATAGGCGCACCCCTTAGGATCTATGTGGATGGCTCCTCCACAGTTTTAAACGGAAAAAGGATTACCGGTTGCTGTATTTATGTAGAGGGCGCGCAGGAACACGCCCTAGAAGAAATATCGTTGAAATTGCCAGGACATTTAGGCTCACAGGCAGCAGAACTAGCAGCCATAGTTTATATTGTAGAGCACCCCGACTTGTTCCCGACCCCAGCCGACATATATTCTGACAGTTTATATGCCTGTAACAGTTTGACTGAATTCCTACCCCTGTGGGAATCTAGAGGATTCATTTCCGCAGACGGAAAACCCCTACCCTCAGCACCATTACTCCGGCATATCCTAAAGACAGCCAAAGATAGGAAATATGGCATTATTAAAATCCGCAGCCACCATCGTTTCCCCCCCCCCCCGGTAACGTTAAGGCGCCATAGCAAAGGCAGGTTCCAGACACGGTGACCTTTGGAACCTCCCCGAGAGCGACCCAGTACACACGGTTCAGGTCTCATAGACCAACATTCAAGATTTAGCAAAGGCCCAAAAAGCAGACACACAGCTCAGGGAAGTTTTAAAAGGCAACTTCCCGGCCCCCTATGATAAGTACAAAAACGCATTGACAACACGTGACGGTGTTATTTTAAAAGATGGAATTGATGTAGTCCCCAGCCAGGATCGGAATCAGATTATTTGCCAATTCCATGACAACCATGGACATCAAGGCATAGAAGCTACATTCGCCCACCTCAGACCTCTCTGCTGGTGGCCTGATTTAAAAACTAATGCGACACACTACATTGACAACTGCTTAATCTGTGCAGAACAATCCGGACAAATGCGCAAAAAAAGGTCAGTTTAGCCACACCCGCTCCGTTAATGGCCCCTGGACGAACTTGCAAATTGATTATATAGGACCCCTACCCCCCCCCCCCTGCAGAAATGGTTTCAAGTATGTGTTGGTGGTCATCGACACCTTCACAAAATGGGTGGAAGCCTTTCCATCCAGAACAAACACTGCCAAAACGACAGCTAAAATCCTCACTCAGCACATCTTTACAAGATGGGGACTTCCACGCAGCACAGAGTCTGACCAAGGCTCCCATTTTACAGGACGAGTGATGAAAAACGTCCTTACAATTTTCGGAATCAAACAAAAATTCCACATTGCATACCACCCCCAGTCAAGTAGAAAGAATGAACAGGACTTTAAAAGCGACCCTCAGAAAAATGGTGCAAGAACACAACAGCACCTGGCACTCAGTTCTCCCCTTTGCACTGATGTTCATAAGGAACACGGTATCCACGTCCACACCCTCATGACCGGACGCCCCATGAAAGGGACAAAATATTTGTTAGGACTGGATTTGGCCAGCCCCGCAGTCACCGCCCTCACCAATGAGAAAGCAGTTCAACAAATTTTAGAGAATGTGAAAGCAGCCCAGCTGTTAGGCTTGGGACACGCAAGAAGCAAAGCAAAGCTTGCTTTGATAAGACAGTACACGCCACAGAGTTTGTAGTAGGCAGCAAGTCATGCTAGCCCTATACAACCCCAGTTCATTCCTTTCCCCCAAATTTGTCAGACTGTACTCCATCTCTGATAAAGTCAGCCCATCTGTATACAAGATCACATATCCCAATGGCAAGTCTGGATGGTTCCACGTAAACCAGCTTAAGGCTTATGGCTCGCAGAACAACCATTCACACCACATCTCGCTTGCAGCAGCAGATGAACCTGCCCAGCCCACGAACGACCTATTCCTACCCTCCCCAACCAGTCCAGCCCATCCTCAGATACGACTATGACTCCACCCCCAGAGGCACGACTCCGCCTCTCCCTTCCTTCAACCAGCAGCGACAGCGATAGCGACAGCCCCAGCACAGCACGCTACGATTATACCCCTGCACCGGGCCCCACTCCCAGCAACTCCAAACAAGATTCCAGCGACCCCTTTGAGATCACGTACATTAAAGCCCCTGATCCAGACCCACCCCCCGACGATTACAGATTGCCTCTAGCACCTCCAACCTCGACACAAAACACTGGCACCGAGACAATTCGTTCAGGCTCATCCGGAATGATGAGATGCACCCCACTTCGCCCCAAGCAGCTTTGGCACAGCTACTCCAGTCACGAGTATTGCAACCGGGAGAGGATGATAACTTACAGTCTGATTCCCACCAGATGAACCCCTTTGCGACTCTTTTCGCTATAGAGCAATGAGGTGTCCAGATGATGGTAAAAAGGAACCGATGGAGATTTATGGTGTCCTTTCTGATGGAACCTGCATGATTTTTGTTATGTTTGTGTGTTACAGTAAATGTTTGTTACTGTGTATGTTAAATGTTGTTTGTGCACTTGAAGTTTATCCATGGCCCCACGCCACATCTTGATGCAGTCAGAACTATCCTTTTGATGCCAAATGGCTGTTAGAGGAACTAGTTTGTCCGCAGACAACCGATCATAGCTACTCTTCTGCTTTGAAGGTAGAAGATAGGTACAAAAGGCAACCCCCACGACGACCACAAATTCTTACCGTTCTTGCCCGGTCACTCAGGCAGTAGAGAAACGGCACTGGTCCCCACGCTGCCTGAGGACCCCCATCTGGTCAGCTCCTACCCGGGGATTCCACCCATTCTTACCCGGCGCAGCCCATAAGCACCCCATTTGGAACTTTTAGTTCAAAACTCTTTTGTTTGTTTTACGGCAACCCTTAGGTTGCTTTCCATATGCTATTTACATCCTCACACACTGGGATGGTACATTCACCATATCGATCGCACAGGCTGCGAGACTGCGCGCTATGTCAGTATTTTTTTTCTCAGATGTCTTGTCCAAAAATATTTGGTTTAAAAAAAAATAGGTGGCGACCAATTATAATGGGTAATTGGCAATAAACGGACAGACAGACAGACATACGAGATCTTAAACAAGATAATAACAGGTATTATGCTTGTGTCCACAGATATCCGGAACCACAGAAGCCTCAAGAGGACTATGAAAGAAAGAAAAGAACATGAAGGCAAACATCATGGTCTACATTTGGATCTTCGTGGGATCCGTCCAGCTGCGCTTGGACGCGACCCCCGTGACCCCTACCACACAGGCCGTGAATGTTTTCCCATCCCTGCCATACATTTCACCCAGAGATAACAACCGATACACCAACCTGGTGTGACAAGTTCATTACTGGGTATTCCCTGTCCAACATTGTAAAAGCACTATTAGTACTTGCAATACTCTGCAGTGTCGTTCAGACACTAAGACTTAGGAAATGGTGGAGGAAAGCCTCCCGCACTCCGGTATACACATTCAGATCCCCTATTTGCGGACTTCAACAAAGCCCCCACTCTCTTTAAGTGAATTAAAGTGCATCGACCGGGTTTTTTTTTGTTTGTTTACTTGTTCTAATAAAAATGTAAAACTCTGTGCTTGACTGCCAAGCCACAGAAACATGTGTTGCTGCTACTGGATAGTTTAAAATGTTGTACATGCTTTTCATTGATTAAGGATAGTTTAGTTCAGGATAGTTAGAGATTCCCGTGTTTTTATTTTGTAATGCATGCCTGAATGTCATAGAACCCCGTAGAATTTTATAAGGATGTGTGTACATAAAGTAATTTAGGTAAAAGTTCCAATCCATAGGACAGAGTAGAGTAGAGCCTGTCCTTGCTTATGGGTGCCCGACTTAGGAGGAGAACAAAGAAGACACAGTAATATGATCCTTCACGCTTCGCGTTGAGGATCACAAGGAGGGAGTGTAGCCATCTGTGATGGCCACTTCCAGAATACAAAATGGACGCTCGCAAAGACTGTAGGGAACTGTGGACAATGTTAGGAAAGTAAGCAGGCACAGAGCCTGCATGCATATTGGAAAGACAGCTCCCAGACGGAGCTGAAATTATAGGTCAATTAACATATTGATAGCCCATCTCCGGGAACAAAGGAAAGACACTCAAGCAACCGATACTGCTCCAGACATCCTGGCGCCAGTTCCCCAAATCAAAAGCACAAACAAAGCAAGACCAACAGCCACCAAAGACACACCCAGCCATCAGGGCACCCACCCCTTTATTGGTCAAGATCAATACTAGTGATTGAGAAGCGGCCCAATTAATTGGGGCCAAGTTTAAGGCCCACCTAAAAGCGCGTGAAGCCCCTCCGGGTATAATAAGGAACCCCCACGAGAGAATCGCTCTCTTGGACTCGGCTCTCAAAGCGGAGAGACCCATCCACCAGCAGCACCAGAAGCAAGTAAGTCCAAGGTCAACGCTCGCTACCAGACGGACGACCTTAGCTATTCTCCTGTACCACTTCAAACCCAACAACCTCAGATCCGAACAACGGCCATTGTTCCTCTGACTGAGTAGGCACCCGAAGCTAAATATAGGTGTTAGCATTAGAGATAGTTTAGTTTGTAGTACTTTGTGCATGTGTAGATCTTACTGTGTGTGTAAATAAATAGTATTGACTTTGAACTAACTAACTGGTGTATTGGCTCTTTGATCAGTATTCGGGTTTGAACCTTGTGGCGGTATCGAGAGATACCTGGCGACTCTAAAACAAACATAATTAGGATTAAGGAAGGCGACCATATTGACCGCCATATTCATAACCAGAGAAACAGAGCAACAAGGCCGAGGATGAGGTGTGAAGGCGGATCTGTATGAGTCCATATTTATACCATCAGCATCTGAACTTCGAAGAGCTGCTGGACCATGTGTGCCACCAAGGGTGGCTAACCAGGGTGACTCTGGGCCACCTGTGCCAGATGATGGTGCACCTGGCACCGTGGGGGTATAGAGGGAGGAGGATACCCATTCCCGGTGGTCGCCAATGTGACAGTTGCTCTGAATTTGTATGCCTCTGGGTATTTCCAGTGGCGAGCGGGGACCTGTCTGGGATCTCTCAGACATCGTACACAGATACATCCACACTGTGATAGATGCCCTATGTGCCCGAGCAGCAGCCAAGTCTGGGCCAAGCACATCAGGGTGTCCACAGCAGGATTCACCACCATCGCATGCATGGCCCAGTTCCAGGGGATGATCGATGACACACATGTCCCTGAGAGCACCGGCTGATCAGAGGGTACTCTTCATCAATCAAAAGATCTTCCACTCCCTTATTTGTGCAGTTTGTGTGTGACCACCTGGTGCCTGATAACCTGTGCCTGATAACCAGGCAGCGTGCACGACGCATACATCCTGGCACACTCGGAGGTTCCCGGCATCTTCGAGAACCTCCCTCTGGTGATGGGTTGGCTCCTGGGCAACAACGGTGAACTGATGAGGTCTTGGCTAGTGAGACCTATCCAGTGGCCTCAGACTGATGCAAAGAACTGCTATAGCAACGCGCATGCAGCAACCAGGAGCATTATTGAGCGGTGCGTCAGCGTTCTCAAGATGCGCTTCGATACCTGGACTGTTCCGAACATGGACTCTAATATAGCCCCAGGAGGGTCTCGAACAATGTGCTGGTCTGCTGCATCTTGCACAACATCACGCAGCAGATGGGGGAACATGCTGGAGGAGGAAGAAGAAGGCAGACTTTATCTGACAAGGATGAGGCGGATGGCCAGGAAAAACTGTGCACGGATCCCGGGCTGGCATGGCAGGCCACCCAACGTGTGCTCCAGGGCCGCCAAAGGTGGGACAACCTCATCACCTCCAGATTCACCAACTAAGAGGCCTGGTCACCGGCAGCTTCACCACCCTGTTCCACCTCTCCAAACGCTCCCCTCCCTTCCCCCATCCGCTTCCAAGTGGTGTTCCCTTCCCCAAAGCCACTCACATCCTCCCTTGTCCCTCCTCGCTTCACTCTCTCCCACCACCCCAGCTCACCCTCCCCCCTCCGAGGGTCCTACCAACATCACTACAGAGTACTGGCCCTGGGCAGGCAGTATCAGTGGGTCTTGTCCACAGGATGGAGGATGATAACAACTCGCTGGGAGATGAGCTCCGGTGTTCCTCATCATTTGTCAAAGTCTCACTCCTGCCTTCAGGATCACATTCCAGTCTGATCCCTGCATGTGTGCTGGATATTCCATCGCACAGGTTCATATATTCTTTGGGGGAAGGAGAGGGGAGTGGTTAGGGAGATGGTGAACGGTAATGGTTCACTCACTGCGTAAGCTGTCCTGCAAGGCAGACTCATACTTCTGGCCGCGTTCCCTGCCATCTCTGAGGGTGAGCTCAGGTGGAACGTCCAATTGTCCTGGGGGCCCTGTCCCATTCCATTCCCCAGTACCCGCACCCCACACTCTCCACATCCCCTCCCGGCACACCCTGTACACCCAGCACAGTCCATCCCTCACACCCTTCATACAGAGGATTGAGGCAGGTCGGAATGTTGGTGAAAAGCTGTTTAATAGTGATTATATACATTATTGTGCCCTGACCCCTACGTCTAATCTATGTGCTGCACCCGTGCTAACTTAACTGGTGCCTAACCACCTTATCTTACATGGCCTATCTCTTCTTCTAGGTGTGACCCCAGACAGCACATTAGACATAGAGTGGCCTCTGCGTATCTCACCCTCTGACCTGAGATGCCCTTGGCGGCTATTCTTTGGAGGATCTAGACCTGAATGGGCCTGGCCGACTTTCAGGTGTCACAGCTGATGAGCTGCCATCCTGTTTCTGCCCACGGCCCATCAGATGCACCAGTGTCAGGTGGTGGGGGGGCGGGGGGGGGGGGGGGGTGGGATTCCGAA
This sequence comes from Scyliorhinus torazame, assembly GCF_047496885.1. Taxonomy (NCBI): domain Eukaryota; kingdom Metazoa; phylum Chordata; class Chondrichthyes; order Carcharhiniformes; family Scyliorhinidae; genus Scyliorhinus; species Scyliorhinus torazame. Next base: position 55,059,773 of record NC_092720.1, on the reverse strand, counting down.
GCGCTGATGTGTTCCAGTACCTCCCCTGTGAGAGGCACCGCCATGGGCCCCTACACTTCCTCCTCCCTCGGGGTGCTCGATGGCCCCCAAGCTACTCCATGGGATGGAGGTGAGACCAGAGTGATGGAGGCTCTACCGTCACCTGGAGCTGCCAGTCCTGGAGGCCCACTCTCGTCTCAATCAATGTCTCGTTGCCCTCAGCCTTGGAGTACTGAGGCTGCAGGTTGCAAAGCACATTAACTCCCCAGGGCTTCACCAGTCAAACCACATTCCATAAGACATAGGAGCAGAATTAGGCAACTTGGCCCATCGAGTCAATTTCACCTTCTGGTTCCTAGAAGCTCCTAGGCCTTTACAAAACAACCAGCTTTTTAGAAGCATGACCACTGCAGTCAAACACACTATAGCCCTGGGCTTTTAACCTTTAAATTGTCCCAATATTTTGAAATCAATATTCCTAAAATCCTCTATTCATCACATGTCCCTCACTGCCTTGGTCAAGTCCCTCTGGGACAGTGCCACATCCCTCTGTGTTTGGCCCAGGTCAGTCAGCACCCGGCCAATGCTCTTGATGCCCTCAGCCATGATCCTTTGTGACTGGGCCAGCTCTGGAGTGTCACAGCAATGTCCATGTGGGCCCAGTTCATGGATGCCTGTGACTGGGCACCCCTGCCCTGAGACTCAGCCATTGGCCGCAGATTTCCCCAAGCCTTGAACGTCGTAACCCATGACTGTGAATGTTCGACCCGAGGCTTCCACCGCAAACGCTTCCCGTTCAATCTCCTGCACCGGAAGGTGGAAAGACTCCTCCAGCTGCACTTGCGGACGCTGGAAAGTTGATGACACCCCCTCCTGTGGATCCTGGCTCTACGTCTTCATCTCCACCTGTGATGGAATCATCCTTTCCAGAATATCAGATTCTGTTGAATAACTGGGCATATAATTATACTATCAAAAAGATAATCAAAATTGGTTATGAATGTGGTAACTAAAGGTTCTTTTTATTCTTTTCATGGGGTGTGTGTGTTGCTGGCAACGTCGGAAAATTGTTGCCCATTCCTAATTGTCTTTGGGAATGTGGTGGTGAGCTGAATTCTTCAATTGCTACAGTCTATCTGGTTATCTCTTCCCATAATTGTCATTTAGCGATAGGGTAATCGTTTTATTCTGGTGTAACATATGTCCCGCTGGTGTTTTAGACAGATGTTAATGGTAGATAATCTTTCAAAATTAGGAGCAGTGGAGTCAGTATTCATCACAGTTGGGCAACATTGTAACCTGGGACTATTAGACATTTGGAAAATGTGATTCTTCACCTCAACCCTTTCGACAAGCAGAGATTCCTTTGATCAAAAAGGAAAAAAAACTTTTGGAAATAACACCTATGGAGACAGTGAAATTGCACCAAAACTAAGATGAAAACAAATGCTTTGAAATGTGGAATTATTGTAAATCTTTTAAAACTACATGTGTCAAGACTGCAAGTACGTCGGGAGCAAAATGCCTCACGTTACAAAAGCAAGGAAATGCAAATTCGAACAAAATTTGTAACGTAGAAATTTGTTAAAGATCAGGCTCAGAATTGTGTAAAGAAAGAATGTGCATCTTTCTAGCACTTTTCAAGTTCATAGGATGCCTCAGAACACCTCACAGCATTACAGATAATGAATTATTTTTGAACTGTTGCATTGTTGGCAAACGTGGCAGCCAATTTGTATGGTGTAAGGTTTCATAAACAACAATGAGATGCAGGATCAGACAATATATATGCACTAATTCTTTTTCACACTTTTTTTTCTTTAGAAATTTAGAGTACTCAATTATTTTTTTCCCAATTAAGGGGCAGTTTTAGCACAGCCAAATACCTACCCTGCACATCTTTGGGTTGTGGGGGTGAGACCCACGCAGACGTGGGGAGAAGGTGCAAACTCCACACGGACAGTGACCCAGAGCCGAGATCGAACCAGGGCCCTCAGCGGCGTGAGGCAGCAGTGCTAACCACTGCGCCACCATGCTGCCCCAAATATACATAAATGAATGACCTAATCTGTGGTGGCTAACACACGATTTCAAAATTTGCAGATGATGCGAAGGTTAGAAACATTGGACAGGATTCTCCAGCCACGCCCGCCTGGAGATCGGAGAATCCCGCCCGAGGTCAATGAACTTTTCCACGGTCCATGACCCGCCCGTGGCGGCCTTGTGGTAGGTGGGGCGGACGAATCCAGCTTATTGTCAACTATGATGAGAATAGTCTTGAACTTCAAAAGGACATGGACATGCTGATCGTTTGTACAGACAAGTGGCAGATGAAGCTCAATGCAGAGAGGTATGAGGGATTCATTTTGGCAGAAAGAATATGGAGATAGTGGGCGGGATTCTCCGACCCTGTGCCAGGTCGGAGAATGGCCGACGGGCCGCGCGAATCGCGCCATGCCGCCAAGACGCCGGCACGCGATTCTCCGCAGAATCTATGCAGCCGGCCCACCGATTCTCCGGCCCGGATGGGCCGAGCGGCCGTAAGAAAAGAGCCGAGTCCTGCCGGCGCCGTTCTAACCTGCTCTGGGCCGGCGGGATAAGGGTCGGGTGGCGGCCTTTGGGGCTGGAGGGGGTGTCATACCCTAGGGGGGGGCCTCCGATGTGGCCTGGCCCACGATCGAGGCCCACCGATCGGCAGGCTGGCCTCTGTGGCTGGGGGCCTCCTTTCCTACGCACCGGCCCCTGTAGTCCTGCGCCATGTTGCGTCGGGGCCAGCGCATTGAAGGAGGCCACTGCGCATGCACGCGTTGGCGCCGGTCCCACTGCGCATGTCCTCGTTGGCGCCGGCGAACTCCGCATGCGCGGATCCCGTGGCGCACAGTTCGTGCCGGGATCTGCAGCTGGAGCGGCACAAACCGCTCCAGCGCCGTGCTGGCCCCCTGGAGGGGCCAGAGTTAGTCGAGGGAACGGCCCGTTCACGCTGCCGTAAAATGTGACAGCGTTTACTACGGCGTGGATACTCTCCTGCGGGATTGGAGAATCCCACCCAGTCGGTGTGATTTAACGGGACAAAAACAGAGTCCCAGTTATCAACTTTCCAGCGTCTGCAAGTGCAGCTGGAGGAGTCTTCCCACCTTCAGGTGCAGGAGATTGAACGGGAGGCGTTTGCGGTGGAAGCCTCGGGTCGAAAATTCACAGTCATGGGTTACGACGTTCAAGGCTTGGGTGTTTCCCAGTGCTGAAAGACACCGCTATTTAGTGGCACTTTGATTTTTTTTGGCCTCAGTGAGGAACACCCCGCCTAGGCCGCACTTTTCCTGCACTGACGAGCTCAGCTCACCAGTGCATGAATAGTACTTGCTGACCGGGGCATCCCTCCCCCTCAGCCACCTTAACGCAGAGTCCGGACCACCCAACTGCACCTAACTTACCTCCAGCTTTCATCGATGCTGCTGTCACCTACTCCGGCGTCTAGCTGCCTGGACTGCCATCAGCATCTCGAGGGCATCCTTTGCAGGGTCAACACCACATCCATTTCGGTATCTGTAAGGAATTGGAGAAGGAGATAGACTGACAATCAGTTAGGACTTCCATCCCGGGACCTTCAAATCCCCCAAATCCCCAAGCAACCTTACATGTCCTGCCTTCTCTCAGAGTGCCAGCCACTGAGCCAATTGTGCTGTAGAACCTGGCTCTACACACTCACGCCCGGCCACAGCAGGAGCCCCTAGATTCCAGACCCCTGACGGGAACATTAGGGAGACCGTCTTTAGGTGCCCTCCCCTGATCCACACACTCACCCTTTGGTCACGTGGATATCTCCAATGTAAAGCCCAGCTCCAGAGTGTTTGATTGTTAGCTGTCACCTCTGTGGTGCTGACATTTCTAGAGTTCAGGCTTCAAAGTGTGATTGAAATGCGATGTAATAATCATCGTCTGAGACATGGCGCGTCCACCAACGAGAAGCCACCTGAGAGTTGTGAAGCGTTCGCACAACTAGCAAGGTGAATTCCTCATTAGTCATAGCCTTCGGCTGTGAAGTTTCAGGCGGCTCACAGTCAAAGAATGTGAAATCAACCTTCAACGCATAGTTTTTGGGAAGCAGACAAGCAGTAGCTGTAGTTGCCCCTGTTATGGGTATCTACAATATTTAAAGATGGCTTGAAGACCTCATGGTTCAAAGACCCCTCAGCCCCACTCCCCCCCCCCCCCCACACCCCAACCCCCGCGGCCAGGAACTCTTCAGCCCCCTGATCAAGCCCAACCTCTCTGAAGGGTGCCCCCACCAAGCACTGGGGCATCAGCTCCAATGCCCTTGAACTGCATGCACCAAAATAGGAATTGCTACTCACCTCCTCAGTTCCTCTCAGCAGCCATTGTGCCAGCTTCATGGCCGGGATTCTCCAGTCCTGCGGCCAAGTTTTGACGCCGGCGTGAAAAGTGGCGCGAGCCACTCTGGCATCACCTGGCCTCACCTGGCAGCTATCCACCCCTTCCTAGGGGGTTAGTACGATGCAGGATTGGCTCCCGCAGCTCCGGCGCCCGAAAGCCATGGCCGGCGTGTGTTCGCGCATGCACGTGGGCTCCCGTCTCCGCGCCGGCCCCCAGGCAATATGGTGGAGCCCTACAGATGCCCGGCGTGGAGGAGCAGAGGCCCCCACGAAACTAGCCCGCCCACTGATCGGTAGCCCCCCCCCCACCCTGTGGCATCCACAGATTTTCAAATGAACTTATCGTGTGGGAATCCTGTAAAATTCACCCCCCACCTCCCATCCCCCCATAATTCCATCAAAAGGTCTTTAATTGTCTGCACAGAGTTCTGAGTAGTTACCTTTGGAGCAAGATAGAGGAGAGTTGGACTAGATACAAGCACGAGTTGAGGCTTACAGTATTAGGACAGATGTTCAATGCACTGAGGCGCATCAGTCATTGAGGCACCGAGGCCAGCAATTCAACAATGCGCTCAGTAATTCCCCCCAAAGCTGCAGCTTGTGACAAGGGAGCTGGCAGCTTGTGCCCGTCCTGCAGTGGGCTGTTTGGGGCCTTGACCTTTCTTTGCTACTCCATAGTGTGGCTGTAACATTTCAGCAGCAATCCCGACACACAGCACTCCGTTTCAAATGGAGGCCTGCTGCTGAAGTGTGGCTGAAGAAATTCTGGTACCCCTGCACAGTTTTTGTGGTATCTCTGCAGCAATACCCTATTGCCCAGTGCCCGTTTTCCCATGCCAGAAAAGTGCCCATTACACAAGAGGAAGCCAGCAGCTCTTTATTGACTGCTGGTATTCAACTGTGCAACCCTGGCATCCCCAATGCATCATGAACAATATACCCGGAGCACCAGTGATTTATGTAAATAAGCTGACCTTGTATTATCCTGAGGTTAGACCATTTGTGTAGAGCGCACATATTACCTTGGAAGCACCAGAGGCACAGTACATGAGCTGCATTATCAGTCCCATTATCTATAACCACTGAACAATATCCACCAGGGAGAGGAGTCTATAATTAATTACTGAACCGCAGGTAATTAGTTACTGAGTGTGCTGTGCAAATTGGCTACGGATCCCATCTACTCTGCCAAGTGTGCCCAACCACATAATATTATTCAGTCTCACTGCTTCTGGGTGATGCCAGATCACACTGGCATAGACATTGCAAATGGTCTACTTTAACAAACAAGTGCATTCCTCCGTAAAGCTCTGGAATGTTGGGGTAAAGGGTATGAGAAGATTTCTGTCTGCCTCTTGTGGCTGGAATGTCCCAACACCTTCGGGGAAGTATCTCCTGATCAATGACGTACTTCCAGGATCTGGTGACATGTTTTCCCACCGTTTAGTAGCTAAATGTGGACTATCCTGCCTTGATGCAAGTTGCTTTTATATAAATCCTCATTTCCCCTGTGTCTCACCTGAGAAATGACTTTCAGCTGTCTACTGAGATGAAGTGAGGATCGAAAAAGATAACAAAACTTCAGTAGAGGCATCAAAGATCATTAAACATGCTGTGGAACTTTGGAAGCAGACTCCATTTTGGAAAAGATTTTCAAAATCAGATGGAGTACAACTACAGACAATAATGATTCCCTTTAAGTTACATTTATACACAAAGGTTTTTCAATAATTACTATTGTGGAATATTTGTGTGAAAAAATTTATTTAAATTGTAATTATAATTAAAATTTACAATTGTAATTTAAACTTACTGCAACTTCAGGGGATATGCTTCACACTCTGGAATGATTTTGCAGATGTTTGATATCTTTTACTCCAAACAAGATGGACTTTTTTCTTTGACGAAGAGTCATCCAGAATCAAGGCATTCACATCTGGAATGGAGCAGGAGCAGGAGAAATCCGGAGTGCAGTCTGGGAAGGTAAGTGCCATTCTGGGCGCGATTCTCCGATGCCGGGCGGTTGGGAGAATCGCCGGTCCGACGCCCAAGCGGCGAGATCGGCCCCGTCGAGTTCTGCGCGGGCAGGCTGGAGAATCGCCCGAGACACCCAAAATGGCGATTCTCCGCCCGGATGGGCCAAAGTCCCGACGGCGTGACCCCAGTTCACCCCGTCGCTGTTCACACCTGGTTAATAAAGTCTGGCTGACGCTGAGCAGTGAGGAGGTGAGCGGACTGTTCCGGAACTCCTGCAGACCGGGTCGGCTTCCCCGAGAACGCTGCGGCCAACGGGGGATGGGTGGGAGGGGGGAGGGGGGGAGGGAGTGGAGGTGGGAGGGGGGGTGAGGGAGGGAGTGGAGGTGGGAGGGGGTAAGGGAGAGTGTGGAGGTGGGAGGGGGTGAGGGAGGGAGTGGAGGTGGGAGGTGTCATAATATACACCAGTATATCATGGTGCAGACACACACTGATGGACACACAGCAGGACCAATCAACATACACAACACCGCAGCTAATCACCAGTGAGAGCACACACACTATAAAGACAGGGGGCATCAGATTTCCCGCTCATTCAAGTTGCAGCTAACTAGGAGCACAGAGCTCACAGCCTGCAACACAGACATTCACCATGTGCTGAGTGCCTCAACTGGTTAGGACAAGGCAAAGGTCTTTAGTTAAATCTTGTATCGTATTTACCCACAGTTCAAGTATGTTTAAATAGTTAACCTTTTAATAAAATAGTGTTGCACTACTTCAAGTGTTAGTGACCTGTATGTGACCCAGAACACCCAACACATCATGATACCAGGAGTGGTTGCATACTAGCACTTCTTAGATCTACCTGCAAGTGATATGCCTCTTCCGCCAGCATTCCGTCATCCTGCAACACGGACAACATCAGCCCGCCGCCGCCGCTCCGCATCGCCGGCAACCTCGGGGCCAACTGGAAGATTTTCAAGCAGCGCTTCCAGCTCTGCCTCGAAGCCACAGACAGGGAGGGCGCCTCAGATACCAGAAAGATTGCTCTTCTCCTCTCCACGGCCGGGGACCATGCCATCCACATTTTCAACTCTCTCACCTTTGCAGATGCCGAATGCAAGACGAAGTTCAAGACTGTTCTCCTCAAAGTTGACACTCACTGCAGCGTAGAGGTGAATGAAAGTTTTGAGCGCTACGTGTTCCAGCAGCGTTTGCAGGGTAAGGACGAACCTTTCCAATCCTTTCTAATGCACATCCGCACCCTTGCGCAATCTTGCAGCTACGGGCCCACCTCCGACTCCATGATCTGCGACCAGATCGTTTTCGGTGTTCAGTCGGACCCCCTACATCAGCAGCTCCTCAAAGTAAAGCAACTCACCCTAGCGACCGTCATCGAGACCTGTGTCTTACATGAAAATGCCAACTCCCATATACAAGCAGCTGAAACGGCGCGGCAAGGTCCCCACGAGGCGGAACGGGTCCAAGTGATTGAGCACCTCCAGGGCCTCAGCCTGGATGAGGGCGGCCATTTCGCGCACTTTTCACGGACTCCCACGCTTAGACGCACCAAACGAGGGGACGGCGACGTGGAGGAACGTAATGCGCAGGCGCACGCCACGCATGACCGCACCGCGCATGTGCGGTGGCACAGCGAACGTGCTGACGTCACGATGTGCGGCAACTGTGGCTCCGCCCATTTAAAGCGGAAATGCCCCGCAAAATCTCGACAATGCCTATGATGTGGAAGACTTGGCCACTATGCTGCCTGCTGTCAAGCAGCTCAGCCTGCCAATTCATATTGCTTCAGCCAGCCTCGCAGGAATGTTCGGGCAATTCAACCCACGGTCACCGATTCCGATTCCGACCTCCCGCACAGCAGTGACACCGAGGACCCGAAGGCGCCTTTTCGAGTCGGTGTCATAACGAAAAACAGGCTGTCCCCGAAGCAAAGACACCAGCCGCTGTCGGTATACAGCTTCGATCCAGACGATGAGTGGTGTGCCACCATGACGGTCAACCTTAATTCGTCATCCACCTCAGAGACTTAATTTGTGAACTGTGTGCACTAATGGACTCTGGTCTGTTCTGTTCTTCCGTTTAATCGTTCAGTTACTGGATGCCTCGAAGGGTTTTTGGCAGATCCAACTGGACCAGTCCAGCAGGAAGCTGTGCACCTTCAACACTCCTTTCGGCAGGTTCTGCTATAACAGAATGCCGTTTGGCATCATCTCGGCATCCGAGGTCTTTCACAGGATCATGGAACAGATGATGGAGGGCATCGAAGGGGTGCGCGTCTACGTGGACGACGTCATCATCTGGTCCACCACACCACAGGAGCACATCAACCGTCTCCAGCGCGTCTTTGCGCGGATACGGGAAAACGGCCTGCACCTCAAGCGAGCCAAGTGTTCTTTCGGCCAAACTGAGCTGAGGTTTCTGGGGGACCACATATCCCGGTCAGGGGTCCGTCCGGATGCAGACAAGGTGAGCGCCATTACAGCCATGCCGCAGCCGGCAGACAAGAAAGCAGTGCTACGCTTCCTAGGCATGGTAAACTTCCTGGGGAAGTTCATTCCCAACCTTGCCTCCCACACAACGGCTCTTCGCCACCTAGTCAAGAAGTCCACGGAGTTCCAGTGGCTGCCCGCACACCAGAAGGAATGGGAGGAGCTCAAAATTAAGCTCACCACAGCCCCGGTATTGGTATTTTCGACACATCTCGTGACACTAAAATCTCGACTGATGCCAGCCAGTCCGACATTGGGGCGGTACTCCTACAGCGGGATGACACTGCGTCATGGACCCCGGTCGCCTATGCCTCATGGGCCATGACCCCCACAAAACAGCGCTAGGCGCAGATCGAAAAGGAGTGCCTGGGTTTGCTAACCGGAATAGAAAAGTTCCATGACTACGTGTCTGGTCTCCCCCAGTTTACCGTTGAGACTGACCATCGCCCCCTGGTCAAAATCATACATAAGGACCTGAACGAGATGACCCCTCGCCTCCAGCGCATCCTACTCAGACTCAGGAGATACGACTTCTATCTGGTCTACACCCCGGGAAAGGACCTTATCATTGCGGATGCCCTATCTCGAGCAGTGAGCACACCGCCCGACTCGGAGGGGTTCGTCTGTCAGGTTGAAGCGCAGGTGGCCTTCACATCGGCAAATCTGCCAGCCGATGACTCCAGTCTGGCCCATATTTGCTGGGAGACTGCGGCTGACCCCCTTCTACAACGTGTGATTCGCCACATGACGGGAGGGTGGCTCAAAGGACAGTGCCCGCAGTTCTACAATGTCCAGGACGACTTGGCCGTCATTGATGGTGTCCTCCTAAAGCTGGATTCCACACAGCATGCACAAGCTGGTCCTCGACCAACTACACGAAGGCCATCTGGGGGTCAAGAAGTGCAGACGGAGGGCCCGAGAGGCGGTATACTGGCCAGGCATCAGTGATGACATTGTCAATATGGTGCTCAACTGCCCCACTTGCCAAAGGTTTCAGCCGGCGCAACCTCCTGAGACGCTTCAGCCCCATGAGCTGGTGACGTCCCCCTGGGTGAAGGTGGGTATGAACCTTTTTCACATGCTCGGCAGGGACTATGTAATCGTCATTGATTACTTTTCAAACTATCCAGAGGTCATACGCTTGCACGATTTGACATCGTCCACTGTCATAAGGGCCTGCAAAGACACCTTCGCTCGCCACGGCATTCCGATTCCTGTCATGTCGGAAAATGGGCCCTGTTTTGCCAGCCAGGAATGGCCTTCTTTGCTGCTTCACATGGCTTCACACACGTGACGTCCAGCCATCTGCAGCCCCAGTCCAATGGAAAGGCGGAGAAGGGCGTTCACATCGTCAAGCGGCTCCTCTGCAAGGCTGCTGCTGCCGGATCGGATTTCTGCCTAGCCCTGCTGGCCTATCGCTCGGCCCCACTAGCCACTGGCCTCTCACCAGCCCAGCTGTTGATGGGTCGCGCCCTCAGGACCATTGTGCTATCCATTCTGGTCCCCACAACCAACCATGCTCCGGTACTGCACAGGATGCGACAGCAGCGCGTTTGCCAGAAGGTGGCACATGACACACGGGCAACTTATCTTCCCGCCCTCGCGCCTGGGGACGACGTCCACATCCACCTACCAGAAGGTGGCGAGTCAGCACCTGCCGAAGTTCTCTGACGCGTGGCTCCCCGCTCGTTCCTGGTTCGCATGCCTGATGGCTCCATTCGCCGGCGCAATCGCCGGGCTCTTCGCCTGCTTCCACGCTCGCTACGGGAACTTACACTGGTGCCATGTCCTCCTGTTGTTCCTGATGTCGACTTCGTGGAGCTTCCTGCCACCATGTCCATTCCGTCGTCACCCGTGGCCAGGCCCATTCCTCAGCCAGTGAATCCTGACCCACCCTTGAGGCGGTCAACCCGAATTTGTCGCCCACATACTAGGCTGGACTTATGAGCCTGTTTGAACATTGAGCTCACTGCTGTATCATACCAATGTGTTAATATGTTTCTCTTTTTCCTTGTCGTTACAGGAGTTCGTTTTGACGTTTAACATTTCCACGTGTTTTGTTTATGATACAACCTCGTTGCTATGTCGCACCTGACATCGCCCCATATATATAGTTTAGCCTCATGTACATGCTGTAGGATATTGCACACACACACATTCAGCTGCACTCAGTACACATCTCTATTTATAACCACTTAGGCACATGTTCTTGTAAAAAAGGGGGGATGTCATGATATTCAGGTAAACATCATGGTGCAAACATACATACACACTGATGGACAGATCAACGGACCAATCAATACACACGCAACACCACAGCCAATCACAGGCAAGAGCAAACACACTATAAAACGGGGAACATGACAAATCCCGCTCATTCCAGCAGGAGACAGCTCAGGGCACAGAGCTCACAGCAAGTGACTCAGACATCCACCATGTGCTGAGTGCCACTCCAAGATAGTGTTAGGGATAGGTCCACAGATTCAAGGGTAATGAACGAACCACAGTAACCAGTTTATCATTGTAAAATTTGTTAGTAATAAAACTGAATTGCACCATCCACAACCGTGTTGGTTCGTCTGTGTAGCAGAGCACCCAACACAACATCTCTGTGTCTGTGTCTCTCTGTGTCTGTGATTCTCTCTGTTTCTGTGTGTCTCTCTGTGTCTGTGTTTCTCTCTGTGGCTGTGTCTCTCTCTGTGTCTGTGTGTCGCTCTGCGTCTGTGACTTTCTGTGTCTGTGTTTCTCTCTGTGTCTATGTCTCTCTGTGTCTGTGTTTCTCTCTGTGTCTGTGTCTCTCTCTGTGTCTGTGTGTCTCTCTGTGTCTGTGTCTCTCTGTGTCTATGTTTCTCTCTGTGTCTGTGTGTCTCTCTGTGTCTGTGTTTCTCTCTGCGTCTGTGTCTCTCTGTGTCTGTGTCTCTCTGTGTCTGCGTCTCTCTCTCTGTCTGTGTGTCTCTCTGTGTTTCTCTCTGTGTCTGTGTCTCGCTGTGTTTGTGTCGCTCTGTGTCTGTGTCTCTCTGTGTCTGTGTTTCTCTCTGTGTCTGTGTCTCTCTCTGTCTGTGTGTCTCTCTGTGTGTCTCTCTCTGTCTGTGTGTCTCTCTGTGTCTGTTCGTCTCTCTGTGTCTGTGTCTCTCTGTGTCTGTGTGTCTCTTTGTGTCTGTGAATCTCTCTTTGTTTGTGTCTCTCTCTGTGTCTGTGTGCCTCTCGCTGTGTCTATGTGTCTCTTGGGTCTGTGTTTCTCTCTGTGTCTGTGTCTCTCTGTGTCTGTGTCTCTCTCTCTGTCTGTGTCTCTGTGTCTGTGTGTCTCTCGCTGTGTCTGTGTCCCTCTCTGTGTCTGTGTGCCTCTCTGTGTATGTGTCTCTCTGTGTCTGTGTCTCTCTCTGTGTCTGTGTGTCTCTCGCTGTGTCTGTGAGTCTCTCTGTGTCTGTGTCTCTCTCTGTGTCTGTGTGCCTCTCGCTGTGTCTGAGTCCCTCTCTGTGTCTTGTGCCTCTCTGTGTATGTGTCTCTCTGTGTCTGTCTCTCTCTTTGTGTCTGTGTGTCCCTCGCTGTGTCTGTGTCCCTCTCTGTGTCTGTGTGCCTCTCTGTGTATGTGTCTCTCTGTGGCTGTGTCTCTCTCTGTGTCTGTGTGTCTCTTGCTGTGTCTGTGAGTCTCTCTGTGTCTGTGCCTCTCTCTGTGTCTGTGTGTCTCTCGCTGTGTCTATGTGTCTCTCACTGTGTCTATGTGTCTCTCTCTGTGTCTGTGTGCCTCTCTGTGTATGTGTCTCTCTGTGTTTGTGTCTCTCTCTGTGTCTGTGTCTCTCTTTGTGTCTGTGTGTTTCTCTGTGTCTGTGTTTCTCTCTGTATCCCTGTCTGTGGGTCTATGTGTCTCTCTGTGGCTGTGTCTCTCTGTGTCTGTGTTTCTCTCTGTGTCAGTGTGTCCCTCTGTCTGTGTCTCTCTGTCTGTGTCTCTCTCTGTGTCTGTGTCTCTCTGTGTCTGTGTCTGTGTGTCTCTGTGTCTGTGTGTCTCTCTGTGTCTGTGTCTCTCTGTGTCTGTGTCTCTCTCTCGCTGTGGCTGTGTCTCTCTGTGTCTGTGTCTCTGTGCCTATGTGTCTCTCTGTGTCTGTGTCTCTCTGCGTCTGTGTCTCTCTCTGTGCCTGTGTCTCTCTCTGTGTCTGTGTCTCTCTGTGTCTGTGTCTCTCTCTGTGCCTATGTGTCTCTCTGTGTCTGTGTCTCTCTCTGTGTCTGTGTCTCTCTGTGCCTGTGTCTGTGTGTCTCTGCGTCTGTGTGTCTCTCTGTGTCTGTGTGTCTCTCTGTGTCTGTGTCTCTCTGTGTCTGTGTCTCTCTCTCGCTGTGGCTGTGTCTCTCTGTGTCTGTGTCTCTCACTGTGTCTGTGTGTCTCTGTGTCTGTGTGTCTCTCTGTGTCTCTCTGTGTCTGTGTTTCTCTCTGTGTCTGTGTCTCTCTGTGACTGTGTTTCTCTCTGTGTCTGTGTGTCTCACTGTGTCTCTGTCTCTCTGTGTCTGTGTGTCTCTCTGTGTCTGTGTCCCTCTGTGCCTGTGTCTCTCTCTGTCTGTGTGTCTCTCTGTGTCTCTCTCTCTGTCTGTGTGTCTCTCTGTGTCTGTGTGTCTCTCTGTGTCTGTGGGTCTGTGAATCTCTCTTTGTTTGTGTCTCTCTCTGTGTCTGTGTCTCTCTGTGTCTGTGTGTCTCTGCGTCTGTGTATCTCTCTGTGTCTGCGTGTCTCTCTGTGTCTGTGTCTCTCTGTGTCTGTGTCTCTCTCTCGCTGTGGCTGTGTCTCTCTGTGTCTGTGACTCTCTCTGTGCCTATGTGTCTCTCTGTGTCTGTGTCTCTCTGTGTCTGTGTCTCTCTCTGTGTCTGTGTCTCTCTGTGTCTGTGCCTCTCTCTGTGCCTATGTCTCTCTCTGTGTCTCTGTCTCTCTGTGTCTGTGTCTCTCTCTCTGTCTGTGTCTCTCTGTGTCTGTCTGTGTCTGTGTTTCTCTCTGTGTCTGTGTCTCTCTGTGACTGTGTTTCTCTCTATGTCTGTGTGTCTCACTGTGTCTGTGTCTCTCTGTGTCTGTGTGTCTCTCTGTGTCTGTGTCCCTCTGTGCCTGTGTCTCTCTGTGTCTGTGTCTCTCTCTGTGCCTATGTGTCTCTCTGTGTCTGTGTCTCTCTCTGTGTCTGTGTCTCTCTGTGTCTGTGTGTCTCTGCGTCAGTGTGTCTCTCTGTGTCTGTGTGTCTCTCTGTGTCTGTGTCTCTCTGTGTCTGTGTCTCTCTCTCGCTGTGGCTGTGTCTCTCTGTGTCTGTGTCTCTGTGCCTATGTGTCTCTCTGTGTCTGTGTCTCTCTGCGTCTGTGTCTCTCTCTGTGCCTGTGTCTCTCTCTGTGTCTGTGTCTCTCTGTGTCTGTGTCTCTCTCTGTGCCTATGTGTCTCTCTGTGTCTCTCTCTGTGTCTGTGTCTCTCTGTGCCTGTGTCTGTGTGTCTCTGCGTCTGTGTGTCTCTCTGTGTCTGTGTGTCTCTCTGTGTCTGTGTCTCTCTGTGTCTGTGTCTCTCTCTCGCTGTGGCTGTGTCTCTCTGTGTCTGTGTCTCTCACTGTGTCTGTGTGTCTCTGTGTCTGTGTGTCTCTCTGTGTCTCTCTGTGTCTGTGTTTCTCTCTGTGTCTGTGTCTCTCTGTGACTGTGTTTCTCTCTGTGTCTGTGTGTCTCACTGTGTCTCTGTCTCTCTGTGTCTGTGTGTCTCTCTGTGTCTGTGTCCCTCTGTGCCTGTGTCTCTCTCTGTCTGTGTGTCTCTCTGTGTCTCTCTCTCTGTCTGTGTGTCTCTCTGTGTCTGTGTGTCTCTCTGTGTCTGTGTCTCTCTGTGTTTGTGGGTCTGTGAATCTCTCTTTGTTTGTGTCTCTCTCTGTGTCTGTGTCTCTCTGTGTCTGTGTGTCTCTGCGTCTGTGTATCTCTCTGTGTCTGCGTGTCTCTCTGTGTCTGTGTCTCTCTGTGTCTGTGTCTCTCTCTCGCTGTGGCTGTGTCTCTCTGTGTCTGTGTCTCTCTCTGTGCCTATGTGTCTCTCTGTGTCTGTGTCTCTCTGTGTCTGTGTCTCTCTCTGTGTCTGTGTCTCTCTGTGTCTGTGCCTCTCTCTGTGCCTATGTCTCTCTCTGTGTCTCTGTCTCTCTGTGTCTGTGTGTCTCTCTCTGTCTGTGTCTCTCTGTGTCTGTCTGTGTCTGTGTTTCCCTCTGTGTCTGTGTCTCTCTGTGACTGTGTTTCTCTCTATGTCTGTGTGTCTCACTGTGCCTGTGTCTCTCTGTGTCTGTGTGTCTCTCTGTGTCTGTGTCCCTCTGTGCCTGTGTCTCTCTGTGTCTGTGTTTCTCTCTGTGCCTGTGTCTCTCACTGTGTCTGTGTGACCCTGTGCCTGTGTGTCTCTCTGTGTCTCTCTGTGTCTGTATTTCTCTCTGTGTCTGTGTCTCTCTGTGACTGTGTTTCTCTCTGTGTCTGTGTGTCTCACTGTGTCTGTGTCTCTCTTGGTCTGTGTGTCTCTCTGTGTCTGTGTCCCTCTGTGCCTGTGTCTCTCTGTGTCTGTGTTTCTCTCTGTGTCTGTGTGTCTCTCTGTGTCTGTGTCTCTCTGTGTCTGTGTCTCTCTGTCTGTGTGTCTCTCTGTGGCTGTGCTTCTCTCTGTGTCTGTGTCTCGCTGTGTTTGTGTCGCTCTGTGTCTGTGTCTCTCTGTGTCTGTGTTTCTCTCTGTGTCTGTGTCTCTCTCTGTCTGTGTGTCTCTCTGTGACTCTCTCTCTGTCTGTGTGTCTCTCTGTGTCTGTGTGTCTCTCTGTGTCTGTGTCTCTCTGTGTCTGTGTGTCTCTCTGTGTCTGTGAATCTCTCTTTGTTTGTGTCTCTCTCTGTGTCTGTGTGCCTCTCGCTGTGTCTATGTGTCTCTTGGGTCTGTGTTTCTCTCTGTGTCTGTGTCCCTCTGTGCCTGTGTCTCTCTGTGTCTGTGTTTCTCTCTGTGTCTGTGTGTCTCTCTGTGTCTGTGTCTCTCTGTGTCTGTGTCTCTCTCTCTGTCTGTGTGTCTCTCTGTGTCTGTGCTTCTCTCTGTGTCTGTGTCTCGCTGTGTTTGTGTCGCTCTGTGTCTGTGTCTCTCTGTGTCTGTGTTTCTCTCTGTGTCTGTGTCTCTCTCTGTCTGTGTGTCTCTCTGTGTCTCTCTCTCTGTCTGTGTGTCTCTCTGTGTCTGTGTGTCTCTCTGTGTCTGTGAATCTCTCTTTGTTTGTGTCTCTCTCTGTGTCTGTGTGCCTCTCGCTGTGTCTATGTGTCTCTTGGGTCTGTGTTTCTCTCTGTGTCTGTGTCTCTCTGTGTCTGTGTCGCTCTCTCTGTCTGTGTCTGTGTCCCTCTCTGTGTCTGTGTGCCTCTCTGTGTATGTGTCTCTCTGTGTCTGTGTCTCTCTCTGTGTCTGTGTGTCTCTCGCTGTGTCTGTGAGTCTCTCTGTGTCTGTGTCTCTCTCTGTGTCTGTGTGCCTCTCGCTGTGTCTGTGTCCCTCGCTGTGTCTGTGTTCCTCTCTGTGTATGTGTCTCTCTGTGGCTGTGTCTCTCTCTGTGTCTGTGTGTCTCTCGCTGTGTCTGTGAGTCTCTCTGTGTCTGTGTCTCTCTCTGTGTCTGTGTGTCTCTCGCTGTGTCTATGTGTCTCTCACTGTGTCTATGTGTCTCTTTCTCTGTCTGTGTGCCTCTCTGTGTATGTGTCTCTCTGTGTTTGTGTCTCTCTCTGTGTCTGTGTCTCTCTCTGTGTCTGTGTGTTTCTCTGTGTCTGTGTTTCTCTCTGTATCCCTCTCTGTGTGTCTGTGTGTCTCTCTGTGGCTGTGTCTCTCTGTGTCTGTGTTTCTCTCTGTGTCTGTGTGTCCCTGTGTCTGTGTCTCTCTGTGTCTGTGTTGCTCTCTCTGTCTGTGTGTCTCTCTGTGTCTGTGTCTCTCACTGTGTCTGTGTCTCTCTTTGTCTGTGTCTCTCTGTGTCTGTGTGTCTCTCTGTGTCTGTGTCTCTCTCTGTGTCTGTGTGTCTCTCTGTGTCTGTGCCTCTCACTCTGTCTCTGTCTCTCTCTGTGTCTGTGTGTCTCTCTGTGTCTGTGTCTCTCTGTGTCTGTGTGTCTCTGTGTGTTTGTGTGTCTCTATGTGTCTGCGTGTCTCTCTGTGTCTGTGTCTCCCTGTGTCTGTGTTTCTGTCTGTCTCTGTGTGTGTGTCTCTGTGTCTGTGTGTCTCTCTGTGTCTGTGTGTCTCTATGTGTCTGTGTTTCTCTCTGTGTCTGTGTGTCTCTCTGTGTCTGTGTTTCTCCCTGTCTCTGTGTGTGTGTCTCTGTGCCTGTGTGTCTCTCTGTGTCTGTGTGTCTCTCTGTGTCTGTGTTTCTCTCTGTGTCTGTGTGTGTCTCTCTGTGTCTGTGTGTCTCTCTGTGTCTGTGTGTCTCCCTGTGTCTGTGTTTCTCTGTGTCTGTGACTCTCTGTGTCTGTGTCTCTCTCTGCCTGTGTTTCTCTCTGGGTCTGTGTCTCTCTGTGTCTGTGTCTCTCTTTGTCTGTGTTTCTCTCTGTGTCTGTGTTTATCTCTCTGTCTCTCTCTGTGCCTGTGTCTCTCTGTGCCTGTGTGTCTCTGTGTCTGTGTCTCTCTCTGTGTCTGTGTTTCTCTCTGTGTCTGTGTCTCTCTGTGACTGTGTTTCTCTCTGTGTCTGTGTCTCTCTCTGTGTCTGTGTCTCCCTGTCTGTGCGTCTCTCTGTGTCTGTGTCTCTCTGTGTCTGTGTCTCTCTCTGTGTCTGTCTGGCTCTCTGTGTCTGTGTCTCTCTCTGTGTCTGTGTGTCTCTCTGTGTCTGTGTCTCTCACTGTCTGTGTCTCTCTCTGTGTCTGTGTTTCTCTCTATGTCTGTGTGTCTCTCTATGTCTGTGTTTATCTCTCTGTCTGTGTGTCTCTGTGTCTGTGTCTCCCTGTGTCTGTGTCTCTCTGTGTCTGTGTTTCTCTCTGTGTCTGTGTTTCTCTCTGTGTCTGTGTGTCTCTCTGTGTCTGTGTTTATCTCTGTGTCTGTGTCTCTCTCTTGTCTGTGTCTCTCTGTGTCTGTGTGTCTCTCTGTGTCTGTGTCTCTCTCTGTGTCTGTGTTTCTCTCTGTGTCTGTGTCTCTCTGTGTCTGTGTGTCTCTGTGCATGTGTCTCCCTGTGTCTGTATTTCTCTCTGTGTCTGTGTGTCTCTCTGTGTCTGTGTCTCCCTGTGTCTGTGTTTCTCTCTGTGTCTGTGTCTCTCTGTGTCTGTGTCTCTCTGTGTCTGTTTCTCTCTGTGTCTGTGTTTCTCTCTGTGTCTGTGTCTGTCTCTCTCTGTTCTGTGTCTCTCTGTGTTTGTGTGTCTCTCTGTGTCTGTGTTTCTCTCTCTGTCTGTGCGTCTCTGTTTCTGTGTCTCTCTGTGTCTGTGTTGCTCTCTCTGTCTGTGTGTCTCTCTGTGTCTGTGTCTCTCACTGTGTCTGTGTCTCTCTTTGTCTGTGTCTCTCTGTGTCTGTGTGTCTCTCTGTGTCTGTGTCTCTCTCTGTGTCTGTGTGTCTCTCTGTGTCTGTGTCTCTCACTCTGTCTCTGTCTCTCTCTGTGTCTGTGTGTCTCTCTGTGTCTGTGTCTCTCTGTTGTGGTGTTGGGTGCTCTGGTGCACAGATGAGCCAACACAGTTCTATGTGGTACAACTCTATTTTATTTTAACTCTTATAATACAGTTCGTTCTGGATACTCTGCACGTGCTGTCTCCCTGAGTGTGTTTGGTGGCAGATGTGTCCTGGTCCTCCTCTGCAGCTAATACTGACCACCGGGGGTCGTGTCTGTGCTTTTATATCTTTCTGTCATTGGTTGTGGTGTTGTGTGTTCTGATTTGTCTGTTGGTGTGTCTATCATGATGTGTGTGTTTGAATATCATGACATCCCCCCTTTTTACAAAGATATGTGCCTACGTGGTTATAAATATAATTGTGTCGTGAGTGCATCTAAGAGTGTGTGTGTGTGTTGTGTACAGCGTGTGTATATGACGTAACTATTTACATGGGGCGATGTCGGGTGCGTCACACTAACAAGGTTGTACCATAACAAAACTTGGATACGAGAGAAAAAAAAAAACGTGAACATTGGTCTGGTCAGACGATATCTGGAACAATAAAGAACAACAGGTTATAATACAGAAGTGTTTGACTTTTTGAACGTATGAACAGCGTTATAAGTCCAGTCTAATGGGTGACCGCCTCAAGAATGGGCTGGTCCTCAAGCCGGTTCAGCTGTGGAGATTTGGGGTCACACTGGTTCACCTTGGACTGTTGGGAGGTGATGCTGTTGCCGAAGTCTCTACTTTACCATTTGTTGTACTTCGTGCAGTGCTTGGTTTTTTCATTCGTGCAAATATAACATTCAACATCTTTGTTAGTGGTGCCTTGGCTGTGGTTTGGTTCTGGTGGCGATGGAAGGGGCATGATCCGTGGCATCTCCACGAAGTCATCCTTGGGAACCAGTGGAGGATCCGGCGTGTGCGTACGGTTCAGTTGCGAGCGTGGAAGGCGGCGCAAAGCTCGCTGATTGCGCCTACGCACCAATCCATCCGCCCTGCATGCCAGGAACAAGGTGGAGTCTTCTTTCTTTTTATGTTTGTGGTGGACGGCATCTTGTAGCCGATGGGTCGTTGCCATCGAAGTAGCACTATCACTAATATCATGCAAGGCGATGACTGTGCCAGATGTGGAAGTTGGCCGAGACCGTGCACGCTGGTTCCGGCCACCTGCTGTGCCGGAAGGGCGACTCCGCAGAGAAACGTCGAAGCATGTCGCCTTGGAGAGAGAATTGTTGCTCGCATCAACGTCTGGCGATGGCGCGAATTGGTGTGTCCATCTTGGACCGCCGGTGCTGGTTGCCACTGCCGACCCAGTGGGACTGCCACGCGATCCATTCCCTGTCGCCGTGGCATCCGCCGTCACCCTGAGCGTGCCATCACCGAGGCCGCGACACCGCCCGTCCGGAGCAAGGTCTGGCGTGCGCAAATCAGAGTCGGCGCTTGGCTGCTCCCCACCTGGAGTCCGGTCTGCCTTCCGTCGATGCCCCCCGTCCGGAGTCCCAACAGGTTCACTGGAGGCAGCCGAGATTCCCTGAAGCTGCACTTCTGGAGTCGGAACATGCAGGAATGCACCAACCAGTGGAGAGGCTCGAGCCATCGAGGGTGGAAGCGGTGCGCCGCCACCGCAGTCATCAGTGGTCCCACCGTGATCGTCGAGTGCCTCAGTACGCACTAGGCGAGGTCTGTCACCTTGCACCTTTTGCGTGGGAAGTGGGATGCTGTCGTCACTCGTCTCACATCCCGTGGATAGATCCTCATTAGCAGCTTGCTGTTCACTAGGTTGGATAAATTGTCAGAGTTTTCATCTGGTGGTGCACACCATGTCGGTGGACTGTCATTGTCTTGCCGTTGTCCTTCATTTGGGCTTTTCTTCTTTGGAATTTTAAATCTTCCCCCAGACATTGCAGAACCTTGTTTATTACCCCCAAATTCTCCCATATGTATGGTCTCGAATATAGGATCCAATGTTTCTATCGACATTGTACTATTTTCCAAAGAACATTCCGTTTCACTTTTCTTCTCAGGTACCTCATATGTATCTTTGTCTAATGTACATGCCTTCATGGTCTCTGGGTCTGATTTTGCTGGGACTGGCATGGTCACAATCTCTCTTTTACTGTTCTCAATTGCCCACATTATACTCCCCATACATAACTGCTTAATCACTGGGGTTAGTGTGGTACAATGGATAATCGGGTCGACCTTATCTGCATCTTCACCATTAGTGGAAAGCACACTTGGTTCACTTGAAACTGCTGTGGGTTTTAAATTCATTATCTGGCTACTCGATGTCGGTGTCCTCAGGATTCTTGCTCCAATGTTCTGCTCATTTATCAGTGGAGTGTGTATAGGTTCAATGCAATTAATGTTCCCCTCAAGGTTTGAAGAGTCATTACTGACTAACTGCTGGTCTCCGAAGTTGGGATTTTGCGGCGTTGTGTTGAAGGGAGACATTTGTCCCTGCTGTAGATATGATTCAGGTTGTGTTATTTCCATTACCTGAGGATCAATGTCTTGTCCATTTTTTCGATCCGTACTAAAACACTGGCAATTCTCAGTCTGCTCCTTGCTAGTTAAACATTCAATAAATTTCTTTAGCAAATCCTCAGCATCCTTCTGTGGCCGTGCAGCATTATTAATCTCTGTTCGGCTATAATGATCCTGAAGGTCAGCGCATAAACCTTTTTTCTTCGGGCTTGGACGAGGCGATTCCTTTGGCTTGTCTTCAGTTGGGCTTGAACAGTCATCAGCGCTGTGCCCTTCATTGTAGCATGAGAGACCTTCATGGTCATGCTGCTGTGTAGTGGAGCATGGTAGGCTGTTATAGCCTTCTTGCTGTTCACGTGAGCATGGCAGACTTGCATCATCTACCGCTGGTTGGTCAGGAGAGGTTGCTAGACCCTCATGGTCTTGTTCCTGCAAGGACTGCACATTGGAGTCTTGCGTTGCTTCTATCGTGGAGGCTGTCCACGAGCTCTCTGTGGAGGCTTGTGACACTGGAGTCACTTCTTGTTCGTGCAAGGACTGCGCTCTGGAGTCTTGCGTTGCTTCTATCGTGGAGGCTGTCCACGAGCTCTCTGTAGAGGCTTGTGACACTGGAGTCACTTCTTGTTCGTGCAAGGACTGCGCTCTGGAGTCTTGCGTTTCTTCTATCGTGGAGGCTGTCCACGAGCTCTCTGTGGAGGCTTGTGACACTGGAGTCACTTCTTGTCCGTGCAAGGACTGCGCTCTGGAGTCTTGCATTTCTGCAATTGTGGAGTCTGTCCACGAGCTTGCTGTGGAGGCTTGTGACACTGGAGTCACTTCTGGTTCATGCGAGGACTGCGCTCTGGAGTCTTGCATGTCTTCTTTCATAGAGTCGGGAACGTTGAGCGGGACGTGGACCACGCTCTGTGTGGCAGCAGGGCGCTCTCCGTGTGCTTGCACCGCTCCCTGTCTGTTAATGTCAGGCTGCAGCATCATCCGGTACTGATAAGTTGGAACGTCATATCTGCTGGATTGAAGATCCTCAAATCCGAAAAATGAATCCGCATCTGCGTCGGATTCAATGTGGGGGCCGCCAATGTGCAACACGAAAGGTTCGTCCGAGTCATAGTCGTATAGGACCACGGAGCTATCATTGGGCTCGCGAGGTCCGGAAACACTGTAAAGATCGTCATCGAAGTATTCGAGGTCGGAATCATCGGCTTGTGCGTAGGTAACTGCTTGTCGGAGGGTTCTTCGGAGGTCAAATTCATCTCCTGGGTCAATTTGCGGCACTGTGCTGTCATTCCAGGTGAGGGAAGGTTGTTTTACAGCTTTAACAGATTTTTGTTTTTTTGATTTGGGACGTTTCCCTTTTAAATTGGATTTGGGACGTTTCCCCTTTAAATTGGTGCAGTCTGGGGCCTCTAACATCCTGACGCTCGGTATGTAGCACGTAGGAAGCGACTGCGCATGCTCAGATCGCTGTTCCTTTACCGATGGCCGTTTTCTTGACTGCGCTTGCGCAGCATCTCGCGCATGCGCAAACGATACTTCCGGTTCTGCGCACTGCTCGCGCAACTGTGCTAGCGTGATACCTTTAGCAAGATGGCCGCCGACCTCGACCCAGCCCTCTCTCAGGCCCGGGATTTCGGCCTCTGGGAATTCGGGCTCCGGGATCCCAGCCACGAGGTGAGTACTGCAGCTTTTCTTACCTTTATTTGCCGATTGGATTGCGTTTTCTTCACAGTACTTGGAGAATTTGTCCAGGACTGCCTGGTAATCGTACCTTTGCTGCCTCCTGAAGAACCTGAACCTTGTGAATATTTCTCTTGCCCTTGCACCGGCGATGGTGAGGAGAAATTCAATTTTTTCGCTATCATCCAGGTCTTGGAGTTCAGCTGCCACCAGGAACAATTCGAACCATTGCCGGAATCGCCGCCAGTTTTCGCGGAGGTCGCCGTGGCACTGGAGCGGCTGCGGAACCGGGAGCTCTATCATTTTGCCTGGGCACTGCTGGTTGTCTCTGTACACTGAGGTATGCCGGCAGGTATCGATCCACTCCTGTACCATGTGGTGTTGGGTGCTCTGGTGCACAGATGAGCCAACACAGTTGTACGTGGTACAACTCTATTTTATTTTAACTCTTATAATACAGTTCGTTCTGGATACTCTGCACGTGCTGTCTCCCTGAGTGTGTTTGGTGGCAGATGTGTCCTGGTCCTCCTCTGCAGCTAATACTGACCACCGGGGGTCGTGTCTGTGCTTTTATATCTTTCTGTCATTGGTTGTGGTGTTGTGTGTTCTGATTTGTCTGTTGGTGTGTCTATCATGATGTGTGTGTTTGAATATCATGACATTCTCTGTGTCTGTGTCTCTCTGTGTCTGTGTCTCTCTGTGTCTGTTTCTCTCTGTGTCTGTGTTTCTCTCTGTGTCTGTGTCTGTCTCTCTCTGTTCTGTGTCTCTCTGTGTTTGTGTGTCTCTCTGTGTCTGTGTTTCTCTCTCTGTCTGTGCGTCTATGTTTCTGTGTCTCTCTGTGTCTGTGTTGCTCTCTCTGTCTGTGTGTCTCTCTGTGTCTGTGTCTCTCACTGTGTCTGTGTCTCTCTTTGTCTGTGTCTCTCTGTGTCTGTGTCTCTCTCTGTGTCTGTGTGTCTCTCTGTGTCTGTGTGTCTCCCTGTGTCTGTGTTTCTCTGTGTCTGTGACTCTCTGTGTCTGTGTCTCTCTCTGCCTGTGTTTCTCTCTGGGTCTGTGTCTCTCTGTGTCTGTGTCTCTCTTTGTCTGTGTTTCTCTCTGTGTCTGTGTTTATCTCTCTGTCTCTGTCTCTCTCTGTGCCTGTGTCTCTCTGTGCCTGTGTGTCTCTCTGTGTCTGTGTCTCTCTCTGTGTCTGTGTTTCTCTCTGTGTCTGTGTCTCTCTGTGACTGTGTTTCTCTCTGTGTCTGTGTCTCTCTCTGTGTCTGTGTCTCCCTGTCTGTGCGTCTCTCTGTGTCTGTGTCTCTCTCTGTGTCTGTCTGGCTCTCTGTGTCTGTGTCTCTCTCTGTGTCTGTGTGTCTCTCTGTGTCTGTGTCTCTCACTGTCTGTGTCTCTCTCTGTGTCTGTGTTTCTCTCTATGTCTGTGTGTCTCTCTATGTCTGTGTTTATCTCTCTGTCTGTGTGTCTCTGTGTCTGTGTCTCCCTGTGTCTGTATTTCTCTCTGTGTCTGTGTGTCTCCCTGTGTCTGTGTCTCTCTGTGTCTGTGTTTCTCTCTGTGTCTGTGTTTCTCTCTGTGTCTGTGTGTCTCTCTGTGTCTGTGTTTATCTCTGTGTCTGTGTCTCTCTGTGTCTGTGTGTCTCTCTGTGTCTGTGTCTCTCTCTGTGTCTGTGTTTCTCTCTGTGTCTGTGTCTCTCTGTGTCTGTGTGTCTCTGTGCCTGTGTCTCCCTGTGTCTGTATTTCTCTCTGTGTCTGTGTGTCTCTCTGTGTCTGTGTCTCCCTGTGTCTGTGTTTCTCTCTGTGTCTGTGTCTCTCTGTGTCTGTGTCTCTCTGTGTCTGTTTCTCTCTGTGTCTGTGTTTCTCTCTGTGTCTGTGTCTGTCTCTCTCTGTTCTGTGTCTCTCTGTGTTTGTGTGTCTCTCTGTGTCTGTGTTTCTCTCTCTGTCTGTGCGTCTCTGTTTCTGTGTCTCTCTGTGTCTGTGTTGCTCTCTCTGTCTGTGTGTCTCTCTGTGTCTGTGTCTCTCACTGTGTCTGTGTCTCTCTTTGTCTGTGTCTCTCTGTGTCTGTGTGTCTCTCTGTGTCTGTGTCTCTCTCTGTGTCTGTGTGTCTCTCTGTGTCTGTGAGTCTCTCTGTCTCTGTGTCTCTCTCTGTGTCTGTGTGCCTCTCGTTGTGTCTGTGTGTCTCTTGGGTCTGTGTTTCGCTCTATGTCTGTGTCTCTCTGTGTCTGTGTGTCTCTCACTGTGTCTGTGTCTCTCTGTGTAGCGAAAGACGAATAGAGGTGAAGTCGATGAGGCTTTATTAAGCGTGACTTGTTCCCCACAGTTCAGCAACAGACTGGAGCTGCGGGGAGAAGCCCAGGTTCTTATACTCCGCCTTCAGGGCGGAGCTAGGGATCAACAGCCAACCAGGACCCGGGATCAGTCAGCCAATAGCATCACGGCTTCACAGTTCCACATGACCCCTAATGCATACTACCACATTCACCTCTTGTTAAAAATGAACCCGGCGGGGTGGTGCTTCGCATGGTGGTAGGAGTTTACAAGGCTGGTCCTGGGAGGGGAAAATTTTTGGCATGTCCTTTCAATGCTCTACACTTTGCCCTACATTGGGCTATGTACAGGGTTTGTGAACTATTTACAATATTCGTAAGAGGAAAAAGAACATTCTCGTTAAAGTCCACAACATTCTTGTGTTACACTGATGCCACGAGTCGAGCGGGCGGTCTGGTCTTCCTTGTTGATCGCCTCAGCCCCGGTGGTGGTGCAGGTGCTTGTTCCCGCGTTGTCGTCCCCGGGAGCTTTTCGGTGTCTGCGTCTGTTTCACTCCTGGTCGGACATGGGAGGAGGACCGATCCTCCCGGGAAGGGGGCGGTCGCGGGGTGCGCCGGTGGCAGGGAGGGGGTGATCGGTGTCGGGGGGGTGTGCATGTTGCCGGCGGGCGCCAGGTCTCGCAGGGAGACCGTGTCCTGTCGGCCGTCGGGGTACGCCACGTAGGCGTACTGCGGGTTCGCGCGGAGGAGATGAACCCTCTCGACCAACGGGTCCGACTTGTGCGCCCGCACATGTTTCCAGAGCAGGATGGGTCCTGGGGCCGCCAGCCAGGTCGGCAGCGACATTCCGGAGGAGGACTTCCTGGGGAAGACAAGGAGGCGCTCATGAGGCGTTTGGTTAGTGGTGGTACACAGCAGCGACCGGATGGAGTGGAGAGCATCCGGGAGGATCTCCTGCCACCGTGAAACTGGGAGATCCCTGGACTGTAGGGCCAGTTGGACGGTCTTCCAGACCATGCCATTCTCCCTCTCTACTTGCCCGTTCCCCCGGGGGTTGTAGCTGGTCGTCCTGCTCGAGGCTATGCCCTTGCTGAGCAGGAACTGGCGCAGCTCGTCACTCATGAAGGAGGACCCCCTGTCGCTATGGATATATGCGGGGCAACCGAACAGTGTGAATATAGTGCTAAGGGCTTTAATAACTGTGGCCGCTGTCATGTCAGGTCAGGGGATGGCGAAAGGGAAACGGGAGTACTCGTCCACCACGTTCAGGAAGTATGTGTTGCGATCGGTGGAGGGGAGGGGCCCTTTGAAATCCAGACTGAGGCGTTCAAAGGGGCGGGAAGCCTTGATCAGGTGTGCTCTATCTGGCCTGAAGAAGTGCGGTTTGCACTCTGCGCAGATGTGGCAGTTCCTGGTGACTGTACGGACCTCCTCCACAGAGTAGGGGAGGTTGTGGGACTTTATAAAATGGTAGAACCGTGTGACCCCCGGGTGGCAGAGGTCCTCGTGGAGGGTTTGGAGACGGTCTATTTGTGCGTTGGCACATGTGCCGCGGGATAGGGCATCGGACGGCTCGTTCAGCTTTCCGGGACGGTACAAGATCTCGTAGTTGAAGGTGGAGAGCTCGATCCTCCACCTTAAGATCTTGTCATTTTTAATTTTGCCCCGCTGTGCATTATCGAACATGAAAGCTACCGACCGTTGGTCAGTGAGGAGAGTGAATCTCCTGCCGGCCAGGTAATGCCTCCAATGTCGCACAGCTTCCACTATGGCTTGGGCTTCCTTTTCCACTGAGGAGTGGCGGATTTCTGAGGCGTGGAGGGTTCGGGAGAAGAAGGCCACGGGTCTGCCTGCTTGGTTAAGGGTGGCCGCTAGAGTTACATCGGAGGCGTCGCTCTCGACCTGGAAGAGGAGGGACTCGTCGATGGCGCGCATCGTGGCCTTTGCAATATCCGCTTTGATGCGGCTGAAGACCTGGCGAGCCTCTGTCGACAGGGGGAAGGTAGTAGTCTGTATTAGTGGGCGGGCCTTGTCTGCATACTGGGGGACCCACTGGGCGTAATATAAAAAAAAACCCAGGCAGCGTTTCAGGGCTTTGGAGCAGTGGGGGAGGGGAAATTCCATAAGGGGGCGCATGCGTTCGGGGTCGGGGCCTATTATCCCATTGCGCACTACGTATCCCAGGATGGCCAGCCGGTTTGTGCTAAACACACACTTGTCCTCGTTGTATGTGAGGTTCAAGGCGTTTGCGGTCTGGAGGAATTTTTGGAGGTTGGCGTCGTGGTCCTGCTGATCGTGGCCGCAGATGGTTACGTTGTCGAGATACGGGAACGTGGCCTGTAACCCGTGTTGATCAACCATTCGGTCCATCTCCCGTTGGAAGACCGAGACCCCGTTTGTGACGCCAAACGGGACCCTTAGGAAGTGGTATAGTCGCCCATCTGCCTCGAAGGCTGTGTACTTGCGGTCACTTGGGCGAATGGGGAGCTGGTGATAGGCGGACTTGAGGTCCACGGTGGAGAAGACCTCATATTTGGCAATCCGATTTACCATGTCGGATATGCGGGGGAGAGGGTACGCATCTAGCTGTGTGTACCTGTTGATGGTCTGGCTATAGTCTATGACCATCCTTTGCTTCTCCCCTGTCTTTACTACTACCACCTGTGGTCTCCAGGGACTATTGCTGGCCTGGATTATGCCTTCCTTCAGCAACCGCTGGACTTCGGACCGGATAAATGTCCGGTCCTGGGCGCTGTACCGTCTGCTCCTAGTGGCGACGGGTTTGCAATCCGGGGTGAGGTTTGCAAACAAGGATGGCGGTTCAACTTTGAGGGTTGCGAGGCCGCAGATAGTGAGTGGGGGTATTGGGCCGCCGAATTGAAACGTTAGGCTCTGCAGGTTGCACTGGAAATCTAATCCCAGTAATGTGGGCGCGCAGAGTTAGGGAAGGACGTAGAGCCTGTAGTTTTTAAACTCCCTTCCTTGCACCGTTAGGGTCACTATGCAGAACCCTTTGATCTCTACGGAGTGGGGTCCTGCAGCTAGGGAAATCTTATGCGTACTGGGACGGATGGTAAAAAAACAGCGTCTTACCGTGTCGGGGTGGATGAAGCTTTCGGTGCTCCCGGAGTCGATCAGGCATGGTGTCTCGTGTCCGTTGATCAGCACCGTTGTTGTCGTCGTCTGGAGCGTCCGGGGCCGTGCTTGATCCAGCGTCACCGAGGCCAGATGTGGTCGTAGTGTCTCAGCATCTTCTTTGGACCCCGTGGAGCCGTCGATGCTGGGGTCCATTGTTGTCATCCAAGATGGCGGTGTCCATGAATCGCACGCGGCCGGGGGTGGACAAAATGGCCGCCCCCACGGATCGCACGTGGTCGGGGGTGGACAAAATGGCCGCCCCCATGCATCGCACATGGCTGGGAGGTCACAAGATGGCGGCGCCCATCCTCCCCTCGTGGTGGCCGGGACCCAAAATGGCGGCGCCCGCGGGTCGCACATGGGGCGCTGGGGGGGGTTGGGGAGCGTTTGGGATACGCTGGACTCTTTCTTCTCCGGGGACAGCGGCGACCCCCAGGGACCGGCACACAGCCGCGAAATAGCCCTTTTTCCCGCAGCTCTTGCAAGTCGGTGCGCGGGCCGGGCAGCGCTGCCGGGGGTGTTTCGTCTGCCCGCAGAAATAGCAGCGGGCCCCCCCGGGATGATCTGGCGTCTTAACCGCGCAAGCCTGTGAGGGAGGGGGGGGGTTTGTCGCGATGGGTGTCCACGGAGCCCAAGGGGCTGCCGCGCGGTCGGGGCCGTAGGCGCGGGCGTTTTGCGAGGCCACATCTAGGGAAGCTGCGATGGCCCGTGCCTCTGAGAGTCCTAGCGACTCTTTTTCTAAAAGTCTTTGGCGGATTTGGGGAGAGTTCATACCTGCCACAAACGCATCGCGAATTAACATGTCCGTGTGTTCAGTCGCGTTTACCGGCGGGCAGCCGCAGCCCCGTCCCAAAATTAGCAGCGCGGCGTAGAACTCCTCTAGCGATTCTCCGGGACTTTGCCGTCTCGTTGCGAGTTGGTAGCGTGCGTAGACCTGGTTCACTGGGCGAACGTAGACGCTCTTTAGTGCTGCGAGCGCCGTCGGGAAATCCTATGCATCTTCTATGAGAGGGTAAATTTCCGGGCTTACCCTTGAGTGCAGGACCTGTAGTTTCTGGTCTTCTGTGATCCGGCCGGGGGCCGTTCGGAGGTAGCCTTCGAAACAAGTCTGCCAGTGTTTAAAAACTGCTGCCGCGTTCACTGCGTGGGGGCTGATCCGCAGGCATTCCGGGGCGATCCTGAGCTCCATAGTCCTTTAAGCACGCTTAATAAATTGTAGCGCACAATGACTTACGAGAGAGACGAATAGAGGTGAAGTCGATGAGGCTTTATTAAGCGTGACTTGTTCCCCGCAGTTCAGCAACAGACTGGAGCTGCGGGGAGAAGCCCAGGTTCTTATACTCCACCTTCAGGGCGGAGCTAGGGATCAACAGCCAACCAGGACCCGGGATCTGTCAGCCAATAGCATCATGGCTTCACAGTTCCACATGACCCCTAATGCATACTACCACACTCTGTGTCTGTGTCTCTCTCTCTGTCTGTGTCTCTGTGTCTGTGTGTCTCTCGCTGTGTCTGTGTCCCTCTCTGTGTCTGTGTGCCTCTCTGTCTATGTGTCTCTCTGTGTCTGTGTCTCTCTCTGTGTCTGTGTGTCTCTCGCTGTGTCTATGTGTCTCTCGCTGTGTCTATGTGTCTCTCAGTGTCTGTGTCTCTCTCTGTGTCTGTGTCTCTCTCTGTGTCTGTGTCTCTCTCTGTGTCTGTGTCTCTCTGTGTTTTCAAATTGTGGGGGGAGAAAACTGAGAAGTGACAGCACAGTAAAGCTGTGAGCTGATTGGCTGGTAGGGAATCTGTTTTAAATTTGAAACAAAGAAATTGAAAAAAAAATAATTAAAACGAATGAATTAACTAGCTAGAGAAGTAACTAAACCTGAGGGCGGAGATTAGTATTTAGCATTTAATTTTTCAGTAGAAATCCTGCACCAGGGATCATATAGTTTATTGCATCTTCATCTAATAACAATTTAATAAGTATTTACTTTAAATTAATTAACTAGTGACTAAATGTCACTCAGCGGGTTGCAGTGCTCTAACTGTGAGATGAGGGAGATCTGTGATGTTTTCAGCATTCCAGTCGACTACGTCTGCAGAAAGTGTAACCAATGGCAGCTCCTCACAGACCGCTTGGTTCGGTTGGAGCAGCAGTTGGATGCACTTAAGAGCATACAGGTGGTAGAAAGCGTCATCGACAGGAATTATAGCGACGTGGTCACATCCAAGGTGTAGGCAGACAGATGGGTGACTGCTAGAAAGGGCAGGCAATCAGTGCGGGAAACCCTGTGCCTCTCCCCCTCTCTAATGGATATACCGTTTTGGATACTGTTGTGGAGGAGAGCGTATCAGGGGAAAACAACAGCAGCTAAAACAGTGGCACCATGACTGGCTCTGTTGCTCAGCAGGTCACGGCATAGTGCAGGGGAGCGGTAGTTATAGTGGACTCTAGAGTAAGGGGCACAGATAGGTGCATCTGTGGACATGAAAGAGACTCCAGGATGGTACGTTGCCTCCTTGGTGCCAGGGTCAAGTATGTCTTTGAATGAACACAGGACATCCTGAAGGGGGAGGGTGAACAGCCAGAGGCCGTAGTACACATAGGTACTCATGACATAGGCAGGAGAGAGATGATGTCCTCCAGAAGGAGTTCAGGGAGTTAGGTAGTAAGCTAAAAAGCAGGACCTCTAGGGTTGTAATCTCAGGATTAGTCTCTGTGCTACGTGCCAGTGAGGCTAGAAATAGGAGGATAGTGCAGCTAAATATGTGGCTAAACTAGAGTTGCAGGAGGGGAGGGACAGTTTTAGATTTCTGGACCATTGAGATCTCTTCCCGGGCAAGTAGGATCTATACAAGAAGGACGAGTTGCATCTAAACTGGAGGGGCATCAATATCCTGGCCGGGAGGTTTGCCAGAGTCACTGGGGAGATTTTAAACTAGTCTGGCAGGGGGTGGGAACTAGAGCATTAGCTTAGAAGGTGTAACAACTGAAGGGGAAATAAAGAACAAAAATAAGAGGACATCAACATCGCCCCGTCTGCTCAAACGCAGTGGTTTGAAGTGTATTTGTTTCAATGCCAGAAGTATAGCAGGTAAGGCAGATGAACTTGGAGCACTGATTAGTATTTGGAACTATGATGTTACGGCTATCACAGAAACGTGGTTAAAGGAAGGGCAGGATTGTCAGCTGAACATTGGAGGCTATAGATGCTTCAGGAGAGACAGAGCAGGTGTAAAAGGGGTGAAGCAGTAGCATTACTGGTTAAGGAAAATATTTTAGCCATACTGTGGGATGACACTTCGGAGGGCTCATACAATGAGATAATCTGGGTAGAGCTCAGGAACAGGAAGGGGGCAATCACAATGTTGGTGGTTTATTACAGGCCTCCCAACTGCCAGCGAGAAATAGAGGAGCAGATAAGTAGAGAGATTTTGGATAGGTGCAAAAGTAACAGGATTGTTCTGGTAGGAGATTTTCATTTCCCCGATATTGATTCTGACTCACTTTGTGCTGGGGGCTTGGATGGGGCAGAGTCTTGATGCAATATGTGGATAGTTGAACTGGGGAAGGGGCAATACTGGACCTGGTATTGGGGAATGAGCCTAGACAAGTGGTTGAGGTTTCAGTAGGAAAACATTTTGGGAGTAGTGATCACAATTCCGTACGTTTTAGGGTACTTTTGGATAGGGATGAGGTTTAAGGTGCGAAACTGGGGAAAGGTAAATTACGATAACATTCGACAGGAATTGAAGAATTTGGATTGGGTGCGGCTGTTGGAGAGTAAATCAACATCGGACATGTGGGAGTCTTTCAAGAGACAGTTGATTAGGATTCAGGAAAGTCACGTTCCTGAGGGAATGAAGGATAAGTATCGGGAGTCTTGAATAATGAGGGATTTTGTGAACCTCGTCAAAAAGAAAAAGGATGCTTTTGTATGGTCAAAAAGGTGGGGACAGTCGAAACCCTTGAGGAGTATAAAGAAAGTAGGAAGGCACTTAAACGGGAATCTAGGGGGGCTAGGAAGGGTCATGAAAAGTCTTTAGCAAATAGGATTAAGGTGAATCCCAAAACGTTTTATTCATATGTAAAAAGCAAGAGGGTGGCCAGGGCAAGGATTGGACTACTAAAGGACAGTGGAGGGAATCTATGTGTTGAGCTAGAGGAAATGGGCGTGGTACTGAATGAGTAATTTGCATCAGTGTTCACCAACTTAAAGGACTTTGTGGAAGATGATTCTTGGGTAGGGTGTGTGGATAGTCTGGGCCATGGTTAACATCAAAAAGAGGAGGTATTGGGTGTTTCAAAAGACATTAAAGTAGACAAGTCTCCTGGGCCTAATGGGATTTACTCCAGAATACTGAGGGAAGCAAAGCAGGAATTTGCTGGGGCCTTGACTGACATCTTTGTTTCCTCATTGGCCAGAGGTGAGGTCTCAGAGGACTAGAGAATAGCAAATGTGGTACCGCTGTTTAAGAAAGGTAGCAGGGATAATCCAGGAAACTATAGGCCGGCGAGCATCACGTCGGTAGTAGGTAAATTATTGGCGAGAATTCTCAGGTGCAGGATTTATACCCATTTGGAAACAAATGGACTCATTAGCAATATACAGCATAGCTTTGTGAAAGGGAGGTCATGCCTCACTAACTTGATCAAGTTTTTTGAGGAACTGATAAAGATGATTGATGAGGGGAGGGCGGTGGATGTTGTTTACATGGGCTTCAGTAAAGCCTTTGACAAGGTGCATCATGGCAGACTGCTACAAAAGGTGGAGTCACACAGGATCAGAGGTAAAGTGGCAAGGTGAATAGTGAATATGAGAACTGGCTCGGTCACAGAAGGCAGAGGGTAGGAGTAAAAGGATGTTTTTCTGAATGGAAGGTTATGACTAGTGGTGTTCCACAGGGATCGGTGCTGGAGCCTCTGTTTGTAGTACACGTTATCAATTTGGAGGAAAATATAGCTGGTCTGATTAGTAAGTTTGCGGGTGACACCAAGGTTGGTGGAGTGGCCGATAGTGTTAAGGATTCTCATAGGATACAGCAGGACAAAGAGAGGTTGGAGACTTGGGCAGAGAAATGGCAAATGGAGTTTAATCCAGACAAATATGAGGTAATGTATTTTGATAGGTCTAACATAGAGGGGAAATATACAGTAAATGGCAAAACGTTTAGAAATATAGAAAGTCAGAGAGATCTGGGTGTACAAGTCCACTGATCTTTGAAAGTGACAACACAAGTAAGCAAGGTAGTCAAGAAAGCATATGGAATGTTTGCCCTCATTGGGCAGGGCACTGAGTGTAAAAATTGACAAGTCATGCAACAGTTTTTTAGAACCTTGGTAAGGCCGCACTTGGAATATTGCGCACAATTCTGGTCGCCACACTACCAGAAGAATGTGGAGGCTTTGGAGAGGGTGCAGAGGAGTTTTACCAGGATGTTGCCTGGTCTGGAGGGTGTTAGGTATGTGGAGAGACTGAATAGACTTGGACTGTTTTCATTAGAATGGCGGAGTTGAGGGGTGACCTGATAGAGGTCTATAAGATTATGAGAGGCATGGATAGAGTAGATGGGCAGGCACTCTTTTGCAGGGTGGAGAGATCAGTCACTAGGGGACATAGGTTTAAGGTCTGTGGGGCAAAGTTTGGAGGAGATGTGCGAGGCAGGTTTTTTACATAGAGGATGGTGAGTGCCTGGAACACGCTATCAGGGGAGGTTGTGGAAGCAGATACATTAACGGTGTTTAAAAGGCATCTCGACAAATACATGGATAGGATGGGTATAGAGGGATATGGCACTAGGAAGTGCTGAGGGTTTTGGCCAATGGTGGTATCATGACCAGTACAGGCTTGGAGGGCTGAAGGGCCTGTTCCTGCACTGCATTGTTCTTTGTTCTTTGCTAGCTCCCTTCTCTCTCCACAGGCTCACTGTCAGACCTGCTGAGAATGTCCAGTATTTTCTGTTTTTGTTGCAGATTCCAGCATCAACTGAAATTTGCTTTTATATTTATATTATTATAAACTTTTTTTCTTTAATGCCGTAGCACCGCAGTGATTTCATTTCCACATGAGTCTGAAATTAAACTTTTTGTAAGCCTATTCTGATCATTGATTGTATTTCAATAATCTTATGTTGTTTAATAAGCTCAAAATGTTTACTATCATTTTTGGAATTCTATGTCAATGCAGATGGCATTCATTTGGACATTAGTTCAATACTCCAAAAATTGTGCCACTGTTTATAGAACTTTCACAAGGATAAATATCTTTGGCTGGTAGAAACATTGGATTCTCTTTTGCCTATTTACTGCCACCAGCACACATGTTGACACATCGGCACTAATTACCATTCATTGTTATACATGCATATTTTTCATGTTCACTACTTCAACAAGACTTAAGAAAGAAGAAGAAAGGCTTACAATTATTTAGTACCTTTCATAATCTCAAGACACCTCAAAATCCTTTCTCGCCAAGTTTGGTCATTTTAAAGTATAATAATTTAGACAAATGCAGCATCCAGTTTACACACAGCAAGATTGCACAAGGGCAGTAAGATAAACAACTAGCTCATCTATTTCTGGTAATGTTGGATGAGGGGTACATGCTGTCCAGGACACCGGGGGATCTTCCATTTTAATAAGCTTCTGTCTGCATCTTTTCAAACTTTGCAAGCTTGGTAAATCAAGAGGCTGTATTTGTAGCAAGTTCTGTATTCATACTTAGTACCGAAACCACCACCAGAATTCTATCAGCTGCGGAGCTGATTATCTCCTCCATTGAAACTATTTCAATGTTTCTTTTAGGGTATGCTCATTTGCATTCAGAGATTTTAATAAATCAATCCAAGGTTCAAAATGCTTATCATCAAAAATGTATCATTATTTCATCTTCGCCTCGATTCTCTCTGTTTTAGCTTGCTTCCCTCCCTCTTTGTCTGTCTTCCTAGTTTCCTGTTACTATTAGTTTTATACTTCTTTTTTCAATCTTATCCAATTTCTTCCACTTCATTAACCATTAGACCACCAGTCGGCCACTCTGTACAATGTACTGTGCTGCAGACAAAAATGGCCATGACGCTGTTTGGAATGAAACAGGCAAGAAAATGTATTTTTTCCAAAACCTTTCTGCTAGAGGTTTCGAAGTTCACAATTCAGAATCCATAGTAGCCTACGTTTAAAAAAATTTTTTTTTCACTTTTTCCAGTTTATTTTGATCACATTTACAATTTAGTTCTCATCAACATTAACTGTCTACAGACCTTTGTAGGATGTGACAGGAACATAAGTTACCAATGTGTAGAGTTTGTTAGGAAAGTCCTCATCCTCGTTACGCTTTCTGGATAAACGCACACGAATGGGACGGCCATTCTCCGACCCGGCGGGGGGCCGGAGAATGACGCCCGTGATATGGAACATTCCTTACACCTTTGGTCCAAACAGCCTTGTTCAAACGAGTATCAATGCGGACATCTGGAGTGCCCAGCTCCTTCACTGCAAATTTACGGATCTCCTTAATGGCACGGGGAGCACGTCTCTTAAAACCCATGCCATGGATGCGCTTGTGCACATTTATTGTATATTCCCTCGTAACCACCTCGTTGATGGCAAACGGCCCTTTTTCTTCTCTCCGCCTTTTTAGCAGGAGCCATCTCGACGGGGAAATGTCGGCATAGTAGCCTACATGTGAACAATGTTTGAGACCTGCAACTGCCTCAGTCATGTAAGATAGGCAATCCCTTGGGAAGCAGACAATTAGTTGGAGAGACTGGTTACCATACTATCGATAATTTCATGAACCACAAAATACTTGTAGAGTTTTATAAAACATACACTTCCTGTACTGCTTAAGCACTCACTAAAAGATATTTTTTAAGAGGTAATTTCAAAAGTGTTTTTATAACATGCTAATTTAAAAAAATATTTATCTTGCTCATATCTCCTGATTTAGTGAAGTCACCAGCCACTTGTTCTTGAAACCTGCTGAGGGATCCAATTTTCATGCCCCTTACAGAGGGCATCGAAATCACACCCATAGTATAGGGTCCCCTGGCTATCAGTGGAAATATTATTCTGGAAAGGTAGACATTATCTGAAGGAATTTAATGTCATTCAGCCAGTCATATTTACTAAATTTTTTCTGCTTCCACAGTCCTTCACAGCTAATCAGACTGTGTTGGCAGCACCACCTGGTGCCACAAGGCTGGAATGCAATGAAGTGCAGTGAGGAGGAACAGATTAATAGCCTGGCCCATACCAAAAAGATGCTTCAAACTGAGCCTTGGATGACAATAAATAGCTTTGAACTTGATGATTATCTGTGTATTGAAACTCTGTGTTGATCAGTCCAACACGAATGGGAGAAATCACTGACTCCTCAAGAGGTCATCTGTCAGAGACTAGATTCTAACAATGGAATCAGATCTGGGTATGGTTGAGACAGCACAAGATCTTCAGCTGCCTCCCTCAACATATTGCTAATGGCGACAGGTGCAAATAGCGAAAACAGTTTATCCTTCTACTTGGACTTCGGTTTTTCATTGCGAGTGCTGCTTTAAGGTACCTGAGGTCAGAGGAAGCTCATAACCAAATACCATAATCAACTTCCCCTCAGAACAGAAGAACAAGGCTGTTTTTACTGAAGATGCATTGGACAAACAAATTGACTTGTAAGAATAAGGAGTATGGGAACATAGTGATTATGTTACTGGATTAGTCACCCAGAAGCCTGGACTGAGACTAATAATGAACTGGAGACATGAGTTCAAATCACACCATAGCGACTTGGGAACATAATCTCAGTTAATTAAATAAAAATCTGAAATCAGTAAAATTGACCATGGATCTTCAGGGCTGTTGTAAAAATGTACCTGGTTCACGAATGTCCTTTGGGAAACCTGCTGCTCTTACCTGGTCTGGCCTTTATGTGACTCTAGACCCTCAGCAATGTAGTCGGCTCTTAGCTGCCCTCAGAAATGTCCAGCAAACCACTCAGTTGTAACTCACAGGCAATTAGGGATGGGTAATAAGTTCTGACCGTAATAACAATGCTCACATCCAATAAATGAAAAGAAAAGGAAATATTGATAAAAATCACAACATGGCTTCCAGACCCATTCAGAAATGATGTGGAGATGCCGGCATTAGACTGGGGTGGGCACAGTAAGAAGTCTTACAACACCAGGTTAAAGTCCAACAGGTTTGTTTTGAAACACTAGCTTTTGGAGCGCAGCTCCTTCATCAGGTTGAGTCCTGATCACCTGAGGAAGGAGCTGCGCTCCGAAAGCTAGTGATTCCAAACAAACCTGTTGGACTTTAACCTGGTGTTGTAAGACTTCTTACTGTGCTCATTCAGAAAGTGAGAGGTACAGTATTGACTTTCAACTCACCAATCTCCAGGGATGGAATTTCTCCTAACTAGAAGCGGGAAAATGCAAGGTTCCGGAAAATACAATGTTGTTAGAATTTCACTAATACAACAATGGTCCTGAGAAGATGGCTATTCGAGGCACTGAAAACGAGGTTACATTATGTAACATTCCAAAGAAATTGTTAAACCTGGTTGGGTGAGTCTTTCACAGCAGCCCTGCAGAGGAGAATTCACTCTTGCGAACCATAAGGACAGTAAGTACATGGTTCATGAACGCTGTGATTGTTGCAATGGAGGCTCTGGGATCCAAAATCCAAGGTACCGTCATTGTTGGAATTAATTCATTTGGAGAGCAGTTACAGAAAATCCGAAGGGAGGGATCCAGAGACCACACACAAGCCCACTGTTCTATACTCAGAGAGATCAGTGGACATTGTAAGATGATGTCCTTCAGAAGCAGTGTAGGAACAGCCAGCTGGCAGTGATATCGCAGCAGTCCCCCCTCCCTCCCCTTTATGTAGCTCTGCCCAAGTGACAGTAGGCATTACTTCTGAAAGCAGAGTCAGCCACCCAGAAGAAACATTCTTTAACACTGATGCATGCCTATCAGAGTCTGTCACAAATATAGTTATGTGCAAATTGTAAGTTAGCCATTCACTTACCCAGTCGTGCTTTTTCCCCTTAATTAGGGAAATATTTCTCCAAAAGAAATCCCAGCTCTTTCAGGTACTAACAAAATGGGAAGATGCATTTTAATTTAAGATAAAGTGAGGAATAGGTTGCATGGTGTATTTTTTTCACATTTGTGAAGACGGTGTTGTTAAAAGGTAGACTTCAAACGCTAACATTTTCAGCTGTGCAATTGATCACAAAATAATCACCCATTTTTGAAAGGGTGCAGAAATAAAACATGAGGAAATGTTCGAAATTGCTGCTTGTACCCTGTGTCTGGCAAATACACTTGCTCAGCCCTCCTGCTTCTCTCTGGTCAGTGAGAAGGCTATGGTTTCCTCTCCTTCTACATAGGGCCTCTGTCACCTCCCTGCGGTGGTGGTAGATGCAAACTGAGATGTTGCTAATGTCACTGGCCCAATCGGAAGGAGCTATTAGCAAAGAAATCTATGCCGATAGTGACCTTGACAGCCATTGGCAATGCCACCCTCGCACTATTGTGAGGCTGAAGGCCAAGCTTTTGGAGGTGGCACAGTTCAGTGGTCACCTTCTTGGCAGACACAGGCACCTCACACATTGTTCCTGACTGAGATGGATACCACTGATGGGTTGGGACTTCTATTGAGAGCCTGCCTCTGCACAGCTTAACCTCTCTGTTGCCTGTGCATCATTTCCAAATCATACGCCAGGATGAGGAACTTCAACTATGGTCCCCATTACTGAAGCAGACTTTCACCTCACAGGACAACCGGGCGTTAACTGACCTGCGTGGGCCAAAATGACAGATCATCCTGTGCCTAATCAGCATTGAAGAACTTTTAACATCATAATTCACCTACTCTCAAGCTTCCAGTGCATGCACAGCATACACAATGACCTGTCAGGCCAGGACACACTGTACAGACTATGCCAGAAGTGGCCAGAAGTATCCTAACTGATATTTTCTGAGGTCCTCTATAGCACGGCACCGGTGATGCCATGGAGCTGAATTTTGCAACCATACCATTTTAAAACCATTGGTTTGCCTCCAAGAGCCCTTGTAGGCAAGTTGACACTGCAGTGAAATCGCTCCATTCACGGATTCCCCTGTTATGCTGGGAATAGTGAGAGTGACTGCCCATTAAAGTTGCTCTGACTAAGGAATTTTGTATGGAGTTAGAGCACTGGAATTGGGCAGGCAGAGACCATAAGTGTATAATATGTAGGAGCAGAAGTAGGCCATTCGGCCCATCGAGTCTGCTCTGCCATTCAATGAAATCATAACTGATCAGATATAATCCTCAATTCTACTTTCCCATCTTATCCCCATGACCCTTGATCCCCTTACTGATTAAAACTCTGTCTATCTCAGCCTTGAACATACTTAATGACCCAACCTCGACAGCTCTCTGCGGTAAAGAATTCCACAGATTCACTATCTTGTGAGAGCAGAAATTCCTCCTCATCTCTCTCTTGAATAGGTGACCCCTTACTCTGAGATTATGCCTTCTGGTCCTAGACTGTCCCACAAAGGGAAACAACCTCTCAGCATCTATCCTGTCAAGCCTCCTGAGAATCCTATATATTTCAGCATGTCCCATACGCCACTTCAGGCATACCACTCTGCATTAGATCCACCTCTCCAAGGCCTTTCTGAATTTCAAAGCTTTGCTTTGACTTCTGTTTGGGTTTCTGTAAAATTTGTTTAAATTTTACTGGAAGTGTTGCAGACGGAGGCAAAGACTCTACGAGATGCCAGGCTGACAGGGTGCAACTCACTTTATTCCACACTAGTCACAATAACAGGGTCTCCTTCCCCGAACTGCTTCCAGGTCTGGGTTTATATTCCACCCCCTAGTTACCTCAGTAGCTCATTCTCAGGCATTTAGGAGGGGAAGGGGATGTTTTCATAGAATTTACAGTGCAGATGGAGGCCATTTGGCCCATCGAGTCTGCACCGGCTCTTGGAAAGAGCACCCCACCCAAGCCCACACCATCCCCACACCCTACTAACCCCACCCAACACTAAGGGCAATTTTGGACATTAAGGGCAATTTTGGACATTAAGGGCAATTTATCATGGCCAATCCACCTAACCTGCACATCTTTGGACTGTGGGAGGAAACCGGAGAACCCGGAGAAAACCCACGCAGACACGGGGAGAACGTGCAGACTCCGCACAGATAGTGACCCAAGCCGGGAATCGAACCTGGGACCCTGGAGCTGTGAAGCAATTATGCTAACCACTATGCTGCCGTGCTGCCCCTATTAAACAAATAGAACAGAATAGAATAGAATAGTTCAGCTCTGTCCCCGTAGTGGTGGTCGTAACAGAAAGTATTAACAGTGCAAAGCTAAATAAATTGTGGATACCTTAAGATGCACTATCAATCATTTTCTTTTATTTTTGATAATTTTTATTACATAAAAATAAGTAACATACTGATTATACTTCAAAACTTAGTTTCCCAGTGACATTTTGAAACTTCAGGGCCATTATGCAGAAAACGTTGGTTGCTTGTGAGCAATTACAAGGAAGTGGCTTAATCCAGAGCTTCAGATGATGTCACGAACAGTGAGAGCAAAGGTCAAGTGATTGATAACTGTAATCTTAAATCCCTGATCAGATTACAGCCTTAACTTCTCGCCATGATTTTTTTTAATATAATGTGCATGATTTTAATTGTACATGGGGCTTTTATGACATTTTGGTAATGCTGTTATGCTGGCAGTAGCACTGAATGCTGATTGCTACTGCCAGTGACTCAGCATCCAGCAATCATGTCATCCTGCATAACATGAGGACACCACGGCCCTCTGAAAATGAGCGTGGGCTCCTGTAACGACCCTATTCATCCTGTCCCGCAGGATGGTTGTTTGTGGATGAACAAGTGAAAGAACTTACTCAGGTAAATTTAAATTTAAGTTTATAATTCTCCAAGCTGCCAGGCCCAAGCAAAGGGCTCACAAATGCAGGTTTTGGCTGGAGTATTTCTTTCAACAAACCTTTAGGGGGGGGGAAATGATTGGATAAAAACATTATGTACACACATGTGAACAGACATAGTTAAAAGCACTTTTGGTTTCAGGAAACATTACATTGCAAAAATAAAGTCTCAATCTGAAGAAACTGGTAAAAAAGATCAGAGCTGTCCAACTAATCACAAGTTGAGGGGAGTTTAAGGGGAGGCAGTCGCGTAGTGGTATTGGCATTGGGCTAGTAATCCAGAGACCGAGCGGGACCTTGGTTTGAATCCCACTGGGGCAGATGGTGGCATTTGAAGTCAATAAAAATCTGGAATTAAAAATCTACTGACAATCATGAAGCCCATTGCCACTGTCGTGAACAAACATCAAGTTCACTGATGTACTCTCCTTCCAGGCCCTCGTCACGGCGGCACTCCAATCCTCACCCAAGAAACACTCCAGCAGCCCAGTGGTGATAGCCACCCTCCAGCCCTGGAACTAACTACGGCAGCAATTTGGCCAGATCAAAATGTCGGACAAAGCTCCCATCTGCAAAAACCATAGGTTCACAACAGTGCTGACTGACGCCACCTTCAAAAAGTGGGGACAGGGCGGAAGGACACTGACAGTTAAGGACCCATATACAGACGGCAGGATCGCAACATTGGACAAACTGACTGAGAAATTCCAGCTAGCCAGGGGGAACGAGCTAAGGTACCGGCAACTCAAAAACAACGGGATAGAGGGGGATGTAAAAGGGGAGGCGGAGTTGCGCTACTGGTTCGGGAGAATATCACAGCTGTACTGCGGGAGGACACCTCAGGGGGCAGTGAGGCTATATGGGTAGAGATCAGGAATAAGAAGGGTGCAGTCACAATGTTGGGGGTTTACTACAGGCCTCCCAACAGCCAGCGGGAGATAGAGGAGCAGATAGGTAGACAGATTTTGGAAAAGAGTAAAAACAACAGGGTTGTGGTGATGGGAGACTTCAACTTCCCCAATATTGACTGGGACTCACTTAGTGCCAGGGGCTTAGACGGGGCGGAGTTTGTAAGGAGCATCCAGGAGGGCGTCTTAAAACAATATGTAGACAGTCCAACTAGGGAAGGGGCGGTACTGGACCTGGTATTGGGGAATGAGACCGGCCAGGTGGTAAATGTTTCAGTAGGGGAGCATTTCTGTAACAGTGACCACAATTCAGTAAGTTTTAAAGTACTGGTGGACAAGGATAAGAGTGGTCCTAGGATGAATGTGCTAAATTGGGGGAAGGCTAATTATAACAATATTAGGCGGGAACTGAAGAACATAGATTGGGGGCGGATGTTTGAGGGCAAATCAACATCTAACATGTGGGAGGCTTTCAAGTGTCAGTTGAAAGGAATTCAGGACCGGCATGTTCCTGTGAGGAAGAAGGATAAATACGGCAATTTTCGGGAACCCTGGATAACGAGAGATATTGTAGGCCTCGTCAAAAAGAAAAAGGAGGCATTTGTCAGGGCTAAAAGGCTGGGAACAGACGAAGCCTGCGTGGAATATAAGGAAAGTAGGAAGGAACTTAAGCAAGGAGTCAGGAGGGCTAGAAGGGGTCACGAAAAGTCATTGGCAAATAGGGTTAAGGAAAATCCCAAGGCTTTTTACACGTACATAAAAAGCAAGAGGGTAGCCAGGGAAAGGGTTGGCCCACTGAAGGATAGGCAAGGGAATCTATGCGTGGAGCCAGAGGAAATGGGCAAGGTACTAAATTAATACTTTGCATCAGTATTCACCAAAGAGAAAGAATTGGTAGATGTTGAGTCTGGAGAAGGGTGTGTAGATAGCCTGGGTCACATTGAGATCCAAAAAGATGAGGTGTTGGGTGTCTTAAAAAATATTAAGGTAGATAAGTCCCCAGGGCCTGATGGGATCTACCCCAGAATACTGAAGGAGGCTGGAGAGGAAATTGCTGAGGCCTTGACAGAAATCTTTGGATCCTCACTGTCTTCAGGGGATGTCCCGGAGGACTGGAGAATAGCCAATGTTGTTC
Source organism: Scyliorhinus torazame (assembly GCF_047496885.1). Classification (NCBI taxonomy): domain Eukaryota; kingdom Metazoa; phylum Chordata; class Chondrichthyes; order Carcharhiniformes; family Scyliorhinidae; genus Scyliorhinus; species Scyliorhinus torazame. Next base: position 55,016,839 of record NC_092720.1, on the reverse strand, counting down.
CTCTGTTTAAGAAGGGTAGCAAGGATAATCCAGGGAACTACAGGCCAGTGAGCCTTACTTCAGTGGCAGGGAAATTACTGGAGAGAATTCTTCGAGACAGGATCTACTCCCATTTGGAAGCAAATGGACGTATTAGTGAGAGGTAGCATGGTTTTGTGAAGGGGAGGTCATGTCTCACTAACTTGATAGAGTTTTTCGAGGAGGTCACTAAGATGATTGATGCAGGTAGGGCAGTGGATGTTGTCTATATGGACTTCAGTAAGGCCTTTGACAAGGTCCCTCATGTTAGACTAGTACAAAAGGTGAAGTCACACGGGATCAGGGATGAGCTGGCAAGGTGGATACAGAACTGGCTAGGTCATAGAAGGCAGAGGGTAGCAATGGAAGGATGCTTTTCTAATTGGAGGGCTGTGACCAGTGGTGTTCCACAGCGATCAGTTCTGGGACCCTTGCTCTTTGTAGTATATATAAATGATTTGGAGGAAGATGTAACTGGTCTGATTAGTAAGGTTGCAGACTGCACAAAGGTTGGTGGAATTGCGGATAGCGATGAGGACTGTCGGAGGATACAGCAGGATTTAGATTGTTTGGAGACTTGGGCGGAGAGATGGCAGATGGAGTTTAATCCGGACAAATGTGAGGTAATGCATTTTGGAAGGTCTAATGCAGGTAGGGAATATACAGTGAATGGTAGAACCCTCAAGAGTATTGAAAGTCAAAGAGATCTAGGAGTACAGGTCCACAGGTCATTGAAAGGGGCAACACAGTTGGAGAAGGTAGTCAAGAAGGCATACGGCATGCTTGCCTTCATTGGCCGGGGCATTGAGTATAAGAATTGGCAAGTCATGTTGCAGCTGTATAGAACCTTAGTTAGGCCACACTTGGAGTATAGTGTTCAATTCTGGTCGCCACACTACCAGAAGGATGTGGAGGCTTTAGAGAGGGTGCAGAAGAGATTTACCAGAATGTTGCCTGGTATGGAGGGCATTAGCTATGAGGAGCGGTTGAGTAAACTCGGTTTGTTCTCACTGGAACGAAGGAGGTTGAGGGGAGACCTGATAGAGGTCTACAAAATTATGAGGGGCATAGACAGAGTGGATAGTCAGAGGCTTTTCCCCAGGGTAGGGGGTCAATTACTAGGGGGCATAGGTTTAAGGTGAGAGGGGCAAGGTTTAGAGTAGATGTACGAGGCAAGTTTTTTACGCAGAGGGTAGTGGTTGCCTGGAACTCGCTACCGGAGGAGGTGGTGGAAGCAGGGACGATAGTGACATTTAAGGGGCATCTTGACAAATACATGAATAGGATGGGAATAGAGGGATACGGACCCAGGAAGTGTAGAAGATTGTAGTTTAGTCGGGCAGCATGGTCGGCACGGGCTTGGAGGGCCGAAGGGCCTGTTCCTGTGCTGTACATTTCTTTGTTCTTTGTTGTTCTTTGTTCCTACGAAAGGAGACAAGGACGTATCCACAACCGCCACGACAGACATTACTGGAAGAGTTACTGGACGCAAGCATCCTAGATAAAGAAAACTGTATGACATGTATGAGCGACTGGTAGAAAGGGCCGACACCGTACTGGATACAACAAGAAAGAAATGGGAGGAAGACTTGGGGATTGAAATAGGGTGGGGAGTCTGGAGCGAGTCTGGAGGGTGAACTCCACCTCCACGTGCGCAAGGCTCAACCTGACGCAACTAAAATTGGTACATAGAGCCCACTTAACAAGAACCCATATGAGTAGGTTCTTCTCGGAGGTGGAGGATAGATGTGAACGGTGCCAAGGAGTCCCGGCCAACCACGTCCACATGTTGCAGTCTTGCCCCAGACCTGCGGGGTACTGGACCGCCTTCTTTGAGGCAATGTCCAAAGTGGTGAGGATGAGGATGGAGCCATGCCCGAAAGTGACAGTCTTCGGGGTATCAGACCAGCCAGATCTATTCCTGGGGAGGAGGACGGACGCCCTTGCCTTTGCCTCCCTGATTGCCAGCCGTAGAATCCTGGTCAGTTGGCGGTCGGCAGCACCACCCAAAGTTGCAGACTGACTACCTCTCAGAATCTCTCCAAATGGAGAAAATCAAATTTGCCATCCGAGGGTCAGACGACGGCTTCCACAGAACGTGGGAGCCATTCACCCAATTATTCCGGGACCTGTTCGTGGCCAACGAACAAGCAGAAGAATAGCCAGGTAGCTAAGAATCAGGGGAAAGTAGCCAAGGCGGGGGAGGCAGGGATATACCGGGGGGGGGGGGGGCAGCTAAGGCAAACCACAGGAGAAGGGAAGGGGCGAAGGGGGGGAAGAGGGGGAAGAGGGAAGAGGAAGGAGACAGGGATCAATGGAGGGGAACCAGAGAGGGGGGGAGGCAAGGGAATGAGAGCCGGAAGGAGAGCATGGGAAATGATAACAAACTTGGCAACCAAGGAACAGAGAGCAAGGAAAATATGGGCGAAAGAGGGGACGAACGGCCGAAGTGGAGGTGAACGTGAGACGACAACGGCAGCGAAAACCGTCCAGGAGAAGCCATTCGCGTATTGCCCTCTCTGTATTGGACATAACCAATGCAATTGTTTCTCTGGCACTCAAATGTATATGTACCTCCCAGTTCCATACTCCCGGTAAACATACTTTGTTCAAAAACCCAATAAAAAACATTTATAAAAAAAAGGTTCACTGATGTCCTTTAGGAGAAGGAAATCTGTCTTCCTTCCTGGTCTGCCCTACACGTGACTCCGGACCCAATAGCAATATGTTTGACTCGTAAATGCCCCTCAGGGATGGGGCAATAAATGCCGGCTCAGGCAGGAACGCCCACATCCCATGAACGACTAAAAAAAAATCTGAAGGGAGAGCAGCTTCTTGATTTTCGCGAAATAAACTTAGATATTTATAAATTAAATAGGGAGACTCATGTTCTGCAGTTGTCAGATAATTTAGCAAAAGCTGTTTGACATTTACCAGGAATATGTGTGTGCAGAAAGATAACGTTAGGGAGATCCCACACAGATAAAATATGAATGGCTCTTTTTATCCATTAGCAAATAACATTTTGAATAGTTGTTTTCTGTGCAGATTTAGCAGCCTGCCAATTCAAATCATCTTCAGATGCATGCTACTTGGAAAGCTTTGCAGGAGTATCCAAAAATACATCTGAATATTTACAGGTGTGCAGAAAGGACACATGGGGGATTAGCTGTTCTCCAGGAAGCTCAGTAATGACCTGAAATTTGACGCCTTTGGCGAACTTATAATTCACTTATTGTTTCTGCCAGTGTCTGAAACTGGCTTTGCTCCAGCAATTACATGAGTTGTCTCTACTCTCCTCGATGGCTAGCACCTGACTTCAAATTCTAATTAAACACACAAGGCAGATTTTAATCATGAATTGTACTCTGCGACTTTTGCAATTCAGGTTCAAAGTCACTAAAATAGCTTCATAGTTATCTCCAGAATCCAGAGAAAAATAAAGCAGATTTTTGCCTAAGATGTGGCCTTCTTTAATTTTATCACATTACACGAGGAGTTCAAATTTAACTCCGCTTTCATAGAAGGTGCTCGAACATATCTCAAAACAATAGTTGCAATCAGCCGTTTGTCTCCCTAATTGGGGGGATGGGGGAAGGGGGGGGGGGCAGTGCAAGGCATTCAATTTAAATACAAACATCTTACAACATTGGTTTTTATGCACCAATTTTCCAGACCAGCAAGTTTCTGTGGACAGTGGAGGAGGCAAAAAAAATCAAATAAGAATACCATGTGATCATCCTTTGGATCATGCAACGATTTGCCAGATTTTGTTTATTCACGGAGAGATCTATGCTTAAAAATGGTAGTAAAATCCATCGTATTTCATGGTTACTGCTCAATCATTTTTCAATTTAATCAATTTGACTGGCAGTTGAAAGTCCAAGTCACAGTCTAGTCCAGCGTTATTTTGCCACCTTCTGAAGTTGAACAGGATCACCTGAGGATCTCACCGAAGAAAAAATAGCTTAGTTTTTGTCCAGCTGCTTCAAATGGATGTGATGTTCAACGTGGTTTAGTAGTTTCTCAGTTTTATAGTATTGTAAACTATAGCAAAGTCAAGTGAATTCTTTGTTTGATCCTTGGACAGATACAAATAAACCGAGTTATCTATGCAAGCCAATGAACTCTTTGCGAGAGTCAAGGATCAGATCTGAGGTAGTTGATTACACTGAACCTAAAGGGATTTTCTTCATGCAGTCATGGGAGGTGGAAATCACCTGATGCCTATTCCTAATTGATCTTGATAAGGATGGTGAGCTACCTTCTTGAAGTGCTGCAGTCCATGTGGTGTGGGTACACTCACAGTGCTGCTATGGACAGAGTTCCAGGTTTTTGACAACGGAACAGAGATATAGTTCCAACAGAAAATAATGGAGGCTATCCTCAGTGGGACTTCACCCCCCACGAGAACTGTGCAATGGGCATTCCTGCTGGATAAATGCCTCTGCATTAGATGAAGAAAGGGTCAAGTAGGTTCTTCCCTCATGGTAATTCTTTCACCATCTGTCTCAAGGCCAATATGGCAACAATGCCCTTGGCCAGCTTGGTCAGTAGTGGTACTATCAAAGCACTCTTGGTGATGGGCACTGAAGTTCCCCATCCAGAGTAAATTTGGTGCCTTTGTTACCCTCAGTGCCTCTCACAAGTGCTGTTCAACATGGAGGAGTACGGATTCATCAGCTGAGGGAGGATTGGATTAAATATTGTTTATTGTCACGTGTACCGAGGTACAGTGAAAAGTATTTCTCTACGAGCTTCTCAACAGATCATTAAGTACTTGAAAAGAAAAGGAAATAAAAGAAAATACAGAATAGGGCAACACAGGGTACACAATGTAACGATATAACACCGGCATCGGATGAAACATACAGGGGTGTAGTGTTGATGAGGTCAGTCCATAAGAGGGTCGTTTAGGAGTCTGGTAACAGTGGGGAAGAAACTGTTTTTGAGTCTGTTTGTGCGTGATCCCAGACTTTTGTATCTCCTGCCCGATGAAAGAAGTTGGAAGAGTGAGTAAGCTGGGTGGGAGGGATCTTTGATTATGCTGCCCGCTTTCCCCAGGCAGCTGGAGGTGTAAATGGAGTCAATGGATGGGAGGCGGGTTTGTGTGATGGACTGGGCTGTATTCACAACTCTCGGAAGTTTCTTGCAGTCTTGGGCCGAGCAGTTGCCATACCAAGCTGCGATGCAGCCAAATAGGATGCTTTCTTTGGTGCATCTGTAAAAGTTGGTAAGCGTTAATGTGGACATGCCGAATTTCCTTAGTTTCCTGAGGAAGTATAGGCGCTGTTGTGCTTTCTTGGTGGTAGCGTCAACGTGGATGGACCAGGACAGATCTTTGGAGATGTACACCCCTAGGAATTTGAAACTGCTAACCATCTCCACCTCGGCCCCGTTGATGCTGACAGGGGTGTGTACAGTACTTTGCTTTCTGAAGTCAATGACCAGCTCTTTAGTTTGGCTTGCATTGAGGGATAGATTGTTGTCGCTACACCACTCCACTAGGTTCTCAATCTCCCTCCTGTATTCTGACTCGTCATTATTCGAGTTCCGGCCCACTATGGTCGTATCGTCAGCAAACTTGTAGATGGAGTTGGAACCAAATTTTGCCACGCAGTCGTGTGTGTACAGGGAGTAGAGTAGGGGGCTAAGTACGCAGCCTTGCGGGGTCCCGGTATCGAGGACTATTGTGGAGGAGGTGTTGTTGTTTATTCTTACTGATTGTGGTCTGTGGGTTAGAAAGTCGAGTATCCAGTTGCAGAGTGAGGAGCCAAGTCCTAGGTTTTGGGGCTTTGATATGAGCTTGGCTGGGATTATGGTGTTGAAGACGGAGCTGTAGTCAATAAATAGGAGTCTGATGTAGCAGTTCTTGTTGTCGAGATGCTCTAGGGATGAGTGTAGGGCCAGGGAGATTGCATCTGCTGTGGACTGGTTGCGGCGGTATGCGAATTGCAGTTGATCATTCTGGAGGGGGAGGGTGATCAGCCAGCTGTCGTGGTGCATATAGGCACCAACGATATAGGTAAAAAACGGGATGAGGTCCTACAAGCTGAATTTAGGGAGTTAGGAGTTAAACTAAAAAGTAGGACCTCAAAGGTAGTAATCTCAGGATTGCTACCAGTGCCACGTGATAGTCAGAGTAGGAATGACAGGATAGCTAGGATGAATACGTGGCTTGAGAGATGGTGCAAGAGGGAGGGTTTCAAATTCCTGGGACATTGGGACCGGTTCTGGGGGAGGTGGGACCTGTACAAATCGGACGGTCTGCATCTGGGTGGGACCGGAACCAATGTTCTCGGGGGTGTGTTTGCTAGTGCAGTTGGGGAGGGTTTAAACTAATGTGGCAGGGGGATGGGAACCGATGTAGGAAGTCAGTGGGGACAGAAACAAAAGGCAGGAAGGGAGAGTGTGTAAAGCATGACCTGAGAAAGCAGGGCAGAGAGCAAGGAAGGTCTACATTAAACTGCATTTATTTCAATGCAAGGGGCCTGACGGGCAAAGCGGATGAACTCAGGGCATGGACGGGCACATGGGACTGGGATATTATAGCTATGACTGAAACATGGCTAAGGGAGGGGCAGGACTGGCAGCTCAATGTTCCGGGGTACAGATGCTATAGAAAGGATAGAACAGGAGGTAAGAGAGGAGGGGGAGTGGCGTTTTTGATTAGGGAGAACATCACGGCAGTACTTAGAGGGGATATATCCGAGGGTTCGCCCACTGAGTCTATATGGGTGGAACTGAAAAATAAGAAGGGAGAGATCACCTTGGTAGGACTGTACTACAGGCCCCCAAATAGTCAGCGGGAAATTGAGGAGCAAATATGTAAGGAGATTACAGATAGCTGCAAGAATAATAGGGTGGTAGTAGTAGGGGACTTTAACTTTCCCAACATTGACTGGGACAGCCAGAGCATTAGGGGCTTGGATGGAGGGAAATTTGTTGAGTGTATTCAGGAGGAATTTCTCATTCAGTATGTGGATGGACCGACTAGAGAGGGGGCAAAACTTGACCTCGTCTTGGGAAATAAGGAAGGGCAAGTGACAGAAGTGCTAGTGAGGGATCACTTTGGGACAAGTGACCATAACTCCATTAGTTTTAAGATAGCTATGGAGAATGATAGGTCTGGCCCAAGAGTTAAAATTCTTAATTGGGGCAAGGCCAATTTTGATGGTATCAGACAGGAACTTGCAGAGGTAGATTGGGGGAGACTGTTGGCAGGCAAAGGGACGGCTGGTAAATGGGAGGCTTTTAAAAATGTATTAACCAGGGTGCAGGGTAAGCACATTCCCTTTAGAGTGAAGGGTAAGGCTGGTAGAAGTAGGGAACCCTGGATGACTCGAGATATTGAGACTCTGGTCAAAAAGAAGAAGGAGGCATATGACGTACATAAGCAACTGGGATCAAGTGGATCCCTTGAAGAGTATAGAGATTGTCGAAATAGAGTTAAGAGGGAAATCAGGAGGGCAAAAAGGGGACATGAAATTGCTTTGGCAAATAATGCAAGGGAGAATCCAAAGAGATTCTACAAATACATAAAGGGGACCAAGAAGAGTAACTAGGGACAGAGTAGGGCCTCTTAAGGATCAACAAGGGCATCTATGTGCAGAGCCACAAGAGTTGGGTGAGATCCTGAATGAATATTTCTCATCGGTATTCACGGTGGAGAAAGGCATGGATGTTAGGAAACTAAGGGAAATAAATAGTGATGTCTTGAGAAGTGTGCATATTACAGAGGAGGAGGTGCTGGAAGTCTTAAAGCGCATCAAGGTAGATAAATCCCCGGGACCTGATGAAATGTATCCCAGGGTGTTGTGGGAGGCTAGGGAGGAAATTGCGGGCCCCCGAACAGAGATATTTGAATCATCGGCAGCCACAGGTGAGGTGCCTGAAGATTGGAGAGTGGCGAATGTTGTGCCCTTGTTTAAGAAGGGCAGCAGGGAAAAGCCTGGGAACTACAGACCGGTGAGCCTAACGTCTGTAGTAGGTAAGTTGCTAGAAGGTATTCTGAGAGACAGGATCTACAAGCATTTAGAGAGGCAAGGACTGATTCGGGGCAGTCAGCATGGCTTTGTGAGTGGAAAATCATGTCTCACAAATTTGATTGAGTTTTTTGAGGGGGTGACCAAGAAGGTAGATGAGGGCAGTGCAGTAGACGTTGTCTACATGGACTTTAGCAAAGCCTTTGACAAGGTACCGCATGGTAGGTTGTTGCAGAAGGTTAAAGCTCACGGGATCCAGGGTGAGGTTGCCAATTGGATTCAAAATTGGCTGGACAACAGAAGGCAGAGGGTGGTTGTAGAGGGTTGTTTTTCAAACTGGAGGCCTGTGACCAGTGGTGTGCCTCAGGGATCGGTGCTGGGTCCACTGTTATTTGTGATTTATATTAATGATTTGGATGAGAATTTAGGAGGCATGGATAGTGAAGAAGGTTATCTAGGATTGCAACGGGATCTTGATCAATTAGGCCAGTGGGCCGACGAATGGCAGATGGAGTTTAATTTAGATAAATGTGAGGTGATGCATTTTGGCAGATCGAATCAGGCCAGGACCTACTCAGTTAATGGTATGGCGTTGGGGAGAGTTATAGAACAAAGAGATCTAGGAGTACAGGTTCATAGCTCCTTGAAGGTGGAGTCGCAGGTGGACAGGGTGGTGAAGAAGGCATTCGGCATGCTTGGTTTCATTGGTCAGAACATTGAATACAGGAGTTGGGACGTCTTGTTGAAGTTGTACAAGACATTGGTACGGCCACACTTGGAATACTGTGTGCAGTTCTGGTCACCCTATTATAGGAAGGATATTATTAAACTGGAAAGAGTGCAGAAAAGATTTACTAGGATGTTGCCGGGACTTGATGGTTTGAGTTATAAGGAGAGGCTGGATAGACTGGGACTTTTTTCCTTGGAGCGTAGGCGGCTTAGGGGTGATCTTATAGAGGTCTATAAAATAATGAGGGGCATAGATAAGGTAGATAGTCAACATCTTTTCCCAAAGGTAGGGGAGTCTAAAACTAGAGGGCATAGGTTTAAGGTGAGAGGGGAGAGATTCAGAAGGGCCCAGAGGGGCAATTTCTTCACTCAGAGGGTAGTGAGTGTCTGGAATGGGCTGCCAGAGGTAGTAGTAGAGGCGGGTACAATTGTGTCTTTTAAAAAACATTTAGATAGTTACATGGGTAAGATGGGTATAGAGGGTTATGGGCCAAGTGCGGGCAACTGGGACTAGCTTAATGGTAAAAACTGGGCGGCATGGACTGGTTGGGCCGAAGGGCCTGTTTCCATGCTGTAAACTTCTATGATTCTATGATTCTATGATTCTATCAAGGCGTTCTGGGAGTATGGCGGTGATGCGCTTCATGACCAACCTCTCGAAGCACTTCATTACGACTGAAGTCAGGACCACCGGATGGTAGTCATTGAGGCACGTTGCCTGGACAGGTGGTGGTTTTATGCACTGGCATGAAACTTCATCGGATCTGGAGTGAATATTGATGGTTATCAGGGCCATTCCCTGTAAACTCCTTAGCAATGTTCCACTACTTCCAGTAGGTTTGCCTTTCTAGTGGAACACAACATACCCAGGATTGGTGATGGAGTCTGGGTTGTTGCCTGATAGGTTTGATTCTGTGAGTATGGCTATGTCAGGCTGTTGCTTGAATAGTCCATGGGACATTTCTCCCAATTTTTGCAAAAGTCCCCAAATGTCAATGAGGAGGACTTTTCAGGGTCAGCTGGATTGAGTGCACCTTTGTCATGTTCAATGCCTAAACTGATGCCAGGTGAGTTTTATCCTGATTAGATTTGATACAATTGAATGAGTTACTAGGCCATTTCAAAGGACAGTTAAGAGCAAAACCACAGTGCTGTGGGTCTGGAGTCACATATAGACAAGAACAAGTGAGGACAGTAGAATTCCTTTCCTAACATACATTAATGATCCAGGTCATTTTTACAACAGTCGGTAGTTTCATGATCATCAACCAAACTTAACACAGGGAGAACGTACAAGAACTAGGAGCAGGGGTACCACATGGCCCTTCGAGCTTGCTCCGCCATTCAATACGCTTATGACTGATCTTGGGTTTCAGCTCCACTTTGCCACTTGCTCCAGGGAGATGAAGACCAAACATCTGTCTATCCCAGCCTTAAATGTATTCAATGATGAGGCATACACAACCCTATGGGGCACCGAATTCCAACCCTTGGAGTGAAGCAATTTCCCCTCATCTCAGTCCTAAATGATCGGCCCCTGATCCTGAGACTGTGCATCCACGTTTGAAATTCCACAACCAATGGGAACGATCTCTCAGTGTTCGCCCCATCAATCCCCTTCATAATTGTGTTCATTTCAATGAGATCACCTCTCATTCGTCTAAACTCCAGAGAAACTAGCCCCAATTTACTCAGCCTCGCACCATAGGATAACCCCCTTATCCCATTGATCAATTTGGTAAACTTCCTTTGTACCGCCTCCAATGCAAGTAAATGTGGAGACCCAAAAGGCACACAGTATTCCAGATGTGGTCTCACCAGAACTCTACTACGGACGCAAGACTTTTTTATTCCTGTACTCCAATCCCCTTTGCAGTAAAGGCCAACATGCCATTTGCCGTCCCAATTGCTTGCTGCACCTGGATGTTAACTTTTTGCATTGCTTGTAAGAGTATACCCGAGTTTCTTTGAATATCTACACTTACAAGTTTCACACCTTTAAAAAAATACTCTTTTGACCAGTTAACAACTTCACACTTCTCTACATTATAACCTGTTTGCCATCTTGTTGTTCACTCACTTAATCTGTCTGTATCTCTTTGCTGCCTCTCTCCGTCCTCTCCACAGCTTACCATGTAAGCAAGCTTTGTATTATCATCAAATTTAGATACATCACTCTCTGGAGGGGGGGGGTTTCAACCGGCATTCATCCCGGGTGAAAATGGAGACATTAGAGGAAAATCACATGAGGCTGCGTTAACAAGAATCTCATTGCCAAGATCTCATTCTGAGATTTTCCCCGCCCCTCGCCAGTAGCACAACTAGTTTCCCACCCAAGAAAGGGCATGAACCTCATCTAAGTACATTTAATTAAGTCGAAATGTATTTAAAGGGCCTCCCCGCCATATGATCCTCCCAGGTATGGACCGCCCCCCTCGCTGACGTGCAAGGTTTACAACAGCTATTGCAAAATGGGAAGCTGCTGAGAGGAACATACTGGGGGCGCCATGGTTCATTATAGCCCCCGGGTGAGATGGACATACCCAGCAGGGGTATGCGGATGGTACATAGCAACTGGGGAATGCCCAGCAGGGGTATGTGGGCGGTACATAGCAACTGGGGCCCTTGTAAGATAAAAAAAAATTTTAAGTGTTAATTTTAGCTAGATATGTAGCAGTTCGAGGCAGGGCATTGGGGAGTGAACATCTCTCAACTCTGCCAGAAGAAAACTGGACGGTACAGGAGCTGCAGAAAGGCAGCAGGCTTCCTAGAGTACCAGTTCTGTCCAGATGACCAGAAAATTGGGACAGAAAGAATTTCTTAAGATAACTGAAGTTAAGAGAACAGAGACCAAGGTTTGTTCAGGAGAATTCAAGGAAGAGCAAACAAAGTGTTCTGAGTTTTAGAATCATGGAGTCCTGGAGTTTACAGTACAGCAGGAGGCCATTCGGCCCATCGAGTCTGCACCAGCCATGGTTTAAACCCATCCCTCCACTATATCCCTGTAATCCAGTAACCCCACCTAACCTTTTGGACAATAAGGGGCAATTTAGCATGGCCAATCCACCTAACCTGTTCATCTTTGGACTGTGGGAGGAAACCAGAGCACCCGAAGGAAATTCACGCAGACACAGGGAGGAAATGGAAACTCCACCCAGAAATCACCCAAGGCTGGAATTGAACCTGGGTCCCTGGAGCTGTGAGGCAGCAGTGCTAACCACTGTGACAGAGATAATTGCAGTAACCAGGGGCGTGATTTAATGGGAAAATTGCTAAGTGCGATTTTGGACGTGTTTGGCGGGGTGTTTCTCAATGGCTGCGTTGGCAAGATCACGGCCCATATTTAACAGCACTTAGTGCCAGAAATGAGCCCCTTTGTGCTTCTCGTCATTACTTGCTGTCTCACCATCCGATTCGCCAGGCTCTCAGCTCAGCGTCTCACCGCTAACAAGGGGGAGCTATTTTTAAGTGCTTTGTCAGCACTCACTCCCAGTCAACACATAAGCATGGCAAAGCCCAGACCTGTTCCTCGCTTTGGGGATACCAACCTGGCCAGGCTTTTTGATGCCATCAATGTGAGGCAGGACATCCTGTTTCCCCGAGGGGATCGGAGGACCAGCAGGGTCACCAATACTGCCTGAGAAGCAGTGGCAGCGACTGCCAGTGTGGGCAGCATGACCAGAAGGACCGCCATGCAATGTTGGAAGAAGACCAACTAGCTCCACTGAGCTGCAAAGATAAGTTATCACCTCTCTCCTGGCATCAGTTCTGCTTGCCAACCCTCAAATTCCAGAACCACCTCACCACAATTCACTGGCTGACACCTCGCACCCACATCCGATCTTCGTGCTTGATCCTCAGAACCTGCTGGCACCCACCGGCAGAACTCCTTCATTTCGAGGTACAGTGCCCACACATACCATCTACTATAGACCCCCCGACCCAACAAGCGTGCTGCTTACAATGCTCTCTCGTTATCCCCGCAGGAGAATATAGCCCATAATAAGCGGGAAAGGGCCCAGACCGGGGGAGGGGGCAGCGTACCTATGAGGAACGGGCCTGGAAATCGGAGGGTTGACCAAGGAGGGTGCAAATACCGACAGCGAGGCTGGCCTGCACCGCCGAGGTGACGGTCCACTGCCCATCACCCAGATGTCCTGCCCAAGTGAATTGTTCATGTCAGACAAAATGATCCTTCCCTCTCAATGACCATATGCTCATTGTCTTGCAAAATCTCCATCTGATGGGGCCGGGCCATCCAGAGTCGTTACCCCCTCCCCCTCCCTGCCAGCTAAGAACACCTCAGAGGAGAGCTCCAGGGAGGCCACCATCGAGGCATCACAGCTCTCACCTGCACCCTCCACCAGCGCAGAGAGACACACCTCGGTGGGCAACGTGAGTAGACAGGCTTCTGGGGCACAATCTGCTGAGCACCAAAACTGATGCTGATGCACCTCAGGTGGAGGCAGGAACTTGGAGGTCTGCTGGATCCCAGGGCACAGCTGGGCCCCAGTCAGATGCCAAGCCTCTGGACAAGGTTCTTCCAGATTTGATGCAGATGAAAGGACACAGCCATGAGATTCAGGAGGGGATGTCTGTCATGATATCCACATCAGCATATCATGGTGCAATCACACACACACTGATGGACAGGCAGTTGGACCAATCAGCACACACATAACATTGCAGCCAATCACCAGTGAGAGCACACACACTATAAAACAGGGAACACCACAGATCCCGCTCATTCTACCAGGAAATAGCTCAGAGCACAGAGCTCACAGCGCGCCACTCAGACATAGACCATGTGCTGAGTGCCTCACTAAGATAGTGATAGGGCTGGGTCCACAGGTTAGCTGGTGAAGCACGTACCCAAGCCAGCAGTTAGTTATAACCGTTGATTAGACAATAAAACAGAGTTGTACCATCTACAGCCGTGTTGGATCATTTGTGCAGCAGAACACCCAACATGACATGATACCAGTAGTGGAAGCTAACCAGCGACTGTGAGACCTACCTGCACCCTTTCAGAAATCCGCCATCCTGCTCCATGGAAACCATCAGCCCACCGCAGCCGCTCCGAATCGCTGGAAATCTTGGCGTCAACTGGAAGCTGTTTAAACAGCGCTTCCAGCTCTTCCTCGAAGCCACAGACAGGGAGAATGCATCGGACACCAGGAGATCGTCCTCCTCCTCTCCACGGCGGGGCAACACGCCATCCACATCTATAACTCCCTGGCATTCGCGGAAGGCGAGGACAAAACAAAATATAAGACGGTGCTTCTCAAGTTCGATGAACACTTCAGCATAGAAGTCAATGAGAGCTTTGAGAGGTACCTATTCCAGCAGCGCCTGCAGGGTAAGAATGAGCCTTTCCAATCTTACTTGACACACCTCCGTATCCTCGCACTTGTCCTGCGGCTATGAGGCCACCTCCGACTCCATGATACGGGATCAGATAGTTTTTGGGGTCATCTCAGACACCCTACGCCAGCAGCTCCTAAAAATAAAGCACCTCACCCTAGCGACTGCCATCGAGACCTGCGTCCTCCATGAGAACGCGACCAGCCGGTACTCCCAAATCCAGGCAGCCGAAACGGCACGGCACGGGTCCTACGAGGCAGAGCGGGTCCAGTCGATCAAGTTCCTCACGGCCCGCGGCCCGGACGAGGGCGGCCATTTTGCGCACTTTCCGAGGCCTCCCACGCTTGTACGCGCCAAAAGAATGAACGTTGACGCAGAGGGACGTGATGCGCAGGCGCGCTCTACGCAGGACCGCACCGTGCCTGCGCGGTGGCACAACGAATGCCATGCGGCAACTGTGGCTCCACCCACTTAAAACGGCAATGTCCTGCTAATGCGCGACAATGCCTCCGCTGTGGCAGGATGGGCCACTACGCTGCCTGCTGTCAAGCAGCTCAACCTGCCAACTCCCAACAATTCCGCCTGCCTCGCAGGGACGTGCGGGCGATTCAGCCCCCCTACACTGAGTCATATCCAGATGGTATGCAGACCAGCGATACCAAAGACAGGGAGCCCTTCCGCGTTGTGGTAATCCACAAGAACCGGATGTCCCCAAGTCGGAACCACCAGCCACTGCCAGTGCACAGCAGTGATCCGGCTGATGAGTGGTGTGCCACCCTAACGGTCAACCCGAATTCGTCGCCCACCTGAGAGACTTGACTTATGAGCCTGCTAGCACATTGGACTCACTGAATTGTTTTACAGCACTGTTAACGAGTTTCTTTTCTTGTTGTTTCATTGTTCCAGATGTTTTCTCTCGTCGTTTGCTGTTTGCATTTGTTCTGTTATTGGTACAACCTCGTTGTTCTGTTGCACCTGACACCTTCCTCTGTATATAGTTCAGCCTCATGTACATGTTGTAAATATTGAACACACATACTCAGGTGCACTCAGTACACATTTCTATTTATTAGCATGTAGGCACATATCCTTTGTGAAAGGGGGGGATTCATGATACCCACATCAGCATATCATGGTGCAATCACACACACACTGATGGACAGGCAGTTGGACCAACCAGCACACTCATAACATCGCAGCCAATCACCAGTGACAGCACACGCACTATAAAACAGGGAACACCACAGTTCCCGCTCATTCTACTAGGAGATAGCTCAGAGCACAGAGCTCACAGCGTGCCACTCAGACATAGTCCATGTGCTGAGTGCCTCACTAAGATAGTGATAGGGCTGGGTCCACAGGTTAGCTGGTGAAGCATGTACCCAAGCCAGCAGTTAGTTGTAACCGTTGATTAGACAATAAAACAGAGTTGTACCATCTACAGCCGTGTTGGATCATTTGTGCAGCAGAACACCCAACACGACAGTGTCAGCAACATTCCAGCGAGTGCATAGTCGATTGGAGGAGTCTCAAAAGTTACAGTCACAGGAAATGATGCTGCCAATGTGTGACACTGAGGCCAACACTGCTAGGCTGGTGACCACAGTGGAAAAACTGAAGCATGAAATGAAATGAAATGAAATGAAAATCGATTATTGTCACAAGTAGGCTTCAATTAAGTGACTGTGAAAAGCCCCTAGTCGCCACATTCTGGCGCCTGTTCGGGGAGGCTGTTACGGGAATTGAACCGTGCTGCTGGCCTGCCTTGGTCTGCTTTCAAAGCCAGCGATTTAGCCCTGTGCTAAACAGCCCCTATCGTCTTGAGTGGCAGTGTTCAGGAATTGCTCAGTCCATGACGACCATGGCTGAGGGTCTTCACATCATGTCCCAATTAATGAGCGACGTGTCCTAGATGCAGATGGGCATTGCTGCGGCACTGCAGAGCGTCGCCCAGTCACTGAGGACCATCACTGAGGGCATCACTGAGCATCTAATCTAAGGCCACAAGGCACAAAAGCAGCAGTCTGCCTCCTCCTCCGATGTATATCATGGGAAACAACCAGACACAGCAGTAGAGCAAGAAAGATCAAGAAGAGAGAGGATCACTGAATAAGCATGGTTGTGGGGGGGGGGGGGGGGGGGGGGGGGGGGGTGCATTGGAGGACACTTGGGCTGATGCTTCTAGAGTTCAGGCAAACTGTTCAGGCTTCAAGGTTTGTTTGAAATGCGATGCAATAATCATTGTATGAGACATGGCACGTATGCCCATGGGAAACCACTGGAGATTATTTTGTGTATGAAACGGTCAACAGTGCCAAAGATTTGAAAATAATCTACTTGACATTCCATATATCACACTAACCATTAAACAACAAGGAATCATCACCGTTCCATATTGGTATCAATGCAAAGCTATATTAGCTCATGTTCACAAAAAAAATCACAGTATCAACCATGCAGGTTCCTCAACAGAAAGGGAGGATAAACCTGAGAATGTCCAGAATTTTATCATAGAAATGATCTGTCGATCAATGTGTTACTTGTGCCGTGTATCAGTGCCATTCTCCATCCAGGAGCCACAGCTGTCCCACAGGACCAGATCTCACCGGAACCAAATCCTGGTATCCACATATTCCACTGGTGGTCCAGAAGCAGTTGATCATCCGTGACTTCCAGAGTGTTTAACCAGTGGTGATCGCCAGTTACATGGAGCACTCACCACATCAGCAACAAAAGCAACAGCAATCTACGAAAGCATTTCTTCAACAGCATCATCAGGTGGCCCATTTGGAACAATGTCACGCATCAGGTCTGGCTACAGAAAAGGAAGGAAACAGCAGCAGCAGCCTCCATTAACATGAAGCCACCAGCAGGAGCAAGCAGCAAACACAACCTGCAGCTATGAAGTGCTTTCACAACCAGCATAGCCGATTCCTCATTAGCAATGGGCTTCAACTGTGAAGCTAGAGGCTGCTCACAGTCAAAGGGAGTTAAAGTGACATTTAGCATCGATCCATGAGCAGGGCTCCATCTTGGAGGAGTTTGGTAGGATAGACAGGCAGCAGCTGTAGTTGTCCCTGGTATGTGTATCAGCAATATTTAAAGATGACTTGAAGGCCTTGCAGACAAAAAGCTACTCACCTCCTCAGTAACTCAGCAGGCATTGCTCTAGCTTCATGTTTTTAAAAAGGAGTACAAAACAACGCTCACGTGATTTCTCACTGAGAAGCCGGTTAATTCCCAGGAGGCCGTTCCATTCGACTTCAATCTCACTAATGAGATGGAAATGAATGGAAATTAGGGTTAATGATACGCTCATTATATTTGGCCGTGATCCGGAACTCGCCAAATGGAACGGGCGGTTAGATGGCAAACTGATTCGTGCCCAGCGGAAATCTTGATTTTGGCCTTCCCCGCTATTTAATCGGCGCATCCAGTTCTGCAGCGGCCACAATGCGATGGTTAAATCATGCCACAGATTTAAGGTGGAACAGCAGACTTCAGAGGTCTTGAAACGTTTGATGGCATTTTAATACAGTATGGGAATCAAGAGTTCAGGTAATTGTGAACAGTTTGTACCGTAGTCAAGACAAAAGATTCCTAAAGGGGTTGGTGCAAAATCATGTGCTGGATCCACGGTTAAAAGTGGAGTGCAAGCTGTGTGTAAAAAGTGTCAATTGGAAAACCTGGACTGGAAGAGAAGGTCTAATTATGAGAGAAGATTTTAAAGTGTGTTTTTGTGAGTGGAAATCATGGCTGATTTGTGGTTGTATCGATGATAAATCTTAGATGAGTTGATGTTTTTAGTTGAAGTGAAGGTCTTGTAAACAATGGTTTTACAGTAAGCTGTGAGGCTTCTTGTAGTTGAATTTCCAGTAGGTTGGTTCTTATGTGAACTTGAAGGTGGAACAGATTGGGGAGAGTCCTTCTCCCAATTTTACCATATTGATGTTCATTACCTTGGCTGCTTAGTTGACTGTGGCTGGTTTGATGGTTTTCTCTGCTTCTGCAAATCCGATTCTTGCTGTTTTAAAAAAACAGGTAACAAACATGACAGACTCAACTGAGTGAACTGTTACAGGTCCAAAGTCACTTTCCAAATAAGATAGTTAGCCAGTGTGATCGTGCATTCTGTCCAATGACTTTCACACCTTAGGGGTTTGAGACTAATGGCCAATGGGCGGGGTGGGGGGTGCGTGTGAAGAGAGGAGATGAATTACTCGCTCCCCGCACCCCCCACCCCCCCACTCCACCCCAGAAAGAAAGCCATTGTGCTTCATTACAGCTTACCCTGCAGCAATAATATGCAGTGGCAGGGAAAGGTTGGTGGGGCGTTCGGATTGTGCCCCTCATGTACCCTCTGGAGCTGCCGATCAGTTCGATTGGCCAACAGCTCCAGCTGCCCTGGCAGTGCCAAGAACTCATTCACGGGCACTGCCGGGATGGGAGATGCTCCAAAGAAGACCCGGTCAATCCCGGAATGGGCGAAGTCATTATTGGGCAGAAAAGATTTGGCCAGCTTATGGTGGGATTGGTGGATCAGGTGGGTAGGAGGAAAGGGGGGTGACGAATATCTTATGAGGGTTTCCCCTAATGAGCAAAGGGAATTCCCAAAGACAGTATCCCCCATTCATTTCCACCCTTTCAAAAATATTTTTACAAAAACGGCCTTCGCCCTCCCGCCCGACTGCCCACACCAACAGTATTATGGTGTGAGCAGTCTGTTATTGGGGTCAATTGGTTTGTTAACAAGCTTAATTGATCCTTAATTATTTATTTTTGTATGATGGGCATGCTGCCGATTTCAGCGTCCTCCTGCCATGTTTTGGGGTTGAACTTGAGGGTGGGCAGGAAGGTCGTGAGCTGGACACCTGACCTATTTTATATGCACCCTTACAGAAAAACGCCCAGCGGGAGCACATAAAATCCAGCCCAGTGTCTTTGTATTTGAATGACCCTTTCAATTTGAAATTGCCCTTTTGAATTAGTTTCAGGGAAAAATCATTAAGACAACATCAGTCTGTAAGATTCCTTTTGTTCCCTCTTGAGACGGGACAGTGTTTCAATCCATAAGAGAAGTCAGGTGATCCTTGCGCAGCCATTTTTCTGTAGCTTTTTGTGGTTTTTTAACAACATAAAATATTGACAGAGTTCATAAAATACTGGAACTTGACGGGACACACTTATTAGAAATGAACTATGGTTCCTAGAATCCAGGATATGATCAAGCAGGCAGTATCTCATCAGCACCAAAATTCAGATGTCTATGGTGCCATATGGCTTTTTCCTAAATACAAGAAAAACATAGTTATCTAATCATTGTGTTTAACAGAATACCAGAATTCTACCATAATCCCGGTTTAGCTGTGAGCTAAATGTGGAAACCTAACACCAAGATTATTGAAAAGTTTATTACATGCCAACTGTCATTAAATAGATTCAACTGCAGTGTGCTTGTATCATTGAGTCCAAATGCATGTTCTGTAAATTTTAATTTTAGTTTAAAGATCCAAAGCATAGATTAGTGTGATTCAATTATAGATAATTACTATGACATAGGACTTGCGGTTATAATGACAGTAAACCTGGTTGCTTTCACCATCATTCCTCTGTGAAACTGACAATGGTGCCTGGCATTCACACAAATGCAGTTAAACATTAAAATACAGAAATGGTTGTCGGTGATTTCCAATTCCTCTTCAGTATATGCTGTTGATGTTCTCACGGATGGAAATGAATGAGGATCACTGACTTGATGTGAACTTTCACTTTAGACACTGTTCTCACTGTAAAATCCTTGAAAACCTGTTGAATGCATCATAATTGGAGTTCTCATGGCACATCAAGCCCTAGTTCTTGCAGAACCACCCCTCTGGACCTGAAAAAGTAATTTTAAACTTGCTGAATGTCAATTTCTCAATTCCATGTTAAAGATGCCATGGATTTTTTAAATTTAGGTTATTTCACTTCCTACCTTAATCCTATGTCAGGGTGGAGATTGTATTGCTCCTGGATGTGTCAGACAAGATGGGCGGGTGAATTTAAATGTGTGGGAGACCAAAAATCAACTTTCTGATGGTTGGGTGAAACTAAACGTTTGAATGCAGGTCAAACTTGCCGATTACAAGCATCATGAAGGTGTTTTGCATGTACCTGCATGGTCTGCATGCTAATCACTAACTTCAGTAGTGGGGAAAATTCTCCAATCCATTATCGGGCTGAATGGCCTCCTTCGGCACTGTAAAATGTATGAAATTATCAAGGACTTTATAGTGAAGCATTTAGAAAACAATGGCAGGGTCAGACAGAGTCAGCAAGGATATATGAAAGGGAAATCATGCTTGACAAATCTATTAAAATCCTTTGAAGATGTAGTTAGTAGAGTTTGGGAGGAATGCCGGAGGTAATGAGGATTCTTAGGGAATTCAGGGACTTTTCGGGGTACAAGCTTAACATGGGGAAGAGCGAGCTGTTCGTGGTTCACCCAGGGGACCAGGAGAGGGGGATTGGCGATCTCCCACTAAAAAGGGCAGAGAGGAGCTTCAGGTACTTGGGGGTTCAGGTGGCCAGGAGCTGGGGGGCCCTGCATAGGCTTAATTTTACAAGGCTGGTGGAGCAAATGGAGGAGTTCAAGAGGTGGGACGCGTTGCCGCTGTCCTTGGCGGGTAGGGTGCAGTCAATCAAAATGACGGTGCTCCCAAGGTTTTTGTTCCTGTTCCAGTGCCTCCCCATGTTTATCCCGAAGGCTTTTTTTAGGCTGGTTAACAGGAGTATAATGGGGTTTGTGTGGGCGCGAGGGACTCCGAGGGTGAGAAGGATGTTCCTGGAGTGGAGTAGAGATAGGGGGCCTGGCGCTGCCCAACCTCTGTGGGTACTACTGGGCTGCCAATGCAACGATGGTGCGCAAGTGGGTGATGGAGGGGGAGGTGGCTGCATGGAAGAGGCTGGAGATGGCGTCTTGTGTGGGTACGAGTCTGGGGGCGCTGGCAACGGCGCCGCTGCCGCTCCCTCCAAGGAGGTATACCACGAGCCCGGTGGTGGCGGCTGCCCTCAAAATTTGGGGGCAGTGGAGGCGGCATAGGGGGGAAGTTGGGGCCTCGGCGTGGACCCCAATACGGGGCAACCACCGGTTCGCCCCAGGGAGAACAGGTGGAGGGTTTTTGGGGTGGCACATGGCAGGGATACGAAAGTTGGGGGACCTGTTTGTGGACGGGAAGTTCGCGAGCCTGGGTGAGCTGGAGGAGAAGTATGGGCTCCCCCCGGGGAACACCTTCAGGTACTTACAGGTAAGGGCGTTTGCCAGACGGCAGGTAGTGGAATTCCCGCGGCTACTGCCACACACAGTACAGGACAGAGTGCTCTCGGGGGGGTGGGTGGGAGTGGGGAAGATCTCGGAAACTTACCAGGTGATGCAGGAGGAGGAGGAAATGAAATGAAATGAAAATTGCTTATTGTCATGAGTAGGCTTCAAATGAAGTTACTGTGAAAAGCCCCTAGTCGCCACATTCCGGCGCCTGTTCGGGGAGGCTGTTATGGGAATTGAATCGTGCTGCTGGTTTGCCTTGGTCTGCTTTCAAAGCCAGCGATTTAGCCCTGTGCTAAACAGCCCCTGCTAGGCCTCGGTGGTGGAGGTGAAAGGTAAGTGGGAGGAGGAGTTGGGAGAGGAGATTGAGGAAGGGACGTGGGCAGATGCCCTAGGGAGGGTGAACTCTTCCTCATCGTGCATGAGGCTCAGCCTCATACAGTTTAAGGTGCTGCAGAGGGCACACATGAGCCGTTTTTTGGGGGGTGAGGACAGGTGTGTTAGGTGCTCAGGGAGCCCAGCAAATCACACCCATATGTTCTGGGCATGCCCAGCGCTGGAGGAATTTTGGAAGGGCATAGCGAGGACGGTGTCGAGGGTGGTAGGATCCAGGGTCAAATCGGGCTGGGGGCTCGCAATATTTGGGGTGGCAGAGGAGCCGGGAGTGCAGGAGGCGAAAGAGGCCGGAATTCTGGCCTTTGCGTCCCTGGTAGCCCGGCGAAGGATTCTTGTTCAGTGGAAGGATGCGAGGCCCCCAAGCGTGGAATCCTGGATCAGCGATATGGCGGGGTTCATTAAATTGGAGAGGGTGAAATTCGCCTTGAGAGGGTCGGTACAAGGGTTCTTTAGGCGGTGGCAACCGTTCTTAGACTTCCTGGCAGAACGGTAGACATTGGTCAATGGCATCAGCAACTCGGGGGGGGGGGGGTTACTTTATTTTTGTTTTTGTTATTTACACTGAAGGGTCTGGGGGGTGTATATACCTGGTGTGTTAAGTCAGGGTGTTAATATTAATTTATTATTTATGTACAGGGGGGAGGGGGGTACGGAGGGTTGCTTTTCTGGACTGTGTTTTGTACTTAACCCTGTTGGGTTCTTTTTTTCATTTTGTTATTGATATTTTATGAAAATTATTTTTTTAAAAGAAGTAATTGGTAGAGTTGAGAAGGGGGAACCAGTCGATGTGGTATATTTGGACTTACATAAAGTGTTTGACAAAGTCCTAGAAGGGATTATCATGCAAGATTAAAGGGCATGGGATTGGGGAAATGTATTGAGGTGGACAGAAAACTGGTTGGCAGAAAGGAAACAAAGAGTAGGAATTGACGGATCCTTTGCAAATTGGCAGGCAGTAACTAGTGGGGTGCACTGGGATTGATGCTATTCACAATATATATTAATGATTTGGACGAGGGAACAAAATGCAACAATCCAACGTTTGCATATTTGCAGGTGGGAAGGTGAACTGTGACGAGGATGCAGAGATCCGACAGCAAGATCTGGACAGGGTGGGTGAGTGGGCAAATAAATGGCAGATGCAGAATAATTTGGATAAATGTGAGGTTATTCACTTTGGAAGCAAAAACAAGAAAACAGATTACTACCTGAATGGCTGTAAATTTGGAGAGGGGAGTGTGCAGTGGGACCTGGATGTCCTTGTGCACCAGTCGCTTAAGGTAAGCATGCAGGTGCAGCAGGCGATAAACAAGGCAAACGGCATGTTGGCTGTCATTGTGCGAGGTTTCGAGTACAGGTGTTGCTGCAATTATACAGGGTCTTGGTGAGGCCACACCGAGAATATTGTGTGCAGTTTTGGTCTCCTTTTCTGAGGAAGGATGTTCTTGCTCTCGAGAGAGTGCAGCAAAGGTTTACCAGACTGATTCCGGCTATGGCGGGACTGACGTATGAGGAGAGATTGACGAGGTTAGGATTGTTTTCACTGGAGTTCAGACGAATGAGGGGGGATCTCATAGAGACTTATAAAATTCTATCAGAGCGAGATAGGGTGGATGCAGGGAGGATATACCCAATGGTGGGGTTGTCCCGAACCAGGGGTCACAGTCTGAGGATTCTTTAGGACAGAAATGAGGAGACATTTCTTCACCCAAAGAGTGGTGAGTCTGTGGAATTCATTACCACAGGAAGTAGTTGAGGCTGAGACATTGAATACATTCAAGAGGTGGCTAGTAATGGCACTTGAGGTGAATGGGATCAAGAGTTACGTGGAGAAAGCAGGATTAGGCTGTTCGGTTGGATGATCAGCCATGATCGTGACGAATGGCGGAGCAGGCTTAAAGGTACGAATGGCCTCCTCCTGTTACTATCTTCTATGTTTCTATGTTTCTATCACTAGAATTAAGTGCACCTTTCAAATTAAGTTTCGGCAAATGAGAAATGCGAGTTTTCAGTATTGTTGCTCTTTTTAGCCTTAGTTTTATTAGCTCTGATTATGTCACCTTTGCTCACGAGTCGCCAGGTATCTTTCTGATACCGCCACGTGGTTCAAGCTCGAGCTATGATTAATAAGTCAGCACACCGCTTATTAAGATTGAAATCAACGGTCATTTAT
The DNA here is from genome assembly GCF_047496885.1 of Scyliorhinus torazame. Lineage (NCBI taxonomy): Eukaryota > Metazoa > Chordata > Chondrichthyes > Carcharhiniformes > Scyliorhinidae > Scyliorhinus > Scyliorhinus torazame. The sequence goes on along the minus strand of NC_092720.1, from coordinate 54,992,871 downwards.
TATGTACAGCAATCAATACCTACACAATAATCCTACTATCTATATCAAAACCTACCACTACTGGCCAATACTTAACTTTAGGAGATGGCCCACCAGGTCAGGGAAACAAATAGTTTATCGAATTGGATCTGGCCTGCGGGATTCAAAAGGCTGATACGGGTCGATGGCTAGGGATCTCTATCGGGTAGCGATCGCTGGAGTCAGACTTACGGTTCTTTGTCGAAGGTTCTTGCGAAGGTTGCGAGCAGGTGAAGAAGGGAGAGAGAGAGATCTGAACTTGGCCCCTCACTTTATAGGGCCCAGGGGCTTCCCGCCTCTCGGGGCGGCCCTTGACCCTGAGTCCCAAGTGATTGGACTTGTTCCCAATCACTGGGTTCGATATGCTCCAATAATGGGGCGATTCCTCGATCGGGAGGTGGTCGTTCACCTGTCTTTGTTTCGGCCACTGCAGGCGCCGAAAGGTCTGGCCCGGCATTCAATTGCTAATATGTTGCAATTGTTCCCGGGGATAGCCGATTAAACGGCAGATGTCTGTGTTGATGTGCTGCTAATAGTCTTAGGTATCGATCTGGGCCGACTTCCCCAGATCCGAGTACGCTATTCTGTCTGCAGCTGTCCGTTTGTGTCCTGTTGGCTGCTTTTCCCATCAGCCTTTTCGGTTAGCCATTTTAAATCGGGTTTTGGCCAAATAAATAGGGAATCAGCCATTTTAGGTGGCTACAGATCCTCCTTGTGATCCTAACGCGAAGTGTGAAGGATCACATAAATTTTTTCCTTTCCGTTCCCTACCCTGAGGGGGGACACCTCCTACATGGCCACTACTCTGACCCTAGCTATGCACAAAAATTTACATAAACAGTTCTTGAGGGCGCTATGTCAGGCAGGGGCATGCATCTAAAAAAATAAAACTTGGAATCTCTAATTTTACCTAAATACACTCATCAAGCATTGCATCATCCTATCTCTCTAAAACATACAACAACAATCATAACATTCCATATATTTTTTCCTGGCTTGGCAGTCAAGCTCAGGATCATACATTTTTTTTGTTACTGGCAGTTTTGTACATCTTTTATTTACAGAAAAACTCAAGTGCTTGTTCTTTTTTTTTTATAGGTCGCGGGGGTCTGAGGTCTGGTCATAACCGAATATAAGGGATTGGACCCGATATACCATGGTTCGAGCGCGGTAGGCTCTCCTCCATTTGCGGAGGCGCATAGTCTGCATTGCACAGCAGAGTATTGCCAACGCTAATAGTGTTTCAATGACGTACGACAGGGAGTACCAAGTTATGAACTTGGCACACCAGGATAATGCAGCGTGACTGGTGACTGGGCCCTCGGTACTGCGGGGCAGTGAAACATTAACGGCAGAGAGGTTTGGAGTAATGGGGTCCGCGTTCCCGCGCAACCAAATGTTCAGTATAAAAATCTTGATCACGATGAAAGAAGTCCTCATGGCTGTCCTCTTTCTTTTTCTTGCTTTGTGTTCTCTGTTTTCTCCGGTCCTGGAGCTTCTGGAGTTCTGTAAAACAAGCAGTCTCTGTAACTACCTTGGTATAATATCCGGTATGTTAGTGTGTCTGTCCTTCTTGGGGCCAATTAAACCCTTATAATTGGTCACTATATGTGACTTCCCCCCCCATTTCTTTTTCAAAACAAATGTTAGGACACGGCACACTTCCCAATGGTGAACCAGTGCTAAGTTTATCATCCAAATGTTCCTGGATGTAAATAGCATGAGGCAGCAACCCAAGGGTCGCCTAAATAAATAAAGATGTTTTGAAAGGAAAAGGTCGAATGAGGTGCGTATGGGCCACGACGGGTAAGATTTGGATGGAGTCCCCGGGTAGGACGGCTACCAATACCGTATGTCCCCTACCCGAGCGTTTTTGACCAGCGGGGGGGTCCCCAGGCAGGGCGGGTCTCACGCCGTTTCTCCACTGCCTGAGCAACCGACAAGAACCGGCAAAAATGTAGTCATCATGGTGGGGTTGCTGCTGTGATTCTCCCGTCAAATCAGAACGGGCGTCTGGCACATGGACCAGAACCAGCTGAAGAGCTAGTTCCTCTGAACGAGCGTGTGGTCTGCTGACCAGGTATCTGCAGATAAGCTAGTTCTGCTGAACAAGCGTCTGGTCTGTTGACCAGGTATCTGTGGGCAACTTGGTACCACTGAACAAGCGTCTAGACGCGGTGGGGGATTTGGAAAGAGCTAAAAAGTTTCAGGTGAATGGGTGTGTGGCGGTGAGAAAATTCTCCTGTCGGACGAACAACATTTAAACAAACATACAAACAACGCAAAACATCCTGCAGGTTCCATCAGGAAGGACAACACTTTTCACCAAGTGTCTCCCTTAAATCATCATGTGGACACCTCAGTTCTCTGTTGCGAACAGGGTCGCAAAGGGGTTGGCGGATTGGGGGTCTGACTCGGGGTCGTCCCCTTCTCCCGGGTGCCAAATTCTAGAGTGAATTAATGTTGAGAGGGCTGCATGGTATGAGTTGGGGTTGCTCTCGTCGTTGCGGACGATGTTGCGGTGCCAATGGCGTTCGTCAAGTTGTGTGGGGATAAATTTGGGGTCGTCCGTGTGGTTCGGTGGTCGGTGGTGTGGTTTGTTTAAGAAAGTGATGAGGAAGGGATCACTGGAGTCGAACTCGGAGTCGCTGGGTGTGGGACCAGGATAGTAGGGAGGCGTGCTGTGGCTGTCTTCAGAGTCACAGTCGCTGTCTCTGCTGCTGCAGTCTATGGGAGTTCCGGGGCGGAGTGTAAAGTTTGTGGGTGGAGTCGGGGGTGAGTCTGTGTCTGGGCTGGACGTGGAGGGGGTTGGTGTGGTCACGTTGGCTGTGGGTGGGGTTTGGTCTGCTGCGTCAAGCATGACGTGGTGGGTGTGGTTTGACTGTGTTCCATAAACCTTTAGCTGGTTTATGTGAAACCACGCAGTCTTACCATTTGGGTATTTTATTTTGTATACCGATGGGCTTACTTTATCCGTAATGGAGTACGGACCCGAGTATTTCGGAGACAGAAATGTGCTGGGGTTATACACCGACAACATCACTTGTTGTCCTATATTATACTCCGTTGCATGTACTGCCTTATCAAAACAGGCCTTGCTCTGTTTCTTTTTAATGCCCAATTTAACAGCGGCTGCTAACTGAGCCGTTTTTACATTTACAAGTAATTGTCCAACGGCTTTCTCGTGGGTGAGTGCCGTAACTTCAGGGCTGGTCAGGTCTAAACCCAACAAGTACTCTGTCCCTTTCATGGGGCGTCCGGTCATGAGGGTGTGTGGGGTGTAACCTGTGGAGGTGGAAACAGTGTTACGCAAAAACATCAGCGCAAAGGGGAGGACAGAATCCCAAGTGGTGTTGTTCTGCTGGACCATTTTTCTAAGGGTGGTTTTTAGGGTCCGATTCATGCGCTCCACTATACCACTCGACTGTGGGTGGTACGCAATGTGAAATTTTTGGGTTATGCCAAATGTCGTGCGGACGTTCTGCATGACCCGTCCCGTAAAGTGAGAACCTTGGTCCGATTCAATACTGCGGGGGAGTCCCCATCTTGTAAAAATGTGGTGGGTTAGGATTTTGGCTGTGGTTTTCGCGGTGTTGGTGCGGGCTGGAAATGCTTCCACCCACTTTGTAAAAGTGTCTATGACCACCAGAACATATTGATAGCCATTCCTGCAAGGGAGCAATGGACCTATAAAATCGATCTGGAGGTTAGTCCAGGGGCCGTTAACGGGTCGGGTGTGGCTGAGATGTGCCTTTTTGGCATATCTATCTGGGTTGTCCTGAGCGCAGATGAGGCAATTCTCAATGTAATGGGATACATCCTCTTTGAGATTTGGCCACCAACAAAGCTGTTTGAGGTGGGCTGCGGTGGGTTTGATTCCCTGGTGTCCATGACCATCATGGAATTAACAGATTATTTGGTTCTTATCCTGCTCAGGAACTACATAAAGGGTGTCCTTTAGCACCACACCGTCATGTGTGGTTATTGCATTTCTGTACCTCTCGTATGAGGCTGGAAACGTCCCTTTCACGATTTTAGTGAGAGCGCTATCATGCTTCTGGGCCTCTACTAGATCTTCTATCCTAGTCAGCGCGACCTGAACTGCGCTCACTGGTGCACTCACTGGGGTGCTTTCGGGGGGCTTCCAAAAGTACCCATGCCTGGATCCTGCCTTAGCCAGTGCGTCGGCTTTTACATTTCCAGGGGGGAGGAACGATGGTGGTTGCGAACTTTTATAATGCCAAAAGTCCTGTCCTTGGCTTTTTCCAGAATATGGCGGAGTAATGGGGCTGAGGGGAGGGGTTTCCCATCCGTGGAAACAAATCCTCTTGTTTCCCAGAGGGGCAGAAATTCAGTGAGGCTGTTGTACACGTATAGACTATCTGAATATATGTCTGCTGGGCTGGCGAAGGAATCTGGGTGCTCTACAATGTAAGCGATGGCCGCAAGCTCTGCTGCCTGCGCGCCTCAGTGTCCGGGTAATTTTAATGCGATTTCCTCGAGGGCGCGTCCCTGCGCGTCCTCCACATAAATCCCACAACCTGTTATGCGTTTCCCATCCAGGACTGTGGAAGATCCATCCACATAGATCCTAATGGGGTCACACTTGTCCAGGTGAGGGGGGGTTCTGAGATGGAGTGGCTAATTTTCTGGGGGGGGTTTTAGCTATAAAGCGGCCTGTATTATGGTGGGGCGAGATGATTTCACACTCATGGAGGGCTTCCGGGGTACTGTAGATTGTCCGCTAAGTATGTGTGTGTTTTGGTCCGTTTGACTGTGATGTCCCGTCCTTGTAAGAGAAGGGTCCACCTAGCAGCGCGGATTTGGCTGACGGTACCGTCTTTAAGTCATCCGTCTAGTAAAAGTTGGGTGGGGGTGTGCTCGGTCAAAATGGTGATGGGGATCAGTCCGGTAATGTATGAGAAGTACTGGACTGCCCAGAACACTGTGAGCAGGTGCCTCTCACAGGCTGAGAATCCCTGCTCCACAGCATCTAAAATTCGGGAGGCATAAGCCACGGGTCTTAGCTGGTCATGCCGTTCCTGCAGGAGCACGGCTGAAAGGGTGCGGTCTGTGGTCGCTACCTCTATTGCGTAAGGGGAAAGCGGGTCGGGAACTTGTAGTGCGGGGGCGGCTATGAGCGCCTGTTTTAATGATTCCACAGCATCCGTATGGAGAAAGCAGGGTTAGGCTGTTCAGTTGGATGATCAGCCATGATCGTGACGAATGGCGGAGCAGGCTTAAAGGTACGAATGGCCTCCTCCTGTTACTATCTTCTATGTTTCTATGTTTCTATCACTAGAATTAAGTGCACCTTTCAAATTAAGTTTCGGCAAATGAGAAATGCGAGTTTTCAGTATTGTTGCTCTTTTTAGCCTTAGTTTTATTAGCTCTGATTATGTCACCTTTGCTCACGAGTCGCCAGGTATCTTTCTGATACCGCCACGTGGTTCAAGCTCGAGTTATGATTAATAAGTCAGCACACCGCTTATTAAGATTGAAATCAACGGTCATTTATTATGTACAGCAATCAATACCTACACAATAATCCTACTATCTATATCAAAACCTACCACTACTGGCCAATACTTAACTTTAGGAGATGGCCCACCAGGTCAGGGAAACAAATAGTTTATCGAATTGGATCTGGCCTGCGGGATTCAAAAGGCTGATACGGGTCGATGGCTAGGGATCTCTATCGGGTAGCGATCGCTGGAGTCAGACTTACGGTTCTTTGTCGAAGGTTCTTGCGAAGGTTGCGAGCAGGTGAAGAAGGGAGAGAGAGAGAGATCTGAACTTGGCCCCTCACTTTATAGGGCCCAGGGGCTTCCCGCCTCTCGGGGCGGCCATTGACCCTGAGTCCCAAATGATTGGACTTGTTCCCAATCACTGGGTTCGATATGCTCCAATAATGGGGCGATTCCTCGATCGGGAGGTGGTCATCTGGGTGCTCTACAATGTAAGCGATGGCCGCAAGCTCTGCTGCCTGCGCGCCTAAGTGCCCGGGTAATTTTAATGCGATTTCCTCGAGGGCGCGTCCCTGCACGTCCTCCACATAAATCCCACAACCTGTTATGCGTTTCCCATCCAGGACTGTGGAAGATCCATCCACATAGATCCTAATGGGGTCACACGTGTCCAGGTGAGGGGGGTTCTGAGATGGAGTGGCTAATTTTCTGGGGGGTGTTTTAGCTATAAAGCGGCCTGTATTATGGTGGGGCGAGATGGTTTCACACTCATGGAGGGCTTCCGGGGTACTGTAGATTGTCCGCTAAGTATGTGTGTGTTTTGGTCCGTTTGACTGTGATGTCCCGTCCTTGTAAGAGAAGGGTCCACCTAGCAGCGCGGATTTGGCTGACGGTACCGTCTTTAAGTCGTCCGTCTAGTAAAAGTTGAGTGGGGGTGTGCTCGGTCAAAATGGTGATGGGGTGCAGTCCGGTAATGTATGAGAAGTACTGGACTGCCCAGAAAACTGTGAGCAGGTGCCTCTCACAGGCTGAGAATCCCTGCTCCACAGCATCTAAAATTCGGGAGGCACAAGCCACGGGTCTTAGCTGGTCATGCCGTTCCTGCAGGAGCACGGCTGAAAGGGTGTGGTTTGTGGTCGCTACCTCTATGGCGTAAGGGGAAAGCGGGTCGGGAACTTGTAGTGCGGGGGCGGCTATGAGCGCCTGTTTTAATGATTCCACAGCATCCGTATGCTGCGGAAGCCACTCCCAGGGGGCTCCTTTCTTTAGGAGGTCTGAGAGGGGCGCTGCCTTGCTGGCGAAACTGTCAATGTGGTTTCGGCAGTAGCCAACCAGTCCTAAAAATGACCGGAGGGCAGAAACGTTTTGGGGAAGGGGCAATTTAGCGATCGAGTCAATTCTTTTGTGCTCGATCTCGCGTTTGCCGTGTGTGATAATAGTAATAGGAAGATTGCTCTGCTCCTCTCCACGGCCGGGCAACACACCATCCACATCTTCAACTCCCTCACATTCGCAGACGACGAGGACAAGACAAGGTTCTCCTCAAATTCGATACCCACTTCAGCATAGAGGTCAATGAAAGCTTCGAAAGATACCTGTTCCAGCAGCGCTTGCAGGGTAAGGACCAGCCTTTCCAATCCTTTTTAACACACCTCCGCATCCTTGTGTAGTCCTGCAGCTACGGGCCCACCTCCGACTCCTTGATACTCGACCAGATCGTATTTGGTGTTCTGTCGGACCCCCTGCGTCAGCAGCTCCTCAAAATTAAGCAACTCACCCTAGCGACTGCCATCAAGACCTGTGTCCTGCATGAAAATGCCACCAGCCGGTACTCCCACATACAGGCGACTGAAACGGCGCGGCAAGGTCCCCACGAGGCGGAAAGAGTCCAAACAATTGAACACCTCCAAGGCTGCAGCTTGGATGAGGGCGGCCATTTTACGCGCTTTTCGTGGCCTCCCGCACTTGTACGTGCCAAACGAGGGGACGGTGACGTGGAGGAACGTGGTGAGCAGGCCACGCAGGACCGCACCGCACATGCGCGGTGGCGCAATGAGCGTACTGACGTCACGATGTGCGGCAACTGTGACTCCGCCCATTTAAAGCGGCAATGTCCCGCAAAATCGAGACAATGCCTACGATGTGGCAGACTTGGCCACTATGCTGCCTACTGTCGAGCAGCTCAGCCTGCCAATTCGTATCACTTCAGCCAGCCTCGCAGGAACGTTCGGGCAATTCAACCCACGTTCACCGAGTCTGAATCCGACTTCCCGCAGATCAGTGGCACCGAGGACCTGAGGGAGCCTTTTCGAGTCGCTGTTATAACAAAGAACAGGCTGTCCCCGAATCAAAACCACCAGCCGCTGTCGGTGCACAGCATTGATCCAGACGACGAGTGGTGTGCCATCCTGACGGTCAGCCGATCCCAGATACGATTCTTCCTGGACACTGGTGCTTCCACTAATCTCCTAGCGTGGTCAGACTTTCAGACCCTTGGGGTTAAACCAACCATTCTTCCGTCGACCTGCCAACTAGTGGATTACAATAGCAACGTCATTCCTGCTACCGGTTCATGCCAACTCGAAGTGACGCACAATGCGCGAAAAGCCATCCTTACCTTCGAGATCGTGGGCTCCTCGAAGGACTCTCTGCTAGGCGCACAGGTGTGCAAACTCCTAAACCTCGTTCAACGAGTACACTCTCGCTCTCCAAAGGACACTTCTGCTTTCCAGGATGCGGACTTCAGGGCGCAACTCAATGCCATCATCGACCAGCACCGCAACGTTTTCGAAGGCATGGGCACGCTTCCATACACTTACAAAATCCTGCTCAAACAAGACTGTGGTTCATGCACCTCGCAGAGTCCCAGCACCCCTCAAGGGCTGCCTCAAGCAGCAGCTGCAGGACCTCCAGGACCAAGGAGTGCTCTCCAGAGTGACTGGGTCAGTTCCATGGTGTGCGTAAAGAAGCCTTCTGGCGAGCTCCGGATCTGCATTGACCAAAAGGATCTGACTCGCAACCTAATGAGGGAGCAATACCCTCTCCCCAAGCGCGAGGAGATCACGCGCGAGATGGCTCGTGCCAACATCTTCACCAAACTTGACGCCTCGAAAGGATTCTGGCAAATTCAACTAGACAGGTCCAGCAGAAAGCTGTGTACCTTTAATACCTCGTTTGGCAGATACTGCTACAACAGGATGCCGTTTGGGATTATATCGGCATCAGAAGTATTCCACCGGATCATGGAGCAAATGATGGAGGGCATTGAGGGTGTGCGCGTCTATGTTGACGACATCATCATTTGGTCCACCACCCCGCAGGAGCATATCAGTCGCCTCCAGCACGTTTTCAAACGAATACGGGACCAAGGCCTTCGCCTCAACAGAGCCAAATGTTCCTTCGGCCAGACGGAACTCAAGTTCCGAGGGGACCACATCTCCCGGTTGGGTGTGCGGCTGGGTGCGGACAAGGTGGCAGCCATCACGGCCATGCAGAAGCCAGCGGATAAGAAGGCGGTCCTCCGGTTTTTGGGCATGGTCAACTTCCTGGGGAAGTTCATCCCCAACCTCACCTCCCATATCACAGCTCTCCGGAAGACGACAGACTTCCAATGGCTTCCCGCCCACGAGCGCGAATGGGAGGAGCTTAAGACCAAGCTTACCACGGCCCTGGTATTGGCATTTTCTGATCCCACGAAGGAAACAAAAATTTCAATGGATGCCAGCCAATCCGGTATTGGGGCGGTGCTCCTGCAATGCGATGAGGCCTCATCATGGGCCCCCGTTGCATATGCGTCACGTGCCATGACCCCCACGGAACAGCGCTACGCTTAGATCGAAAAGGAGTGCCTGGGCCTTGTGACTGGGGTCGACAAATTTCATGATTACGTGTACGGCCTCCCCCAATTCACTGTTGAGACCGACCATCACCTGCTGGTCAACATTATACAAAAAGACGTGAATGATATGACCCCTATCGCCTCCAGCACATTCTGCTTAAACTCCGGTGGTACGATTTCCAGCTCCTATACACCCCGGGCAAGGACCTGATCATAGCCAATGCTCTGTCCAGGGCAGTCAACACCCCTTGTGACCCAGAGGGGTCCGTCTGCCAGGTTGACGCCCATGTGGCCTTCACGGCCTCCAATCCGCCGGCCACGGATGAACGCCTTATCCACATTCACCGCGAGACTGCGGCTGACCCCCTACTACAGCGTGTCATGCGCCACATGACGGATGGGAGGTTCAAGGGCCAATGCCCGCAGTTCTACAATATCAGGGACGATCTGGCAGTAGTCGATGGTGTCCACCTGAAGCTGGGCCGCAACGTGATCCCGCACAGCATGCGACAGCTCATTTTGGAACAGCTACACGAGGGCCATCTTGGTGTGGAGAAGTGCCGACGGAGGACCCAAGAGGCTGTGTACTGGCCCGGCATTAATGAGGACATCGCCAACACAGTGCTCAACTGCCCTGCCTGTCAGCGGTTCCAGCCGGCCCAACCACGTGAAACCCTACAGCCCCATGAGTTGGTCACGTCCCCTTCGTCTAAAGTAGGAGTTGACCTGTTCCATGCGCTCGGCAGGGACTATGTTCTGATTGTAGACTATTTTTCGAACTACCCGGAGGTCGTACACCTGCACGACATCACATCATCGGCGGTCATCCGTGCCTGCAAGGAAACCTTTGCTCGTCACGGCATCCCACTCACTGTGATGTCGGACAATGGCCCCTGCTTCGCGAGCCAGGAATGGTCCAACTTTGCCAGCAGGTACAACTTTGTGCATGTGACATCCAGTCCCCTGCACCCCCAATCCAATGGCAAAGCGGAAAAGGGCGTTCACATCGTCAAACGGCTCCTCTGCAAGGCTGCCGATGCAGGATCCAACTTCTACCTCACCTTGCTGGCCTATCGTTCGGCCCCACTCTCCACGGGCCTGTCGCCTGCCCAGCTGCTCATGGGTTGCACCCTCAGGACCACTGTGCCGTCCATTCACGTCCCAGACCTCGACCACGTTCCGGTCCTTCAGCGGATGCAACAGTCTCGTGCACAACACAAGGCGGCGCATGACGCTCGGGCGACTGATCTCCCTGCTCTGGCGCCGGATGACAATGTCCGCAACCATCTTCCGGGGGGTGGATGGTCTGCAACTGCTGTGGTTCTTCGGCAGGTGTCTCCCCGTCGTTCCTGGTTCGTCTGCCAGATGGTTCCATTCACCGCCGCAATCGGCGTGCCCTTCGTCTCGTTCCATGTTCGCTACGTGATCCTCCACCGGTGCCACACCCTCCTGTTGTCCCAACCTGGACTATGTGGAGATTCCGAATACTCTGCATCCTCCTCAACCTGCCGTGGCCCAGCCCATTCCTCAGCCGGTGGCTCCTGGCCCACCCTTGAGGCGGTCAACCAGAATTTGTCGCCCACCTCAGAGACTTGACTTATGAGTTTTACAATGTTGGACTCTTTGATCTGTTCTGTTATCCTGTTTCCTCGTTCCAGTAGTTTGTATATAATGTTCATTTCGTTGTTGGTGTGACACCCTATTTCTCTGCACCAGGCTCCTTCCCGTGTAAATAGATTAGCCTCATGTACATAGTCATGTAAATAACACGCACACACATAGTCAGGTACATTCACTACACAATATTTATTGTCACGCAGGCACATGTTCTTAAGGGGGGATGTCATAATATACACCAGTATATTATGGTGCAGACACACACACACATTGATGGACATGCAGTGGGACCAATCAGCATAGACAACACCGCAGCCAATCACCAGTGAGAGCACACGCACTATAAAGACAGGGGACAGGAGAGTTCCTGCTCATTCTAGTAGCAGCCAGCTCAGAGCACAGAGCTCACAGCCTGCAACACAGACATTCACCATTTGCTGAGTGCATCACCTGGTTAGGACTAGGCAAGGGTCAACAGTAAAAGCTGGTATTGCATTTACCCACAGTTCAAGTATGTTAATATAGTTAACCTTATAATAAAATAGAGTTGCACCACTTCCAGTGTTGGTGACCTGTTTGTGATCCAGAACACCCAACACATCAGCTGGAGCTGGAGGAAGATTGTCTCCTCTTCTTCCTGAGTTGCTGCAAGGACCTGCAGTGGAGAATAAAAAGACAATCTCTTTTCTGAACAATATTGTAGCAGTTAGTCCAGGTTCTACAGTGGGCCCGAAGGCTGCTAACCTGGGTTGCCACCTTCATTCAGGCTGCCTTGGTCAGATGGGAGGGTCTCCTGCTGCCATTCCTCTGAACCTGGATATCTCGGGCGTGATTTGAGGCTACGTGTTGACGCCGTCATAAATGCCGTCGCGTTTCTCGACGGTGTCAACATACCCCCCAGAGCAGCAATTCTAACCCCTACAGGGGGCCAGCATGGCACTGGAGCGACCCACACCTCTCTAGCTGCCGATCCCGGCGTCAGATGGGTGGCGCGGGTCTGCGCATATGCAATGGGACCGGCACCAATGCGCGCATGCACAGGGCTCCTTTCTCCGCGCCGACCACAACGCAATATGGCGTAGGACTACAGGGGCCAGCGCGGAACAAAAGAGGCCCCCAGCCCGAGTGGCCAGCCCCCGGATGCATGCTGGCCGAGGTCCCGCCGGGTAAGACCACACGTGGACGGCGCCAGCGGGACTCGGATTTTTTGTACAGCCACTCGGCCCATCCCGGGCGCAGTATCGCCGGGGGGCCACCAGACCGGCACCGCGCCAACGCTGTCGGCGCCAATGGTGCCGATTCTCCACTCTCTGGAGAATCGGCAGACCGGCGTCGGGGCAGTGCCGCGCGATTCACGCCTGGGCCGCTGATTCTCCGGCCCGGCCTGGGATGAGAGAATCCTGCCCCTCGCCTTTCACAGACAGCCTGAGAAATTGCAGCGAGGCGATGCTGAACCATGGGGCCACTCATTGTCTACTTGGAGACATCACTCTTGAACCAGCAGTCAGTTTTCCACAGGGGTGATTGATTCCTACTGGCTTTTGCTGAGCTGGTAGAAGTAGTTGGAGATTTGTGCTGCGAGTTGAAATTGGTACGGTCTACAGCAAGTAGTGTGGCACATAGAAAGGCATTGGTTCACACTACAGTGACTCTGCTCACATCACTTGCTCCCAGTCATGGGTGCTGCATTCCTATCCCCCTTGACCTGTGTTAAGGTAATGCAGGTTAGCTTGAACTCCTATAAGCCACCTGCATAGGTGTGCAGCCACTCAGCAGCCTATTTGGTCCCGGTTGTACACTGCAAACATGTAAATGAGCAGATAGCCTGAGATTTCTACGTTGCCTGCATCAGAAACAATGAACTCGGGGTAATCGCACATTGGGAATCACACGTCAGTTTCTGGGCTTTAGGGAAAAATTCAATAAGGCCCAAAAATGAATATGCAGTTCCTAATGTGCAGCCAAAGTCTTACCATGCTATTAAGAGGTAAAATTGGTCTTTATTAGTGACCAAAAGTCACTTCGCTAGTTTGAAAAAGACATTAATTCTGAAAATTATTTTCCGGTTCAAAGTCTCTGATGTTATTCTGCCACCACCTTCTAAAATGAATTACTTGAAGAACAAAGAGAATAGCTTCTAACAAAAAATCTGAACAAACATGACACATTCAGAATTCATATCAGACATTATCAGAAAATCTGATCATATTGACCATTGGTCCAAACAGAGATTTCTTTACATTGAAATTACAAGTCTGTGCCCATAAATGAATGCTGAACCAGGGCTGTAAAATCTGACTCATCAACTAGCTTTAAGCTGAGTTACTTTCTAGCTTTGATGACCTGGAAACCAAGGCAGCTCATCACCGTGAGTGAATGCAGTAAGTTTATCAATCATCTCCACTCATTCATGGTTTCTTTTGCCTCCTTAGAGCATCTGGTGTTTTGTTGTAGTTCTTCCTTATCAAGCAAACTAGTTCCCTGTCCACATCAAATATGAAATTGGTTCCTTTTTCGAATGAAGTCTCCTTTAAGTTTTGAAGGAGTGGACTTCAGAACAAGAGATGCTGTACTTTAAAACATCGCTTGCTAAATTACCCATCATTGCATGCAGTTTATCAGCGCCACATTCAACATGAATATCAGTATAAAACCAAAATGCGGGAAATGTTGTGTGGGTCTGCAGCATCTGCGGAGAGCGGATGGTCGGGTTAACATTTCAGGTCAGTGATCAGGCATCTTTCCTCATCCCGGCACATGCTACCTGACCTGCTGAGTGTTTCCAGCATTTGCAGCATCTGCAGTGGATTGCTTTTTCTGAATATCAATTGGTTATGGCTTGCAAAACAGTGGAACAAAAAAAAATTATTATTTACAGCACAAGAACTTTGAAAATTGATAAACATGTGACATGCAATTTAAATGTTTACCATTAAAACAGTTCCAACTTAACAATTATGTAATAAAAGTACAGAATATAATAGTAAAGGAGGTCAAAAAGAAGGCACAAAAAACAAAATGCAAGTCTAGACTGAAGTTACAGGCGCAGGTCTGCTATTGTCAGGCGTAATTATATATTGACACAATAAACGATGCCTTAACAAATCACAACTGCTTTTTTAAAAAAATGTGAGCATTTTTTACTTTCCCCTATTTGGTGAATTGTTTCAGCTGTCATTTATTATCATAAACCAGAATTATTCACTTAGCAGGAACTGACTTTAAATCTCACAATGCATTTTGTATAAATGAGGGGACGATTACTTTTAGGTGTAGCTGTACTAAAGTAGATTACGGTCTTGTACTTTTCCTGACCTTGATTGTCATACATCGGCTAACCAGGTCTAATATACAAAGGGCAGAAACATGAGACTATCTTTTTCTAGAACAGGGTTACTCTCCACACGTACGGCTAAGTATGTCACAGAAGCTCTTATGAACAGAGGGCCATCAGCCAAACGTACACCAGGAAAAACACCTCACTGGCAACCCCTCATCACTTGAAACTGCAAAATTCTCAAAATGTCAGATTGATCCAAAACAATTTTAATTCCAAAAACATGCCAGTGTGCAGTTAAAATATGATTTTAGCGTTACTGAATCTTTTACAAGAGAATGAGGCTACGTGTCTCACTCCCACAATTTCCAAAATCACATTTAAGCCATTCCCATTTGTATGAGAGCTAACAAGAGATTAAGGCAGCACAGTGGTTAGCACTGTTGCTTCACAGTGCCAGGGAACCTGGTTCGATTCCCGACTTGGGTCACTGTCTGTGCGGAGTCTGCACATTCTCGTCGTGTCTGCATGGGTTTGCTTCAGGTGCTCCAGTTTCCTCCCACAAGTTCTGAAAGACGTGCTTGTTAGGTAAATTAGACATTCTGAATTCTCCCTCTGTGTACCCAAACAGGCGCCGAAATGTGGCGACTAGGGGATTTTCACAGTAAGTTCTTAACACAGAGTTGCAAAAATATGCAACTTGCTGCCTCGTGAAGGGGTTGAAACAGATAACACGGACAAAAAGCCTCTCTTTAATTGCAGTCATATGAGGGAGAAAGGAATAGAAGAATATGGTGACAGGGTGGGAAGAGATCATTAAAGTGAGAATACCTTTCTGGATGTATAAACACAGCATCGGCCAGTCAGGTCAAATGTTTGTATAAATGCAGCATCGGCCAGTCAGGTCAAATGTTTCTGGGTTTTATGTTTGATGAAATCCTGTGTAATTCATGTCCAAACTTTTGAACCCAATTGAAAAATATTTGAAAAGCTGACAGAATTACAAAAATGAATAATGAAACGTTACCAAGTATTTCCTCTGTTTCTCTAATGGAGTGGTTTTCCTGCACCTCTTATCTTATTGTGAAGCATTTCATGGTTTATGGAATCCAAACATAGGAATTAGGAGCAGAAGTAGGCAATTTAGCCATTCGAGCCTGCTCAGCCATTCAATCAGATCACAGCTGAGCACAAAACCAACTCCCTACCTGTTCCCCATACCCCTTTAACCCTGAACCCTGGACATAATAATCATGACATAACTGTGCTAAACTCATGCCAATTTACCAATTTTGTTACAAGGTAAAACAACTTGAATTTGCAAAGTGTAGCCAAATTCAAAATGTTAATATTTAAGACTGTTCTGTAAAGAACCTGAATTCTTTGTGAACTTTTACAATTCCAATCTTATAAAATATCTTGACAATTCAGTACTTTAAAAATGTAACCAACAATTGGAGAGCGGTGGGCAGTGTTCTGTATAAATGTCTAATGTTATATTTGCCCTAAAGGTTTCACGTCAATATACAGTGGTTTCAGTTTCCCAGTGCCACAAAACATGTGATGGTAAACAAGTGCTGAGGCCTGAGCCCACTCCAAAGCAAAGTTGTACGAGGAAGCCTCTTCCAGGGACATTATCACAACTTTGACGCCGGTGTCAGGTCAGGCAGCACCATGATCCAGGTTCAGGCTTCAATGTGCCAAGCGTTACACCAGTACCAACAAGACAAAGTAAACAATAAACAACAGGAAATAAACTGCCTCCACCTTGTCAGGACACTATTCACTGCCCTCCATTTGTGGCATTACAGACATGGGTAGGAAGGGAGCCGGAAAAGGTGCTTTCAATAGCTAAATAACAAGCAAGCACAAAAGCTAAAGAAAGCTGCATAATTTATTGAACTAAATTCTTGCTGTGCCATCAAAACTAAAAGTTGGATTGTTTCTCTGGCTGCAACGTGCTTATGTACACAAGCAAGCAATGTGGACTTTCTGATTTCCTGCAAATTAGTTCTGAAGCAAACAACACTTCCCAGCTGAGCTGTCACATAGATAACATCTTCCATTGAATTAAGCCCAGCCCTATTCAGTTCACTTGTAGCATTTTACATCAAGGTAATGATGTATCTCCCGTGTCAATATATATCAGTAGCTAAATGGCACATTATAAAGAGGAGTTTGAGAGATGTACTACTTCTTATGGTACAAAATTTTAAACTCCCGACCCTCTGACCTGAAACCTAACCAAGCAGGAAACAATATTAGTTCAAGCGCGTTGAAACAGCTGTAAGGTATTAGGTGTTAAGTGTTAGGTTTGTTCTTTCACGATATGGCTCCATGTTAAATATCATGCAGCATAACCTGGTGTTAAATTATTGTGTGCTTGCACTAACCAATTTACTTTTATTTGCATTTCTATTTGTTTAAACAACTGTATATTGACACAGATTGTTTTCCAGTAAAATACTTTTTATTTATTAATGTCCAATTTATCAATTCATTTATCAATTTTTCCAATATGAATATAAAGATAATTAGCCTTTGTCTTTCTGCTACTGTGTGAGCTGGTTAATAATGGTGATTTTAACTTTGGAAGAAAATAAAAACCAATTTCTATTTAAAATCAGTTTAACAGGAAAACATTTGAAGGGTATTAAGGTAAAGGTGTATGTCTAATTACAGGATCAGAAACCTAGTCAGGCAGAATGCTTGTTAGTTCTTTCGGGCATTATGGAAACTAATGAAAAGACCCGATTTCCTGGTTTAAACAATTAAGCAATCTGCTGCTGTGGTTACCCCTAACAACTTCCAAAGAACAGAACATTGCTAAGCAAACAGGGCAGAATTTGAGAAGCTGGAGCCAACAAACAGACAGAAAACGCTTGCGTTCTTAAACTCACTACCTTTTTAGATTACAAAACAGGAAATGAGAGCTGGCAGTTCTTGGACGTGCATTATGAAAAGTACCAAGTGCATTAACCCTTTGAGAATTGCCAATGATTTGTGTTTGTTTCTGAGTAACGAATATCTTTCGGTCACGTTTTTTATTTTAATATGTCCCCTGGAGGTGTACAGTGCGGGATGTATAGAATATATGGCTCTGAGCACTGTGTGTTTGAGCACAGGTGCATTATTGCCCCCACTTATCGCAGTACAAAGTGGCTGTTGTCTTTGTCAAGTGAGGGCATGCCACAGGGTCGCAATAAGGGCACATGTAAATGAGATGAAAACAACTAGCATTGCGACAAAGTTCTTTGAAAATCAGGATGTATCCCTCTTTTGAGAAGAGTCGCCACATGCAGCACCAGGGAAGACACAGTGAATGATCAAAATGTAATTAGGACTGGTTGAGGACCCTTTTTTTTAAAGTCACAATAAAAGCAAATGAAAGATGGGTACCCTCACTCCACCACATAGCAGTGGGTCTGAAAAACATTTGGAAAACAAAGAGACATTTGCTATGTAAACTCAGGTTCCTAACTGTCTCCTCTTGAGTCTTGTTGAAGCACTCCCAGTGTATTAACACCATATTAGCTTATTAAAATTTGATGACATTATTGGTGAAAAGGTTATCTTACGACTACATTTTACTTCATATAACACCTTGTTCTCCTCGATCAGACTGTACCTACAACAACACCAGAAGAGGAAAGCTGGAAAGGGTTTTTATTTCACAGTACTCGTTTCAATAAATTTATATTATGCAGTTTTGTCTTCGGCTACTGCCGAAGAACCATGGCCAACCCTATCCTTTCCAAAAATTAATACGGTGCACTTTCCAAAAAAGAAGTTTCAGGTTCCTGAAGCACATGTTTATAAGTGAGCAATAATTGTTCAAACTAACATGCTTTTCTAATCCAAAATAATGCAGGTTGTGTTTTCTCATCTGCTTCTTACATCTGGTTTAGGATTAGCAACTCTGCTCCTCCAGCTGTAACCTAGATTCCATCAAGCATGCTGTGGGTTAAGATTCAAAAGCATTACATTTAAAGCCATAGTTATCCTATATCAGACTACCGGTCGGTGTCAGGCCAGTAGCTTACATTGCAACAATGCCTATACTTCTCTTCACTTCAAAGGTATTCCATATTGCGAATTACCTTGAGACATTCAATCAACATGAAAGATGCCTATATAAATGCAAATTACCTCCTCTTTTCTAGAATAGATGCAGAGTGAAATGCGTTGTTAATAGATCCATGTTACACTGTTGAATGTGGTTCAAATTAAGCTCAGTGACAACAGCTCTTCACATCCATGCTTAGACATGTGAAGCCCCACTCCACAGAAGTACATTTTTTATGTCCTGAGGGTACAGCTGGAAGCATCATGTACCATTAAAGAGTCAACCTTACATTTCCAAAGTTGTCAGGGAGTTCATGGGCACTTTAGAAATTAGAATTGCAATATATTACATTGCATAGTCCAAGCAGGCGAATAATTCCATTGTACTCATTTATTGTGGCATGGCATCTCGGGCGCGGTTTAACGGAAACATTTCTAAGTGTCAGTTTGGGCTCGGTGTTTCTCGACAGCCGCGTTGGTGAGATCACAGCCCATAATTATCGGCACCTTAGTGCTGAGAATGAGCCTCCGCGAGCGTTTTGCCATTACTGGCTGTCTCGCCATCTGATTCGCCAGATTCATGTGTCAATATCTCGCTGCTAAGAAGGGAGAGCTGAGCTCCCTCACCACTCACTCTAGTCAACACACAGACATGGCAGTGCGCAGACTTGCTCCTTGCTTTGGGGATGGTGACCTGGACAGGCTTCTCAACACTGAATGACAGATGGGGCATCCAGTTCCCCCAAGGGCCTCAGAGAGCCATCAGCAGGGCCACCAATACCACCTGGGAGACACTGGCTGTCAGTGTGGGCAGCATGACCAGGAGGACCAGCATCCAATGTCGGAAGAAGACCAATGACCTCCACAAAGCTGCAAGGGTAAGTTATCACCTCTCCTGTGGCATCAGTCCGCCTGCCAACTCCCTCCCCCTCCCCAAATCACTGGCTGACACCTCGCACCCTCCCCAAATCCTATCATAACGCTTGTTCCGCAGCACCCCTTTGCACCCACCAACACAACCGCTTCAAGTTTAGTTGCGGTGCCCACACATGCCACCTGCTGTAGACACCCTGATCCATCAATCTTAAGTAATGGCCAATATTTGATTTATAAATCATCCTCTTAGCCCTGCTGCCTCACGTCGCCAAGGTCCCAGGTTCGATCCCGGCTCTGGGTCACTGTCAATGTGGAGTTTGCACATTCTCCCCGTATTTGCGTGGGTTTCGCCCCCACAACTCAAAGATGTGCAGGGTAGGTGAATTGGCCATGTTAAATTTCCCCTTAATTGGAAAAAAATTAATTGGAAATTCTAAATTTCTAAAAATAAATAAATAAATCACCCTCGAAGTAACAGACATTCACTTGAACAAATCAGGAGGTCTCAGCTGAGAATAAGTATGATCAAAGATTGTTTTCAGTGATATCTTCATTGACAATGTTGCTTCAGCCGCCGGAACTGTCACTGAAGGCATAGGCTGCCTAAAGAAGCCATGACATAGGTAGAGTGAACAACCATAACATCGCCACTCAGGTAGCATTGCCACTCCATACAGGTAACAGTAGTTTTGATATTGTCAGTCTCTATGGACATTCCCAGGTTAACGGAGAAGGCACAAGCAAATATTGTCAAACGGAAACTTTAAGATGCCTTCAGTAACGGTATTTGTGGCTGCTGACAAATTATTATTTAAAAAAATATTTATTGACAGTAGCAGTTGCTATGGATAACATACCATAATACAAAAGAAGAAGAAAAAACGGGATTCTACAAAATGTGTGTACAAAAGAAAATAATGAAGCAAAAACAAACCTTTAGACATTGAAGAAAATAAATTTATGTACAGGTACGGGGGGCACCTGTTTTTAGCCCCCGGAAGTTGGTTGCCACAACCATATTATTTTACTTATGTCCCTGCTGGCCCCTGGTACTAGACCATACCAGGGTGACGTGTTTGTCGTCGGTCATGCATGCTTTGGCTTTTCTGCTATGGTCGCCGCCATATGTGTCCTTGGCCTTTGGCCTTCAGGCTCCTCTACCATGCTTGCCCTGTGTTTTCCTTGACGTCTTCATCCCCCTCTCCTGTCCCCCCCCCATCCTCTCACCTCCCCCTTTCATTTCTCCCTCTGTTGTCTGATTCGGTCCCCCCCGCCCCTTTCAACTCTCTCTCCATTGTCTGATTCGGTCTTCTTCCACCCCCAATACATATTGGTTGCTGGTCACAAACAGGTCTTGGAACAGGCTGGTGAATCGTCTCCACATGTTATAGAATCTTCCTCCGATCCCCAAATAGCGTATTTTATTTTTTCTAATTTGAGAAACTCTGGCAAGTCGGACACCCAGTCTGCGGCCTTGGGTGGCGCTGCTGATCGCCAGCCGAGTAGGAGTCTTCGGCGGGTGATAAGGGAGGCAAAGGCTCGGGTGTCAGTCCGTCTCCCCATAAAGAGTTCTGGCTACTCCAAAACACCTGAAGACCGCCATCCTCACCCACACAAGCGGCTCCATCCTCACCCCACAAACTTGGACATGGCCTTGTAAAAGGCTGTCAGTACCCAACAAGTCTGGGGCAAGACCAGAACATATGGGTGTGGTTGATTGGTTCTCCCTGGCACCGTTCACACTTGACTTCCACCTCCGGACGAACCCACTTATTCTTGCTCTGGTTAAATGCGCCCTGTGTGCCTCCTTTAGCTGCATTCAGCTCAGCCCTGCGCATGAGGAGGTGGAGTCCACCCTGTACAGTACTTCGATCCAGAGTCCCCCAGCATCTCTATGCCGAACATTTCCTCCCACCTCTGCTGCGTCTCATCCACTGGTGACCATACTTCCCCCAGTCGCCATCCGTATATGTCCGCACAGTTACCATCTCCTAGTTCGCTCGCGGTCAGAGAGGTCTGTCCAATAGGGAGTGTTCTGGTGGCTGGGAGAATGTCGCTGTTTCCTTTTGGAGGAAGTTCCTTATTTGTACATATCGTAGCTCATTCCCTTTTGGGAACTGGAACTTATCCATGTGTTCATCCAGGGTCGATATTCTGCTGTCGACATATAAGACCCCGACTGTCATTACCCCTTTGTCCTTTTTCCACCTTTTAAAGGAGGCGACAATAATTGGAGAGGGGGAACGTATGGTTCTTGCAGAAAGGGGTCATGGCGGACATTGCAGTCAGACTGAAGTGGTGTCTCAGTTGGTTCCATATTCTCGGTGTGGCCACTACCACTTGGCTTCTTGATTATCTAGCTGGGGATGAATGGGAGTCTGGCCATGGCCAGTGCTCGGAGGGATGGCCCCATGAAGGATCTTTCCTCTATTTTTACCCATTCCACTCGAGGATCCCTGTACTCTTTCTGCGGTAGCTGCCCACTGGTAGAACAGGAGGTTCAGAGGGTCAGGCCCCCCACATTCCTCCTTCTTTGCAATACATTCTTTCTGATCCTTGGTTTCTTCCTCCCCACATAAGCACCATAATGAATTTGTCTATCTTAGTGAAGAAGGCCATGGGGATGACTAAACCGTTCCAGTACCTGCATGAGGTACATCCATTCAACTCTGTCAAAGTTCTTCTCTGCGTCCAGGAAGATGAGCAATTCTGGTGTCTTCTCAGGGAAACACGGTGGTGCAGTGATTAGCACTGCTGCCTCACGGCGCCGAGGTCCCAGGTTCGATCCCGGATCTGGGCCACTGTCCATGTGGAGTTTCCACATTCTCCCCGTGTTTGCGTGGGTTCCGTCCCCACAACCCAAAGATGTGCAGGTTAGGTGGATTGGCCACGCTAAATTGCCCCTTAATTGGAAAAAATGAATTGGGTATACTAAATTTCTAAAATAAAAATAAACATTCTGGTATCTCCTCCCCGGGTGGGATTATGATCACATTCAGCAGGCGCCTGATGTTCGCCGTTAGTTTTCTGCCCATCACGAAGCCCATCTGATCCTTTGCGTCTACCTCCGGCACACAACTCTCCAGTCGCCTCACCAGGGCCTTCGCCAGACCTTTGGCTTCCCTGGCTGCATGGAGTTGATACTCTCCATGACTTCCCCAGTTCCAGTGACACTTCCAGTCCCTGCTTCTTTTCCTCTCCCATGACTGTGACTGGTATAACCAGCCCGTCGAGGAACCGTTTTATCTTAGAGCCCCCCTCTGGGGCTTGGAGGTGTACAACTCTCGGTAGGAGAGGACTCATTGATCTCCTGTGGCTCTGCGACTAGTTTGCCTCTCCCATCTTTTAGCTGTGCTATTTCCCTCGTGGCTGCCTGCTTTCTCAGCTGGTGTGCCAGTAGGTGGCTGGCCTTGTCCCCATGATCATAAAAGGTCCCAAGCACCTGGCAGAGTTGGGAGGGGTGGGGGGGGGGGGGGAAGACTTTAGTGTCTACCAGAATGTGGAGGGTGAGACCATCCCATTCTGGTTGCAGGGTACATACCCGTTGATGCCTTGTGACATTCTTTCACAGAATGCCTTATCGGCGAGGAGGTCGTGTGCAGCTTCCATGGGGTCGTTAGCCTGGCCCGTCTATAACCCCATGGAGAGGAGTGTGGAGAGGGGCCATAGATGACTATTGCGGAATGTTCCGCGCTACCACCCTGGAAGCACCTCTTTCCCCACGACGAAGAAATCAATTCTGGTGTAGATCTTGTGGACCTGGAAGAATAAGAAGAACTGCTTCTCCCCCCGCTGTGAACCTCCATGTGTCCACACACCGCATCCACCCCCCCCCCCCCCCCATCTGCTCCAGAAAGACACTCAGTTCTCGCAACATAGCCGATTGTTTCCCCACTTTGGGGCTAGATTTGTCCATCCGCGGGTCCTGTACACAGTTGACGTCTCCCCCCATGGTGAGTCGGTGGGAGTCAAGGTCGGGGATTTCTGTCATAGTCTATTTGATAAAGCCTTCGTCATCCCAGTTCGGGTCATATATATTCACCAGCACCACTGGTACCCCTTCTAGGACACCGCTGACCATTACATACTGCATCCCCCATCGCATCCCCACAGCCACTGGTACTTCACCAGTAGCAGCAAATGTAATGGAAATCTTTCCCAAGCAGCCAATTAAGGGCCACTCTTCCCACCGACAGTCATAGGTCACCAGTGACATATGGACAATTTGCACCGTGAGGAGTGTCATACCCTGGGGTTAAGCAGGTCATGGGACACTAATGAAACATTCAGCAGGTTTGAGACTGGTGGATTGATATTCCAAAAGGGCTATGGGGAATACGTACTCCCCCACTGATTGGCAGGGCGCTCCCTTTTACATACTCTATAAAACTGGAGGGCCATGAACTGTGAGCTGGCTCCTGTAGTAGAGTGACTGCTTTGTACTCTTGTTCCGTTGCATTAAACCTTTTTCCTTTTGATTCAACCTCTTCGGCTAGGTGTGGACTCCTTTCCAGACCTTATAATGGGGAGGCCACACCACCTGGTCATCTCTGGCAGCCTTTGGTAAAGGAGGACCCCTCAGAGCAACAGCTGTCCCCTTTGAATCACCGTTTGTCCTCACAGATAACCCCATACATCCCCTGCCCCGTCCTGCCCCGCCTCACTGAGGACGGCCTGAAAAGCTCCGGAAAGCCCAACCTGACCTAGCTGAATTTCAGGACTCTCTCCATCATTGTTGGCCCTGCCTGGTTGCAGTCCGACAATGGCACTAAGCCTGGTGGCTCTGTTGGTACTGAAAAGCTGCCAGTCCTCTAATTGGCTGGCAACTCTTTGGGACAAGACCTTGTCCGTTAAAGGGTTGGAAGTTCTGATGGCAAACAATTAATTGCCTGCTGCACATAAAATAGGGCCAAGACTCCCACAACAGAGCAAAACAGGGTTAACCCCAACTTTCCAGCTGGTACACAGGGCCTACATCGCTGAAATCCTGGGGAGGGTCTCAGATGTAAGTCCTACATAAAAGCAGAGAACTTATCCAGCACTTTTATTTTCACTTTAATGTCCTAACTCCAATTTTATTTTCCCTTGTACTTGATAGCCTCAACCAAAGGAAATAATATTTTTCTGTATCAATCCTATAAAATTATTTTAACATTTTAAACACCCCAATCAGATCACCCCTTCATCTTCTATACGTAAGGGAGTACAGTACAACTTTACGCAAACTTTCCTCATAATGTAGCTGTCTAAGCCTTGGTATCATTCAGGTGAATCGATATTGCACCTATCTCAAGGCCAAAATGCCCTTCCTGAAGTGAGGTGCCCAAAACTGAATGCAGAACTTCAGATATGATCTGACCAAGGCTCTTGTAATACTAAAATTGTTTGAATATCGTTAACATGTCTTTGAGGCTTGGGGATGTGATATTTTAATTCAAATTAACCGGCTACAAATAGATGATAAAGCTTAAAGTCAAGACCAACCATGCATTACAGAAAACTCAGCTAATAGTATTATTAAAAATATAAACGATATAATTTACTGTCAAGTTAAATGCTTAGAGAAATGAATCATTAATAAATGATACACATCCAGGTCCGTGGCATATGATACTCCTCCAACAAGAAGACTAGACTAAATAATTCATAAGCAACAAATTCATGACTGTGTTATGACATCTGGTTTGCTTGTAGGATGGATGGTATGTACAACATGACTGTAGCTTTTTTTCATTAACGCAATCATTTTTTGAAATTTAACAGATTAACAGCAAACGGGAGCTACTTGTTGCTTGACAGTTTAAAAATATTTTAAGGTTTTCACAACAGGTTTCTCCTGCCATGAATCTGAAATAATATGCTGCCCAGAGAATTTAATTTTCAATTGTTCCTCATCCTGATGGTGTCTACTGGTCTGTTTGCTTCAACATCTCCACGTAAAAAAGTCTTGCATTTATATAGCACCTTTCAAAGCCACTGGACAGCTCAAAGTGATTTACAGCCAATGAATAATTTTTTATGAAGCATATTCACTGTTATGTTGTAGGAAACACAGCTGCCAATTTGTCCTCCCAGAAACAGCAATGGTGATGACCAGATAGTCTGATTTTTACGATGTCGATTGAGGGATAAACATTGGTCCGGACAATGGGAACAGCCCACCTACTGTTCTTCAAAATAATATCGTGGGATCTTTTACATCCACCAAACAGGCGGCTGGGGCTTCAGTTTAACGTCCTAGCCAGGACACGGCACCTGCAACCGTCCAGTACACCCTCAGGAATGTGTTGGCCAGACTCGTTAACTAGTAACACAGGTTCCTGTTTCAGCCTCAAGTCAACCTGACAGTGCATCTTCAGACATCTTTCTTTCCCCTGATGCCAAAGGGATGTGGTGAGCCAGGGAGGATGGGAGAGTACCACTGGGATCTGTGTGAAACATAAAGGAGATAATTATCTGCAGCGCTTGACATTGTGAAAGCATGTTCAGATGCACACCATTGTCTTTTTTTTTTTTTTTTTTTTTTTTTTTATAAATGTTTTATTGAAAATTTTTTCCCAAACAACAATTTTTCCCCTCTTACAAAGCAAACGCAACAATAACAATACAGAAATTTTAAACAATACACAAGTAACAAAACCCCTTTATCTTTGACCTAAACTAAACCCCCCCTCCCCCTGGGTTGCTGCTGCTGGTCATCTGTCTTCCCTCTAACGTTCCCCTAGGTAGTCGAGAAATGGCTGCCACCGCCTGGTGAACCCTTGAGCCGATCCTCTCAGGGCAAACTTTATCTGCTCCAGTTTAATGAACCCCGCCATATCATTTACCCAGGCCTCCAGTCCGGGGGGTTTCGCCTCCTTCCACATGAGTAGGATCCTGCGCCGGGCTACTAGGGACGCAAAGGCCACAACGTCGGCCTCTTTCGCCTCCTGCACTCCTGACTCTTCCGCAACTCCAAATAGAGCTAACCCCCAGCCTGGTTTGACCCGGGCCCTCACCACCCGCGAAATCACTCCCGTCACTCCCTTCCAATACCCTTCCAGTGCCGGGCATGCCCAAAACATATGTGCGTGGTTTGCCGGGCTCCCGCCACACCTCCCACATTTGTCCTCCACTCCAAAGAACCTGCTCAATCTTGCTCCCGTTATGTGTGCTCTATGTAGCACCTTAAATTGAATCAGGCTAAGCCTGGCGCATGAGGAAGAGGAATTTACCCTGCTTAGGGCATCAGCCCACATACCCTCCTCTATCTCCTCCCCTAGTTCTTCTTCCCACTTTCCTTTTAGTTCGCCCACCGACTCCTCCCCCTCTTCCCTCATCTCTCGGTAAATCTCTGACACCTTGCCCTCTCCGACCCACACCCCTGAAAGCACCCTGTCCTGTATCCCCTGTGTCGGGAGCAATGGAAATTCCCTCACCTGTTGTCTAGTAAATGCCCTCACCTGCATATATCTCAAGAAATTTCCCCGGGGCAACTTATACTTTTCCTCCAATGCTCCCAAGCTCGCAAAAGTCCCATCTATAAATAAATCTCCCACCCTCCTAATTCCCAACTGGAACCAGCTCTGAAATCCTCCATCCATTCTTCCTGGGGCGAACCTATGGTTGTTCCTGATTGGGGACCCCACCAGGGCTCCCCGCACCCCTCTCTGTCGCCTCCACTGTCCCCAGATATTCAATGTTGCCGCCACCACCGGGTTCGTGGTAAACTTTTTAGGTGAGATCGGTAGCGGCGCCGTCACCAGCGCCTCTAAACTCGTCCCTTTACAGGACTTTCTCTCCAGTCTTTCCCACGCCGCTCCCTCACCCTCCATCATCCATTTACGTATCATTGCCACATTGGCGGCCCAATAGTAATCGCCCAAGTTCGGTAGTGCCAATCCTCCTCTGTCCCTACTACGCTGAAGGAACCCCCTCCTTACTCTCGGAACTTTCCCTGCCCACACGAAGCTCGTGATGCTCCTGTCTATTTTATTAAAAAAGGTCTTAGTGATTAGTATAGGGAGACATTGAAATACAAATAAGAACCTCGGGAGGACCATCATCTTAATTGCTTGCACCCTGCCCGCCAGCGATAGAGGCTGCATGTCCCACCTCTTGAAGTCCTCCTCCATTTGTTCTACCAACCGTGTCAGATTAAGTCTGTGCAAGGTTCCCCAGCTCCTAGCGATCTGAATCCCCAGGTATCGGAAGTTTCTTTCCACTTTCCTTAGAGGCAAGCCTTCTATCTCTCTACTCTGGTCCCCTGGATGTATCACAAATAATTCACTCTTCCCCATGTTTAGCCTATACCCCGAGAAATCCCCGAACCCCCTCAAAATTCGCATAACCTCTATCATTCCCCCCGCTGGGTCCGACACGTATAACAATAGGTCATCCGCATATAACGAGACTCGGTGTTCTTCTCCCCCTCTAATCACCCCTCTCCATTTCCTGGAGTCTCTCAACGCCATGGCCAGAGGTTCAATTGCCAACGCGAACAACAATGGAGACAGCGGGCATCCCTGTCTTGTTCCCCTATATAGTCGGAAATACTCCGATCTATGTCGACCTGTAACTACGCTTGCCGTTGGAGCCCCATAAAGAAGTCTAACCCAGCTAATAAACCCGTTCCCAAACCCAAACCTCCTTAACACTTCCCATAAATACTCCCACTCCACCCTATCAAATGCCTTCTCTGCGTCCATTGCCGCCACTATCTCTGCCTCCCCCTCCACTGGGGGCATCATTATCACCCCTAATAGTCGTCGCACGTTAACATTCAGTTGTCTCCCTTTTACGAACCCTGTCTGGTCTTCGTGCACCACCCCCGGGACACAGTCCTCTATCCTCGATGCCAGTACCTTTGCCAACAATTTGGCGTCCACGTTCAACAATGAAATGGGTCTATAGGACCCGCACTGCAACGGATCTTTATCCCTCTTCAAAATTAACGATATCGTCGCCTCCGACATCGTCGGGGGTAGAGTCCCCCCTTTCCTGGCCTCATTGAACGTCCTCACCATCAACGGGGCCAACAAGTCCACATATTTTCTGTAATACTCCACCGGGAACCCGTCTGGTCCTGGGGCCTTCCCTGCTTGCATGCTTCCCAGTCCCTTAATAACCTCGTCCACCCCAATCGGTGCCCCCAGGCCTACCACCCCCCGCTCCTCCACTTTCGGGAACCTCAATTGGTCCAGGAACTGCCGCATCCCCTCCTCTCCCTCTGGGGGTTGAGACCTATACAGTTCCTCATAGAAGGTCTTGAACACCTCATTTATCTTTCCTGCCCTTCGCACCGTGTCTCCCCTTTCGTCTCTAATTCCTCCTATTTCCCTCGCTGCTGCCCTCTTTCGCAATTGATGAGCCAACAGGCGACTCGCCTTTTCCCCATATTCATACCTCCTCCCCTGTGCCTTCCTCCACAGTACCTCCGCCTTTCTGGTGGTCAGAAGGTCAAATTCCGTCTGGAGTCGTCTCCTCTCCCTGTACAATTCCTCCTCCGGGGTCTCTGCAAATTCCCTATCCACCCTTAAAATCTCCCCCAGTAATCTTTCCCTTTCCTTGGCCTCTGTTTTCCTTTTGTGGGCCCCAATGGAGATCAGCTCTCCTCTGACCACCGCTTTTAGTGCTTCCCATACCACTCCCACAGGGACCTTGCCGTCGTCATTGACCTCCAGGTATCTCTCAATACACCCCCGCACTCTTGCACACACTCCCTCATCCGCCATCAGTCCCACATCTAATCGCCAGAGTGTTCTCTGCTCCCTTTCCTCTCCTAATTCCAGGTCCACCCAATGTGGGGCATGATCCGAAACCGCTATGGCTGAGTACTCAGCTTCTTCCACCCTAGAGATCAACGACCTTCCCAAAACAAAAAAATCTATCCGGGAGTACACTTTATGGACATGGGAGAAGAAGGAATACTCCCTAGCCCTAGGTCTAAGAAATCGCCATGGATCCACTCCCCCATTTGGTCCATAAACCCCTTAAGTACCTTGGCCGCTGCCGGCCTTCTTCCGGTCCTTGAACTGGATCTATCTAGCCCCGGGTCCAGCACCGTATTAAAGTCCCCTCCTAAAATCAAGTTTCCTACCTCCAGGTCCGGTATACGCCCCAGCATCCGTCTCATAAATCCCGCATCGTCCCAGTTTGGGGCATACACGTTAACCAACACGACCTCCATTCCCTCCAGCCTGCCACTCACCATTACATATCTACCTCCGCTATCTGCTACGATGTTCTTTGCTTCAAATGCGACCTGTTTCCCCACCAAAATGGCCACCCCTCTATTCTTTGCGTCCAGTCCTGAGTGGAACACCTGTCCCACCCATCCTTTCCTTAGCCTAACTTGGTCCGCCACCTTTAGGTGCGTCTCTTGGAGCATAACCACGTCTGCCCTTAGTCCTTTCAAATGCGCGAGCACTCGGGCCCTTTTTATCGGTCCGTTCAGGCCTCTCACGTTCCACGTGATCAGCCTCACTAGGGGGCTACCTGCCCCCCTCCCGTGTCGACTAGCCATTACCTTCTCTAGGCCAGTCCCATATCCCGCCTCCACGCTCCCGCTCGCTCCCCCAGCGTCGCACACCATCCCCGCCCACCCACTCTTTAGCCATTTCCTTTTGGATTTCCGCAGCAGCAACCCAGTTGTCCCCCCCCCCCTTCTCCCTCCCTCCTCCCCTCCCCGCTAGATCTCTTTCTAGCTTGATTGCTCCCCCCATATTACTTCCGTAAGTCAGCTGACTTCAACTGACCCCGGCTACTCCTGCTCACTCCTCGACCCCCCCCATGTGGGGAACTCCCATCCGCCTTGCGCCTGTCTTCCCGCCTTATTCTTTCTGGTGCGGGAACATCCCTTTACCTGACCCGCCTCTTATGGCGCAGCTCCCTTTCCCCTCCCCCTCCCCTTCCCCATTCTCCAACTATGTCCCGTCTTTCCCCCCTCACCGGCGCCCACATTTCCCCAATGTCTCCCCCCTTCCCTGTTTACTTCTCAATTAACTTCCACCGTAACATTAACAATAACATTTCCTGCAGCATCAGTCCCTCAGTTCCGATCCAATTTCTCTTCTTTGATGAAGGTCCATGCTTCCTCCGCCGTCTCGAAATAATGGTGTCTCTCTTGATACGTGACCCATAGTCTTGCCGGCTGCAGCATCCCGAACTTCACCTTCCTTTTATGCAACACCTCTTTGGCTCGGTTGAAGCTCGCCCTCCTTCTCGCCACCTCCGCACTCCAATCCTGGTATACCCGTACCACTGCATTCTCCCATCTGCTACTCCGCACCTTTTTAGCCCATCTCAGGACCTCTTCTCTATCCTTAAGGCGGTAAAATCGCACGATTATCGCCCTGGGTGGTTCTCCCGCTTTTGGTCTTCTCGCCGGAATCCGATTTGCCCACTCCACCTCCAAGGGGCCCGTAGGGGCCTCAGCACCCATCAGTGAGCTCAGCATCGTACTTGCGTACGCTCCACAGTCCACTCCTTCCACACCCTCAGGGAGACCCAGTATCCGAAGGTTCTTCCTTCGCGCTCCATTTTCTAGGGCTTCGATCCTTTCAGTACACTTTTTATGAAGTGCCTCGTGCGTCTGTGTCTTAACCGCCAGGCCCAGGATCTCGTCCTCAATATCTGTCACCTTCTGCTCCACCACACGGAGCTCTGTCTCCTGGGTCTTTAATGTCTCCTTGAGCCCCTCAATTGCCTGTAGCAACGGGGTCAGCACCTCCCTCTTCAGCAGCTCCACGCACCGTCTCACAATTTCATGCTCAGGCCCCCATGTCGCCTGCGCTTTCTCCGCCGCCATCTTGTACTTCTCTCTTTCTGACCCTTTGGTCGACGATTCCTCGCGCTGCAGCCGCCGCCGCCGGTTTTTTCCTCCTTCGTTTGGGGGGGACTCCCTTCTCACACGCCCCACACCGGGTTGCGTCGTCGAAAAATTCCCCGTTGAGGCTCTTAAAAGAGCCCGAAGGTCCGTCGGAGCTGGAGCCGCCGAAGCGTGCGGCTAGCTAGGCATCACCGCAACCGGAAGTCGCACACCATTGTCTTTAACCATAACTGCGGTGCCCTTGTCATGCAACCCAATCTTTGCACTCCCCACTATGCCAATGTTCCTATCTGCTTATTGCACTAACAGGGTTACCTCCACCATTGACAACAATATTACCTGCTATCAGTGATTCTCCATCCATGACAATAAGCTGGGAGGGCATCCTTGCTACCTCCATGGCCACCTCTCGAATTGCCTGTAGCCTTGCAGATCCCTCCCCCAGGCCCTATCATTGACCCACAAGTCCAACATATAGAGTGGTGTTAGCCTATTAGATAGTGCCGCCAGGGACAAAGCTCTGGGGAAGGTGCTATTGGCTGGGGTTAGGAGGTCGAAGTACTCAGCAATTGTGATTTTGGTCCATGCTCCACATTGGTTGGCTGTGGTTTTGGAGAAGGGATGGACCAGAGGCCTGGGTGGAGAATGGATGTGGGGTTGCTAGCGGACCGGAGCTTTTGTGATAAGATTGGGAAGGTGATTGAGGAACATGTGGGGTTTAATTGCACGGGGGAGGTTTTGCAGTCGGTGGCATGGGAGACTCTGAAGACAGTAGTGAGGGGGAAGGTGATTTCGTTCAAAGCTAAGGTGGACAAGGAGGAGAGAGAGGAGCGCCAAAAACTGATAGAGGAGATTCTGGAGTTGGATGGGAGGTACGTGGGGGACCCGAACCCAGGCCTCTTGGTCAAGAGGAAGGGATTGCAGTTGTCCACAGGGAAAGCAGTGTGCCAGTTGAGAAGGGTGAGAGGATGATCTACGTGCACGAGGAGAAGGCAGGACATATGCTGGCCGGCAAGCTCCGGAGAAAGACAGTGGTGAGAGAGATAGTTCAGGTAAGGGACAAGATGGGGAAGCTGGTGGTGGCCCCGGAGCAGATCAGTAAAGTATTCAAGGAGTTTTATAAGGATCTGTATATGCCGGAGACACCAGGGAGAGGAGAGGGCGATGAGGGAGTTCCTGGACAGGTTGGAGTATCCGAGGTTGGGAGAGGATGATGGAACAGGCTTGGAGGGGCCTGTGGGGGAGCAGGAGGTGAAGGAGGCAATTGGGAGGATGCAGGCAGGGAAGGCGGTGGGACCTGATGGGTTCCCGGTTGAAGTCTATAAGAAATGTAGGGAAGGTAGGTGCCGCTGATGATGGCAATGTTTCAGGAGGCGATAGGCAGGGGTGTCTTGCCGCAAACGATGGGGCAAGCTTCTATTTCATTGCTGCTGAAGGAGGATAAGGTTCCAGTGGAGAGCGGGTCTGAATGTAGATGCCAAGATATTGGGAAAGGTGCTGACCTCAAGGCTGGAGGGTTGTCCCCCGAAGGTTATTGAAGAGGATCAGACAGGGTTCATGAAGGGAAGGCAGCTGTTCTTGAACGTAAGGAGGCTGTTGAATATGGTGCTGACTCCGGCGGAGGGAAAGGCAACGGCGCCGCTTGCGATGGCTCCAGGAAGGTATTCGGTGAGTCCAAGTGGTTGTGGCCACTTGGAGATTTGGAGGCAGCTTAGGCAGCATTTTAAGCTGGGGGCTGGGTGAAGGGGATGCCGATTAGGGGGAATCATTGGTTCGAGCCAGGGACAATGGATGTGAGGCTTTGGAAATGGGATGAGAGGGGGATTAGGGAAGTGAAGGTTGTTCCTTTGGGGCCAAATCGTGAGCCTAGAGGAGTTGGGAGAGAAGTATGGGTTGGCGCAGCAGGAAGGGTTTAGATACCTGCAGGTTCAGGACTTCGCAAGAAAGATTTTCCCCAGCTTCCCGATAGCGCCGGCCTCTTCGTTATGGAGGTGGTGCCGTCAGTGGGAGGGCTGGAGAGGAGGTTTGTTTTGGCGATCTACTGGAGGATCCTGGAGGAGGACAGGGTTCCACGTATGGGATTAAGGCAAAGTGAGAGGAGGAGCTGAGGGGGGAGGCGTTGAAAGAGGGACCCGGCCCCGGGTCACTGTCCGTGTGGAGTCTGCACGTCCTCCCCCTGTCTGCGTGGGTTTCCCCCTCACAACCCAAAGATGTGCAGGGTAGGTGGATTGGCCATGCTAAATTGCCCTTAATTGGAAAAAAATAATTGGGTACTCTAAATGTTTAGAAAAAAAAGAAAAGATTCTTACAGTCAGGATTTACTCACATTTGGAAACAAATGGATTTATTAGCGATATGCAGCATGGTTTTGTGAATGGGAGGTTGTGTCTCACTAACTTGATCAAATTCTTTGAGGAAGTGACAAAGATGATTGATGAAGGTAGGGCAGCGGGTGTTGTCTACATGGACTTCAGTAAAGCCTTTGACAAGGTCCCTCATGGCAGACTGGTACGAAAGGTGTAGTCATATGGGATCAGAGAGGTAAGCTGGCAAGCTGGATACAGAACTGGCTCGGTCATAGATCACAGGGTAGCGATGGAAGGGTGCTTTTCTGAATGGAAGGCTGTGACTTGTGGTGTTCTGCAGGGATATGTGCTGGGACCTTTGCTGTTTGTAGTATATACAAATGATTGAGGAAAATGTAGTTCGTCTGATTAGTTGGTTTGTGGATGACACAAAGATTGGTGGAGTTGCGGATACTGACGAGGGTTGTCAGAGTATACAGATCGGTTGGAGACTTGGGTGGAGAAATGGCAGGTGGAGTTTAATCCGGACAAATATGAGGTAATGCATTTTGGAAGGTCTAATACAGATGGAAATTATTGTTATGTGAGAGTACCTTTAAGAAATGGGTGTTTTTATAGAATAACTATAGTGGGTGTACCTTTAAGAAATGGGTGTTTATTACTGGAGTGATGTCAGAGTGTGGGTGGAGCTGTCAGCTTTTAGTTTCACTTTGAGAAAAGCTTGGGTGTGTCTGTGTTTTTTGGATTCGTTTCAGTGTTGGAGCTGAAGCCAGACAAAGCAGGTGTACTGTTCTCTCTGCCATGAAAATACTGTCTCTTGATCATTTGGTGAATTCAGAATTATAAATGTTCTCAATAGTGAATTTAAACCAGATCTTTGTGTTAAAAGGGTCTTTTGTCTTCTCAATGTTGTTTGGGCATTTATTAACGCTTATTGTTGTATTCTTTGGGGGTTGTATTTGAATTGATGGTTGCTAAGATGTTCACTGTATGTTTTAAAAAGGTTAACTTGAGTTCATAGAATAAACATTGTTTTGTTTTTAAAAATACTTTTCCATTCCTGCTGTACCACACCTGTAGAGTCGGCCGTGTGCTCCCCATACCACAGTCAGGTGAACTCCATGATACACTCTGGGGTTCTCTAAACCCTGGCCCATAACATTATACAGTAAATGGCAGAACCCTTTGGGTTATTGATAGGCAGAGAGATCTGGGGGTACAAGTCCACAGATCATTGAAAGTGGCAATGCAGGTGGATAAGGTAGTCAAGAATCAAGAAGGCAAATGGCATGCTTGCCTTCATCGGTCTGGGCATTGAGTATAAAAATTGGTAAGACATGCTGCAGCTGTACAGAACCATAGTTCGGCCATATTACATACAATTCTGGTCGCCACACTACCAGAAGGATGTGATGCTTTGGAGAGGGTACAGAAGAGTTTTACCAGGATGGTGCCTGGTGTCGATGGTATTAGCTATGAGGAGAGGTTGGATAAACTTGAATTGTTTTCACTAGAATGACGGAGGTTGAGGGGTGACCTGATTTTGAGTGGCATCGATAGAATGGATAGTCAGACGCTTTTTCCTGAGGTGGAAAAGTCAATTACTAGGGGACATAGGTTTAAGGTCTGAGGGGGAAAGGTTAGAGGAGTTGTGAGAGGCAAGTTTGTTACTTGAGGTTGGTGAGTGTCTGTAAAGTGCTGCCGAGTAGGTAGTGGAAGCAGATACGATAGCGGTGTTCAAGAGGGATCTTGACAAATACATGAATAGGATGGGAATAGAGGGATATGGACTCCGTAAGTGCAGAAGGTTTCAGTTTGGACAGGCATCATGATCGGCACAGGCTTGGAGGGCTGAAGGGCCTGTGTACTGTATGTTCTTTGTTCCCTCTTGAACAGAACTGTATTTGTCTCTTATTGCATGGATTGCAGGGAATCTGAGGAAGGAGCAGTGCTCCGAAAGCTAGTGATTCAAAACAAACCTGTTGGCCTTTAACCTGGTGTTTAAAACTTCTTACTGTGCTCACCCGAGTCCAACGCCGGCATCTCCACATCATGTATATTTTAATAGATTCAACTTCAATGACACAAAAAGTAAAGTATTGGCACTGAGTCATACAGACCAGGAAAGATCCATGTTTTACCATTGCTCTGTGCTGAATTAGTTGATCACTACAAATGTACGAATTAGGAGCAGGAATAAGCCATCTTCCCTCAAGCCTGCTCCACATTCAATAAAATCATGGTTGATCTGATTGTAATTTCCCAACTGCCCACGATAACCTTTCACCCTCTTGTTCATCAAGAATCTATCTACCTCTGCCTTAAAAATATTCAAAGACTTTGCTTCTGCTGCCTTTTAGGAAGAGAGTTCCAAAGACTTACTACCTCTGATAGCAAAAGATTCTCCTTATCTCAGCCTTAAATAGGCAATCCCTTATATTTAAACAGTGACCCCGGGTTTTAGATTCTCCCACAAGAGGAAACATCCTCTCCACACCCACCCTGCCAAGACTCCTCAGGATTTTCTATGTTTCTCTAAACTTCAGCAGATACATACCTAGCCTGTCCAATCATTCCTCATTCGGCAACCCGCACCATTCCTGGTATCAAACGAGTAAACCTTCTCTGAACTGCTTCTAATGCGTTTACATCCTTCCTTAAATAAGGGGATTAATACTCCAGATGTGGTCTCCCCGTGTCCTGTACATCTAAAAGATAACCTCCCTACATTTATATTCAATTCCCCTCATAATAAATTACAATGTTCCATTGGTTGTTGTACCTGCGTACTAACCTTTTGTGATTCATGCGCTCGGATACCCAGATCCCTCGACATCTCAGAGTACTGCAATCTCTCACCATATAAATAACATGCTTCTTCTTTATTCGTCCTGCCAAAATTAACAATTTCACATTTTCCCATATTATACTCCACTTGCCAGATCTTTGCCCAATCATCTGTCTATATCTTTTGTAGCCTCCTTGTTCCTCTTCACAACTTACGTTTCTACATAACCTTGGTCATCAGCAAATTTAGCAACCATACTTTCAGTCCCTGAATCAAAATCATTTATATAATTTGCAAAAAGTTAATGTCCCAGCACTGATCCCTGTGGAACACCACTCGTTAAATCCTGCCAACCTGAAAAAGACCCATTTATGCCTGCTCGCTGTTCCTTCTTAGTCTTAGCTAGCAAATCGCCTATCCATGCGAATATGTTATCCCCTACATCATGAACATTTATTTTCTACAATAACCTTTGATGTAACACCTTATCAAATGTCATCTGGACATCTCAGTACAGTATATTGTCCGGTTCCCCTTTATCCACAGCACATGTGAATTCTTCAAACCATGATTTCTTTCACAAAACCATGTTAACGCTACGTAATTGCCTTGAATTTTGCTAAGTTCCCTGCATTAACAACTTTAATCATAGCTTCTAATCTTTTCCCTACGACATATGTTAAGCTAACTGATCTGTAGTTTATTGCTTTCTGTCTCCCTCCTTTTTGAATAAAAGTTACGTTTGCTATTTTCCAATCTAATGGAACCTTCCCAGAATCTAAGGAATTTTCGAAACATATAACCAACTATCTCTTTTTTAAAATATTTTTATTGAAAATGTTTTCATTTATAACCACATAATATAAAATGGATGCAACAAATTACAATATGAAAGGAATACAGTTAACAGTTAAGAATGCATCCAAAGCAAACCCCCCAACAATTTTTAAAAAAAAGTTTATTCTCCTACTTTTCGCCATATTCATCCAAATTTACACCCACCAACAAACAATCATTGGGAACAAATAGAATGTCAATCCCCTGGCCAACAATTCCTCCCTCCCACCAACCCCCATTAAACCCTCAACATTTTAAATGCAAACATCAAAGAAAAGGATTCAAGAATCCACCATCCACCCATGCATAGTCACCAACAACATACACAGTCCAAGCCTTACCCCCCCCCCCCCCCACCCCAAACCCCCTCCTCCCCGCCCAATGTTTGATGTCATCCAATTCTTGAAAGTGCATAATAAACAAAGCCCATGAACTGTAGAACCCTGCCATCCTTCCCCTCAACTCAAACTTCACCTTCTCCATTAAAAACTCCAACAGAAACCCCCGCCATGGCAGGGCACCAGGTGGAGAAACTGACCTCCACCCCAACAGGATCCGATTCGAGCGATCAGCGAGGCAAAGGCTGAAACATCTGCCTCCGCACCCGTTTCAAACCCCGGCCGATCCGATACCCCAAATATGGCTTACAGAGTTCCGGCTTGAGCCTGACATGTACCACCATCAAAATTACCCTGAACACCTCCGTCCAATACCCCTCCAGCTTTGGACAGGACCAAAACATATGAACGTGGTTTGCGGTCCCCCCCACCCACAGCGTTCACAAACATTCGCTACCCCCTCAAAGAGTCGGCTCATCCTCGCCTTTGTGAGGTGCGCCCTATGTACCATCTTCAGCTGTATCAGCCCCAACCTCGCGCACGAAGTTGAGGCATTCATCCTCCGGATCACCTCACACCACAACCCCTCCTCCATGCCCTCTCGCAACTCTTCCTCCCACTTTGTCTTAATCCCCTTCAGCGGTGCCCTCTCTTCTCCCAGAATCGGCCCATATATCGCCAACACCACCCCCTTCTCCATTCCCCCTGTCGTCAGCACCTCCTCCAACAGTGTGGAGGCTGGCACCACCAGAAAGCTCTGTATCTCCTTCTTAGCAAAATCTCGGACCTGCAAATATCTGAACATTTCCCACTGCCCCAACCCATATTTCGCTCCCAGCTCCTTCAGTCCCACAAACCGGCCCCCTAGAAACAAATCCTTTAGTGCCCTGACTACCTTCTCCTCCCATCTCTGAAAACTCCCGTCCCTCTTCTCTGGCTCAAATCTGTGATTTCCCCGAATCGGCATTTCCCTTGATCCCGCCCCCAGCCTAAAGTTCTGGCGCAACTGCCTCCAGATTTTCAACGTCGCTTCTAATACCAGACTCCCTGAGTATTTCCCCAGGGCCATCGGCAAAACCCTCCAATAATAAACTAAACCCATTCCAACAAGTGACGGTTACTAACTCTTTAAAAACGGAAATGAACGGCTGCCATCTCAGGTAGAACCCTTCTAATGACCCCCTAATGGTGTATTTGGCCTTCACCAAATGTAAAAATTTCATCAGGTCATCCAACCAGGCGAGACACTGGGCAAAGTAGGAGACCACCACTCAAGCAGGACACGCCTTCGGGCTATTAATGAGGCAAAAGCGAGGTCATCAACCTTCGGCCCGTCTGCAGCACCAGTGCTTCTGATACCCTGAAAATGGCCACCAACGGACAAGGCTCCAGTTTGATTTCTGACATGGTGTTAAAGAACGAGGACCACACAAGTTGGGAAACGACCAGAACATATAGGAGTATGATTAGCCAGCCCCCGAGAACACCACTCACAATTGTCATCCAGCCCGAAAAAAACCTCCTCCTCGCCTTGGTCAGATGAGCCCTGTGCACCGCCTTGAGCTGGATCACACTAAGCTGAGCACAGGAGGCGTGGAGTTTACCCTGTGAAGACCCTCATCCAAAATAAGACCCAAAATAAGACTTTCTCTTCACCTCATCCAACGGGGCCGACTCTGCCGATAGTATCTGGCCATAGATTCCTGAAATACTCCCCCTCACCAGACCCGGCCAAAGTTAAAATCCGCTTCAGCAAGGAGCATGGTGGTGTCCAGGGAAATGAAGGACAAGTCTTCTGCAAAAAGTCCCGAATCTGAAAATAACAAAACAAATTAGCTGAAACTTTACTCTCAGCTGCTCAAAACTGGCAAACTGCCCCTCCACAAACAAGTTCCCAAACCTTTCCAGACCCTTCCCCTCCCAAGACCTAAATGTTGAGACTAAACTCACTGACACAAATAAATGATTACCACAGATAGGGGCCAACAATGACATGGAGCTAAATTTAAGTGAGGCAGTTACAAAGGCACACAAACCAGTGCCCCTACAAGAACTCGTCCTTATTTGTCACCGTATGGAACTCGGATTGCTAAGCCATCCCAGCACTTTCACCATATTGACAGCCCAATAATAAAATAGCAAATTGGCTAAAGCTAAGTCACGTGACTGTCTAACCCTCTGGAGAAATGCCCTCGGGATTCTTGGGGTCCTGCTCACCCAAGTAAAAGAGGACACCAATTTGTTAACTCTAACAAGAAGGGTTTCGGAAGAAAAGTGGGGAGAGACTGAAAAAGAATTAAAAACCTTGGGAGGGCATTCATTTTAATAGTCCTGTCCACCAAGGACATGGGAAGGTTATCACACTCTGCATGTCAGATTTTTTTTAAAAATTTGGATTACCCAATTTTATTTTATCCCAATTAAGGGGCAATTTA
Organism: Scyliorhinus torazame; assembly: GCF_047496885.1. NCBI lineage: Eukaryota > Metazoa > Chordata > Chondrichthyes > Carcharhiniformes > Scyliorhinidae > Scyliorhinus > Scyliorhinus torazame. The sequence goes on along the minus strand of NC_092720.1, from coordinate 54,953,199 downwards.
GCAGGACCAACCCACTTAACCTACACATCTTTGGGTTGTGGGGGTGAAACCCATGCAGACATGGGGAGAATGAGCAAACTCCACACGGATAGTGACCCAGGGCCAGGATTCGGGTCCTCAGCGCTGCAGTCCCAGTGCTAACCACTGCACCACATGCCGCCCCTGCAAGTCAGATTTGACTCCACTCACCAGACTAGCGTTATTACATTTACGAAACCAGCACATGGATGAAACGAGGCCCAATCGTGGGCCACACGGATACCCAGATAATGAAACTAGATCTGGCAAGGCGAAAAGGCAACATCCCCAGATTGGCTGCCCACCCTGGGCGGTTAAGAACATAAGAACATAAGAACTAGGAGCAGGAGTAGGCCATCTGGCCCCTCGAGCCTGCTCCACCATTCAATGAGATCAAGTTGACCGGGAAGTATTCACTCTTATCCATATTCAACTTATACCCAGAAAAGAAGCCAAAATTCCTAAGTAGTTTCATTATCTCATCCATAGTATGGACTGGGTCAGTAATAGAAAGAAGCAGATCATCTGCTTACGAGGACACCCTCCCTCCCCTGCTTAACCCCTTCCGCCTGTTGGAAGATCTCAACACTATGACCAATGGGTCAATGGCTAAAACAAATAGAAGTGGAATCAGTGGACATCCCTGATTCATACCACTATTCAATGAAAAATACCCTGAGCTCAAGGCATTCGTGCAGAGACTAGCCACGGGGGCTCTATACAGTAATCAAACCCAAGATATCAACTTTTGCCCCAAACCACGGGGGTGATTCTCCGAGCCCCGCACCGGGCCGGAGAATTAACCGCGCCACGACGCACCGACGCCGGCGCGCGATTCTCCGAGGTGCGGAGAGTCGGCGCCATTTGCGCGGCGCGTTTGGTGAGGCGCCAGCTGCGGGCCGCTGGAATCGACGGGGCCGACGATTCTCCGGCCCGCATGGGCCGAGCGGCCACGTGGATCTGACAGAGCCCCGCCAGCGTCGTTCGTCCCTGGTTACTGCCAGCGAGAACTCTGCGCGAACAGTCAGGGGGCGGCTTGTGGGGGGGGGGCTCCTTCACCGGGGGGGGCCTCCGATGGGGTCTGGCCCATGATCGGGGCCCACTGATCGGCGGGCCGGCCTCTCCCCACCCCCGGGCCTACTTGCTGGCACGGCCGGCCCCTGAACACCGACTCCATGTTGAGTCGGGGCTGGCGCGCTAACATAGAACATAGAACATTACAGCGCAGTACAGGCCCTTCAGCCCTCGATGTTGCGCCGACCTGTGAAACCACTCTAAAGCCCATCTACACTATTCCCTTATCGTCCATATGTCTATCCAATGACCATTAGGAAGAGGTGTTGGCAATTCTGGACAGGCTGAAAATAGATAAGTCCCCGGGGCCTGATGGGATTTATCCTAGGATTCTCTGGGAGGCCAGGGAAGAGATTGCTGGACCTTTGGCTTTGATTTTTATGTCATCATTGGCTACAGGAATAGTGCCAGAGGACTGGAGGATAGCAAATGTGGTCCCTTTGTTCAAAAAGGGGAGCAGAGACAACCCCGGCAACTATAGACCGGTGAGCCTCACGTCTGTAGTGGGTAAAGTCTTGGAGGGGATTATAAGAGACAAGATTTATAATCATCTAGATAGGAATAATATGATCAGGGATAGTCAGCATGGCTTTGTGAAGGGTAGGTCATGCCTCACAAACCTTATCGAGTTCTTTGAGAAGGTGACTGAACAGGTAGACGAGGGTAGAGCAGTTGATGTGGTGTATATGGATTTCAGTAAAGCGTTTGATAAGGTTCCCCACGGTAGGCTATTGCAGAAAATACGGAGGCTGGGGATTGAGGGTGATTTAGAGATGTGGATCTGAAATTGGCTAGCTGAAAGAAGACAGAGGGTGGTGGTTGATGGGAAATGTTCAGAATGGAGTTCAGTTACAAGTGGCGTAACACAAGGATCTGTTCTGGGGCCGTTGCTGTTTGTCATTTTTATCAATGACCTAGAGGAAGGCGCAGAAGGGTGGGTGAGTAAATTTGCAGACGACACTAAAGTCGGTGGTGTTGTCGACAGTGTGGAAGGATGTAGCAGGTTACAGAGGGACATAGATAAGCTGCAGAGTTGGGCTGAGAGGTTGCAAATGGAGTTTAATGTAGAGAAGTGTGAGGTGATTCACTTTGGAAGGAATAACAGGAATACGGAATATTTGGCTAATGGTAAAGTTCTTGGAAGTGTGGATGAGCAGAGGGATCTAGGTGTCCATGTACATAGATCCCTGAAAGTTGCCACCCAGGTTGATAGGGTTGTGAAGAAGGCCTATGGAGTGTTGGCCTTTATTGGTAGAGGGATTGAGTTCCGGAGTCAGGAGGTCATGTTGCAGCTGTACAAAACTCTGGTACGGCCGCATTTGGAGTATTGCGTACAGTTCTGGTCACCGCATTATAGGAGGACGTGGAGGCTTTGGAGCGGGTGCAGAGGAGATTTACCAGGATGTTGCCTGGTATGGAGGGAAAATCTTATGAGGAAAGGCTGATGGACTTGAGGTTGTTTTCGTTGGAGAGAAGACGGTTAAGAGGAGACTTAATAGAGGCATTCATGACAGCGCGAACACTTCGGCTCCATATTGGAGAATAGACCCCCAAACCTCCAAGGATCTCAAAAAGATATCGCCACTCCACCCTATCAAAAGCTTTTTTGGGGCAGCACCGTGGCGCAGTGGTTAGCATTGCTGCCTCACGGCGCCGAGGTCCCAGGTTTGATCCCGGTTCTGGGTGGTCACTGTCCGTGCGGAGTTTGCACATTCTCTCCGTGTTGGGTGGGTTTCACACCCACAATCCAAAGGCTAGGTGGATTGGCCACGCTAAATCGCCCCTTAATTGGAAAAAATGAATTGGGTACTTTAAATTTTTTTTAAAAAGCTTTTTCGGCATCCACGGATACAATCACCTCTGGTCCGGGCACAGGAGAGGGGGAAAGAATGATGTTTAACAGCCAACATATATTGGCCGACAATTGCCGTCCTTTAACAAAGCCTGTCTTCCACAATCAGCTATTGGAGGCAGGGCTCCAGTTGCAGTGCCAACATCTTAGCGAGTAATTTAGCATCCGTGTTCAAAAGCAATATGGATCGATACGACCCGCATTCCGTAGGGTCCTTGTCCTTCTTCAGGATCAGAGAAATCAAAGCCTGTGGAGGTATAATGGCTAATGAACCCTGGGACAAGGAACCATTGAACATTTCCAATATTAATGGAAAAACTGACCTGCAAACGTCTTGTAGAACTCAATGGGGGAATCCATCAGGGCGGATGCTTTTCCTGTCTGCATTAACCCAATACCTTTCAGAATTTCCTCAGGACTCAGCAGAGATTCCAACTCCTTCCGTCTTTCTCACTCCACCAAAGGGAAGGGTAAACTATCTAAAAGCTGCGCCATGACCGAACTCTCCTCTGGGGGCTCCAATCTATAAAGATTCCTATAGAATGCTTCGAAGCCACATATAAAATATGTTTTTATTCTGGCAAAAATGTTTCATTATACACAAACAACAACAGTACAACAACCACCAATTCCCCCCAAATCCACTCTCCCCTTCCCCCCATGACAGAAAAAGAATCCAAACCTTAAACAAAAAACAGAGACAAACCCTCTCCCCCCACCACTCCTTAATAGCTGATGGTACCCAGCTCCCTGAAAAATTAGATGAAATGCTGCCACCTTCAGTAGAACCTTTCCACTAACCCTGCCCCCCCCCCCCTCCAACATTACATTTGATCTTCCCCAGGTGCAAAAGTTCCATCAGGTCCCCCAACCACACCGAGGTCTTAAGCAGCACCGGGGACCTCCACCCAAACAGAACTCACCTCCGGGCTATTAGCGACGCAAAGGCTCATACATCTGCCCTCATCCCTGTCTGCAGCATACGCAAGTCCATAACTCCAATAAAGGCCACCAACTGGCACAGCTCCCAAAATCCTTGACATTACATCAATAAAAGGAGACCACAAACTAACAAGCTTGGGTAAGACCAAAACATGTGCGTGGGATTCGCCATTCTCCAGAGCACTGCTCACTCCTCTCCTCCACCCCCGAGAAGAATGCACTCGTACGCATCAGGTGTGCCCTGTGCACCACCTTGAACTGGATCAGGCTTTATCTTGCACATGAGTGTAGTGATATCATGGTTGCACTGTAATTCACCGACTGATCACTAAGAATCTCATTAGTATATAAGTGAATGTTAGAGTCAGGTGACCTCAGACTGACTAGGGAGCTGGGAGAGAGGTTGCTTGTGCATGTTTGCGCTGTTATTCTGTTTGTTTTTTATATATCTGACTCAGAGTCAATGTTAATAAATTGATTATCGCTTTAGCTACAAGTGTTCTTGTAATATAAATCAGGCCATCCGACAAGAACATTACAATGAGGAGGTGAAGTTGACTCTGTGAGGAGCCTCACATCCCCCCTCAAAGGCCAAGGCCAGCTCACCCTCCCATTTCCTCTTTACCTCATCTAATGATGCCTGCTCCACCACCAAATTCTGCCCATAGATCTCCAAAAGATTTGGGGTGAATGACTGGGAGACACCAGAACAAAAACAAAAACTTCAGGAGAAGTCTTCACCACCTGTACCCTTCCTGCTAAGGTCAGAGGGAGGCCATCCCACCTTTTCAAATCGGCCTTCGCCCCCGCCACCAGACTAGGAAAGTTAAGTTATGGCACGTGGCCCAGTCATGGGCCAGCCAGATTCTCAGATACCGCTAGTCCTGGCCGGATGAAATGGCAGCCTCTCCAGATCAACTCCCCTTCCCCCGGGTTCACAAGAAAATAGTCACTCTTGCCTAGATTCAACTTGTACCCAGAAAAAAAGCCAAACATGCTGAACAGCTCCATTATCTCCCCCACATTGGAGAGTGTGCGTGAGGTATAGTAACAAATCGCCCACATTGTTAAAAAAATTCAGAGTACCCAATTCATTTTTTCCAATTAAGGGGCAATTTAGCATGTTCAATCCACCTACCCTGCACATCTTTGGGATGTGGGGGCGAAACCCACGCAAACATGGGGACAAATCGCCCACATATAACGACACTCTGTACTCGCTCCCCCCACGCTGTATTCCCCCCACCCAGTAGACTACCTCAGACTACTTCAGAGCAATGACCAGCGGCTCAATTCCTATTCAACACATGCCTCAATCTCTTTTACCACTAATTGTTAGTTGCAAAGGAAAACACCATTACAATAAAAAATTAAATAAATAAAAAGATTGATCTTACATTTTGGGGGGCTTTTGTTGGAAACTCAACAGTTCAAGTCTAAAGGCTAGAGAAAGCTTTATTGTCAAATAATAAGTAACCCCTGCTCCGTATTGATTTTTGACAGTGTGTATAATACATTCTCAAACATTAATGTGTAACATGGATTGAAGTCAACTTTGGAGCTCTGAAAAACAGAATTAGTGGAAAGGGAATGGTATAGGATTATTTTGAATTTGTGAAGTTGCAGAAAAGGATATTTTTACTTTAAGGGTCCTGTTTACAAGCCTAAAACAAGGGCATTTTTCATGCAATGTTTCGAACGATGCGTTCCTTTTGAAAGGAAGAAAATACAGAAAAATGTCATCAAACCCACTGACAAGGGTGGGGCGGTTGTTGTCTGGCGTACTCACCTCTACCTCACAGAGACTGAACATTAACTCTCAGACCTCCCCCTGGACCGTGACCCCACCACCGAGCATCAAGCCATTGTTTCCAGGACTGTCACTGACCTCATCTCCTCTGGAGATCTTCCATCCACAGCATCCAATCTCATAATCTCCCAACCCCGAACAGCCCACTCTACCTCCTCCCCAAAATCCACAAACAGGACTGTCCCAGTAGACCCATGGTGTCAGTCTAGTCTTGCCCCCCGAAGTCATTTCTTCCTATCTTTACTCCCTGCTGTCTCCTCTTGTCCAGTCCCTTCCAACCTACATTTGTGATTCCTCCAATGCCCTACATCATATCAACAACTTCCAGTTCCCCAGTCCTTTCCGTCTCCTCTTTACCATGGATTCCAATCCCTCTATACCTCCATTCCCCACTAGGATGGTCTGAGGGCTCTCCGCTTCTTCCTCCAACAGAGGCCTGAACAATTCCCAACCACCAACACTCTCCTCCGTCTGGCTGAACTTGTCGTCTCACTCAATAATTTCACCTTTAGCTTGTCTCATTTTCTCCAAACCGCATGGGTCCCAGCTTTGTCTGTCTCTTTATGGGGTATGTGGAACATTCTTTGCTCCAGCCCTACTCTGGCCCAATCACACAACTCTTCTATCGGTACGGTACATCGGCGACTGTTTCAGTGCCGCTTCATGTTCCCGTCTGAACCTGCAACATTTTATTTGTTTCACTTCCTATTTCCACCCCTCTATCACCTTCACATGATCCAACTCCAACACTTCTCTTCCCTTCCTTGACCTTTCCATTTCAATTTCTGGGGTTAGACTGTCCACTAATATCCATTAAAGACCCACCTACTCCCACAGCTACCTCGACTACAGCTGTTCTCACCACACATCCTGGAAGGACTCCATCCCATTCTCCCAGTTCCTTCACTTCCGTCGCATCTGTTCCAATGATGCCACTTTCCAAAATGGTGCTGCTGAGATGTCTTCATTCTTCCTTAATCGGGATGTCCTACCCGCTGTGGTCGACAGGGCTCTCAACCCCATCCGACCCATCTCCCACACCTCTGCTCTCACCCTCCCTCCTCACTTTTCACCGCACCAATCTCTGCATTCAAAGAATCATCCTCTGCCAGGTGCGCCAACCCCAGCATGATTCCACCACCAAATACATTTTCCCCTCACTCCCCCTGTCAGTATTTCGCAGGGTATCCTGGCCCACTCCTCCATCACCCCCAACACCTCACCCTCTTCCCATGCAATTGGCAAGGTGTAACACCTGCCCCTTTACCTTCTCCCTGCTCACCATCTCAGACCCTAAACATTATTTTCTAGTGAGGCTGCGTTTCACGTGCACCTCCTTCAATCTGGTCTATTGCATTTGCTGCTCCCAGTGTGGTCTACTCTACATTGGAGAGATAAAACGCAGACTGGGTGACGGCTTTGCAGAACACCTTCCGTCCATCTGCAAGCTGGACCCAGATCCTCCTGTTTCTTGCCATTTCAACTCACCGCCCTGCTCTCACGTCTACATGTCCATCATTGGCCTGCTGCAATGTTCCAATGAAGAGCAAACTGGAGGAACAGGCACCTCACCTTCCAATTAGGCACATTACAGCCTGCTTGACTTAACATTGAGTTCAACAACTTCAGACTGTGAACTCTCTCCTCCACTTTCACCCCATTTTTATTTCTATCAATTTATTTTCATTTCTTCCAGCGACCTGTTTTTCCCTCACCATTGACCGCACCCCCCCCCCCCACCCCCAACCCCCAACCCCCCACCCCCACACAGACACACCCCCCCCACTCCACTTGGGCCAATTGTTCCTAGATGGCCTTTGACACACTGCTCAACGTTTTGTTCTGCCATTCACACGTTTAATCTATTTATGTCCCAATATCAGCATCCTTCTTAGCCTCAATCACCCCGATTTACATTTCTATTGTCTTCTGTCCTCGACATCTTTGCCTATCTCCACCTATCGCTGGCCCCCTATCCAGCCCCACCGCTCCACACCCCCAACTACAGTATAAATCTGACCCCATTTCCGGTTCTCTCTAGCTTTGACAAAGAGTTATCCAGACTTGAAACGTTAGCTTTCTTTTCCTTCCACCGATTCCATCAGACCTGCTGAGATTATACAGAAAAATCCTTCTCTCATTTTCATCGCAATATCACATTCAAGTGATTTATGCCATTAAACTGTGTAACTATTGTTGCGAATATTTAGTTCACAGTTCATGTTAATGTTTTGGAGGTAATGTTAGTTCTAGGAAGATTATTGTTGTAAAGGCAAGATATTTAAAATGTTCAGAACTTGTGATTGCCAGAACATCGAAAGAAATGGTAGTTCAGAAGGTTACACATGTTTGTTTATTGGAGTCAGAATAGAAGAGATAGAACTATAAAAGAGCTGGTGGGGAAATTGTAAATGAGGGATAACTAGGTTTAAAGGTCGGTTTGACAATGACCCAGAGCAAGCTATTTCATCCTGGAGATGGGCGGCACTTAGGAAGACGCATTGGTTTCAATTTATCTTGCCGTTGGCTGCAAGAGGTTGTTAGTTGCAGTTTGGACCTTATGTAGTTTGCAGCTTATTGGGAGAAGATAGGCAAAACAAATGAGAGTTAGACAGACCTGCATTATAAGGAGGGTAAAACATTAACTTCAACATTGACCTCATGGAAGGCGGGTTAGGCTTAACCTCTGTTTGAATCTTGTGAGGAACATAAACTGGATGATTGGCTAGTTTGAAGATAGTGGGAGAACCTACAATAGACCTCATTGTAAAAAAAAGTACCCCGCAGGTTAGTTTGGAAATTGAGAAAGTAACCAGAACAAGGGATTGTGGTCTCTACAGTCAGGAGAGGGGGAAAGGAAGTTTTGCCTCTGATAATAGCTGGAGCAGAGGAAAATTTGCAAGAGGACTGTGACATACTTAGGGGTAGTCTCTAAGGTACAAAACTTTAAGATTGATGTGTCTAAGAGAATTCTTGGGGGACGTAGGAAATAAGCCTGATGGCATAATGTTGACGGTGCTTGATTTGTTTAATTCATTTATAAATAATAACGTTTATTGTGCTAAAAAATGTTAAATCTCATGGCTCAGTTCAATTTGTCAAAATAAGGTACCAGTTTTACTAAATATTAACAATCCCAAGAGGTGACAGGGTGGTGCAGTGGTTAGCACTGCTGCCTCACAGCGCCGAGGACTGGAGTACAATCCCGGCCCCTGGTCACTGTCCGTGTGGAGTTTGCACATTCTCCCCGCGTCTGTGTGGTTCTCACCCCCACAACCCAAAGATGTGCAGGGTAGGTGGATTAGCCACATTAAACTGCCCCTTAATTGCAAAAATTAAAATTAAGAAAAAGTAAATGTTAACAGTCCCTAACTGGAAAGAGTCATCCAGACGTGAAATGTTAACTCCCTTCCCTCTCCACAGATGCTGGCAGCCCTGCTGAGATTATCGAAAACAGAAAATACTGGATAAAGAAAAAGGGTTTTGCTGAAATCCTTTTTGCCAATTTGCCCTCGTTTTCATTTCCCTTCCTCCATCCCTTTATTAAAGATGCTGACTTTTGCGAAGGCACAGTTCCATGTACATCAACAGCTCTTCGGTATGTCATCCAACAATTTTGTGTCGGCATAGACAATGAGTGTCATCTAGCTTTTCAAATGCAGAGGGCATCTCAGCTGAGCCCAATTCTGTTCTGAACCAATATTCACAAACACAGATTTCCTGGCAGGAATCAATGAATACATTTCAGATTGGGAACTTCAGTTGATTTTTTGAAAATCTCACTCTTTAGTCCGAGAGTACAGAGCACAATTACAGTATCCAATCAACTAATTCAGGAATTGAAGCAGGCCACTATTGACTATTGCTGAGAGTGACACCAGGTGATGCCTTTATCTACTAGGTCAATCAAATGACACTCACTATTTTTTATAATAAAGTTCAAAATAGCTATTTATAGGTGGTATGTAAATTATCTTAATTCACATATAAAGTAACAAATAAGCCACCAAGTACACATTAGGTAATGAAATCATATTTATCTTTGGGTGTGTACTTAGACTTGACTTTCTTTACCTTAGAGCTCCAGCTATTAGGGGGGGAAAAATCTGTGTTTACTAATTGGATACTTATCAGTGTGCAGGTTATGAATTTGTGCAATGTGTTTTTCATCTGACTTCATAAGGTTCCACCATTTTAAAACCACATTAAAATTAGTAATTGAACATACATTGGTCACCAACAACTTGTTGCTGGGTTTTTCCTTCATTTTCATTTAGTTAACTTACAATATACCACCAATATATTGTTTTATACTAGCATTGTTTTATACTGGCATTGAACATTATTAAGTCTTTTATTCCTCGCACAGGAGGTGATTGGTGTCAAAACTCTCACTTAATTATTTTCAATTTGCCATAACCTAAAGCTGGGTAAAGCACGGACAACAAGCTTATGAGAAAATAAGGGAGGAGTGTGATTACATTATGCTACCTTACTTTGGGTTGTTCAGAGAACGAGTTCCTGGGCTTATTTGAGGAAAGATTATCTTGACAAATTGGATAAACATATTATGCATGACAGGACGCTGATGGAGGGTCTGTTCTGTAAGCACACCTGGTGATAGTTTGCTTAGTGTGTGACCAAGGTGTGCGGCAAGCCCCAAGTTCTCCTGTTGTGCTTTGTTTACTGTTGACAGGTAAAGGCATATCCATGTCTTAGGCCTTGGTTACTGCGTACAAAGCCACTACAGATGTCCAACTATTTTTTACCACTTAAAACAACTCTTATTAGACCGAATCAAAAGGTCACGGAAAACCTTGGCAAATAATTCTGACTACGTTAAGAAATCCTTGCAGTTGCCCGACCTTCAGACAAGCCAAACCTAGCTGAAGCTGACAAACACTGCACAAACTACAGAACCACCCACTCTCCCACCTCCTCTCATCAGTCATTTTGGCTCACTTCCATAATCATCATTCATCACAGGTGAACTGTGCTGGTATGAAACATTATCACAGAATTTGGTGTTGAAATGCATCCACTTAAAGAGGCTAGACATATCAGACAGCATTTTAATACATCCATAAACGCAAAGACAGAACAAAATACACGAAAGTAGCATATCATATTGCCAGATGAATGTGTCTTAACATTTTCTAGTTTAAATAATGAAGAAGTTTTCTTGTGATATAGATTGATGTGATTTCATATAGTGTTTCTGTTTAACACCACGGTGTTCCTGACACGATATAATTAAATTTTGCAGATGGATTCCAGCTTTAATGATTTCCAGGAAATTGTCCCTTTTGCCAGTTTAATAATTCCCTTCATAGCAAAAAAAACTGTTAGATGGGAACCATGGCACAGAGTGTAATTAAAATTTGTAGAAACACCAAATTACTAAATATTTATAATTTTTAATGAAAGATAAATTGTTTTGTTACCACTAGTTACAATGAAGTAACAAGTGCCAGAAGTAGATGGCAGCCTGTTTCTCTCATTCTGAAGGCTAGATCTGGGAGAGATAGATGACTGACAATAATAAGGGTCTTAAATAAAATGCAACATTAGTATATTTTTCAACATTTTCATATTTAAATCAGATCAAACAATATTTCTTTATCTGATGTGCGAATCTTCAACCTGAAATCTAAGAAACTGGGAGTGAGAAAAGATTTACGGCTTTTCACAGTAACATCATTGCAGTGTTAATGTAAGCCTACCTGTGACAATAAAGATTATTATTATTATTTTGTACCATTAATCATACGTCATTGTGCGTCGCAGCGAAGACTGCAAACTCACAGCCGAGGAACTAAACTTGTTCTATGTTAAAAAGATAAATCAATTTAAAAGGATTTTCGTAAATTTCTACAGAAAAGTTTAGACTCCTTAGATTTTCCTGAAAAATCCCCAGGCAAACAGCCTTTTTCAATGAAGGGGAAAGTGGAAAATAGGGAACTGAATGCGTGAGAAAAGGAGAAGACACAGCTTATATCTCCAAAAGGCTATCTGGACTATTGGTTTTGCCTCCCAGTCTGCATCACTGTTATCTTTACTTTAACCTCAATAATGGGACTTAATGAATGGACATGGTCACTAAATTTAAAGTGCGTGTTGCCAAAATGCCTTTGAGGAGGTAGCCTACTAACAACTGAACTGGAGATTCCTTTAAATGATAAAATTGTTACTTTAAAGGAATAAACCCTAGCTGCCATTGGTCTTTATTTATGATTCTGTAAATCTTGAGGATGTGTCAAAAGAAATTAGTAGTGCTAAATACGTGCTCACAAGAAAAAAGTTGAATCGATGCTCTGCTTAATGCTGCAAGTGCAGAATTTTAGTGCAAATTGATAGAAAAGGGCAGAGCCAAAACCAATACACATAGCATCAGAGGCTTCTTCCAGTCACATGTACCTTCTGTCTCCGGGCATAAATGTTATGTTGCAGTTTGATATTATTATGCATGATATGAATAGCCACTCTAACTAAATCCATTTGAATAAGCAAATAAATGATTTAGTGTGGAGAAATTAATAAAGCAGTGATAATATTATGATAAATGGTTTCAAATTCTCCATGCTGTTAGACTTGCATGAGTTGCCACATACAAGATATGTCACTAACTATAATTGACTGGCAATCAATTGAAGACAATCAAATGCTAAATAACAAGTTTTAGAATTAGCTTTAAACCACAGTCATTACCTTCATACAAGCTTTTTTTCTCATTTAGTCCATTAAGATGAAAAGGGCCTTGAAACATGTAGCAGGATTTAGCTCCATGGAATTACGTCACTTTGTTGTGGTATATTCAGCAGCACAACCGTAGAGCAGCTGAAACAGAACAATGTTTCACAAAATTGTCCTCTTTACTGCAAAAGAGTGAGGAAAACCAGGAGTGCCAAGAGGCAGGCTTGCTATCCTAGTGCATGGTGAATAAGAAAGAACTTGCATTTATATAGAACCTGTCACATTTCCAGGACATTCTAATGTATTGCACAGGCAGTGAGTTATTGTTTCATGAGTAGTCACTGTGGTTATGTAGACAAACATGGCAACCAATTTGCAGACAAAGTTCCTTTAATCTATGGGCAGCACAGGAGCACAAGTGGCTAGCACTGTGGCTTCACAGCACCAGGGTCCCAGGTTTGATTCCCGCTGGGTCACTGTCTGTGTGGAGTCTGCACGTTCTCCCCGTGTGTGCGTGGGTTTCCTCCGGGTGCTCCGGTTTCCTCCCACAGTCCAAAGACGTGCAGATTAGGTGGATTGGCCATGATAAATTGCCTTTGGTGGCCAAAAAGGTGAGGAGGGGTTATTGGGTTACGGGGATAGGGTGGAAATGAGGGCTTAAGTTGGTCGGTGCAGACTCAATAGGCCAAATAGCCTCCTTCTGCACTGTATGTTCTATGTCTATGTTTGAACAACAATGAGGTAAATGACCAGTTAATCAACTTTAGCTTTTAGCGGTGTTAATTGAGGGATAAATGTCATCCAGGACAGCAACAATTTATATTCAAGTAGTTCCATGGGATCTTTCACATTCACCTGCATGGGATCTGAGGTTAATGTCTCCACCGATATGCGGCACCTCAGACGGTGCAATGCTCCGTTAGTATTAAACTGAAATGGCTATATGGTCAAACCCTGCAGTGTGACTTGAACCCACAACGTTCTAATTCAGTGAGGCACACTGGTACTTAGCCCAGTGCTATACATCAACAACTTTAATTTACAAAGGGAAAGTATCCCTTTGCTACCTGGATTCTGGGTTTGAAGAGCATGGTGAAAATAGCAGGAACGTCTAAAAATCAAAAGTTCTGGGACGAGATTGGAGGCAGGGTGCCTTTCATGCATGAACAGTCTATGCAGGCAACTGGCAATTTAAATCATCAGCTGCCTTCACTGAAGTGGGGTTTTGGCCGACCAGGAATGTGAAACCCAACATGTGCAGATTAGACCAGGGAAGTGCAGTTCTGAACTTGGTGGATTTGTTTGGATACCGAGGGTACCCCTTTAGAGAGGTAAGGTGCCTCTTTGTCAGGTGGCATTGAGGCAAGTAAGGTGCTCTTTTGTGTAGGTCAGGTGCCTTTAGTTGGTGCTAATGTGCATAAAAAGCACATAAACTCATTACTGTCAAGCTCATTGGAACTATCAACAGACCTGTCAAAATCAAATGTCAAAACTTGTCAGAAGCACCTGTCATAGGGAATTTCAAGCTATCAAGGCATCTAAATTATTTTAAAAATAAATCTTGTGTTAAAAAAATTGCTTGCTATTTCACTCAGTCTAAGTATTTCCATCACTGGATTGGTGATGCATGATTTTGCAACCATCCGTTATCACAATAGGGGGCCTGTCATTTCACAATTGAGTGACAGACACAAGTAGTTATAAAATCTTTAACTTGGGATTATGAATGCCAAAATGTATTGTTATAAGGGGTTCTGCACCTGAATAAAATGTTTGTTATTATAAGGCTTTATTTAGTTGAAGGAATGAAAATGTTGTATATGGATTTTTAATGAATGAGTGTGGTTTTTGCGATATAGTGAAGACTGTAACAGACACGTAGAACTTTACGTCATAGAACTATATTTTATCTAATCTCCACATGAGTCCTGAGGTCTTCCCATGATGAACACATGGTGAGCCGGCATGATAGCTGTAAAGGTAAAGGGTGGTGGGTGAGGGCATGGGGGAGGCAGGAGGGGCTGTGGAGGTGGGTGAGGGGCATGGAGGTAGGAGAGGCAATGGAGGTGAATAGAAGGATGAAGGTTGACATGGAGGGTATGAGGGTCCACGAGGGATGAGTACACGGCATGAGGTGGCATGTGATAGCATGAATGGCGCATGGGGAGTGTGTGGGGGGTTGAGAGGGTGAGAGGGGTGAGGGCTGGAGTGGTATTTTAAACTTTAAAAATCTCCGGACAGAGTGCCCCATGGCAGACCTTCCACCTAACTCATGTCTGCACCCAACAACCTCCTCACTTATCCTGTGTTGCCCAACATGACTCTTATTCTAGCCTGCATCCTGGACCGAAAATCCAATATCCAGTTAGCATTAAAGGCTGGGTTCGCGGAGACAGGAAGTCTCCTGACTGCGCATCCAATTCGGGAATGAAAAATCTGGGCCTAGTTGGGCATTTTAAAAAGCTAAAGATGTTGTGGGAGAAAAAGCCAAATATTTGGGGGCAACACTTCCTTGGCAGTGGACACAATAAATATATTGCATCAGAATGTTGCAGGAATTCTATAAGAAAATGAACAGCTATATTTTGAAAATATTTCCAGGTGTTCCTAGATTTCTAATAATTACAATGTTTTACCCCTTACATGTGATATGGTCACATTTAGCATGTATAAAACAATTGTACATGCAACATAGAAAGTCAACAAAACCCGCCAGATATCTCAATTCAGGAGCAGAATGGTTGCAAGCAAATTCCAAATACATTTATTTGGATGTAAAAGTGGGTGTAATTGGATATAAATTGGCATAAACAATTACATATACATATGAAAATTAAAGCTTTAACTAATTTATCCATCAATCATACACATTGAAGAGACAGTTTACAATTTCACCCCAAGATGAGCTTCTAATCACATTTCCGGGCCATCATTAAGACCACCTCTATAACATTATTGACTCTGCCTCCATCTTAGTTCAGCCCATATTCTGATGAATGTCTTTGTTATCTGCTGACTGACTATTCCAATGCATTCCTGACTGGCATCCCACATCCTACCGTCCGTAAACTTGAGGTTGTCCAAAACTCTGACGCGCATTCCTTTATTTGTATCAAGCCCCATTTACCACAAAGCTTGCTGACCTACTTTGGCTCCAGGTTGAGCAGTGCCTCAATTTAAAAATTCTCACACTCTTTTCAAATCCCTCCATGGCCTGACCACGTTTCATCTCTGTAATCCCCTCCAAACCACATCACTCCCAAGATATCCTCATGTGTCTAATTCTGGCTTCTTGAGCATCGCTGATTTTAATTGCTCTACCACTGGTGGTTGTGCCTAAACCACGGAACTCCCCCATAAACCTCTCCACCTCTCTTTTAAACCTCTCCACCTCTCTTTTAAAACATTCCTTAAAATCTATCTCTTTGTTTAGGGATTTTAGCCATCTGATAATACTGGGTTGTGTTCAATACTGGTTGTTCAAGTTTGCTTTATAATGCTCCTGTGAAGTGCAATTCATCTTAAGTTTCTATATAAATACAAATCACTTTTGTCATTGTTAACCATTTGTGAACCTCATTACTTTCATTGATCTGCAAGAGGGCAAAGTGCAGAAGGTGGGTGAATCCCAATCCACTCCACAATCTGCTTCCTACATTGTCTCTGTTCCCACTGTCTGTGCCTGTACACTAAGGCTACGTAAACTATTAGATGCAAACCTCTCGACCTCACCTTCGAACTGCAGTTCATAAAATTTGTGTCAGCCGCTGGGAGTAATGAAACATGGCATTCGGCCCACGATGTTGTGCCGAACCTTTGTCCTAGATTAATCATAGATTATCATTGAATTTACAGTGCAGAAGGAGGCCATTTGGTCCCTTGAGTCTGCAGCGGCTCCTGGAAAGAGCACCCCACCCAAACTCAACACTTCCACCCAACACCAAGGGCAATTTGGACATTAAGGGCAATTTATCATTGGCCAATTCACCTAACCCGCACATCTGTGCTGTATTTTCTATGTTCTATGTTCTATGTGACAGCATTAGGATTCTCCACCTCCATAGTGGCCGGGGGTGTGTGTGTTTTCCGATTCTTAGTAAAGGGGCACAAGTGATTGTCAGATACTTTATTTACTGAAGACCACTACCTTGAAAAGACTCAATATGAATAACTCTGGTGGGTCCACAAAATTCAATGGCTTGCTACTCCAGTCACTCAGCACCATCAGGTTACCTGCTCACCCCTGGTCTTGCTTCTGACATGAGGCCTGGGCAACATTTTGTCCCACAGAAGTAGTGGGAGAGAGCTAGTGGATTGTTCCTGAAGTTGAGAAGGCACTGAGAAGCTGAGTGGGACATGCAGCAAGCAGAAGAAAGAGCACCTTTGAGTGTGAAGTCAGGAAGTGGTCCTGAAAGAAGTCAGTGAATGAGAAAAGGCCACCAATGTTGTGTTATGTACTCTGGGATAACACAGGCTGCAACGCGATGCAGCTTTGACCAAAAGATACTCCAGACTTTGAAGCAAGTTCAATGTGATTTATTGAACCATTAGCACAGTTCTCTATGAGTTTGACTCTCCTGCTAATCTTGCTATAGTAACTCAGTCTAACTAACCAGTCTGCTCTAAGCCATGTGGTGGGTGTGATGCTTCTGATCTGCCCCTGTCCTACTCTCTAAGTGTCGCCTGTGGAAAGAGCCACAGCATGTGTGCCCTGTCCTTATATATGAGTTGTGTAATGTCCCCTTGTGGTAGTGTCACCTCTGGGTGTCTTGACTGCCTATTATCATGTCCTATTCTATGTGTTCATTAGCTGTATGTCTGCATGTCATGACGTCTCTGGGGCTCCCTCTAGTGTTTACTTATTCATAGTGTATTTACATTAACCCCTTGTGTATTTACAGTGATGCAGATCACCAACAGAGAAGAATATTTCTAGTGGCTGGTGTGAAAGGAGGAAGAATTTGAGTGTGTTTTTGGAATGAGAATCAGAGGTGTCCTTTTATTTTGGGTGATGAAGGAAATGTTGTTGGAGAAGGTGAATGACTGTTGTCATGTGTAACTAAGTGAGAGGGATAAATGAAGAGCAGTGTTCACCCTGCTATTCTAAGCATTTGCCGCACTGTATCCAGCAACGGAGGATGATGACTTTTGTAACTCTGGTGACAATCCTCGCAGCAGAGCTGGTAAATGGCACCAATAGCACCTCCACGGAAGCTAGAGAGAAAAATGGCATCTGCCTCTTAATCATTTCTCTGAAGAGTTTCTTTCTACAATCTTACAAACAACTCGCTAGGGAATGCTGCCATGGATTAGTTCTAGCAAGGGTTTGTCAGAAATTATATTCAAAATCTGGTTGGAGTCTGGGATCCTTTTTTAATGGCAGGAATCTTACCAAAAAAAAGCAAAGTGTCTGTTCCGGCGAGAAACCGGAGTGAAACCTGCCAACTCCGCCTCTTTAAAGAAAGTTTATCTCCCCATGAGAATCTCGCCGCACGGGCAGCATGGTGGTGCAGTGGTTGGCACTACTGCCTATGGCGCTGAGGACCCGGATTTGATCTCGGCCCGGGTCACTATCTGTATAGAACTTGCATATTCTCCCCGTGTTTGCGTGGGTTTCACCCCCACAACCCAAAGATGTGCAGCTTAGGTGGATTGGCCACGCTAACTTGCTCCTTAATTGGAAAAAATAATTGGGTACTCTAAATTTATTTTTAAAAAAGGGAAGCTCACCACTCTCCCGGCATCCTCCCAGTGATTCGCTCGCACCGGGGAAACTTCATCAGTACAATCACAGGGGAGCTCCATGTAAACGCTTCCACAGCACTTGATTCAGATCCATTTGACGGGGATGGCAGAACGTAAGCCAGCTCCGTGTTTTACTGAGGGAGCCTTGACCACACTCCGGGATGGGGTGCAGCAGAGGCGGGGTGTACACTATCCGCAATCCAGCAGGAGGCCCATGAGCAGGGTCACCACCTATGCCTGTGAGGCAATGGCTGCCCTAGTCACTGCCAGCACTCTGCAGAAGAGAATGGGTTAGCAGTGCAGGAAGAAGATGAACCTTCTTCACCCAGTCAGGGTAGGTCAGACACCTCCAGTCTCTCACTGCATCCACTCACCCACCCCTCGCAGCTCCAAGGTGATCACCCCACCTCCCCCCCACCCCCCCCCATTGACCTCACGGGTTACCCACCTCTTGCGAAGCCTTTTATCCCCCTTCCTACCCTCATTTCAAGTTTGCTCCATACATTCCTGCTTCCACTCCAGTCCCATGCATGCCACTCCCAAACCATCTGAACTGTATGCTGCCTACAATCTCCCCATCTGTGCAGGAGAAGCTGGAACACAACTGGCGTGAGATGGCTCAGCCACCTGGCGTCATGTGAGAACTTAGAAACCTGACCCCGCCTGAGGAGATAGCGCTTGAGCTGGCCGGGAGGTGCCTGACCCTGCCTGAGCTGATGGCGGTGGGGGCAACGAGGAAAAGTGAGAACCCTCAGGACACACAGTCATACCTAAAACCTCGCACCAATAATCAACGGTGATATACTCATGCCCTCTCCCTTCCCTTGCAGGGCAGAGTGGACCAGCCCGGACCATCCTCACACAACTCAGCGAGGGACTTCTCCGACCTCACCCTCCAAAGAGACATCACAATTGTCAGAAGAGGATGGGTAGGAGCGCAACTCGGGGCCCTCCAGCGAGGGGACCCGTGCTGCTCGAACGTAGGCCCGGATCCTCAAGGTCCAGCCCCCCCCCCACCACCCAGTGGACATCCACCTAAGTCATCTCAGGCTATAGAGTGTGGAAGGCAGCAGACCGTCTCTACCTCAGCTGTGGATCCTGGGCATACACCTAGATGCAATGTGAGGGTGAGGAACAGTAGGAAACTGTGGCACCTCGTGGGCACGAGTGATCACAGGCAGTAGGTAAAGGAGGACACCACTGTAATATAGCACCTGTAATAAATTTCACTTTGTTCACCATGATCCTCCACCTTTCATTTCATGGGCCCAAGATCCACAAACCCCCGTGCCGCACTCGGCACTTCATCCCCATGTGGTGTGACAGCGGCAGTGCTATGTCTCCACCAGCTCCCACACTGATGGCTCAGTGAAGATGCACTGGTGCTGGCAACAACTCCCCCCCCCCCCATTCTTCTCCCCCCTCATCAACGGTCAGGCCTCTCATTGATGCCACTCTTCTCCAATGATGAGGATGCCACAGGCTGACAAAGTGCTGAGATGCTGACCCGCCCCAGAGGTTAGTTGGAGGAACACACCAGGACTCCTGACATCGAAGGGGGCAGAGGGAGATGAGCGTATGTCCCACGTCTCTGAACCCCATGATAACCCCGTTCCTTGGCAAGGTGCATTCAGCTCTTTGTTAGGCAGGAGTCAGATATATCTCTGAGGATGAAAGGAGCATCCCTCTGTCCTCAATGCAAGTCATTATCATTCTGCTGCAGAGTCCGGCCAATGGCTTCAGCACCCTTCCCAGGGAATTGGCCACCACACTATTGCTGAGATAGCAGTCTCCTCGTATGGTGATTTCCTCACTCCAGTCCTGCTCGTTGCCAAACCTAGAGGTTATGAGGGCATCCCTAGGCTGACGGCTCTAGCCTAGGCTGGTGTTTCTTCCTCCTCCTCCTGCTCTGTCTGTTGCCCCTCGCTGCCCTCCTCGATCTCCTCACCTTAGAAGATCTGGTGTTCCTCCATCTCCTCCAGGTCCAGGTGGTCTCCCCTCTGCAGCGCCAGTTGTGGAGAGCACAGCAGGCCACAATAATGTGCGACACCCTGTAGGGGCTGATCTGGAGTGCAACCCCTGACCGGTCCAGACACCGGAACCGCATCTTCAACTTTCCAATTGCCTTCTCCACCAGCATTGAAGCATGAGCCTCATTGTAGCAAGTCTCTGTCTCAGTTTGTGGTCTCCACATTGGTGTCACCAGCCAGCCTCTTAGTGTCCTTTCAAACTCTACTCTCCCTCAAAGGTATTTGGGATTTGCAAGCACCCCATGATGTAACTGTCATGGACGCTCTCTGGGAAATGGGCACGCACATGCATGATTCTCGTCGTGTTTGGACAGCACAGTGGCGCAGTGGTCAGCACTGCTGCCTCACGCGCCGAGGCCTCTGGTTCGATCCCGGCTCTGGGTCACTGTCCGTGTGGAGTTTGCACATTCTCCCCGTGTTTGCGTGGCTTTCGTCCTCACAGCCCAAAGGTGTGCAAGCCACGCTGAATTGCCCCTTAATTGGAAAAAAATGAATTGGATACTCTAAAAAATTTTTTTAATGATTCTCATCATGTGGTCACAGACGATCTGAATCGGAGGAATGAGATCGCTTGCGGTTCATAAATGACTCAGTGAAGACGCATGATGACATGGGGACCGTAGGGCCACATGGTTGCAGTCTATAAAACCCTGCATTGGGACTTGCCAGCTAAAGGGCGAAGCCCATGGCCCTGGTGTCTTGGCCCTCCAGGCCCCGGTCCAAGATTATATACATTTGGGCTCTCGCATAGAGGGCATGTCACCTCCATAATGCATGGCCTGATGTAAAGATGCCAAACATATTACCGGTTCTGCCCTGAAACAAACCCCTTGCATAGAAGTTCAGGGCTGAGGGCCACTGGCTGTGCGTGTCTTTCCATCTTATATGGTGCCAGCTCTTGCAGGACTTGGCCAAGGTGGTCCACTGTCCCCCAGGACAGGTAGAGTCTTCTCCGGCACTGTGGTTCCAAAATCTAAAGATAGGAGGATCAACATCGGAAGACCCTTGGCTGGTAGAGCCTCAAATGGGGTTCTTCCATCTGTGATGCTGCTCCCTGTACAACTAAAGGCCCAGGCTCCCCTTCCTCAGCAGGGCCCTGGTCCTGGCTGCGTGCAGCAGCATGTCTCTGTCTCTGATACTGCTCTATTGCAAATAGTAGGAACACCAACTCGACAAGCTCCATGATTCCCCAGAATCATGCACTGAAATGAGATGGAAACCAAAGTGAGCGGTGAGGATTCCTGAGAAAGCCCTGCCCCTCAGCCCTCTACTCCTCTGAGACCTCCACCATGTGCTTTCTTAGTGAGCGCCTCTCCACTAAGCCTCACATCCTCCCCTCTCACACTAGCATGTCCTCACTCCTGTCTTTATCAGGTCCACCAGGATAACATGCATGGACACTCAAAAAATAGAATCATAGAATTTACAGTGCCAGAGGAGGCCACTTGGCCCATTGAGCCTATACTGGCCCCCGAAAGAGCACCCCATCCAAGCCCAGCAGCAACACCCACCCCAACCCCCTCCCCCCCCCACCCCGACCTCACCCCCCACAACCCAGCAACCCCACCTAATGTTTGGACATTATGGGGCAATTTAGCTTGACCAATCCATCTAACCTGCACAATTCCGGACCACGGGAGGAAACCCACGCAGACACTGGGAGAACGTGCAGACTCCGCACAGACAGCGACCCAAGCCAGGAATCAAACCCGGGTCCCTTATACTCGAGAGTCTCCCTGGCTCTTGTCCCATGGCCATTCCCCAAGCACAAGGCCAACCACTCCCTCCAAACTTGCACTGGATGACTGGGCTATTGGGTGGATGCATGGGACCTGCATCTGCATTCTCATAGGGCACCTCAACAAACCTTCCCATCATGACATGGAACAGGCTGAGTGATGATAGACTTAAACATGATGTCTTGCCTTGGGGATAACTTAAGTGTGCCCTGTGTGATGAGCATTGGGGTTCACTGGTTGGGACTGAACTATTTTTTGTGACACCAAAAAAACTAAATCAAAAGAACTGAGGGACCAGCTAAATGGGGCAGCCCCTTAAAGGGACACTGCCTTGAACAAAAACAAAACACAAAGAAACATCAAAGTAAAATGTAATGAAGAGAGTCAATAAGGCGCCCCAGTCCCTGCGTGCCCAACAGGGACGGAAGATCTCAATGGTGCTAGTGGACACCCGGCCGTGAATGTAACCGCAGGCAGTCTGGGCGGATGACCCCCCCAGATCACCTACTATTTGGACCTCCTAGGTGGAAAGTTCGACAAGGCCGAGGAGGTTCATAGGCGGTTCCCCACCCCTCTCCACACCAGGTGCCCATAGATCAAGAGAGTGGGGCTGAAGTGCAAACAAAACTGTGACAAAACAATTTTCAAGTAACTAAAAAGGGGTGCAGTGTAAAGCAACTTATATACGTATGGTCCACAGACTCCAGAAGGCCACAGAAAGGGCAGGCATCTTGGGGGTCCGTGAATCGATGCAGCCCACGATTGTATGGGACTGTTGCAAGCAACACCCTCCACTCCAAGTTAAGAGGGAGGACTCCTCCATAGAGGGACTCCACTGGGGACCTCTGCCGTCGGACGGCAACAAGGGTCACCAAGGCGTGTATGGGCGATGGGTGAGGGCAAAGAAGTGAAGTGTGTGCAGCAGCAGCTCATACAGGAAACCCCTCCGCGCAGTACAAAAGGGCACAGAGGGCATTTCCGCAAGGCAGCTCGGGCTCTGGAGCTCCGATTCCCGAGGTGGGCTCCGGAGCCAATGTGGAATTCCGTCCAAGCAGCAGTACTCTCAGTCGGGTGCCCACTGCACACCTGGTCGCCTCAAGACCACAAGTGCCATCAGGCCTGAATACAACCATTTTAAGGTCATGGAAGGCATTAGCAACAAGCTGGACATCTAACGCCACACAATGTGCCAACTCAAGGGGTGTCATCCAAACCATTTCTCCACCACCCAGCATATCCCTGATACTGATCACCCTGGCAGCCACAACCCATCTCTCCGCCAGCTACCCAAAATGGTATTGGTGGTAGTGCGGATTCCCGAGCAGCGGCTCCCTGACGCCAGTCACTATTCCAGACAGAAGAGAGCTGTGACGTGAGGCGATCATGTTCCAGACTTTGAGTACGTCCTGGTAAAAAAAGGGTAGCACCTGCAAGGAGTGACAGAAACCCCGCGGGTCTATGAACAGGAGCTGCACGTCATAGTTCAGGCCGTGCACCTGGCAGAAAAAATAAGTTGCCGGGCACACATCTAGGAGGGAGCTTGACGTTAAGGCATGGCTGCAAGGCCTGATGGCAGCGGAAGGTCACCACCTGGGTCTGGAGGCCTGATCCCCCTCACTAAGCAGGAGACCCAGAACCTCAATGCGGCCCAGTGCAGTCTTTTGTCCCAAAAGAACTGTATGAGCATTTTCTGGATTTTTGTCACAAAGTCAGGGAGTGGGGTCAAAGTGCTTAGCGGCTACACGACATGGAGGCAGTCAGCTGCTTTATGACCAGAACTCAGCCCCTGTAAGACAGCCTTCAGAGAAGTCCTGTCCAGCGTCTCAGGTGAACGGTGACCTTGGTCTCTAGCTCCTGCCAATTCACCGACCAGGATTCCTCAGCCGGGCAAAGGTGGATCCCAAGTAGAGGAGGCGAGGCTTGCTCCAGGTGACCGACCTGAGCTCCTCTGAGAGGGGTTCCACCTGCCAGGGGCCCACTGGGTGTCTGGAACACTTGGCCCGGTTGATCCTGGCAGAGAATGCAGCAGATTACACAGCAGCCTAGAACACGCACATCCTCCGCAGGTCAGCATGTCCGTGAAAATGAGGAGCACATCATTGGCGTAGGGCTAAAGGGCACCCAGGTGCCGGGCCCGTGTAGAACCAGTCCCGACAACTTCCTCTGGAAGCCGCACAGAAAAGGCTCCATGCAGATAGAAAACAGTTGGCCATACAAGGGACAGCCCTGCCGCACCCCTCACTCAAAGTGAAGGGGCACCGTCAGGGAACCATTAACCTTAACGAGACACTCTGCGGCAGCAAACAGAAGTCGGAACTGGGGGAAGAAGTACATCCCGAACCCGAATGCCCGCAGAGTCCCGAATAAATATTCATGATGCACCCTGAAGAACGCCGTCTGCTAGTCAAGAGACAGGAAGATGTGCGACAGACCAGTCTTCTGGGAATGGTGGATTAGGACCCGGACCGGGTAGATGTTGTCATGAATAGTTCGGCCTGGGACCTTGTAGGACTGGTCAGGATGGATCATGTGATCCAGTATGGTGTCAAGACGGGAAGATATTGCCCAGGTGAAGATTTTGTAGTCAGTTCTGAGGGGGACGATAACGTGTCAGTTTTTAAGGAGGCGGAGATCCCCCTTCTTGGGCAGCAGGGTAATAACACCCTGAGCCAAGAAAGGGGCATCTCCCCAGTTGCGGCATTCTTCATCCCATGACCCCCCACATAGTTATTCTCCAGGACGTCCCCGAATGCCCTGAAGAACTCTATGGTCAGCCCAACCCCGGGGTTTTGCCCTGGAGAGGCTGACAAGGGTGCCGGTCAGTTCCCCTCGGCTGACACGGCATCAAGCATTCCGACGCCCTCCAGGCTGGCCTGCGGCAGGTCCTCACACAAATCTCTGCATCATCCTCGCTGGACAGATCCGGGGAGAAAGGGGAAAGTGTAGAAGCTCTGTGAATCCTGATGCCCTCCAGACCCTAGATGAGGATCCGTCAGCAGCCAGCAGCGTAAAGAGCTGCTGACGGACCCCGTGTCTTTTTTCCAGCGAGTAGAAGGAAGAGCCATGGTCTAGTTCTGTGAGGATCTGGATTCACAACCTCACACAAGCACCGCGGGACCCAGCGCATTGCAAGACTATCAGTGCGCCCGTCTCTTCCGACGCCAGCTGCATGTCTGGGCACTCATCGGGCTCTTTCCAAGAGTCAGAGAATCCCTCCGGTGCAGAAGGAGGCCATCCTGGCCCATTGAGACTGCAGCAACCCCCTGAAAGAGCACCCCACCTAGGCCCACTCCCCTGCCCTATCCCTGAAACCCCACTCATTTGCATGTCTTTGGACACGAAGGGGCAAATTACCACAGCCAATCCACCTAACCTGCACATCTTTGGACTGTGGGAGGAAACCGGAGCACCCAGAGGAAACCCATGCAGACACTGGGAGAACATGCAAACTCTGGTCAGTATGACCACCGGCTCATGGCCGTGCGAACGCGGACACCCGCGCACAGATGAAAACGGGTCCAGAAAATGACGCTGAGGTATTGTTGGGCCCGGGTGTTTGCAGTGTGACATCAAGCCCAGACTTCTAGTTTCCCCCGAGCCAGTGACCAGAGGTGTTTGTTTTTTCGTGATGTGAGTGGTTGGGGCTTGGGGGCGAGCCCCCCCCCCCCCCCCCCCGTGGTCTCCCCTTGGAGAAATCAGCCGGAAAGTTGTGGAAGGGGGGTTGGCAAATGCCGCAGTCACTTTGATATTGTCTGTGGCCTTGGAAGTGGGGCAATTCTTTTGGATGTACCGTACCGCCCCTTGCGGGCATGGCACCACTCTCTGTCCGCCGATCAGAAGACAAAGCTGCTCTCCAAACACTCCTCCCAGGCCAGGCGGACAAAGACCTGGTGCTGGAAGGAGTAGATATGACGGACGTTTGCCTTCCTGAGGCCAAGTGGAAGCAGCACCAGCCCGGAACGGACCTCCCCCCACAGATGGAGGTCTGGCGGAGGAGCCTACTCGGGATGAAGGGTGGGACATTTGAAAGAACTAATCTCTGGGTGATGCCCTCCAAAGGGTCCATCGCTAGGAGGATCCTGCACAGCGTGTGCACCTTTTCCACGCCAAGCTGGACCGCCCGTTCAGACCCCAGGAAGAACGCTGCCGTCCCATATATTTTTTGACGCTGCGCGATGGGCGAGAGGCCGATATCTCTGGCCATTGTCTTTACACAAGCGTCAATAGTCGTGGTGGGGTGAGTGTAGCATTTCACCCCTAGGGTGCATTCTATTGGGTGCATTGTGCATGGTGAGGCATCGAGATCAGGATCCCACCCAAAGTGTGTGGGACCAAGTCTTGCACTCCTAAATAGGTTTAAAACCCACTTACGCATCCTATCAGACTCCCGGCATCCACCGGCCTCCCTAGGGAGACCCCAGCTGAGCTCCATTCAGCACTGGTCCACACAAATGTGCTTCACCAGCGCAGAGACACGCAACTCAGTTGGCGACATTAGTGGACAGGCTTCTGGGGCACATTCTGGTGAGCACCACACAGTTGTTGACGCACATCAGGTGGAACGTCCAGGCGAGACAGCCGTTGGAGGTCCCAGTCAGATATGGAGCCTCTGGAACAGGTTTACCCGGAGATGATGCCATCAATGGGATGCGGCCGTGATATTCCAGGGGGATGTCAGCAACACTCCAGCATGTCCATAGCCAATTGGAATAGTCCCAGTGGCTACGGGTGCAGGAGATTGCGCTGGCAATGTGTGGCACCGAGGTCAAAACTGCTAGGGTGGTGACCGCTGCGGAGAGCCTGCTGCAGCATGAGTTGTGGGGTCAAGGCATGGCTCAATCTGTGACAGCCATGGCTGAGCACCTCGACAGCATTCCCCAGTCGCTAGGGGACGTGTTCCAATCCCAGGAGGATCTTGATGAGGCGCTACGGAGCATGTTCCAGTTTCAGGAGGACATTGCCGAGGCACTCCAGGGCAAGTCCCGGTCACTGGGGAACGTGTCACAGTCTCAGGTGAGCATTGCCGGGGTGCTCCAGAGCAAGTCCCGGTCACTGGGGAACGTGTCCCGGTCTCAGGTGAGCATTGCCGGGCTGCTCCAGAGCAAGTCCCGGTCACTGGGGAACGTGTCCCGGTCTGAGGTGAGCATTGCCGGGGTGCTCCAGGGCAAGTCTCGGTCACCGGGGAACGTGTCCCGGTCTCAGGTGAGCATTGCCAGGGTGCTCCAGGGCAAGTCCTGGTCACTGGGGAATGTGTCCCGGTCTCAGGTGAGCAATGCCAGGGTGCTCCAGAGCAAGTCACAGTCACTGGGGAACGTGTCCCGGTCTCAGGTGAGCATTGCCGAGGCACTACAGTGCAAGTCCCGGTCACTGGGGAATGTGTCCCGGTCTCAGATGAGCATTGCCGGGGTGCTCCAGAGCAAGTCCTGGTCACTGGGGAACGTGTCCCGGTCTCAGGTGAGCGTTGCCGAGGTGCTCCAGACTAAGTCCCGGTCACTGGGGAATGTGACCCGGTCTCAGGTGAGCAATGCCAGGATGCTCCAGTGCAAGTCCCGGTCACTGGGGAACGTGTCCCGGTCTCAGGTGAGCATTGCCGGAGTGCTCCAGAGCAAGTCCCGGTCACTGGGGAACGTGTCCCGGTCTCAGGTGAGCATTGCCGGGGTACTCCAGAGCAAGTCCCGGTCACTGGGGAATGTGACCCGGTCTCAGGTGAGCGTTGCCGAGGTGCTACAGACCAAGTCCCGGTCACTGGGGAATGTGACCCGGTCTCAGGTGAGCGTTGCCGAGGTGCTCCAGACCAAGTCCCGGTCACTGGGGAACATGTCCCGGTCTCAGGTGAGCATTGCCGGGGTGCTCTAGAGCAAGTCCCGGTCACTGGGGAACGTGACCCGGTCTCAGGTGAGCAATGCCAGGGTGCTCCAGACCAAGTCCCGGTCACTGGGGAACGTGTCCCGGTCTCAGGTGAGCAATGCCAGGGTACTCCAGGGCAAGTCCCGGTCACTGGGGAACGTGTCCCGGTCTCAGGTGAGCATTGCCGGGGTGCTCCAGACCAAGTCCCGGTCACTGGGGAATGTGACCCGGTCTCAGGTGAGCATTGCCGAGGCACTCCAGACCAAGTCCCGGTCACTGGGGAACGTGTCCCGGTCTCAGGTGAGCATTGTCGGGGTGCTCCAGAGCAAGTCCGGGTACCTGGGGAACGTGTCCCGGTCTCAGGTGAGCAATGCCAGGGTGCTCCAGGGCAAGTCTCGGTCACTGGGGAATGTGTCCCGGTCTCAGGTGAGCAATGCCAGGGTGCTCCAGAGCAAGTCACAGTCACTGGGGAACGTGTCCCGCTCTCAGGTGAGCATTGCTGAGGCACTCCAGAGCAATCCCGGTCACTGGGGAACGTGTCCCGGTCTCAGGCGAGCATTGCCGGTGTGCTCCAGGGCAAGTCCCGGTCACTGGGGAACATGTCCCGGTCTCAGGTGAGCATTGCCGGGGTGCTCCAGAGTAGGTCCCGGTCACTGGGGAACGTGTCCCGGTCTCAGGTGAGCATTGCCGGGGTGCTCCAGGGCAAGTCTAGGTCGCTGGGGAACGTGTCCCGGTCTCAGGTGAGCATTGCCGGGGTGCTCCAGGGCAAGTCCCGGTCACTGGGGAACGTGTCCCGGTCTCAGGTGAGCAATGCGAGGATGCTCCAGGGCAAGTCCCGGTCCTGGGGAACATGTCCCGGTCTCAGTGAGTATTGCCGGGGTGCTCCAGAGCAAGTCCCGGTCACTGGAGAACGTGGCCCGGTCTGAGGTGAGCATTGCCGGGGTGCTCCAGGGCAAGTCCCGATCACTGGGGAATGTGACCCGGTCTCAGGTGAGCATTGCCGGGGTGCTCCAAACCAAGTCCCGGTCACTGGGGAACGTGTCCCAGCCTCAGGTGAGCATTGCCGAGGTGCTCCAGATCAAGTCCCGGTCACTGGGGAACGTGTCCCGGTCTCAGGCGAGCATTGCCGAGGTGCTCCAATGCAAGTCCCGGTCACTAAGGAATGTGTCCCGGTCTCAGGTGAGCATTGCCGGGGTGCTCCAGAGCAAGTCCCGGTCACTGGGGAACGTGTCCCGGTCTCAGGTGAGCATTGCCGGGGTGCTCCAATGCAAGTCCCGGTCACTGGGGAACATGTCACAGTCTCAGGTGAGCAATGCCAGGGTGCACCAGGGCAAGTCCCGGTCACTGGGGAATGTGTCCCGGTCTCAGGTGAGCAATGCCAGGATGCTCCAGAGCAAGTCACATTCACTGGGGAACGTGTCCCAGTCTCAGGTGAGCATTGCCGAGGCACTCCAGTGCAAGTCCCGGTCACTGAGGAACGTGTCCCGGTCTCAGATGAGCATTGCCGGGGTGCTCCAGAGTAGGTCCCGGTCACTGGGGAATGTGACCCGGTCTCAGGTGAGCATTGCCGGGGTGCTCCAGGGCAAATCCCGGTCCCTGGGGAACGCGTCCCGGTCTCAGGTGAGCATTGCAGTGGTGCGCCAGAGCAAGTCCCGGTCACTGGGGAACGTGTCCCGGTCTCAGGCGAGCATTGCCGAGGTGCTCCAATGCAAGTCCCGGTCACTAAGGAATGTGACCCGGTCTCAGGTGAGCATTGCCGAGGCACTCCAGGGCAAGTCCCGGTCACTGGGGAACATGTCCCGGTCTCAGGTGAGCATTGCCGGGGTGCTCCAGAGCAAGTCCCGGTCACTGGGGAACGTGACCCGGTCTCAGGTGAGCAATGCCAGGGTGCTCCAGACCAAGTCCCGGTCACTGGGGAATGTGTCCCGGTCTCAGGTGAGCAATGCCAGGGTACTCCAGGGCAAGTCCCGGTCACTGGGGAACGTGTCCCGGTCTCAGGTGAGCATTGCCGGGGTGCTCCAGACCAAGTCCCGGTCACTGGGGAATGTGACCCGGTCTCAGGTGAGCATTGCCGAGGCACTCCAGACCAAGTCCCGGTCACTGGGGAACGTGTCCCGGTCTCAGGTGAGCATTGTCGGGGTGCTCCAGAGCAAGTCCGGGTACCTGGGGAACGTGTCCCGGTCTCAGGTGAGCAACGCCAGGGTGCTCCAGGGCAAGTCTCGGTCACTGGGGAATGTGTCCCGGTCTCAGGTGAGCAATGCCAGGGTGCTCCAGAGCAAGTCACAGTCACTGGGGAACGTGTCCCGCTCTCAGGTGAGCATTGCTGAGGCACTCCAGAGCAATCCCGGTCACTGGGGAACGTGTCCCGGTCTCAGGCGAGCATTGCCGGTGTGCTCCAGGGCAAGTCCCGGTCACTGGGGAACATGTCCCGGTCTCAGGTGAGCATTGCCGGGGTGCTCCAGAGTAGGTCCCGGTCACTGGGGAACGTGTCCCGGTCTCAGGTGAGCATTGCCGGGGTGCTCCAGGGCAAGTCTAGGTCGCTGGGGAACGTGTCCCGGTCTCAGGTGAGCATTGCCGGGGTGCTCCAGGGCAAGTCCCGGTCACTGGGGAACGTGTCCCGGTCTCAGGTGAGCAATGCGAGGATGCTCCAGGGCAAGTCCCGGTCCTGGGGAACATGTCCCGGTCTCAGGTGAGTATTGCCGGGGTGCTCCAGAGCAAGTCCCGGTCACTGGAGAACGTGGCCCGGTCTGAGGTGAGCATTGCCGGGGTGCTCCAGGGCAAGTCCCGGTCACTGGGGAATGTGACCCGGTCTCAGGTGAGCATTGCCGGGGTGCTCCAAACCAAGTCCCGGTCACTGGGGAACGTGTCCCGGCCTCAGGTGAGCATTGCCGAGGTGCTCCAGATCAAGTCCCGGTCACTGGGGAACGTGTCCCGGTCTCAGGCGAGCATTGCCGAGGTGCTCCAATGCAAGTCCCGGTCACTAAGAAATGTGTCCCGGTCTCAGGTGAGCATTGCCGGGGTGCTCCAGAGCAAGTCCCGGTCACTGGGGAACGTGTCCCGGTCTCAGGTGAGCATTGCCGGGGTGCTCCAATGCAAGTCCCGGTCACTGGGGAACATGTCACAGTCTCAGGTGAGCAATGCCAGGGTGCACCAGGGCAAGTCCCGGTCACTGGGGAATGTGTCCCGGTCTCAGGTGAGCAATGCCAGGATGCTCCAGAGCAAGTCACAGTCACTGGGGAACGTGTCCCAGTCTCAGGTGAGCATTGCCGAGGCACTCCAGTGCAAGTCCCGGTCACTGAGGAACGTGTCCCGGTCTCAGATGAGCATTGCCGGGGTGCTCCAGAGTAGGTCCCGGTCACTGGGGAATGTAACCCGGTCTCAGGTGAGCATTGCCGGGGTGCTCCAGGGCAAATCCCGGTCCCTGGGGAACGTGTCCCGGTCTCAGGTGAGCATTGCAGTGGTGCTCCAGAGCAAGTCCCGGTCACTGGGGAATGTGTCCCGGTCTCAGGTGAGCATTGCCGAGGCACTCCAGGGCAAGTCCCGGTCACTGGGGAATATGACCCGGTCTCAGGTGAGCATTGCCGGGGTGCTCCAGGGCAAGTCCCGGTCACTGGGGAATGTGTTCCGGTCTCAGGTGAGCATTGCCGAGGCACTCCAGAGCAAGTCCCGGTCACTGGGGAATGTGACCCGGTCTCAGGTGAGCATTGCCGAGGCACTCCAGGGCAAGTCCTGGTCACTGGGGAATGTGACCCGGTCTCAGGTGAGCAATGCCAAGGTGCTCCAGGGCAAATCCCGGTCACTGGGGAACGTGTCCCGGTCTCAGGTGAGCATTGCAGTGGTGCTCCAGAGCAAGTCCTTGTCACTGGGGAATGTGACCCGGTCTCAGGTGAGCATTCCCGGGGTGCTCCAGGGCAAGTCCCAGTCCTCCTTGGAGGTGATCACATATTCCTCCCCATGCCCCTTCAGCACACCACCCCACTGCTGTGCCAGGTTGTGGAGGGCACAGCAGACCATCACAAAACGGATGACACACTGGAGGGGTGCGGGGGGTGGACTACAGTGCACCACTAGAGAGGCCGAGGCCTTGGAACTGCATTTTGAGGAGTCCGATGCACCGCTCAGTGACAGCCTGGGTGGCCGAATGGACTTCGTTGAATTGGTTCTCCGCATCGTTCACTGGAGTCCGCACCAGCATCATTAGCCAGTCCTCAGCAGGTATCCCTCATCCCCCAAGAGCTTACCTGCCATCCTGGGGTAGCGACTGCCCCAGGATATAGCTGTCGTGCACACTCTCTGGGAAGCGTGCACACACTCTGGACGGGATTCTCCAATAACGGGGCTATGTCCCCACGCCGGCGTGAAAACCGGCGCCAACCACTCCGGCGTCAACGGTCCCCGAAAGTGTGGAATTCTCCCCTTTCTAGGGGCTAGATTGCCGCCGGAGCGGTTCCCGCAGCTCCAGGCAGCGCCAAACAGCCCACGCGAGTTCGCGCATGCGCGGAACGGCCGGCGTATTTCCGCGTATGCGGAGAATGGCCGGCGTATTTCCGCGCATGCGTGGAGGAATGTAGACCCCCACGGAACCAGCCCGCCCGCCAATCGGTAGGCCCCGATTGTGTGCCCCCCCCCAGGGTCGGATCTCTCCAGGACAGCCCCCACAGACTCACCTTTCAGGTCCCGCCATGTGGAAGGTAAATAATCCTCGCCGGCGGGACTTGTCCAAACTCATCGGCAACTCGGCCCATCGAGGCCCTGTCAACTGCCCCGACGGGCGCGGCAGGAATCCTGCCAGCGCCCGAAAAACAGCGCCGGAGAACGGGGAAGCCGTATTCGGGGCGGCAGGGCTTGATTCGCGCCTCCCCCCGGGGATTCTCCGACCCGGCGCAGGGCCGTAGAATCCCGACTATGACTATGACACGAGCTGGATGTTCAGGGAATGGAACCACTTCCTGTTGATGTAGCACACTCCGTGATGGCCCGGTGAGCGCAGGGCCACATCCGTGCCATCTATTACCCCTGGGACCGGGGGCATCCCGGCGATGATGGAGAATCCTCCATTCCCGAATTGCTCTTACCTCCACATCGCCTGCTATCCGACATGTCCTGCCCACGCACACCCGGCCACAGCAGTGGCCCCGGGTCACCGGACACCACACCCTATACCCCAGACACCCGCTCATAATATTAACTGTGCCGTGTGCTGATCCCCACACCGGTGCACACACCTTCTCTCTGTTCGCAGAAATGTTCCCGGTGCTGGGGCCCAGCTCCTGGGTGTTTGGAAGTTGACCGCAGGGTACATGGCATTGCTTCCTGCAGTGTCCAGGCACAGTATGCAGGCATCACGGCCTGACTAGGACGCTAGGCAATAGCTCCCGCATGCTACATGGCACGCCACAGGAACCCACTTGGGAGGTATGAGCTGCTCACTTGACTACAATTGCCAATTCTCTATGAGCAATAGCCTTCAGCCTCCACGATCAGTGGTAGTAATGGATGGTCAGTGGGGCAGACAGGCAGGAGCTGGGGTTGCCCCTTAACGGGTACACATGATCCAGGGGGTGGCATGGCAGACCTGCGGGTGCTGAGACACCCAACCCAGCCTGTGGGCGGCAACACCCCCCCCCCCCCCACCCCCCCCAGCCCCACCCCCTACCACTACCAATACCGACACATCCCGACATCAGCTGATCGGCGCCTGGTGCCGGTCTCGATTTTGGCCTCTCCCGCAATCCAACAGCCACATCGTGCTCTTGCTCGGCCTTATGTGGTGATTATTGGTTTCTCACCACGCTAAGGCGGGATCCTGATTTCAAACAAAGAACAAAGAACAAAGAAATGTACAGCACAGGAACAGGCCCTTCGGCCCTCCAAGCCCGTGCCGACCATACTGCCCGACTAAACTACAATCTTCTACACTTCCTGGGTCCGTATCCTTCTATTCCCATCCTATTCATATATTTGTCAAGATGCCCCTTAAATGTCACTATCGTCCCTGCTTCCACTACCTCCTCCGGTAGCGAGTTCCAGGCACCCACTACCCTCTGTGTAAAAAACTTGCCTCGTACATCTACTCTAAACCTTGCCCCTCTCACCTTAAACCTATGCCCCCTAGTAATTGACCCCTCTACCCTGGGGAAAAGCCTCTGACTATCCACTCTGTCTATGCCCCTCATAATTTTGTATACCTCTATCAGGTCGCCCCTCAACCTCCTTCGTTCCAGTGAGAACAAACCGAGTTTATTTAATCGCTCCTCATAGCTTATGCCCTCCATACCAGGCAACATTCTGGTAAATCTCTTCTGCACCCTCTCTAAAGCCTCCACATCCTTCTGGTAGTGTGGCGACCAGAATTGAACACTATACTCCAAGTGTGGCCTAACTAAGGTTCTATACAGCTGCAACATGACTTGCCAATTCTTATACTCAATGCCCCGGCCAATGAAGGCAAGCATGCCGTATGCCTTCTTGACTACCTTCTCCACCTGTGTTGCCCCTTTCAATGACCTGTGGACCTGTACTGCTAGATCTCTTTGACTTTCAATACTCTTGAGGGTTCTACCATTCACTGTATATTCCCTACCTGCATTAGCCCTTCCAAAATGCATTACCTCACATTTGTCCGGATTAAACTCCATCTGCCATCTCTCCGCCCAAGTCTCCAGACAATCTAAATCCTGCTGTATCCTCAGACAGTCCTCATCGCTATCCGCAATTCCACCAACCTTTGTGTCGTCTGCAAACTTACTAATCAGACCAGTTACATTTTCCTCCAAATCATTTATATATACTACAAACAGCAAAGGTCCCAACACTGATCCCTGTGGAACACCACTGGTCACAGCCCTCCAATTAGAAAAGCATCCTTCCATTGCTACCCTCTGCCTTCTATGGCCTAGCCAGTTCTGTATCCACCTTGCCAGTTCACCCCTGATCCCGTGTGACTTCACCTTTTGTACTAGTCTACCATGAGGGACCTTGTCAAAGGCCTTACTGAAGTCCATATAGACAACATCTACTGCCCTACCTGCATCAATCATCTTAGTGACCTCCTCGAAAAACTCTATCAAGTTAGTGAGACACGACCTCCCCTTCACAAAACCGTGCTGCCTCTCACTAATACGTCCATTTGCTTCCAAATGGGAGTATATCCTGTCTCGAAGAATTCTCTCCAGTAATTTCCCTACCACTGAAGTAAGGCTCACCGGCCTGTAGTTCCCGGGATTATCCTTGCTACCCTTCTTAAACAGAGGAACAACATTGGCTATTCTCCAGTCCTCCGGGACATCCCCTGAAGACAGCGAGGATCCAAAGATTTCTGTCAAGGCCTCAGCAATTTCCTCTCCAGCCTCCTTCCGTATTCTGGGGTAGATCCCATCAGGCCCTGGGGACTTATCTACCTTAATATTTTTTAAGACACCCAACACCTCGTCTTTTTGGATCACAATGTGACCCAGGCTATCTACACCCCCTTCTCCAGACTCAACATCTACCAATTCCTTCTCTTTGGTGAATACTGATGCAAAGTATTCATTTAGTACCTCGCCCATTTCCTCTGGCTCCACACATAGATTCCCTTGCCTATCCTTCAGTGGGCCAACCCTTTCCCTGATTTCATTAACGGGAGTGGGCCGGTTAGTTTGCAAACCAATCGGCGCAAGACGCAGTTCTTGAATTTCTTCTGTCCCGTGATCTAACAGCCACAACAGGCCATTGAATCATGCCCTTAGAACTTCTCTGTTAGATTGTGCCCCAGTTTTTGAGTTATTACTTTAAATGGTGATGGGGCCATGGGAGCACCGGCGGCCTAGGAAATTGTCACTCCCGGATAGGTGGCCCTAGTTCCAGTGCAAACCACTGCCAAAGGTGGTATCACCATTTAGGTGTAATGAAGGGGGAGAGCAAGTTTTCAAAGGCACTGTCCCCCAGGAATGTGGCGAGATGGGGCGACACGTGGTGCAGTGGTTAGTACCAAAACTACGGCACTGAGGACCCGGGTTCGAATCCCGGCCCTGGGTCACCGTCCGTGTAGAGTTTGCACATACTCCCCGTGTCTGCGTGGGTTTCACCCCCACAACCCAAAGATGTGCTGGGTAGGTGGATTGGCCACACTAAATTGCCCCTTAATTGGAACAAAAAGAAAAATAATTGGGTACTCTAAATTTATTTTCTTTAAAAGAATGTGGAGAAATGGGTAGAGATGAGAGGAGGAGCGTATGGTTCATAGAATTTACAGTGTAGAAGGAGACCATTCAGCCCATCGAGTCTGCACTGGCTCTTTGAAAGAGCACCCTACCCAAGGTCAACACCTCCACCCTATCCCCATAACCCAGTAATCCCATCCAACACTAAGGGCAATTTTGGACACTAAGGGCAATTTAGCATGGCCAATCCACCTAACCTGCACATCTTTGGAGTGTGGGAGGAAACCCACGCACACACGGGAGAACGTGCAGACTCTGCACAGACAGTGACCCAAGTCGGGAATCGAACCTGGGACCCTGGAGCTGTGAAGCAATTGTGCTAACTACCATGCTACCGTGCTGCCCTTTTATAAGAGTGATCTGGAGGAAAATATGGGAGGTCTGATTTATAACTTTGCAGATGGCATGAAAATAGGAGGAGTTGCTGATAGTGTCGAGGATTGTCAGAGGACACAACAAAATATAGATACATTGGAGACTTGGGCACAGAAATGGCAGATGGAGTTTAATCCGGACAAATGCGAGGTGATGCATTTTGGAAGATCAAATCTGGGTATGAATTATACTGTAATTGACAGAACCCTTAGGAACATTAACATACAGCGGGATCTGGGAGTGCAGGTCCACAGTTCCCTAAAAGTGGCCACACAGATGGCCAAGGTGATTAAGAAAGCATATAGCATGCTTGCCTTCATCTGCTGAGGCATCGAGTTCAAGAGTTGCGAAATCATGTTGCAGCTGTATAAAACCGTGGTTAGGCCGCATTTGGAGTATTGTGAGCAGTTCTGGTCATCACATTATCAGAAGGACATGGAAGCTTTGGAGAGAGTGCAAAGAAGATTCACTCGGATGTTGCCTGGTCATTGACTGTGAGGAGAACTTGAATAAACTGGGATTGTTTTCACTGGAAAGACGGAGGCTGAGGGGAGACTTGATAAATGATGAGAGGCATAGACAGGGTGGACAGTCAGAGGCTTTTTCCAAGGGTGGAAGTGTCAATTACAAGGGGGCATAGGTTCAAGGTGAGAGGGGGAAGGTTTAAGGGAGATGTGCGGGGTAGGTTTTTCAAGCAGAGAGTGGTGGGTGCCTGGAACGCACTGCCAGAGGATGTGGTGGAAGCAGGCACATTAGCAAAATTTAAGAGGCATCTGGATGGATATAGGAATAGGGAGGAAATAGAGGGATACGGACCGAGTAAGGGCAGAAGGTTGTTTTTTAGTTAGGGCATCATGATCGGCACAGGCTTGTCGGGCCGAAGGGCCTGTCTGCTGTGCTTTTCTTTGTTCATTGAGTGGACGAAGAGGAAAGTGAGATGCAAGAGGGAGGGCAAAGTGGGAGGTAATCCATCTGACCTCATGATAGGTCAGGTCCGGGAGATTTAAATTCCCAGCCCTCATTTAAACTTCTCAACAGTGACTCAAGTTGGAAAAGATGTGAAGGCTGGTGGTGGGAGTGGAAAATGGCGATGTCTCTCAGCCACTGTCTGAAGAAAATGTCTGCAACAGAGGGTAATGGATGGAGGTGCCACCTCTGGGCTGATTGCACCCAGGGGAGGCTATCTTCTTTCATTGAACCAGAAGAAGCTATCGTAAAACACAATTTTTACCTGTACAACTTCCAACCTGTTCTTGCCATATTTTAATGGCACAATTCATGCACCTTAGAGTTAAATTGGCAACAATGTGAAATTGATGTCATCATCTCCAGACATTTCAATATTTATTGGGATAGGGGGGAAAATGGTGCAGAGGTGAAAGATCAGCAATCATCTTCTTGAGTGACAGGGCAAACTGAAATGGCCATATGGCTTATCCCTGCTCCTATTTCGTATGTTCTTATAAGGCTGCTGCCGGTCTCTGGCGGATGATGGCAGTGAAGCATAGAGAGAGACTTAAAAGGTTCGGGGCAAGTTGTTGAGTGGATTTTTAAAAATGCACTCCTTCTTGGGCTGTAGAAGGGGCTGCGAAAGGTGGCATTTATTTCGCAATCATAGCTGCCCCACGAAAGGTGATGGTGGGTTGCCTTCTTCACCCACTGGAAACTTGCTACCACGGAATGATTCTCCAGGTCACTTCAGAGTCAACCAAGTTGTTGTGGAGCTGGAGTCACATATTGGCTCTGCCAGACAATCCAGGGCTAGGGGTTAATAACTCAGTGACAAAACTACTTTTCTATGGTATACTCTAAATTATCAGCTGTGTGCAAGTGTTGGAATGAGACATTTCAACATGAACTACATAGAACTATAAAAAAATCAGGCCAACAGCAAATTGGTAATTTGAAATAAGACTTTAGCATGGTTTAAATATTTCATGAGAAATACACTTTTGCACGGGATACATTCTGGCTGAGGATGACGCCTTTGTTAATCAATGCCAGCCACGTTTGAGGGTTTGCTTATCTGTTGAAGTTAAAAGGTCTTTGCTGTTACAACAGAAACACCTGGTTTCAGACGCAACACTAGTTCCAGAGAAAGTACCTTTGTGGTGAACCAGCATTTTAAGCTGCATTTCAGTCTTTGGTCAATGTTTGTTAAACTGGAGTCACTCAGGGAATGCCCTTACAAGAGTGATTTGCTTAGAAATGACTTCAGTTGAGCATGAAAATGAGCCTGTTTGATAAACACCAATGAGCAATCACTCTACTGCATTTTACACAACATCGCAATGGAATGTATTCGAAACAAATTGCCTTTCTTATCCCTTTACAAACACATTTTCCTTTAATTTGCACTTCAACTGACATGGATGTCTATTTATCTCTTCAGAGACAAAGGGGATGCTGTTGCACCTGGGTCTTTGAAATTAAAATTCAGAATTGTAGGACAGAAGGTAAGGAAAAGAGAAATTATATGAAGCTCTTTTTTATGTTTCTTTTCTGCAGGATTATAAACATGATCAGATTAAATACACTTCTAGGGCAGAATTCTCAGGGGTCCCAGAACGGGCGCCGATGCCGGAGCAAAACACTCCCGTTTTTACACCGGCGTCGGCACTTAGCCGCCCGATGGGATTATCCCACCCCTAATGTTTCAAAAAGCCCTCATCCTCTGAATATAAGATTGATATTTACTGGAGTCCATGTTCATTGAACACTTATGAAGAGTTAATTCAACAGATCATTCAGATCATTCTACCAACAGTGATGATGCATGCAAGGTTCAGCATTTAAATAATGGACAGTTTACACGGACACCTGGAGCAATTTTGTCTTTGGGCAACATTTAAAATTTTTGATTTATTTTCAAATCTAAAACAAGTTTACTTTGTGTGCATATTACACCGCGTGCTGTGCAATAACCCAAAGTAAGTGTGCTGTCAAGTTATGTTTTTTTCTGAACAAGAGAAAGGGATTATCTGCATTTGAGTTTATTTCAGCACTTTTTATATTACTAAGAAGGATTCTTCCCAGCCGAAAATGTTGAAACCTGCTGCAAGGATGCATTTTTTATTCATTAATAGGGTCTGGGCATCACTGATAAGACCAGCATTTATTGTCCATCTGTAATTACCCTTGAGAAGGTGGTGGTGAGTCACCTTATTGAACCGCAACAGTCTGTGGTGCCTACAACTACAGTGCTGTTAGGGAAGGAGTTCCAGGATTTTGAAGGAATGGCACCACGATTCCAAATCAGGAGGTAATGGTGTTCCCATATGCCTTTTGCTCTTACCCTGCAAGGTGGCAGAGGTTGCATATTTGGTGGATGCTGTCGAAGGAGCTTTGGCGAGTTACTGCAGTGCATCTTGCATATGGTCTCACACTGCAGCTACGATGGTGGAGAAAATGAAAGTTTAAGGTGGTGGATGAGATGTCAATCAAGTGGGCTGCTTTGTCCTGGGTGGCATCAAGCTTCATGAATGTTGTTGGAGCTGCACTAATCCAGGCAAGTGGAGAGTATTCCATCAGACTCCTGGCTTTGCCTTGTAAATGGTGGAAAGGCTTTGGGGAATCAAGAGGTAAAATGCTCAACACCCAGGGCAGAATTTTACACTGGAAGAATTTTACAGTCCATTCAATGTCAATGGACTTTTTAAGGACTTGCTGTATTTTACAGCACCACCCCTGCTGTGCCGGGGGCATTTTGGATTGCATTGGATTGGATTGGTTTATTGTCACGTGTACCGAGGTACAGTGAAAAGTATTTTTCTGCAAACAGCTCAACAGATCATTAAGTACATGAAAAGAAAAGGGAATAAAAGAAAATACTTAATAGGGCAACACAAGGTATACAATGTAACTACATAAGCACTGGCATCGGATGAAGCATACAGGGGTGTAGTGCTAATGAGGTCAGTCCATAAGACGGTCATTTAGGAGTCTGGTGACAGTGGGGAAGAAGCTGTTTTTGAGTCTGTTCGTGCGTGTTCTCGGACTTCTGTATCTCCTGCCCAATGGAAGAAGTTGGAAGAGTAAGTAAGCCAGGTGGGAGGGATCTTTGATTATGCTGCCCGCTTTCCCCAGGCAGCGGGAGGTGTAGATGGAGTCAATGGATGGGAGGCAGGTTTGTGTGATGGACAGGGTGGTGTTCGCGACTCTCTGAAGTTTCTTGCGGTCCTGGGCCGAGCAGTTGCCATACCAGGCTGTGATGCAGCCCGATAGGATGCTTTCTATGGTGCATCTGTAAAAGTTTGTAAGGGTCAATGTGGACATGCCGAATTTCCTTAGTTTCCCGAGGAAGTATAGGCTCTGTTGTGCTTTCTTGGTGATAGCATCGACGTGGGTGGACCAGGACAGATTTTTGGAGATGTGCACCCCTAGGAATTTGAAACTGCTAACCATCTCCACCTCGGCCCCGTTGATGCTGACAGGGGTGTGTACAGTACTTTGCTTCCTGAAGTCAATTACCTGCTCTTTAGTTTTGCTGGCATTGAGGGAGAGATTGTTGTCACTACACCACTCCACTAGGTTCTCTATCTCCCTCCTGTATTCTGACTCATCGTTATTAGAGATCCGGCCGTAATCTCTAAACGATTCTTACAACCACAGTATTTATGAAGGTGGCAGAGAATATCAGGGAGAGAAGTTAAGACAGGGGCAGGAATATTCAACTTGATGATCCTCCCCATCTGAAGCACAAATGTTCTGGTAATCAGTGGCCCTTCCAGCATTGTGTGAGTGAAGAGTTTGAGGCTGGAAGCTTATCTCAGCAGGATTTCTGACTATTGCACCCTGGGAAATATTGTGGCTCCTGGCATTGGGCCAGAAGCATCCAGGTTCAAGTCCCACTCTAGGACCTGCTGGCTGTTGAAGGAGTGTTCATGATATTTCACAAGTTTAAAAAAAAATTCAGCCTGCAATCCTTCCAATATTCTATCAGAGGAGGAAAGAATGAGAAAGTACACACAACAACACATTGCATTCTTTCATGTATTTCAGAGAAATGCACAACTATTCATCTTGACAACATCCACAACTATGCTGGAAAGCCAATTGAGTCAGCGGGTACCAAAGTCCAACAATACACAATTGTGTCCTCAAATGTCTCGAGCAACCAGAAGCCACAGGCCTCAAGCATTTATGGC
The DNA here is from genome assembly GCF_047496885.1 of Scyliorhinus torazame. Classification (NCBI taxonomy): domain Eukaryota; kingdom Metazoa; phylum Chordata; class Chondrichthyes; order Carcharhiniformes; family Scyliorhinidae; genus Scyliorhinus; species Scyliorhinus torazame. The sequence goes on along the minus strand of NC_092720.1, from coordinate 54,911,723 downwards.
ATCCCACCCACCAGCTTTGCTGAGGCTATTTGGAAGCACCTTGTTGGACTGGTTGAGTTAGTAAATCTTCTTTTAAGAAATACGCAATGATTGATATTTGATTGGGAAATAAATTCATGCCAATTATTGTGTTTGACATTAAATGAATTGCCTTGATCACATTTGGCGTATTGGAAAGCAATGTTTGTTTTATAACAGTTTCTCTATATTGCCAGTAAGCCATTGAAATTAAAGTCATCTGACTGGATTGAAGGTTAAGGAATGACCTATGTCTGTGTCTTAAATTATGTTTCTGTAGGATTAAGAGATTTGGAAAGAGGATAACAATGTCTGTTGAAACAAAAGGACCTTCTGCCACTTTTCAGTGCATTAGGATGCTGGAAGTGCTAACAATTGAGCCTTGGTTTTTCTGGCAACGCATTGCACAAGTCCTCCTTCATTTTTATCTTCACCCAATTCACCCTGGTAAGGTGATGATATCCAGTTGCTTTGACTCCCCTAACTATAGTCATCTCGTTGCCATGTTATGCAATAAGCAGAATATTACATTAATACAACAAACCTTTTGTGAGGAATTTTGTAGGAAGGTCCCAGGAACCTGATTCTTTGCTTATATAATGCATAACATACTCAATGATGCTCCTGGTGGTCCCATAACTGATTGTATCTGAGCTGTACATGAGCTATTATGGGGTCATGGAGTTACAGAGGAGTGGCATAAACCATTTTGTTATGAGTAAGCCTTATCCAAGATATTATGATAGTTGTCTTGAAACTGGCAATATGTACAATCCTCCTGCTGTGGGCGCACAGCTGAATATTAATGGAGAGACAACATTTCTTGATGATTAAAGCTAACAACTTGACTTCTGCTGCCTTGATGGCGACTTGAGAACAGTCTGTAATTCCCTGGGAACAATGGGAGTCAGCCACTGTCACGTATTCCAAATCTCTCTCCTATTAAGTGTCCACAGGAAAGTTGATGTATTAGGTGGTACTGGCAAACAGAACATCAGTGACTGGTTTGGTGCAGCTGTGCACTGCAGACTGGGAGATGGTTTTGTCACAGAAATTAAAAGCAGTGGTGACTTTAACTACCTCTGACCAGGCATGGCACCCTCGTCCAGCAGGCAGCAGATCATAATGCAGGAAATGCAGAGTTAAACGATAACCTGCCTGGTGAAGAGCCGACCCCTGTTGCAGTACTCCTCAGTCACGTGCAGGTAAGTGACTCTAGATCTATGGGTTCTGCGAGGTGCATAAGACCCTCAAGAACAGCTCCTCTCACCCTTCACCTCCAGTCTGACACACCCAGTTGCTGCTCATTCTGATTGTTGCTTCTCGCTGACCTTCCATCTAAAGGAATTAAGCAAAAATGGCAGACATGATAGATTACGAGAGCTTAATCAGATTGAGTAAGGAAAGAAATAATCAAAAGCAGCAATAATGACTTGGAAATCCAGTAAGCACATTAACACATCTATGATCTTGGTGCCTGCTTGCTATGTAAGAGGTGCTTTCAGTTAGTGAGTCAGACAGTTCCTATGGTCAACCCTGAGGGGTTTTACTCAGCAGGTTGGGATTAAGTTAAAATCACAGTTACAAGATCACAGGATTCATGCACTTCCGTATCGCCGTCACCGAAATGAAATTAGGAGTTAAAATGGCAGCTGGTGCGATTACAATGGGAAATGGGCCATAAGTGAATTATATCGATTTTAATGTCAAAATTCCCTCACCCCACTCCCTCCAGACAAAGTGGGTGAAAATCTATGCCAATATTTCAAAAAGATACACCCATCCATTTGCCACACTGCCTTTTTCTCCAATGCCTGCTATCAGGATCAAAAATACCATTCGCTCAGAAGATTGCTGACTGGATATTTAAACATTTCCACCAGAAGAGGGGAACAAAAGCAGCCAGAAATGGTGCTGATCTCCATCAGTAAACTGCTAGCACTCGTCCAAAGCAAATCCCAGACCACTATTATCCTGATTTAATATGATTTTTGCATTATATGATGTTCTGCTGTGTATGCATGTATATACATAGTCCAATCAAAAAGGTGTTCATTTTAGGCTATGTCTTGTTCCTTTTCCTGCTCTATAAGATGAAACTTCTAAAATATATCCATTTTCTCAACATTTTACATTGAAGATGGAAAATATTTACTCAAGATTTTTCATTATTAGAATTTCTGCTTTAGTATGCATGAGATAATATGGGAATGATTTATTCTGTAGTGTTTGCACTTATCAAGTTTATTTTACAACAGAAAAATCATGCTTTGGAAAGTCGGTTCGATGTGTTCCCCTTCCTGTTGGCTTCCCACCTCAACACACTTTCAGTCAGCCAGGAGGTAAGGGTGGTCCAAATCACAGATGTCTTCAATATAATCAGGTGGCACAATAATTACTAATCTTCTGTCCGCAATTCACTATATTGGAAATATGTTAGTTCAATGAATTTGATCATACTGATCATACAAACAGATATCAGTCCAATATCAATATGGTATAGCGGTGCTCAACCTACCAGGAATGTTTGTATCGTATACTAAGCCTGCACTTACAAATAGTCAGAGATGTTTTTGAGTGAACATTTGGATATGAGGTCAATATTTTTCATTTCTGCTAAATTGTTTGATAATGTAAGCAATACTAAATTTAACTTCTTTCACACTCTCCCCTTCTACTAACTTCTGCAACTGAATATTTTACACTGACACAAACCACTCTCTAGGGCCTATTAACAACGCAAGATTATCATAGCCAAACTCAATCCTATTCTTACGCAATATCCACAAACATGTACTTTCCAGAAGGAGTACTTGATAATAATTAGAAGAGACCTCACTTTGATTTCCCGCTCCACCCCAGGAACAATAATGCCAATTTTGTAAGTTTAAACTAAACTTTTCCTGCAAAGCTAATTTGCAAGAGGTGAAAATTCACAATCGAACTGGAACCACGGAGCACTCATTCCACCCAGCATAACTCCATGTGATTAAATTTGGCACCTTGTTCTCAGCGTTTACAGTTCGTAGGCCTAGCATTTCACTGCAAACTGGGCTGACTTTTATGAAAGCAGTGTTGATAGTCCTAGGCTGAAGTGGTCAAGAACATCAGTTATTCATGGGTCAATGTAGCAACAAAAGCCCTTAATCAATCAGTAGTGCCTGAATATGATGTCATCTACATTTTCAAGGACCTTTTTAGACTTTGTCAGCCTGTCGGTACCATGGACCAAAGAGAATGCAAATGGCTGCTGTCAGGACTTTTAAAGGCTTTTCAAGCAAAAGTCATGGGCTGGAAAGGAATGTTAAAGTTTAACTAGGTATACAATTAAGACATGTGGCAGCTTTTCTAATAGTTGGAGAACATAGCCTGAAGCATTTTACAACATACCATAATTGCTAAAGCGTACTTAATAATGCAGTCATGTGTCAAATGTAGCGCTACAAAACTAAATGTAAACAAAATTAGACATCCAAGGAAATATAATTTTCTTTTCCACAAAAATAATGATTAAGATAGAATGAAAGAGGGACAGTGTGAAATAGCAAAATTACACTGAATCAATTGTATGAATTAATTCAACTTCAAACTTTATCATACATTCTCAATACCAACCGATTGATTACTTTCCTGAGTATAATTGCACATTGAGACCAAGGTAATAACACTGTTATATTTTAATCCTATGAGATTTACTTCGTTCCAGTAATGTTTTTTCAGATGCAAATAATTGACAAATCAAAATGGATTTACAAATATATTAATCATTCATGAAAATTTGAGATTATTGCTCTCCTGTTGTTCATTTGAACTAAACCTGTTCTCCATTTACTTTGAACCTGCGTGTTAAATGTGGCAACCCACAGCACTTTCAGCTTGCAGTAGCGGTAATAGCCTTTTTATACACGATACTGATCTGATATAACTTGCCCACTTTTTTTGGGACGATAACATCAAGTACAATTTAAATCTGTTATTTGCAATTCAATTACCATCGGAAAATATTTATTAAATCAACAAACAACACATTTGCCAAAATAAATTGCTTAAACATATCCAAGAATTTAAATCTTTTGTGTTTATTCCAGTAAAAGAATGAGCATTTGCTGGGTGCAGTAACACAGCAAATAACTGAGTGTACTCTCTCCCTGATCCCTGACCCTATGTAGCTTGGGGTCATTGACCAGTGACATGTGACCTGCAAAAGTTAATTCCCACAGAACAATAGCCAAGCCCTGACATGGTCTTATTCTATTACATTTTGATACTAAATTAATTGTTTGTTTTCTCACAGAGAAGATGTGTCTGACCCTTTAGGCCAAGTCCAAAAGTAGCTGCAAATACATGTTATAATTGTGTGTTCAAGTGATGGTACACTAATAGGATTTAAAATTCAAATTAATACCTTTTCTAAGTCCGGTCAATGGGATAAAATATTCTTTCCATTCAGTAGATATTGAAATCAATCATGCACTGTTTCATCAAGCGTGACTATAGATAACCAATTAGGTCCTGTGTTTATAACTAATTCCTATTCCCACAATTGTTTTACTAGACCCTAAGCATTAGAATAGAAAGGGGATGAATTACATTGACACCAGGAAATGCATTATCAGATCATGACTATATATTTATTTTGATGTGCAAAGGAATTCTCACAACTGCCTCTCTATACAAAAGATCGAGACGTTTATTTAATAATTGCTGAGATTGAAACAATCATTGCTTTCATGGTTTTCTTCTCTCAGCCTGTTGCTGAAGTTTAAATATCTCAGGATGTCCAAAAGTTTATGGTTTCATATCTTGGATTTTCATCAGTGGCAGCAAAACATGCCTGCCAGTTTGGTAGTGATCCTAATTTATACTTAATTGCATTCTTGAGGCTTTACACTCACCTCTAGATTGACAGGGGGAGGTGTGTGGTTGACAGCTGAGGTTTGTTACTGGTTGATGAAGGTCCAAGTTACCAGATGGTAACATTCTGACACAACTCCCTTTATGAAGTTTCTGAATTCAGTTTGCCTTGAGGTTAAATGCACTTTGTTTATGGTTGTCTGAAAAATACAGCACTCTTCATAAAGGCTTTCGCATATTTAACAAGGAGAAGGATCTACTCGTGTACCTTCACTTCAACCATAAAATAAAGACAAGAAAGGTTTTTGAACAAATGTGATTCCTCGGCAGCTACAATGAAAGTTAGGCCAGCCAACTACATGCATGTTATGGCTAAAAGACTATGGGGGCTATTTTGAGCCTGCACTAGCCGTGTGCGGGATTGGCGACGCGGGTGGGAAATCCGAAGAGAATCGGGAAACGTGATTCTACCCGGAGCGAATGCATTTCCCGATTTCCCTGGCCCCATGCCACTCGGTACCGGCACAAGGTTCACACCCATAAGGGCATGATCCTAATTTAAATAGATTTTAATGAAATCAAATATTTTTAAATGGGCCCCTCATCACATCCCCCTCACTAAATATTTATACCTTGCCGATGTAACGTCAAATCAGGGAGGGTTGCAACAGGTTTAGCCAAACGAGAATCAGTCGAGGGGAGCCCTGCAGCGGTACAGAGGTAGGAATAGCCCCGAGGAGGAGGGGGTGGGGAGGTGACGACATGTCCGGTCAGTGTACCAGCACTTCTCCCGGCACAGGTTAGCACTAGGTTGGCACAGTGCCAAACTGACAGTACCAACCAGTGAGGCAGTAGTGCCAGGAGTAGGCTCCAGTGGGGGGGGGAGAGGAATGGTGGCGATGATTAGCTGCAGTGGGGGGAATGCCAGCGATTATTGTCAGGGAGTGGAGGGGAATGCCGGCGATGATTGTCAGGGGGGTGGGGAATGCCAGCGATAATTGTCTGGGGGGTATGCTGCTGCTGATTATCTGGGGCGTGGGGGGAATGTCGGTGATGATTGTCAGAGAGTGGAGGAGACTGCCACCGATGATTGTCAGGGGGGATTAGACCTTAAGACCATAAGACATAGGAGCAGAATTAGGCCATTCGGCCCTTTGAGTCTGATCGGCCATTCTATCATGGCTGATGTATTTCTCATCCCCATTCTCCTGCCTTCTCCCATATACTTGATCGCCTTATCAATCAAGAACCTATCTATCTCTTTCTTAAAGACACTCAGTGACTAGGCCTCCACAGCCTTCTGCGGCAATGAGTTCCACAGATTCACCACCCTCTGGCTCCCGGGGTTGACCCTGATAGCTCTGTGGTGTGGACTGGGGCCGTTTGGTTTCAGTGCTGATCAAGAGCCCCTTTAAAGATGGTGACCTGATCTCTGTAAAGCCGGTTCCCAGCCTATCAGGTCTCGCCCTGCAAGAGTGACAGCGTAAACCATTTTCTTTCTTTAAATGAGGATCAAGATCTGGAGTGAAAAGTGGTCTGTGCAACTGGAGAGCTACATGTCTGTTTTCAGTCTGAGCCTGACACTGAAAAACTATAATAAGATTCCGCCCAGTGTTACGTTAACAGGTTTAGGAATCAGATTGTCAGCACCAAAGGTCCACTTATACAGAAAGTTTCATTTTCTCCCTAACCAGGCTTCCTATTTGGAGTCATGGTCAAGGCTACAGAGACTCCCAGAAATGTTTCATTTGATTTTGGTAAACTATCGAAATGTGGGGGAGGGTAGTTGAGCGAATTTCCCCTCACTCGTCATCCATAAATGTGTAATATCAACTGATGTGAGAATTTTGTCTAACATTTGCTTTCTCCAGCTCAGAAACACCAACTTTAATTGTAGCAGCACTCCCCCCACTGCCACATAGAAAATGAAAACGAGCTGAGTTTGTGCAACAGAATAATGAACCTGAAACCTTTCTACCCTGTTTGACTCAGTATCATACCTTATAATACATTGATGTTTCCTGCCACAAATGTATATTATTTTTCAGGCACTTACATCCTATAGGTAGAATTCTCCCATGTCTCCACTGGAGAGTTTGATAACGGGTGGTGGGTGTGGGTGTTGGGGGGGGGTTGCCTTTTTTTACCTACTGTAAATATGGCAGTCAGTGAGGTTGCCCTCCTTCCTTTGGATATCAATATTCTAATGCTCAGAGTCGCCAGGTATCAAATGATACCACCACAAGGTTCAACCGGCTATCGATCAAAGAGCCAAACACCAATTGGTTAGTTCAAGGTCAAGCGTACTTATTTACACACATGCAACATAAACACTACTAGTTAAACTACACCTATCAACTATGACAACCTGTACTTAACTTCAGGCACCCGGCTTAGGTCAGAGAAACAGTGGCCGTTGTTCGATTCTGGATCTATCGGTCTGTAGAAGTAACTGCTGCTCAGCTAGGCTCATCCGTCTGGTAGCGGGAGTTGAACTTGAACTTGCCTCTGGTGGTGCTGCGATTGGAGATGGACTTTGCCGGAGCGCCAGGTCCAAAAGAGGCCGAACACATGGTGGACTCTCTTTTTATTCTTGGGGGTTTTCATGCTCTTTTGGGCGGTCCTTCAGTTTGGACCCCACTAATTGGGTGATCCCTCATCACTATGTTCGAATCGAACCAATAAATGGGTGGGATGGCTGGGCGTGTCGCAAGCGGTCATTGACCCTGTTGTTTACGCTTCCCTAGTACAGGGAGCGGCACCAAAATGTCTGGGACTGTACCGGTCGCTCAAGTACCAGTCCGTTGTCTGGTGGAGATGGGCCATCAAATGCTAATCGGTCCATCAAATGCTAATCGGTTGGGGTTTCGATACTGTCTGGATTCCCCAATCGCAAATATACATTCAGGCTCTGAGCCTGCCTGAATCTCGCATTGTCCATTTTTCCCACTATGCTTTGCGACCTTCCCTGTTCCTGGTTGTAAGTGGCCATCCCAGATGGAAGCGGTGAGGATCACACTACTGGATCGTCGCCTGTTCTCTGACATGCCGGGTACCCTCAATCAAGGACAGGTTCTACCCTACTCTGTCCTATGGGTCAAAATATTTATCTAAGTTTCTCTAATACAACACATATCTCTAAGAATTTTAAGGGGGCATTTAACATTCAAACATACTATTCAGTCTCTTTACACAAAAAAAAGGAACCTCTAACTGCCTCTAACTAGACTACACTCATGCTGCTATCTAATAATCAAAGAACTTATCTTACAATACAAAATAACCAATAGCAGCATCACATTCTTACTTATCACTAATGTCTATGTACAAAGAAAGTAACTTTATTAAAACAATAACCGCGGAATTTATTAGGGAGGAAGGGTTCAGAAAGAGTGTGGGGTTTGCTGGAGTCCGAGGTAAGGGGCTCTAAGTGTGTATACTGGAGGGCGGGAGGCTCTCCTTCTCCATTTCCAAAGTCTGATCGTCTGGATGACACTGCACAGTATAGCTATCACCAGTAGGGCTTCTACTGTGTATAACAGGGAGTACCATTTTATGATATTCTCACACCATGTAGGGGTATCAGTGGCTGTGTCTATGTGTGGTGTAGTGTCCGGGCTAGGGGTGTTGTGTTGGGTCGTAATGTTTAGGGCCTGTGTGGTGAGGGGTGTGGGGGTGGGTAACGCGCACAACTGTATTGATCCAACGACGATCATGATGCAGATCATCAGGTTCGTCTTCATCTTGTCCGTACTTTTCTCTGCCTTCAGGTATCTCCGTATCTTCCTGGGGGTACAAGCATATCTGTTATTATCTTGTTGCTTAATATCTTGTCTGTCTGTCTGTTTCTCCTGATCATCAATTTCCCACTTAGAATCATCACCATATGTGACTCCCTTATTATTTTTTTTAAAACAACCATTTGGGAGACAAGAAATCCGGGAAAAATTCTGTCACAGTGCGAGCACTCCCGCAGCCAGTGTTTGATGGGCTGAGTGGACGGACAATTTCTCCGTCCTCTGCAAATTCGTTTCAACCAAATGACTTGAACATGTAAATAGCAGGTGGGGGATAGCAACCGAAGGGTCGCCAGAAAGGGAACAAAAGTTGTGTCAAAAGTGCATTCTTTAAACCACAGTTGTAAAAAGAACAGCAAAAGAGTTTCGAAAACAATTCTCCGAATGGGGTGCGTATGATCCGTGGCAGGCCAAGAATCGGTGGACTCCCCGGGTAGGGCAGTGATCAGTGCCGTAGCTCCACTACCCGAGCTTGGCTGACCAAACTGAAGAAGAAAGCGGGCAGGTTCCATCAGGGAATAGGACACCGTAAATCTAATTTGGTTCCTTTCTCTCATCATCTGGACACCTCAAGGTTCCATTCCAAAAAGGGTCTCGGAGTCATTACCATCTCCCGGGTGCCAAACTAGTGCCTGGAGTTTTAGGGTCAATGCGGCATGTGCCGATGTGGGGTCCATCTCTTCATTCCGTGTCAGGCGACAGGAATTGTCGCGGTGCCAATGTTTCGAATTCTGTAGGGCGGTAGGGGCAAGGGGGGTGTCGCTATCGTCGGGTGGTGGGTCAGGTTCCGGTAAGGGAAAATAAATTGTCTCTAAGGGGCTGAACATATCGTGGTCAGTGTCACTGGGGCCATAGTGACTGGGGCCTGGTCTGTGTTTCCATTGTTCGGGTCTATCAAGGGCATCAGTTGTGCTGTCGCTGTCGCTATTGCTGTTGCTAGCAACCGAATCAAGCGTTAGGGTGAAATTTGACTCTGGGGGCGGGATCAAGGTCGTGTCTGTGGACGTGCTGTCGCTGTTGGGGGAGGGTGGGATTGGGTTGTCAGTGGGTGGGTCTCCGTTGTCTGCCATTGCCAATGAGAGGTGGTGCGAGTGGCTGCACCTTAAGCTGGTTTACATGGAACCATCCTGACTTTCCGTTAGGATATGTGATTTTTTAAGCTGAGGGGCTTACTTTGTCAGAGATTCAATAGGGTCCTGCAAATTTAGGGGAGAGGAATGAGCTGGGGTTGTAGAGGGAGATCATGGCTTGCTGTCCGACTGTATACTATGTTGTGTGTACTGTCTTATCAAAGCAGGTCTTACTCTGCTTTTGTTTAGCGCCTAGTCGAACAGCTGCAGCGAGCTGTGCTGCTTTAATAGTCTCCAACATGTTTTGGACCACTTTCTCGTGGGTCAGGGCGGTTACTGCGGAGCTGGCCAAATCAAGTCCAAATAAATACTCGGTACCCTTCATGGGTCCTCCGGTCATGAGGGTATGGGGGGTGTAACCTGTCAACCTCGACACCGTGTTTCTAATAAACATCAGTGTGAATGGGAGCACTGTGTCCCATGTCGTATTATGCTGCTGTACCATTTTTCTAAGTGTGGCCTTTAGTGTCCGATTCATGCGTTCCACAATGCCGCTGGACTGCGGGTGATAGGCAATGTGAAACTTCTGTTTTATGACAAAAATCGTCATGACATTATTCATGACCCTGCCTGTGAAGTGCGAACCTTGGTCCGACTCAATACTATGGGGGAGTCCCCATCTGGTGACAATTTACTCAGTTAGAATTTTTGCCATGGCTTTGGCCATATTTGTTCGTGAAGGGAAAACTTCTACCCATTTCGTGAATGTGTCGATGACAACCAACACATATTTGTATCCATTTCTGCAGGGGGTGGGGAGGGGACCAATATAGTCCAACTGCAAGTTTGTCCACGGGCCATTAACAGGGTGGTTGTGTCTTAGCTGGGCTTTCTTCGCATATCCGTCCAAGTTGTTCTGTGCGCAAATCAAGCAATTCTCAATGTAATGAGATACGTCGGTTTTTAAATCAGGCCACCACCAGCAGAGAAGTCTGAGGTGGGCAAGGGTGGATTCTAACCCTTGGCAGGTAGGATCAAGGAAAACCCAAAAGCTTTCTATAGGTATGTCAGGAATAAAAGAATGACTAGGGTAAGAGTAGGGCCAGTCAAGGACAGGGATGGGAAGTTGTGTGTGGAGTCTAAAGAGATAGGCGAGATACTAAATGAATATTTTTCGTCAGTATTCACTCAGGAAAAAGAGAATGTTGTGGAGGAGAATGCTGAGACCCAGGCTATTAGAATAGATGGCATTGAGGTACGTAGGGAAGAGGTGTTGGCAATTCTGGACAGGCTGAAAATAGATAAGTCACCGGGGCCTGATGGGATTTATCCTAGGATTCTCTGGGAAGCCAGGGAAGAGATTGCTGAGCCTTTGGCTTTGATTTTTATGTCATCGTTGGCTACAGGAATAGTGCCAGAGGACTGGAGGATAGCAAATGTGGTCCCTTTGTTCAAGAAGGGGAGTAGAGACAACCCCGGCAACTATAGACCGGTGAGCCTCACGTCTGTTGTGGGTAAAGTCTTGGAGGGGATTATAAGAGACAAGATTTATAATCATCTAGATGGGAATAATATGATCAGGGATAGTCAGCATGGCTTTGTGAAGGGTAGGTCATGCCTCACAAACCTTATCGAGTTCTTTGAGAAGGTGACTGAACAGGTAGACGAGGGTAGAGCAGTTGATGTGGCATATATGGATTTCAGTAAAGCGTTTGATAAGGTTCCCCATGGTAGGCTATTGCAGAAAATATGGAGGCTGGGGATTGAGGGTGATTTAGAGATCTGGATCAGAAATTGGCCAGCTGAAAGAAGACAGAGGATGGTGGTTGATGGGAAATGTTCAGAATGGAGTTCAGTTACAAGTGGCGTACTACAAGGATCAGTTCTGGGGCCATTGCTGTTTGTCATTTTTATAAATGACCTAGAGGAGGGCACAGAAGGGTGGGTGAGTAAATTTGCAGACGACACTAAAGTCGGTGGTGTTGTCGACAGTGCGGAAGGATGTTGCAGGTTACAGAGGGACATAGATAAGCTGCAGAGCTGGGCTGAGAGGTGGCAAATGGAGTTTAATGTAGAGAATTGTGAGGTGATTCACTTTGGAAGGAATAACAGGAATGCGGAATATTTGGCTAATGGTAAAATTCTTGGAAGTGTGGATGAGCAGAGGGATCTAGGTGTCCATGTACATAGATCCCTGAAAGTTGCCACCCAGGTTGATAGGGTTGTGAAGAAGGCCTATGGAGTGTTGGCCTTTATTGGTAGAGGGATTGAGTTCCAGAGTCATGAGGTCATGTTGCAGCTGTACAAAACTCTGGTACGGCCGCATTTGGAGTATTGCGTACAGTTTATTATAATAAGGTCACCTTATTATAGGAAGGACGTGGAAGCTTTGGAACGGGTGCAGAGGAGATTTACCAGGATGTTGCCTGGTATGGAGGGAAAATCTTATGAGGAAAGGCTGATGGACTTGAGGTTGTTTTCGTTAGAGAGAAGAAGGTTAAGAGGAGATTTAATAGAGGCATACAAAATGATCAGGGGGTTAGATAGGGTGGACAGTGAGAGCCTTCTCCCGCGGATGGAAATGGCTAGCACGAGGGGACATAGCCTTAAACTGAGGGGTAATAGATATAGGACAGAGGTCAGAGGTAGGTTCTTTACGCAAAGAGTGGTGAGGCCGTGGAATGCCCTGCCTGCAACAGTAGTGAACTCGCCAACATTGAGGGCATTTAAAAGTTTATTGGATAAGCATATGGATGATAATGGCATAGTGTAGGTTAGATGGCTTTTGTTTTTTTTTTACTTCCCATGTCGGTGCAACATCGTGGACCGAAGGGCCTGTACTGCGCCGTATCGTTCTATGTTCTATGTTCTATGGTGTCCATGTCCGTCATGAAATTTGCAAATGATCTTGTTCCTGTCCTGGGTGGGGACCACATAAATACCATCTTTTAAAACGATTCCCTCATGGATCGTTAAAGTATCTTTAAACTTTTCGTAGGGAGCTGGGAAGTTTCCTTTTAAAATTTCCTTTCGTGTCTCGTCTTCTTTCTGTGCTTGGGCTAAGTCTTGAATGTTGGTCTGTGAGACCTGAACCGTGTGTACTGGGGCACTCTCGGGGGGTTGCAAAAAGTGGCCATGTCGTGAGCCTGCTTTCGTTAGGGCGTCAGCTTTCACGTTACCGGGTGGGGAGGAACGGTGGTGACTTCCAACTTTGACTATTCCGTACTTACTACCTTTCGCTGTCTGGAGGATATGTTTGAGCAGTGGCGCTGAGGGTAGGGGTTTTCCGTCGGCGGATATAAATCCTCTAGATTCTCAGAGGGGCAGGAATTCTGTTAGGCTGTTGCAGATGTACAAACTGTCTGAATATATGTCTGTTGGGGTCGGGAACGAATCGGGGTGCTGGACAATGTAAGTGATGGCTGCTAACCCGGCTGGCTGCGAACCTAAATGTCCAGGCAATTTTAATGTGATTTCTTCTAAAGCGCGTCCCTGCGCGTCCTCTACATAAATCCCACATCCTGTGATTCTTTTTCCATCAAGAACTGTGGAGGAGCCATCTACATAAATTTTCAGAGCTTTGTCTGTGGGCTGGGTCGTCTGTGGTCGGATGCCTGTCTTTTTCGGTACCGATTTGGGAACAAAGGGGCCTGTGCTGTGCTTGGGTGCAATGATCTCGTACTCATGTGGGGTTCCTGCATAGTGTAAATTGTCGGCCAGAAATGTGTGCGTTTTTGTCCATTTTACGGTAATGTCGCGTCCTTGTAGGAGTAGGGACCATCGTGCTTCTCGAATTTGGCTTACTGTGCCATCTTTTAGTCTGCCGTCCAATAAAAGCTGTGTCGGGGTGTGCTCGGTCAGAATGGTTACGGGGTTGAGTTCGGTTATGTACGAGAAGTACTGTACCGTCCAGAAAACTGCTAGCAGGTCCCTTTCTCAGGCTGAGAATCCCTGCTCTACTGGATCTAAAACTCGTGAGGCATAGACTACGGGTCCTAAACGATCGTACCTTTCCTGCAGGAGAACGGCCGAAAGGGTCAGTCGGTGGTCGCTACCTCTATCGCGTATGGGGAGTGTGGATCTGGGGCTTGCAAAGCGGGGACTGTGCTTAGGGCGTGTTACAATGCATCCACGGCATCCGTGTGCTGTGGGAACCATATCCGTGGGGCCTGTTTCTTGAGGAGCTCGGAAAGTGTGGCTGCTTTTGTGGCGAAACCATCTATGTGGTGCCTGCAGTAACCCACCAGTCCTAAAAATGACCGAAGTGCTGTAACATTTTGGGACAAGGGCAATTTTATAATCAAATCTATCCGTTTTTGTTCCATTTCACGCTTAGCATGCATGATGACCGTACCTAAATAAGTGACTTTTTCCTGGAGAATTTGTGCCTTCTTGGGGTTAATTTTGCATCCAATTTCTGTGAGGAGTCCTAATAATTCCGAAAGAAGCGAAATGTGCTCTTCCTTGGTGTCAGTCTGTAGGAGCAAGTCATCCACATACTGAACAAGGCATACAGGTAGGGAAAATTTTGAAATGCCGTTCACCAATTGTCCGTGAAAAATGGAGGGGGAGTTGTGGAAGCCTTGTGGAAGACACGTCCACGTGTACTGCTGTCCCTGGAAAGTGAACGCAAACTTGTACTGGCACATTTTGTCCAGTGGAATGGACCAAAAGCCATTGCTGATGTCCAATACCGTGAAAAATTTTGACTGGAGTCCCTGTTTCAACATGGTCTTGGGACTCGTGGCAATGGTGGGGACTGCTAACGGAGTCACTTTGTTTAATTCCCTATAATCGATGGTCAGTCGCCATGAACCATCTGGTTTCCATACAGGCTAAATCGGGGCATTGTTCGTTGATGCTACGGGTCGAATCACTCCTTGGTTTAATGGACTCTGGATTACTTTAGCTATCTCTCCCTCGGCTTGCTGGGGAAAGCCGTATTGTTTCTGGGGCTTAGGATCGGGACCTGTAATGTTAACCACTCCTGGGATTTTGCCGCAGTCGTGATTGTGCTAGGCAAACAATGCTTTATGGCTTTTCAAGACTTCTCTAACCGTTTTGTCTGTGGTAATGGTTTGTGGATCAAACCAGTATTGTCCCACTGAGCTAATCCTGTGTGCGTAGTCTCCTACTGTGAGCGTGGCGGGGGCTCATGCTGCTCTAGCCATTTTCCACACACATCTATTTATGGGGTCGAACGAAAGGTTGTGTGAACTCATAAAATCTATTCCCAAGATGTGTTCTGCTGTCTGGGGTAAATCTGCCAAAACGACTGAGTGTTTTGTTTTAATGTTGTCAATCTGGATATCCACAGGGGCTGTAATGTGTCCCTGCTGGAGGTGACCTGTAAAGCCACTAAGGGTTATGGTATCTGTAGTGGGCCATATATCTCGCTAGTACATCGTGGAGGAGTTTAACATGGTTCGGGACCCTCCTGTGTCCCAAAGGAACTCTACTGGGTGTCCCCGGACTGTGCCTGCAACTACCGGTCTTCCGGACTTTTCCCAAAGGGTATTGCAGACCCAAGTTGGGGAGCCCGAACACCGTCAATCGGTGCCATTTATGGCCAAATTATCTGCTCGAGCACTAACACTGTGGATGGGTCTGGCATTGTTTCTAGGGGGGGCATTTGCGTGCTGATTCCGTTGCTGTTTTGGGGGGGCATTGCATTCTTGTGCGTAATGTCCCTCGTGTCCACAATTGTAACATTTCTGTGCTTTAGGGTGCTGTGCGTTACTTCTGCCTTCATTTACCCATGCGGAGTCTTGGTGTGTTCTTACTGGATTCATTGTGGCGTCTACTCTTTCCTGCTCTGTCTTTCTCTGTAGGGACTGTTCCCAAGCTCTGGATAATCGCTTCAGTACCCACACTTCATTGTGGGCCGGGTCTGAGGGGTCATAGTTGGCACATGCCTTTTGTCCTGCCTCTGTGGCATGGGATACTAGAGTACGGATCCATTTGGCCATATTGTCTGCCGATAAACGGGCGCGGGCTAACTCACCGAATACAGCGGTAAAGTGGATCCAGAGGCGTCCAGCAAACGCTGTTGGATGCTCTCCCTTTTTCTGTCAGCACCGGTTGAGTCCTTCTACCGGATCTCCTCTATTGTAGCCAATGGTGACTAAAATGGCTGTTTTCATGTCTTGGAGGCTACCTCCTCCTACATTTTGTGGGTCGGGAAGGGCTGAACTAACTGACGGGTCTAGGCACATCACTATGAGCTTTACCTCTTCCTGCTCGTCCAAACCGTACAGGAGGGTCTGTTGCTTAACTAGTTCGAAAGAGTGGTGTGGGTCTGATGTGGGGTGGAAAGTCTCAATTTTATCGCGGGCATCTCGTAACTGGGTGATGGTTAATGGGGTGGTGTACACAAAATCGGGTTGGTCTTCCAAGGTGACTCTGCGCTGCGTGGTGATGGGGTTCATTGGGTTGGGTGCTGCCTGTGCAGTCGGTGGTGCGGGTGCTTTTATTTTCGGTGCCTGGGGGGCTCTATTCTGGTTTTCTGACCCGTTCACGTACCGTTGGGCCGTTTCACTAAGTTCCTGTCAATCGGGGCCGTCTTCCTGATCTAGCTGTGGGCCAAAGGTATCTCTGAACCCGTTCTGAACGGATAGCAGTGATTGCAATCTTGCAATTTGCTGCCAGCTCTTGGCATGATCCACCGAACTCTGCCTCTGTTCCGTGGTGGAACTGTGGAGTGCTCGGAGGGCTGCCTTCAAATCCTCACATTGTTTCCTCAACTGTTCTACCTGGTTCTCTGTTTCCTCTCTTACCAGTACCGCACATTGCGTGTCCTGGTAGGCCTTATCGTATTGAATCTGAAAGCTGCTGAGGTGGGCAAGGCAAGATTGGTGTGCCCTCTTGACATCATCCATCTCCTTGTCCTTCACCGCTAGCTGCTCCCGGAGCTGCTCGTTTACTCTCTCACACTCGCTAACATTTCCCACTCTACTCCTTTCTTTCTCCTCAAGCTGTCTACGGAGCGTCCTCATGACCTCCTCTGTGCCTCGCAATTGTGCCAAGCAGGACACGATTGCCATCGGCTTACGAACCTTACTCCAATTCTTTTTGTGGATCTCGGTCAGGCTGTCCCACCAAGTCTGTTCTATGCTGCCAGGACCTGTTTCCTCATTCGCGCAAAATTCCGACCATAGGGGCCATCCTTTCCCCTTTAGGTATTTCCTAATCTCTTCTTCCCATATGGGACACTGTTCTGCTCTGTTGGTCGCTGCGACC
The DNA here is from genome assembly GCF_047496885.1 of Scyliorhinus torazame. Taxonomy (NCBI): domain Eukaryota; kingdom Metazoa; phylum Chordata; class Chondrichthyes; order Carcharhiniformes; family Scyliorhinidae; genus Scyliorhinus; species Scyliorhinus torazame. Next base: position 54,894,745 of record NC_092720.1, on the reverse strand, counting down.
TCGGGCTCTTGTGGATGGATAAGGCGTTCCATTGCCTTCATTGCCATCCCTACGATTATCTCTGTCTCTACCGGGAATTTGGAACAAGGGGGAATAAAGCGGTGGTGCAAACACGGGTACGGCTCAAGCTATTTTCCGGTTTACACAACTCCCGAAAGTTTTACGCAACAAAATCTATCGAGTTTACCGTATATCCCTTTGCTAGTACTCATGCAAATTACACATTTCTGAATTTTGGAGGTTTGATCGATACTGGTTTCGTTTGTGGTTTCTTTTACTTTGCCAATTTGGATTCTATTTCAAATATTTTGTGGGTTCTCTCGGAGTGACACGGTCACTTCTGTGTCGAGTACCACCAGAGTCACCAATAACTGTTGCCTTTTTTTACCTACTGTAAATATGGCAGTCAGTGAGGTGGCCCTCCTTCCTTTGGATATCTATATTCTAATGCTCAGAGTCGCCAGGTATCAAATGATACCACCACAAGGTTCAGCCGGCTATCGATCAAAGAGCCAAACACCAGTTAGTTAGTTCAAGGTCAAGGGTACTTTATTTACACACACAATTAGTCATGCAACATAAACACTGCTAGTTAAACTACACCTATCAACTATGACAACCCGTACTTAACTTCAGGCACCTGGCTTAGGTCAGAGGAACAGTGGCCGTTGTTCAATTCTGGATCTATCGGGTCTGTAGAATTAACTGCTGCTCAGCTAGGCTCATCCGTCTGGTAGTGGGCGTTGAACTTGAACTTGCCTCTGGTGGTGCTGCGATTGGAGATGGACGTTGCCGGAGCGCAGGTCCAAAAGAGGCCGAACACATGGTGGACTCTCTTTTTATGCTTGGGGGTTTTCACGCTGTTTTGGGCGGTCCTTCAGTTTGGACCCCACTAATTGGGTGATCCCAGATCACTATGTTCGAATCGAACCAAAAAATGTGTGGGTGTCCTGATGGCAGGGCGTGTCGCAAGCGGTCATTGACCCTGTTGTTTACGCATCCCTAGTACAGGGAGCGGCATCGAAATGTCTGAGACTGAACCGGTCGCTCAAGTACCAGTCCGTTGTCTGGTGGAGATGGGCCATCAAATGCTAATCGGGCCATCAAATGCTAATCGGTTGGGGTTTCGATACCGTCTGGATTCCCCACTCTCAAGTATACATTTCCAGGCTCTGAGCCTGCCTGAATCTCGTATTGTCCATTTTTCCCGCTATGCTTTGCGACCTTCCCTGTAGGGGGTTGATAATTCGGCTGGAGGCCCAAACACGGTAGCACAGTGGTTAGCACTGTTGTTTCACAGTGCCAGGGCCCCAGGTTCGATTCCCAGCTTGGGCCACTGTCTGTGTGGAGTCTGCGTGTTCTCCCCGTGTCTGCCTGGGTTTCCTCCGGGTGCTCCGGTTTCCTCCCACAAGTCCCAAAAGACGTGCTGCTCGGTAATTTGGACATTCTGAATTCTCCCTCTGTTATCCGAACTGGCGCCGGAATGTGCCAACTAGGGGCTTTTTACAGTAACTTCATTGAAGTGTTAATGTAAGCCTACTTGTGACAATAAAGATCATTATTATTACTAAACTGATTCACGCCAATCATGAATTTGCCATGGGATCTTCTGCCAGTGCCCGCCATGGCAGATTAGCATACCCATTGGTAGCTGGTGTGAAACTGATTTGCATCCCACTAATGGAATGCAGATGAAGGTCTGACCAGAATCTTCCACCCATACCCAATTCTCCATGACACCAGCGGGCAAACAAGCTAGTCCAGAACACGTCTGGCACAATGTGGCATGCAGAGGTCAGGACTTGCATGAAGAATACCTGGGACTTCCCAAAGTATGGGAGAGTTTGGGATGGAGACTGCCAGCGACCTTGGACCACCACAGCAGGTGGATCATCCAGCTTCAGAGTGTTCCTGATTATCCATCTTCTTTCTTCAATGGTGGGTTAGCGATGTTGGATGCCTTTTCAATACGGCACCCAGATATGATGGTGGGGCACGTACAATCCAGCCTGCCCTGCCACGGAATACGGTGCTCAACCCCTGGATGACGTTGGCCTGGAAAATATGGCATGGTTTACCATTGAACTCTGCAACGGGAAAAACTTCCCAGCCCCATCCCTGCCACAGACCTTAGGCCCAGATGGGAGAATTACACCTAATGTACAAGCAACAGCTGAGTTCAAAGTTGCGCACTTAATACAGTGTAAAATGTTTGAATGCACTGTCTTTGCTAGAAATGTGAACGAATGCATTCTCATTGCTGGAAATGTGAATGAATCAATCTCAGATAGCAGGGGGCTTACCTGGTGTTGCTCACAGCAAAATAGCCACCATCACCCACTATCAAGATCCACATATGAAATATACTCCTGTATAAGAAGCACCAACCCAAAAGGCAGACCTCTAGGCTGCTTGCTGTTTGGGAAGGCAGCAAATTCAGTGAGGTAGCTGCTGCTTCAGGCCTGGTATTACAGTGAACAACTCATAAGCACAGAAAATGATTTTGAGTCAAGTATCCAGGTTTTCTTATAGCACAATTGGCCTCTGTAGCACCATCAATATGACGCGTGCAGGTTGAGGTAATGTCAATTGAAGGCTTTATTAAGCAGAACTTTATCCCCAGCAGCGTGGTTACAGAATGCAACTGCTGAGGGAAATGGAGGGAAAAGCTGGGTTCTTATACCGGCATTTCTGGGTGGAGTCCAGTAGATGGCAGATCCTATCAGGGCCTGGCATCCCTCCACCAATAGCCTGTCGACACGTGGTGTACCGTATTACCCCTAATACATACCACCACATTCACCCCTTGTTGAAAAAGAACCCGGCAGGATGGTGGTTTGCATGGTGGTAGGGGTTTACAGAGTCGGTACTGTGCCGTAACTTTGAACAAAACACAAAATTATCGCTTCAACTGGGCCAACGGGCCAAACAGGGTCGGCATGATGCCATAACTATACCAAGACACAATAACTGAAAACTGGGCCAACGGGCCAAACAGGGTCGGCATGATGCCAAAACTAGAACAAGACACAATAACTGAAAATGTTGAGAATTAAAGTGATTCGATGAGCCGGATGGGCACCCTGGTTGTCCTTTCCGATCGTCTCGGGCGTGGTGGTGATGGCGCTGGCTCGAGTCCCGTCGACTCTGAGAGCGTAGCGCTGTCCCCTGTGTCCTTACTCCTGGGCGGGTCTGGGAGGAGAACCGAACCCCCCGGGAAGGGGGTGGCTGCGGGATGAACCGGCGGGAGTGAGGAGGTGGTGATTGGCGTTGGGGGGTGTGGGTAGCTCCAGCGGGCGCCAGATCTCGCAGGGAGACCGTGTCCTGTCGGCCATCGGGGTACTCCACATAGGCGTATTGCGGGTTGGCGTGAAGGAGATGCACCTGTTCCACCAACGGATCTGACTTGTGCGCCCGCACATGTTTCCGGAGCAGAATGGGTCTCGGAGCTGCTAGCCAGGTCGGAAGTGGCGTTCCAGAGGAGGACTTCCTAGGAAAGAGGAGGAGGCGCTCGTGAGGCATTTGATTCGTGGTGGTGCACAGCAGGGACCGGATAGAGTGAAGGGCATCCAGGAGGACTTCCTGCCAGCGGGAAATTGGGAGACTCCTAGACCGGAGGGCCAGCAGGACGGCCTTCCAGACCATTCCATTCTCCCTTTCTGCCTGCCCGTTCCCCCGGGGGTTGTAACTGGTCGTCCTGCTCGAGGCTATGCCCCTGCTGAGCAGGAATTGACGCAGTTCGTCACTCATAAAGGAGAACCCCCTGTCACTGTGGATATAGTCGGGGAAACCGAACAGTGTAAAAATGGTACCGAGGGCTTTAATGACCGTGGACGCTGTCATGTCGGGGCAGGGGATGGCGAAAGGGAAACAGGAGTATTCGTCAATGACGGTCAGGAAGTATGCGTTGCGATCGGTGGAGGGGAGGGGGCCTTTGAAATCCAAACTGAGGCGTTCAAAGGGTCGAGACGCCTTAACCAGGTGCGCTCTATCTGGCCTGAAAAAGTGCGGTTTGCACTCAGCGCAGATCTGGCGGTTTCTGGTGACTGTTCGGACGTCCTCGACGGAGTAAGGGAGGTTGCGGGCCTTAAGGAAGTGGTAGAAACTAGTGACCCCCGGGTGGCAGAGGTCCGCGTGGAGGGCTTGTAGATGGTCCACTTGTACATTGGCACATGTGCCGCGTGATAGGGCATCGGATGGCTCGTTCAGCTTTCCGGGACGGTACAAGATCTCATAATTGAAGGTGGAGAGTTCAATCTTCCACCGCAAGATCTTGTCGTTCTTGATCTTGCCCCGCTGTGCATTATCGAACATGAAGGCAACCGACCGTTGGTCAGTGAGGAGAGTGAATCTCCTACCGGCCAGGTAATGCCTCCAGTGTCGCACAGCTTCCACTATTGCTTGTGCCTCCTTTTCCACTGAGGAGTGACGGATTTCTGAAGCATGGAGGGTTCGGGAGAAGAAGGCCACGGGTCTGCCCGCTTGGTTGAGGGTGGCCGCCAGAGCTACATCCGATGCGTCGCTCTTGACCTGGAAGGGGAGGGACTCGTCGATGGCGCGCATCGTGGCCTTTGCGATATCCGCTTTGATGCGGCTAAAGGCCTGGCATGCCTCTGTCGACAGGGGAAAAGTAGTGGACTGGATTAGCGCACGGGCCTTGTCGGCGTATTGTGGAACCCACTGGGCGTAATAAGAAAAGAAGCCCAGGCAACGTTTCAGGGCTTTGGCACAGTGGGGGAGAGGGAACTCCATGAGGGGGCGCATGCGTTCAGGGTCGGGGCCTATCACTCCATTATGCACTACGTAGCCCAGGATGGCTAGACGATCGGTGCGGAACACGCATTTTTCTTTGTTGTAAGTGAGGTTCAGGGCGTGAGCGGTCTGGAGGAATTTTTGGAGATTGGCGTCGTGGTCCTGCTGGTCGTGGGCGCAGATGGTGACGTTGTCGAGATACGGGAACATGGCCCGTAAACCGTGCTGGTCAACCATTCGGTCCATCTCTCGTGGGAGACCGATACTCCGTTCGTGACGCCGAATGGAACCCTTAAAAAGTGATATAACCGCCCGTCTGCTTCGAAGGCAGTATAGTTGCGGTCACCGGGACAGATGGGGAGCTGGTGGTAGGCGGACTTGAGGTCCACGGTGGAAAAGACCTTGTACTGTGCAATCCGATTGACCATGTCGGATATGCGGGGGAGAGGGTACGCATCTAGCTGAGTGTACCTGTTGATGGTCTGACTATAGTCGATGACCATCCTCTGTTTCTCCCCGGTCTTAACGACTACCACCTGGGCTCTCCAGGGACTGTTGCTAGCCTTGATGAAGCCTTCCTTCAGCAGCCTCTGGACTTCAGACCAGATAAATGCTCGGTCCTGGGCGCTGTACCGTCTGCTCCTTGTGCCGACAGGTTTGCAATCCGGGGTGAGGTTCGCAAACAAGGAAGGCGGTTCAACCTTGAGAGTCGCGAGGCCGCAGACAGTCAGTGGGGGTATAGGGCCGCCAAATTTAAATGCTAAACTCTGGAGGTTGCATTGGAAGTTCAACCCTAGGAGTGTGGGCGCACAGAGATGGGGGAGGACATACAGCCGGTAATTTTGGAACTCCCTCCCGTGCACCGTTAGGTTAGCGATGCAGAACCCCGTGATCTGAACGGAGTGGGATCCCACCGCCAGGAAAATTTTCTGGGTGCTTGGCCGAATTACGAGGGAACAGCGCCTTACCGTGTCCGGATGAATGAAGCTCTCCGTGCTCCCAGAGTCGATAAGACACGGCGTCTCGTAGCCATTCACTAGGACTGTAGCGGTTGCAGTCTGAAGCGTCCGGGGTCGCAACTGGTCGAGGGTCGTCGAAGCCAGACGTGGTTGTTGAAGTTGAGCATCGTAATCAGGCAGTATGTGGCCGTCTGTGTCGGGGTCCTTCAGCCAAGATGGTGGCGTCCACGGATCGAGCACGCGTGGCGTCCGGGGTCCAAAATGGCAGCGTCCGTTGGTCGCACGTGGATCACTGGGGGGGCTGGGTCTGTGGTCCCGTTTCTTCCCCGGAGATAGCGGCGACCCCGCGGGACTTGCACACCGTCGCGTAGTGGCCCTTCTTCCCGCAGCTTTTGTAGGTAGCCGCGCGGGCCGGGCAGCGCTGCCGAGGGTGTTTCGGCTGGCCACAAAAATAGCAGCGGGGCCCCCCCGGTTGGTCTGGTGTTTTGGCCGCGCAGGTTTGCGGAGGGGGGGGGTGTCGGAGAGTCGACCGCAGCGGGGGTCCACGGAGCCCAAGAGGCTGTAGTGCGGTCGGGGGCGTAGGCGCGGGCGTTACGCGAGGCCACATCAAGGGATGCCGCCAGGGCCCGAGCTTCTGTAAGTCCCAGAGATTCTTTCTCCAGAAGCCTCTGGCGGATCTGGGAAGAGGCCAAACCTGCCACATACGCATCGCAGACCAGGAGCTCTGTGTGTTCAAACAAAGAACAAAGAACAAAGAAATGTACAGCACAGGAACAGGCCCTTCGGCCCTCCAAGCCCGTGCCGACCATGCTGCCCGACTAAACTACAATCTTCTACACTTCCTGGGTCCGTATCCCTCTATTCCCATCCTATTCATGTATTTGTCAAGATGCCCCTTAAATGTCACTATCGTCCCTGCTTCCACCACCTCCTCCGGTAGCGAGTTCCAGGCACCCACTACCCTCTGCGTAAAAAACTTGCCTCGTACATCTACTCTAAACCTTGCCCCTCTCACCTTAAACCTATGCCCCCTAGTAATTGACCCCTCTACCCTGGGGAAAAGCCTCTGACTATCCACTCTGTCTATGCCCCTCATAATTTTGTATACCTCTATCAGGTCTCCCCTCAACCTCCTTCGTTCCAGTGAGAACAAACCGAGTTTATTCAACCGCTCCTCATAGCTAATGCCCTCCATGCCAGGCAACATTCTGGTAAATCTCTTCTGCACCCTCTCTAAAGCCTCCACATTCTTCTGGTAGTGTGGCGACCAGAATTGAACACTATACTCCAAGTGTGGCCTAACTAAGGTTCTATACAGCTGCAACATGACTTGCCAATTCTTATACTCAATGCCCCGGCCAATGAAGGCAAGCATGCCGTATGCCTTCTTGACTACCTTCTCCACCTGTGTTGCCCCTTTCAATGACCTGTGGACCTGTACTCCGAGATCTCTTTGACTTTCAATACTCTTGAGGGTTCTACCATTCACTGTATATTCCCTACCTGCATTAGACCTTCCAAAATGCATGACCTCACATTTGTCCGGATTAAACTCCATCTGCCATCTCTCCGCCCAAGTCTCCAAACAATCTAAATCCTGCTGTATCCTCCGACAGTCCTCATCGCTATCCGCAATTCCACCAACCTTTGTGTCGTCTGCAAACTTACTAATCAGACCAGTTACATTTTCCTCCAAATCATTTATATATACTACAAAGAGCAAAGGTCCCAGCACTGATTCCTGTGGAACACCACTGGTCACAGCCAACCAATGAGAAAAGCATCCTTCCATTGCTACTCTGCCTTCTATGGCCTAGCCAGTTCTGTATCCACCTTGCCAGCTCACCCCTGATCCCGTGTGACTTCACCTTTTGTACTAGTCTACCATGAGGGACCGTGTCAAAGGCCTTACTGAAGTCCATATAGACAACATCTACTGCCCTACCTGCATTAATCATCTTAGTGACCTCCTCGAAAAACTCTATCAAGTTAGTGAGACACGACCTCCCCTTCACAAAACCATGCTGCCTCTCACTAATACGTCCATTTGCTTCACTCGCTGTTACCGCCGGGCAGTTGCAGTTTCGACCCAGGATCTGCAGGGCGTTATAAAACTCGTCCAGCGATTCCCCTTCAAATTGCCATCGTGTGGCGAGCTGGTAGCGAGCAAAAACCTGGTTGGCGGGCCGGATGTAGATATCCTTCAGCGTGGCGATGGCACCGGTGAATCCGTCCTCGTCCTCGATAAGGGAGTAGACTTCAGGACTCACCCTGGAATAGAGGACCTGCATCTTTTGTTCGTCTGTCAGTGTGCCGGGGGCCGTTCGGAGGTAGCCCTCAAAGCATGCCAGCCAGTGCTTGAAAACAGATGTCGAGTTAGCTGCTTGGGGTGCGATGCGCAGGCACTCCGGGGTGATTCGGAGCTCCATGTTCCCAAGTCGTTTTCTTCTATTTAAATTCTGCTTAATAAATTGTAGCACCGTCAATATGATGCGAGGCAGGTTGAGGTAATGTCAATTGAAGGCTTTATTAAGCAGAACTTTATCCCCAGCAGCGTGGTTACAGAATGCAGCTGCTGAGGGAAATGGAGGGAAAAGCTGGGTTCTTATACCGGCATTTCTGGGTGGAGTCCAGTAGGTGGCAGATCCTATCAGGACCTGGCATCCCTCCACCAATAGCCTGTCGACACGTGGTGTACCGTATTACCCCTAATACATACCACCACAGACTCTTCCCTGTGAAAGGAAAGCTGTGTCAAAACAATAGACATAGTGATTGCTGGCTGAAGGTTTCAATGTCACTAGTGTTGTCACACGAACTTCATTCAGTGAAGAAAAATACTTACTTTTTTTACCAGCTAAGACTCCCCATAATATCTCCCTTACTCTTTACACAACCCCACTTAAGACCCAGCAATATGAATTCTTCTCTGCTTCCCATGCCTCTCCCGAGTCAGCATGGATTACTCCACTACATCTCCTTGTTCTCCCAAAACCTACAGCTGCCCTCACAGCAATTACTCTTCCTGACCACACTTGCTGTTCCGTCATCACATACACTGTGCTGATCTGCCTCGCAATATCTTGAAAATCCTGCAGCCACTCACATACGAACCTACTTCCACTCCAACTTGCAGGAACGGCTGTCACACAACAGAAGGGAGAAGGTTCTGTCTCCATACAAACACAATAGACGCCTCCATCAATATCAATGGCAGCAGCCGAGGAGAAGGCCAATCTAGGAGTCTTGCATTCCGAGGGTCTTTGAGCACCTTTCCTTCCTTTTCTCATCTACTTAACTCTCATTCAGGCATTCACACATTACCCATGGTAATTTGATGGTGCATTGTGCTGCCACTCTGTAAATATATTTCCTTTGACTATATTTGCTTTCTCTCCTGTTGCAGCTCTGATTGCTCCTTTTCCCTACGCCTCTTCTATTCTTTTTCTTGAAAGATTATAATTTGCAGAAGAAAAAATGTGCAAGGCCAAAATTCCCTTTACAGTTCACATTTTACAGCATCTGCAGGCATCTTAAACTATCTAAATAGTAAAATAAAAGTATCTAATACAAGCAAAGAATCTTCCCAAACTTGCTGCAACATTCTCCCTCAGAGTAACGGATGTTGCCCTTGCGTATCACCCAAAATGTTTGTCTCTAAACTTGTAAGTAATCGATTTGTGCCCAGAAATACAAATGGCATCAAAGCTCATAAATCCATCAACTCACCCAATTAAAATACATTAATGAGGCCTCCACCTGCTTCTGGCAGGAGCCTTGGCTGCAACGATTGAGGTTTGCATGGACACTGGAATAGGTGGAAATGCAATGTTAAATTAGCAATACTCTGTTGTAATACAAACAGGATATGAGGAACATTCAAGCACTGTATACTCGTTGTGCTTGGACTTTAGAAAATGTTTTTGACAAGGGAAATGGAAATTACTCCAAGAACTGATGTTGCAGAATTCACTTCCAGGATTTGTGGTAATGGCAGAAACGATGGCAACTTATCCGATTAGATTGGCTAGGGGGAAGAAATCAAAGATGAAGGGATATAGTAACAGAGCAGGCAGATGGGGTTAGGACTATTTACTTGCACGGAGGGTAAACACCAACAAAGGCAGGTTAGGTCTGTTCCATGTTGCAACTTCTATGTAGTTTTAAACATCATTCATATGTTTGACTTAATGTTGGATGAGATTCTAAATCACTCAAAATTCATTCAATAACTTTGCACTGCAGATCTGATCCAAGCCAAATATAAATACTTTCACTATTTAATAAATTGTTGCATTTGATAAGCTACCATGTAAGAGACGTGCAACAAAAAATAAGATTCTACGCATTTAACGGAATGGAGTCATTTGGATAGAGATGCCTCGAGGACAAAAAGCCAGGAAGAAGTTGATCATTTTCATTTTAGACTAATGTGAAGATTGGTTCTGTTCCCTAGAATGCTATCCTGGGACACGTGACATAAATTATTTGGACATAGGCAAAAGATGAGTGGTTTTGAAGTTTGCTGATAATAATAAATTAAAATGCCTGGCAAACTCTGAAGCCAGCTAACAGGAGACTTGGGGAAGTCATCGGCAGATTAGTCAAGTGACAGATGCGTGGCAAAAGCAGTTCACTGCAAAGACCTGAGAGATAGTCAGTAGTGAAAGGAAATATACTCTAAATGATTTGGTAAGTTTTTTTTTGTTAAATATTTTTATTCTCCATTTTCACATTTTCTCCAGAATTTACACCCCACCCACAAGCAGTAAACGGTAACAAATACAAAGTCAATTCCCTTATCAACAACAACGATCCCATCCTCTCACCACCCCAAGCAACGACCCACCTGACAATATAAACGTCAAATAGAACAAACCCTCCCACGGTGGGACAAACAAAGGAGAAATAAAAGAGAAAGGAATTAGGAATCACCTATGGTCACCATTAACCTATAGAGTCCCTCCCACGCCCCCTCCCTAACATTCAATGCCATCCAATCCATGAAGGAGTACCGTAGATGACACCCATGCATTGCAAGCTCCCCCCCCCCCCCGCCCCCCTCCTCCCCGGCTCCTCCCCTCCACTTCCTCTTACAGAAATCCTCCCCCCAACCTCCGTTCCTTCCCCCCATCTTTCCACCCCGGCTAGACTCATCGGGACCTATTCTGCCAGGCTCCAATGGCCGCATCCCCTCCCCCCACCTCACTCCCGTTCACTGGCTGGCTTAAACCGGCCAGCGTGGAGGCCTCCGCCCACGTCTCTTTCCCCTTGCCCGGCCCCAGGAAAACCAAGAAATCCCCTTTAGCACACAAACCCCGCATACACACCCAAGCTCCAAAGAACCATCATTGCAAGTGAAAATCCCCTCTCTTCCCTTGTCCAAGTATATACAACATTGGCTCATTTAGCACATACACCCGCCGCAGTGAAAAAATACAGTGACATGAGGTTACATCAGTACATGACTGCTTCTCAATTCAGCCACAGTCCTTCTGCCTTCGCAAACTCCTCCGCTGCTTCCGCCGTCCCAAAATAAAAGTCCTTGGATTTGTAGCTCACCCTCAACTTAGCTGGGTATACTATGTCGCACTGCACCTTACTGATGTTCAGCGCCTTCTTCACCCGGCTAAAGGCAGCCCGCCTCCTCGCCAGCTCCACCATAAAGTCCTGATATATGCGTATACCAGCTCCAACCCACTGCACCACCCGCTTCTGCTTTGCCCAGCACAGGATCTTCTCCTTCACACTGTACCTACGAAAACTACTCTTGGCGGCTCACTCTCCTTTGGTACAGGCCTCCACGACCGATGAGCCCGATCCAGTTCATATCGGGAGGGATCATCACCCTGCCCCAATAGCTTCGTCAACATCATGGCAAAATACTCAGTCGGCCTTGGGCCTTCCACTCCTTTGGGAAGACCCACAATCCTCAGATTCTGTCGCCTGGATCTGTCTTCCAAGTCACCCATTTTGGCTCGCAGACCCTCGTTGACCTCTATCACCTTCCGCATCTCCTTTTCCATCGAGGTAAGTTGATCGCTGTGCTGTAACAATGTCTCTTCCACTTCCTTCAGCGCCTCACCTTGCTCCCGTACCTCCGCCATGCGTTCAATACCGCTGCCCTCACCGGGGCAATCGCCTCCTCCACCAGCACTTTCAATACCGCCCCCATCTCCTTCCTCATCGCCTCCATGTGTTTTGTGAACTGCCTTTCGAATTCCGCGGCCATCACCTTAGTCATTTCTTCAGCCGTGGGCAAAGCGGCCTCCCCTGGTCCCCAGCCGCCATTTTACTTGCTGTCCCCGCGGTGACCTTTCCACTCCCCGATGGACTTTCAGCTATTTTTTTCACGGCCGTTTTTTTACTTGTTCTCGTCATCTTTCTTCACTGTGTCTTCTCCCCGCTTTTGCCGCCTCTGTTACCCCTGGGACTGGGCGTTAGACCCCGAAAATGCCGTTCCCAGCGGGAGCCCTCCAATGTGCGGCTGCCTCCTGCCCGCCGTCACCGGAAATCCACCATTTGGTAAGATTTTAACAGAATGGAGAAAAGAGAGGTTTTTTTTACATGCACCCATATAGGTAGGATCACAGGTGGAAAAATGCATTGACAAGGCAATTCAGTTCTGTGGGGTATTGAGCACAAAAGCAAAGAAGCGATATTGCAAGGTAAGTAATAGTGTATAATTCTCAATATCAGAATGAGAGGTTGTGAAGAAAGGCTTGAAAAAAACAGGCCCTCTTTAATGAAACATAGATAAATAAGAATTAACAGAAATTTTGTACATCATGAATGGTTTTTGAAAGGTAAATGAAAGATTGGGTGCGATTCTCTGGTCCTCCAGCCACCTGTTTTTCGGCAGTGTGCCATTCCCTGGAGTATGGATTCTTATCTTCCTGCCGCTTGTCAACGGGATTTCCCATTGTAACCACTGCACGCTGCTGGGAAACATGCTGGAGGGGGCGTGTTGCCAGCGGGCAAAGTTAATCCAATGACTGGAGAATTCCGGCCATTGTTTTCATTGGTCCCTGAGTTGATAAAAAGGTCATTATCACCCGAAACACAAAGGTGAAATTAGACTGTTTTACATAGAGAGGGTTAATAAAACATGGAATGCATTGCGATAAATAGCTGTTGTCTATAATATAATTTATAAGGGAGTTGGATTGAGTATTTGAAAGGGCAGAATATAAAAGGGTACAGGGACTAGGTAGAGAAATTAAATTAGAGTAGATGCACCATTTGAAAAGTTAGCACTGGCATGTGAATTAAAGGTTAAATATTCGCCTTCTTTACTTTACATTCTGGTTTGAGGTTGAAAAGGTTCCACCTGACCTCTTCTTACTCTTAAAACTCTAATAATGTCAGATGGCTTGTTTTCTTAGTCTAAAGTCTTATTACTATGAACAAGTCAGACCAAAAGCAGGAATGTTCTACTCAATCATTTTTGAATGTGAGTTTGGTAAAAGAAACAAATGTCTTACATCAATTTAGCTTCGTCACATGTAGGACAAATATAATGCGGATGCAAGGAACATAATTTAAATTCATACTCGGGCACAAAAGAAATTCTTTAAAAAGCTTGACCAACCAGAACACCCAAATTCTTCCATTTCCCTGTAAACTGCCTTCAAATTCCTGCAAATTATATTCTTTGCAATTTAACATGCATTTTGGAATGACATTTGGATGATTGAAAAGGATTATGAGGTATGCTGTGACACTATTAACATATGTAACTATTATGGAAATATGGTCAAAGTCCACTTAGTTTATTCCTGAGGTAAGTCTGTCGTTACTTCAGAACTGGAATGCCTAGGAAAAATAAATTTTGCTGAAAGTAATTCCACTTGTCATCCTATTCGAATTAGCACCTGAATTATTATTTCAGTCATTCTTAGCACAGCAGGTGCATTGGGAATTTCAGGAAAGCCGTGCTGGAAGCTTCAAACCGCATTTTCCATCCAGTTTTTTTAAAAGTCACTTCAGCTGATGGGAAAGCGACTCCTCCCCCCACCCAACCTTCTCAGTTAGCATTGGAAGCCCTGCAGTTAGTCAGTTCTGTTTGGGAGCATTGTTCAGAGCAAGCCATCCGTTGAAAATCAAGCCCTCAAGCTCATTACGTATTCTCACTCTGAAGTGACCAGAGGTACTTCCTGCAGCCCAGTCTGGCTGCTAATTACCTGGTCAAACACCTTGTAAATACCTCTGTAAACCTGTCAAAGAGGGAACTCACCTTTTCACTGAAAGGTACTTACTCCATGTTCCCTTTTCAACATTCTAATTCTGTTGTTGAAACAGTCAGCCAACTCTTTCGACAGCCCTTATGTTTTCTTTAAGCCTTTCTCTGAAGCTACTACTGATTGTGTTGAAAATAAATGTTTACATACAGTAAGCCAGCAGTTTCCACACACTTCTATTGTGTCCTCAATCTTGATTGCTATTATCTAAATGTTCGATTTTTTTCCCCCTTTTAAACCCAAAGTGTGATTTTTAGGAGCTTATGTCTGCACCACACACTTACTTGAAATGCAGACATTCCACTTCCTTTTTAAGACTAAAAGAACCTCCCGTGACAGTCATTACTATTTTAGTATTCTCACTGTGTCACAAGCTATAAGACAAATAATGAAGTGTTAATTTTGCCTCACTGTTATTTTATTTTCTTGTTTCCGCAGTGTTGTCATTCTGCAAAACTGTATCAAAAGTTGCAAGGCTGAGCACAGTTTTCAGACTGGGGAATACACATCAGCCTCATGTTGATAAACTGCAATTTCTTAGACAATAAGCTACACATAGTTTGCCCTTGTGAAGGAAAATGGTTCTTATTGGGCCTCATTTGAATAAAACTCTGCAGGATCCTGCCCAACAACCAGCAGGCAGGAGTGGGCATCTGGTGATGGAAGGTCATAGCTGAGGGCCTATGGGAATGGTATCAAGCGGCCGGCAGGGGAAGAAGCACTGACAAAGATTGGGAGGGGGTGTGAAAGCTGTAAAATGTTTTGGGACATCTTGATGTGATGAAATGGTCTATATAAATGCAAGTCTTTCTTTTATTTCACTGTAGCCTTGATCCTTGGACAGTAATTCCTATACTATCTGATACATTTTTCATACATTAATGATTCCAGTGGTAGGTTTATCTGTAGATTTTTTAAAAATTGCATTTTTAAACTATCAGGTAAATTCTGGTACTGTCCCATAACTAATCTCACCAATTTAAATTAATAATCCATTATTCAGCCGTCATTAAGTAAGCCCTGCACAGCGCTTAATATTTTTAATAAGCAAACAATGTCACAGCATTTTTACTAGATGAATTCTCCCATTAACGTCCAAGTCCTGCACATTTTGACAAGTTACATGTGAGGTGACGAACTAAATAATATTGCAGCTAAGTCGGTGAATAAAAATGGCTGAGATAGTAATGATGCAAATGATGCCAATAAGTTCCATTGCAAAAATGATTTAATGGCTGAAGTAATGAACAAGTGAATGACCACGATAAGAGACTAATATGCAAGGAAAAATCAATGAAAAGATCCCTAGGCAGCTATATCTTTTTTAACAGTCATCACAACTTGTTTACTAACATTAAAATATTTGTTATACGTTTCAGCTGCACATACTTAGTTTAACCTAAAAAAAATCCAACAAAACTGAGTGTTTATAACTTTGTGAACAGAATCAGCAGCTTCCAACTGAATCCACACCAAACATTGTACAGCTTTAGGAATTAAAAGCCCTGGGGGGAATATTGTCTGCATGTGGCAATTCAGATAAGTGCCTATAGAAGTGAAGCATTAAGACCTATGAAGCATCAAAATTTAGCAGGGAGGAAACAATCTTCCTGCAGACTCTTGTAAATAAAAAAAACAGCAGTGAGGTGATTTGCAACCATGTAATGGGCTTTTGTCTGGGACTATTTCTTCCTAGCTCAGGGGCCTCCTTGTTTCCTTCTCTGTGGGACGTCAATGTCTCTCCCCATAGCTACAAAGGATTAGGGCTTGGGCCCCTCCTCCAGCCAGTCACCCCCAATCTAGCACATGCTGAGGCCCACTAAAAGCAGCCCGGAGAGATTCAGTGGGATACGAGGCTTTCTGAATTAGGATTTCAGCAGCACAGGTTGATTTTGTAACACTGGAACAGTGAGCACAGTTTGAAAGAGCGTTCCCCAAAGTCTCATGTTTTTCAGACTGCTGTCAACAGACCATAAGAAAACTCAGCAAGAAATTAAAAACAATTATCAGCTATTATGCACTGAAAAAGCTTATTTCAATATTTCAATGTACCAAAACTGAATGGTTCACCTCATTCATTGTGCAAAAGCAGATAAAAATAAAAATACCACATTAACACCCATTTATATTTCAGTCTTGCACGACTTTTGGAAACTCTGTAATCTAATATATTTTCTGTCATTCAGTAGTCAGCAACTATGATCAGCAACAGTCAGTGTAGAATATAAACAAACACAAATAGTGGCCATGAGCACAATAGTATAAGACAGATATAGATACTATTGCCTGAAAGGTCTCTCTGCATTGCTAGCACCTGCAAAAATTCCTAGACCTATGGAATTTCTTTCAGCCCAATGAATCTCAACCATCTGACTCACTGAAAGAGCTGTGGAATTTACAGTATGCTATCCCCATAGTAAGAGACAATGGGGTACAGCGGAGGGGTAAAGTTTACAGTTCCTACATGGTGAGGCATTGCACCTGGCTTGTAAATATCAGTAAATCTAGTTCATTAAACAATAAATTTGAAAATGTGTTCATGGGGTCTTATTCTCAACAAGGGGCAAGGAATCGTCAATCGACAGTTATCTAATAAAAGTAGACCTTTTTGAGAATTTTGTGAAGAAACACGTCTTCACTTTCAGAGATAATAATAATCTTTATTATTATCACAAGTAGGCTTACATTAACACTGCGATGAAGTTACTGTGAAAATCCCACTTCGGCGCCTGTTCGAGTACACTGAGGGCGAATTCAGAATGTTCAATTCACCTAACAAGCATGTGTTTTGGGACTTGTGGGAGGAAAGCAGAGCACCCAGAGGAATCCACGCAGACACGGGGAGAACGTGCAGACTCCGCATAGACGGTGACTCAAGCCGGGAACTGAACCCGGGTCCCTGGCGTTATGAAGCAACAGTGCTAACCCCTGTGCTACCATGCCACCAGCTTCCAACTTTCTGACAGTGCTTCTTTCAGCCAACAACATGTAGATACGCAACAGGAGCTGAAGGACAACTATCCCTCGACTTGCACGCCACACCTGATGCAAACAAAACAGAAAAGCCAGGGATTTCAAGGAATTGAAAACTGTATAATTTTCTCTTCTGCAGCAACCATGATACAGAACAAGACACCCCATCGTACTAAAAGCAGCCATTTTAGCAAATTCACCTGCTGAGTGTTTTTACTTATTTTTATTTATTGTTAATACGTACTTTTCATGTTGCACAGACAACAGACGAAGAAGAATGCTGTGTACAGCAAATCAATGCAGATTTCCAATAGCAAACTAATTTGTAAATAAATGTATCAGAATTGTAGGTTTGAAGACATTAAATTGTTACAATTTCTAATTTTATGCAGTACTAAACCTAAACTGGCTGTTAGTTCCAAATTAAGGGTCATTCCTGTTTGGCTTATTCTTTGTAGAAAGTGTCGACACATCTCAGTTTAAGAAAAAACTAAGACCAAGGCCTTTAAAACTTAAAAACAAACCCCCATAAATTCTGATTTGGAATGTAAGGGCATGACTGTATAATCACAAAGTATTTCAGCAAAGCTGGACTGCCCAGCAGCAATTCAAAAATTGGGCTTTTAAGAATGAGTTTCGTTGTTTGTCTCTGCACACAGCAGCTGCTTTTTTGGTGGTTTATTACACATAGGCTCCAATGAATAGGATCTGCTGTTATATAGTACATCAGAATTACAGAACTCCATCTCTTGGCCTACCACAGATCTGACCGATCAACGGCAGGGCACTGGAATCATAATTCTTCGCAGAAATGGGAGCATAAAGAGGGTTTGTTGGAAGCTGGCTGAGTCTACAAAGTTCTGCCTGCAGGGCCTGCCGATGCCATCTCTGGCTGTGGTCTTTAGCCTTGTTAGGTACTGAAACAGGGATTGTTCCCTTGTCCGGGATTGCAGAAATACTGGAATGAGGGAAGGGGTGGCAGTAGGGCAGAAGTCCAAGAAAGATTAAGACTTCCGTTTCAACCTCAGCATTCAGCTTGGCTAAAGTACAGGTTTAGTATCTGAATTAACAAAGACATCTGTGAGAACGTTCTTTAATTATTTCACATTAACTATTGTGTTAGAAACACAGATCATTTGTTATTTCCTCTTAAGTGCCATTGTATGCCAAGTTGAAGATTCAACCTAATCTTTTGCAAATTTTAGAATGCATTCTGACTAAATATCTTCACTTCCAGCTAGTGAATTAAGTAGTTTTCCCCCACCTATATGAAATGGAAACTCAGCATTAGATATAATCAATTATGTGACAATATTTAGTATTTTACAAACTATTCTTATATATTCAATATGCACCAGTGAATATATAACTATGTATGCATCAAACTTCCATTTATACACGGTTGAACTTGATGTGTTTATTGAGGAGAAGTCGTTGTCCAGCAGGTCACGAGGTGCTGAAACATCCTTTATCCTTTTCTCCCAATAACTGCAGTGGACACTCCACTGAACGATGGACTGGCAAAACACGAACATTCTTCCAAACAATATTTCGCACACAGAAATAATTTGAAGAAACACTGATGTCTTTCATTCTTTGGTAATATGGAAAGCTTGTTGTATTTTGAAAATGCTGTCTCCATAAATAATGGGGGGGGGGAATTTTCCATGTGTCCCATGGCATGTTTCTCAGTGGCGGTAGGTGGCCGCCGCTGGTTGGTGGTGGGATCTTCTGGTCCCAATGCTGTCAATGGGATTTCCCATTGAATCCACCCCACACCTCCAGGTAACTAACCGCATGGATGCACCATTGGCGGGACTGGAACATACGGCCTTGTAAACAGCCGGAAAATCTTGGCCACTGTTTTCTTAAGTAAAAAGTAATTCAAAACTATTACCTTTCTAGGTCCATTCATTCACTCATGTTTGTTGTCTAAATGCAATGATTTACCCCTATTTAGTGAACACTTTTTGCCTGAGTTACATTCACTATTATAGATAGCCAATATTTGCATGGTTTGTGTAAATGTATCGGGACACTTGTCCCTTTGGTTATCTGCCACTGTAACTGAATTCAATGATGTGTCTTAATCTGTTGCAACAATAGCACTCTGGGCTATGAATGGCGGGAAAAGTCACAGATTTTAAAGCTTAAACTGATAGGCGATAAAAAATCTTTTCGAAATATTTTTCACTGAAATTAGTTGAGTCTAACTGCATTAATAACATGGATCGGTAAAGCCAGAAAATCAAGCCTTTGAAAACCAGGTGAAATAGTCCAGGCTTTTGAAAAACAACTGTGACTTTCTTAAAGGAAACTTTGGATCTTTTCAGGTGCCTTTACCAAGAATGCAGGCACAAAGCAACAACTTCTGTACGCTTGGCAAGTCTAGCTATGGAGTATGTGTTGCAAGGAGATGGGAGCCTTTTTGTCTGACATCATAATATAGCTGGTGATAATAGGTGATAACAATACAATTGAAAAAGGTATTGAATTGTGGACAATTAACTCAAGTTAAATAGTCTTCTCGATTCATGTCATTAACTGTAGTCCAGGTTAGAATAGATGCTTTAATAGGTGCAAGAGAAGATGCTTGAGGTATATAGTGTGGAGCTTTAATAAAAGACTTAACATTTTCACATTTTGGCACAGATTTTCACTCCCCGGGTTAGGTGCACAGACTTGGTAGAATTCTCAATTCTGTGAACCCCACCTTTAAAAATGGCTGCCCGCAGATTGGATTTTTGTTCTGAGGGGTGGAGGCTGCTCAGCATGGAGGCAGGCAAGACTGAAGCCCTGCCTCTGTCCTCCAGCACCCTGTAGAAATACATTTTAAAAACAAATTCATCTGTCTTCACCCCCCCCCTCCCAAACATGCCCTATGCTCCGTTCTTGCCAAAGTATGCCACTTCATGCCTCTACCATTCCCTATGGTCTCTCAAACCCTATATTCCGCTCTACCCACATAACCCTATGTCCCACATCCCCATGGTCCTGTATAGCCCCTATGCCAATTTAGTGCTAGCTCATACCCCCACCCATCCTTTCCCCTTACCCCCATGTCAACTCACCTAGTGAGCTAGAGAAGGCAGTGGCGTAGTGGTATTGTCACTGGACAAGTAATCCAGAGACGCAGAGTCATTCTCTGGGGACCTAGGTTGAAATCCCACTATCATAGATGGTTAAATTTGAATTCACTAAAAGAAATCTGGAATTAAACACTTAAAGATTACCATTAAACCATTGTTGATTATTGTAAAAACCCATCTGGTTCATTAATGTCCTTTAGGGAAGGAAATCTGTCAACTTACCTGGCTTGGTCTACATGTGACTCCAGATCTACAACAATGTGTTTGACTCTTAAATGCCCTCAGGGATGGGCAACAAATGTTGGGCCAGCCAGCAACACCCACATCCGAGGAATGAATTTTTAAAAAGCATAATTTGACAGCTCCTTGACAGCTTTGACAGTTGGACAGTTCTTTGATTACAGCACCATTCTTTGACAGTTCCTTGACAGTATGGCAGTTCCTTGACAGCTTGACAATTCAAATGCGTTTGTGTGTAAGAAGTGCATTATCATGTTCACTTTCAATAATGGTAAAGGGTGCCTTACTTCTCCCAAACGATGGCTTACCACTCCCAAAGGTGTTCCAGGACCATATCCAAAGGGGTACCTTACCTCTCAAAAGGGATACCATGGATATCCAAATGAATCCACCAAATTCAGACCTCTTCTTGACTGTTCACATCTGCACACTTTGGGTTTCACACTCCAGGCTTAACAAAATCCCACTTCAGTGTAGGCAGCTGGTGATTTTATTAGCCGGCTGGCTCAGTGAATCACACATGTGTGCCCCGGCCCATCGCTACTCCCAACCCCATGAAAATGGTACATGCCTTGTTTGGGATGGGGTTTAGAATGTTTGGCCATTTCCAGTATTTTCGCCACAATGAGAGGCATTGTGCTGAAAATCTGGGCCTTGGTCTGATATACTTGGGCCAGTTCATTCAGCCTTAGTAAATATATCAGTAGGCATCAATGATCTATACAATAGAAAATTATTGGATTAACCTTTTACCCTTCACATTCATTTTCTGACACACAGGCTAAAGCATAAAACACTCATTCGTTTGAGGGAAATGGGACCAAACAACTGCAACAAAACAAAGGACTATATTTTCTGAAAACTATTTCTGAGATTGCACTGGAGGGCCCACAAATGCATTAGGAAACATTGTCTCTTCTAATTTTTGCATGGGTTATGTCATTTTCATCAGCCCTCTCTGCTTCATGTCCCAGAATTGATCTTGGTGTCTACTCCCAACAAACTGCTTGGCCACACCGTTTACTGGGGTGGGATTTCCAAGTGGGGAATTCTGGTCGGGAAATCAGTCTGGGTTTACCCAGAAGCTGTAGAGCCGCTCTTTAGTAGGTTCAAAAGCCAGCCTGACTGACTGACAGACTTGGCTCCCCGTCAGGCAGGAAATGTTTCAGAAAGGGTTGTAACAAAAAGGGATTCCGCCATGGTACAGATCATGAGGTGGATTTGTGAGTACAAAGTGGTTTGGAGGTTGGCAGAGCAAGAATGAGGCAGAGATTGGGATGTGTTGCCGATCACGGAGGGTGGGCAAGCACTCCTGCTCCTCTTAGTCTATAAGCTGTGCTGGGAAAACACTTAGCTGTTCCAAACTGCATTTCCCATTTTACTTTAGCTGTTGGTTTGTACGAGGCTCAGGAAACACAATCGGACAGATTTAAACCTGAAAAAAGATCAAATCTGAGGCACCTAGCTTCATTAAAATATTCAAATGACCGGCCTGTCTCCTGGGAGTAGGTTCGTTGTCCAACCTCACCTCGCCTCCATTGAAATCAAAAGTGGTTGGGTTCATGACAGGCAGATTTGAGGCTTATACAATTTCAGTAAACCCACTTATTTATACGAGTTAAAATAATCCCCTCTCTACTTGGTCATCATATACAACTTCAAACATACTGCACAACAAATCATCTTCTCTATACTTGCGTAATAGAAATCAGCTGGTTGACCAATACAAATAAAATACCTGGGGCCACGGTGGAGCGGTGGTTAGCACTGCTGCTACGGTGCTGAGGACCCAGGTTTGATCCCGACCCTGGGTCACTGTCTGTGTGGAGTTTGCACATTCTCCCCGTGCCTGCGTGGGTTTCACCATCACACCCCAAAAGATGTGCAGGTTAGGTGGATTAGCCACACTAAATTGCCCCTTAATTGGAAAAAAAATAATCGGGTACTCTAAATTTATTTTTAAGAACAAACAACATAGAATATATTAAAAAGGCTTTGGGATTTCTTTTTAATTTTGCTATTTTTAGAAGCCAACATATTTTGAGGGAACAGTTTAAATTGGAGCACTTCACAATGTTCTCTATTTAAGAAAATTACAAAGAATTTGTGTTATATGATAGATTGTGAGATATCAGAGTGCTGTGTACTTTATCTTATAGCTTTAAATTTAGACTTACACCCCAATTTCAACAAGTGCATTCACACTAACTCTGTAACTTCTGCCCATATTATTCAAGCATAAACAACTAAATTAATAAAAACACTGGGGAACTTCTTACAGCTGAACAGCTGTGTGTTTAATGAATGGCATAATCTGCAGTTTCACTGTGGTCGCGCTCTGCTCATCTCAACTTTGTCACTGACGCAGGAAACGTCTCAGATCTTTCTAAAGGCACGTTACCTTATGGGGTTTAATTTAAAGATCATTCTTGTCTTTCGAAGAAAGTGTAAACTTTTAGACTTGTCTATTTTAAAACAGGTCAATATGGAAGATTGAAGAAAGGTGAATTTACTGACCATTTAATTTCCAGCTCATGCAGCAAGTGGCAATTGTGATTTTGAGTCCTTCACGATCCAATTCCGCAGATTAAACAACTTTGGCCTGGTTACTATCTGAACATTTGTGACATTTTTATTTGGACCTAGAAATTTTTTTTAAAAATCTGAACATGTATTTACATGACTACAGAGGATCCCATGTTTAAACATGGTCGAAGCTTACATTACTGCCCTTTGTTCAGCTACATGCTGGCATTATACACTGCTGATCTGATAAAATCCCTATTTTCCAACTACAGCAGTTTTGAAACAAAACTACCACGAGACAGATGAGTAATAGCGATTTACCAGAATGCCCTGTACACAGTTTTAGAAACTAAATGCTGAGGTTGTGAGATAACATCGAATGAGTGTTAAATTTAGGGTTAACAAATGGCACAGGGGATGTGCTGAGGACAGTAAGCATTTAGTTCAAGAGAAAAAATACATTGCTCTTTTTATCCAATAACACCACCAGAAACATTTCCTGTCTTTACAAATCACAAGATGCTGTGTTTTCTTATATTTCTCATATAAAATCACTTTGAGAGGTTTTTTTAACAGTTCAGAATCGATTTTTTGTGAAGTTCTATAAAGTTAAAAATTTGTAGCTAGTTTAGGAGTCTAAATTTTACTGCAACTTCAGGAAAGAGATTCGAATGGCAAACTTAAACATTGCTAAAGTTAAAATGGTAGATGGCGCGGTCACAGTCTATATCAAATTAAATGTTGCATTTTATAATTTAAGTCTTTTGTGCCGATTAATTAAGTGCTTAATGGCGGAGTGATTGAATCTCGGAGAGCCACAGAGAACTGTGAGATCTCACTTCCAGTTCCTGGCTAGTCGTGGCTGCTGCTGGAAGTGTACCTATGAGCATTAACTGGCATTTTCAATGATTTATCCCATGATAAGCACAAACCAACACTCAAAAAGTCACATAGTAAAGTAGCTCTGTAAAACCAATTGGTTATTGAAGAAGAAGTTGTTTTTAAGGGAGAAAGAAAGTGCTTTTGGTCCCAGCGAGTTCTATTGTACAAGGCAGCATTGCCACTGCAATTGATTCAGAATAACGGGCTGGGTATACATACATTATTGCAACAATGATGCAAAATATTCTGTGCACTATGTTTGCTTTCAGTTGCATGAAAGCCATTTTTCAGGAACCGTGTCACATTTCAGGACAGAAACCATTATAATATTTTGTCTATAATATTCTACCATTTACACTTACTCTAGTCAAATCAGTTTTAGGCTGGAGAATTATATTTAACGACTAGTTGCTGACCAGCAAATAGACTGAGCTCTATTTTTGGGAGGTACTGTTGTTGGCACCATACTGTTTTGCATATTGCATTCAGAGCTTACCTAATGTACATTTAGCATTGTTGAATTAAGAGACATGAGCTCCTTCATACTCATTCCTGACAATTTTTGTATTGGTACACTGGAATTTCCAAAGAGATTGGGAAGCAAATATCCTTGCACGGCACAGCGCAAATGCTGAGGACATTTTTTCTTCACAATATAAAAGAATACAGAAAGAAATCCTTCACAAAAGAGAATGTGGGAAGAAAAGGGCAGACAAGGTCATTTTATTTGCTGCCAAATGCACCATCAGTGCATTTCTCCATCCTGCAAACAGAAGTAAGTCACGGTCTCTATTTTATGCACAGTTATTTCCTATGTAGCTAGCTGTGATTCTTATTAAGCTTTTCCGTAAGCAAGTGGCCTATCGGAATTTAGGTAATACTCCAGTAAAATATTTTTAAAATTGTTATATTGTGGGTTAACGGATTAAATAAAATAATTTGTGACAGTACAAATATCCCAATATTTTGTGTAGTTCTGAAAAAGGAGTGCCCTCATTTGTGATGTAATTTGCTGAATAACCTGTAGCTAGACCAAATGGTTTTCTTTGTCAGAAAGGCAGTCAAATTTAAACTGACTTAAGACAGAGTTTAACCAGATCTGTCTGTGTGCATTCAATGAGAGATATTTTACAATGACACGGATGAATGTGTAGCCTGTCCTCAGCTCTATGTCATAAGAAGACCACATTTGGCGATATACATTCAAATTAACAGCATTGGAGGGGGAGGCACTGTGGTGTAGTGGTTAGCACTGCTGCCTCATGGCGCTGAGAACCCGGGTTCAATCCAGGCCCCGGGTCGCTGACCGTGTGAGGTTTGCACATTCTCCCCATGTCTGCGTGGGTCTCACCCCCACAACCCAAAGATGTGCAGGGCAGGTGGATTGGCCAAACTAAATTGCCCCTTAATTGGAAACAAAATAATTGGGTACTGTAAATTTATAACAAAAAAGCTAACAGCATTGGCTATATTGCATATTCAACGGAGAACTTGCTTAAATCCTGAATAGAAGATAAAATTAAGAATTAAAAAAGACTTACATTGAACATTTCTGTAATTCCATTTAATGATATTCAATGTTTGAAATTTATACTGCAGAGAATTAAACATGATCTACACCCCAGAAAAATGTGTTCAGCCCAACTGGGCAATGCAGCTGTTTATATTACATAGGAAGCTCCTCCAACTTCTAAAAAATATTTTATGAAACAATTTTTTTAAAAAAAATTGTGTATTTAATTTTCTCAAAATTCAAAATCTCCATGCGAACCCCCAGTCACACCGAGGCACTGGGTGGAGAAGCTGACCTCCACTCTAACAGAACCCGCCTGCGAGCGGTCAATGAGGCGAAGGCCAAGACATCCGCCCCCGCACCTGCCTGTAATCGGCAGGTCTGACACCCCAAATATGGCCATTAGGGGACTG
The DNA here is from genome assembly GCF_047496885.1 of Scyliorhinus torazame. Classification (NCBI taxonomy): domain Eukaryota; kingdom Metazoa; phylum Chordata; class Chondrichthyes; order Carcharhiniformes; family Scyliorhinidae; genus Scyliorhinus; species Scyliorhinus torazame. The sequence continues at coordinate 54,869,158 of NC_092720.1, read as the reverse complement.
GGCTCCAAATCCATTTGTAAAATCTCCAACAGTGTGCTGAAGAAGGAGACCCAAAACCTCACCAGCTCAAGACACATCAAGAACATAAGCATATGGTTTGTCGGGCCCCTTTCACAGTGCTTATCTTCCACCCTCTCAAACAACTGACTCAACCTAGCCTGAGTTAAGTGTGCCCGGTGTACCACCTTCAACTGTATCAACCACAGTCTCACACACGATGAAGTAACGTTCACACTAGGCAAAGTCTCACACCATACCCCCTCCTCTAATGCCACCCCAACTCCTCCTCCCACTTGGCCTTAATTCCCACCAGGGACACAGTATCCTCAGCCATTATCCTCCCAAGTTACTCCCTTCTTCCAGCCCCGTGAATGTCAGAGCCCTTTCCAACAGTGAGGATGGCAGCGCAACCAGAAACAACGGGAAAACCTTCCTCACAAAGTCCCTCACCTGCAGATATCTAAAGCTTTCCACCTGGGAAAATCCAAACTTCGCTGACAGCTCCTCCAGACACGCAAACCGCCCCTCCAGAAACAAATCGCCCTCTTCTGACCCTACCCCATATACTTCTATTCCATTTTTCCTCATGTAGTATAGATTTGTCTCCCATGTTGCAGACAAAAGAGATCCAACCAGCTCAATATTTCCTGATTGTTACATCATCTCAATTCTGGAAACATCCTTGGAAATCTTATCTGCACTTCCACCTATGATTCAATATCCTTTCCTGCTGCGATTCTCTCTCATTCATGCCTTTATTACCTATAGACTTGGCTATTCCAAAGCACTTCTGGCAGGCCCCTCATATTCTCCCCTTTGTGAATGCTAACTCATTCAAAACTCTGCTGCCCGTATCCAAACTCGCATCAAGTCCCATTCGCGCATTACTCCTGTGATCGCTGACCTACATCGGCTCCTGGTTTGGCTCCTGATTAAGCAACGCCTCAATTTAAAAACTTTAATTATTGTTTTCAGGTCCCTCCATGGTCTCACCCCTCTATCTCTGCAATCTGTTCCAGCTCCATAACATTGATGTTGCTCCAATTCTGGCTGATTGATTTCCCCCACTTTTAATCAATCCACCATCGGCCATTCCCTCAGCTGCCAAAGCCCAAAGCCCTGGAATTCCCATCTAAATCTCTCTACATCTCTTTCCACCTTTAAAATGCTCCTTAAAACCCATGGGCAGGATTCTCCGTTTGCCAACGCCAAAATTGCGAAACATGATTGGGTGGAGAATAGGTTCCGATGCCAAAATCGTGGCGGGCGCCAATTTTGCACAAATTACGATTCTCCATCACCTCAACAGTGGCATCAATACGTCCCGGAACGCACATACAACAAACACCGTTTGCATATCATTAGCGGGCCCAACCCGGTATTCCCTGCGATTCTCCTCCTCTGATGGGCTGAGTTCCTGATGGCGCGGTTCACTAGTGCTTTTAAAAATCTTGAAACTAGCGTCGCGGCTGATGAGGGTGAGAGAGGAGGTAGGACACAGAGAGGAGCGACTGCGGTTGTCTGGGCTGGTTGGTGTGAGGTGAGCCAAGCCAGGGCCAGGAGAGGGATGGGGGGGGAGGGGGTGGTGACGAGGGGAACAGGCCAGAGTGGCCTCCACGGGACTGGGGTGGTGCCTAGGCACACCTCACCATTATCGCGGCCAGCTTGCTGCTCACCCACTGCAAGCCCAACTTGGCCCCTGGTTCTGCAGAGTGACACCGGCCGTATGGGTGCCCCCAACACCCAGCCCCCGCACCCCACCCTCTGTCACCCCACCTCCGCCACACGCCACACCCCCGGCTGCCACCGGCCGGTGACCCACCCAGGGCAACGCCCACAGTAGCGCCTCCGGGAGCACGGGTCATTCCCCTGTCAGGGGCAGTGCCAGCTGATGGCATCCCTGGCATCAGAGATGGGCGCCAGAGCCAGAAGCCCCCACTGTGCCGGCCACCGACGGTGCCAGAGGTGTGGGGATGTGGGGGTAATGGACATATGGGAGCAGAGCCCTTGATGCCGTCCAGAGCCACCATGTTACCCGTTGGACCTGGTTGGGCACAGGGGTATGCACCATGCTAACATGTCAGCCTTTCACCCCTGCAGTCAATGGATATTGGAATTCAACCAGCAATGGTGGCCTTCCTGCTAGTCGCCCTAGCCCTGGGGGATGCCCTGCGGCTGTAAGAGCTGGAACTGATCGAGAGGGATGAAGCTGCAGCAGGGGAGCGTGCAGCAGTGGAGCGTGCTGCGGCGGAGCAGGCAGCAGCGGATCTGGCTGCAGTGAAGCGTACCACAGAGGGATAGGTGGTAGCAGCCAGGATGGAGATCGAGCTGCCCAACAGACCGAGGAGGAGGAGGTGCCAAGGAGGCACGCATGAGGCCTCGTGTATGCCAGCAGAGCCTGTCATTCGCGGACCTGCCGGACCGGGTATGGCGTCGAAGGCTCTGGCTGAGCAGGGGGACAGTGTGACATATCTGCCAGATGATGGCACACTTGGCACCGTGGGGATATGAGGGAGGACACCCACTCCCGGTGACCGTGACCCCGACACACCAACGGGGAGATCTACTACCACGATGCCCATGCAGCGACCAGGTCCATGATTGAGCGATGCTTTGGACTCCTGAAGATGTGGTTCAGGATGAAGCTGAGAGGGTCGACCGCATTGTGGCTGCGTGTTGCATCCTCCACAACATCGCGCAGCAGAGGGGCGATGTGCTGGAGGAGGAGGAACACCAGGCCTCGTCCGACGAGGAGCATGCAGAAGAGAGCGAGGATGGGGAAGACATTGGGCCCAGGTATGCACGGGAGGCCGCACGATCTGTAAGCCAGGGCCAACGTGCACAGGAGGATCTGATCGCCTCCAGATTCACCAACTGGGGGTGGGGGTGGGGGGGGGGGGGGGCACTGGCCAGGGGCACAGACACCACAACCCTCTCCCACACCCCTTCACCCCCCTCTCCCCCCCCCCCCCCCCCCACTTCTCCCAGACAGCCGCCGCCTGCAACCCCCTCCGCGATACATACCTGACACACCACGGGGAGTTACCTGACAGCTCCCAGGGGTCTGGTCCACGGGATGGAGGATGATGACAACTCGCTCTGTGATGATCCCTGGTGCTCCACATGCTTTTTGCCCACGGTAGCACTTTCCACCGTCCACCTGGGTGATCCCTGCATGCGAGCGGCCATTCCATCACACTGTGCCGCTGAATCCCTGGAGTGACAGTGATGGGGACGGTCCGAATGGCGGTGGTGTGGAGCCCAGGCCACTCATAGGGGCCAGCCTATTCCCTCCCCAACGCCCGCCCATTCCCCCCCCCCCATCTCCCGGCCAGCCCAGGCCAACCCACCCCTTACATCCATCTGACAGAGCACCGAGGCAGCTTGTAACAATGGTAACAGATGTTTAATGTGAATGAACATATACAGATTTGTGCCCTAGCCCCTATAACTAAACTGTGCCCTGCATCGGTGCCAATTCAACTGGTGTATAACTTTCTGGCCTTACAGGCCATAGCTCTACGCCTAGGTGGGTCCCCAGACGGTACAGCAGGAGTGGAGGCGGCCTGCTATGATTCCCGCTCAGCGCCCTGGGTCCCTGTTGGCGGGCGTCTTCTGGGGAGACCGGGCCTGGATGGGCCCGGCTGCTGCTCGGGTGTACCAGTTGACGTGGTGCCACTTTTATCTGCCCGCAATCCACCAGATGCACCAAGGACAGGGGGGGAGGGGGCATTCCAGCACCTCCCCTGCGGGAGTCATCAGTACAAGCCCTATCACCTCCTCCTCCCTCGGGGTGCCCGATAGCCCCCACGCTACTCCATGGGACGGGGGGGGTGAGCAGAGCTAGCCCCTGAGGCTCCCCTGCCACCTGGCGCTGCCAGTCCTGGAGGCCCACTCTGGTCTCGACCAGGTTCTGCATGCTCACGGCCAGGGAGTACAGGGAGTGGACCATCTCCATCTGGCATTACGCCATATCACTCATTGACTGCGCCATTGAAGAAATGCTTTTGCAGATTGCTGAAGCTTTTGTTGCTGGTATGATGAGTGCTACATGTAACTGGCATGTCACCGGGGGTTAAACACGCTGGAAGTCAAGGATGTTCAACTGCACCTTGAGTGCCAGTGAAATATGTGGATGCCAGGATTTGGTTCCAGTGAGATTGGGCCGTGTGGGAGGGCCTGCACAGCCCCGGACAGAGAATAGCACTGATGCACGGTGCAAGTAACACATTGATGGACAGATAATTTCCAGACATGATAACACATTCTCAAGCTTATCCTCCATTTCTGTTGAGGAGTCTATGATTAGTGATACCATGTATTTGTGTTTCTTTGTGAACATGAGCTGATATAGTTTTGTATTGGTACCAATCTGGAACGGTGGCGTTTCATTGTTGTTTAATGATTAGTGTGATATGTGGAACGTTACGTAGTTGATTTTCAAATCTTTATTACTGTTGACCATTTAATAAACAAAATATTCTCAACTCTCAAGTGCCTTCTCGAGAGCACACATGCCATATCTCAGAGGATGATAACATTTCAACAACCTTTGATGCCTGAACAGTGTGCCTGAACATCACCACCGTAGAGGCAGCTGCCAACAATCAAACATAAAAGAACTTTAGGATTGGGAATCCCCTCGAGGCCAAAGTATAAGTGTGTGGATCAGGGGAGGACACCTGAGCACGATCTCCCTAATAGTCCCATCAGAGGTCGGTTTGGGGTCTCGGGTCTCCTGAAGTGGCCAGAGATGAGAGGGGGAGGCCAGCGACAGCCCAACGTGTACAGGCGCCATTGGTCTTTCAACGAAATGACGGACAGCATGCGCCACAGAAGACTCCGTCTCTGGAGTGAGACAGTGCGGCACCTGTGCCATATCCTCGCGGACTTGGAACCACATGCAGGAGGGGAACACACATTCCCGGTGGCCATGAAGGTCACCGCAGCCCTCAACTTTTATGCCACCGGTTCTTTCCAGGGCTCAAGCGGTGACCAATGCGACATTTCAAAATCAACAGGTGCATCCGGGAGGTCACAGATGCCCTGTACGCCCGGGCATCAGACTTTATCACCTTTGAACTGGACCAGGCCCACCAAGAGACCTAGGCTGCAGGGTTTGCCACCATCGCCAGGATGCCGCAGGTCCGGGTCGATCAATGGCACACGTGTCGCCCTGCACACACCGGAGCATCAGGGAGTGCCCTTTATTAACAGGAAGAGGTTCCATTCCCTGAAGGTTCAGATTGTGCGACCACCACCTCTGTCTCATGCACATGTGTGCCTGCTTCCCAGGGAGCATGCATGACAGCGACATCCTGGAGCACTCTGAGATCACCGCCGTCTTCGAGGACTACCTCAGCATGATGGGTTGGCTCTTGGGGGGCAAGGGATACCCGCTGAGATCATGGCTGATGGCACCGCTGTGGAGGCTTCAGATCAATGCGGAGACCAGTTATAATTAGGCCCGTTGCCACCCGTGCTGTCATAGAACGGTGCATCGGTCTGCTCGAAATGCAGCTCCGATGCTTGGACTGCTAAGTGGTGGTCTGAAGTGCCCCCCCCCCCCCAGAGGGTCTCCCGCTTTGTGGTGGTCTGCTGTGCCCTCCACAATCCAGCATATCAGCGGGGCGACAGGCTGGAGGAGGAGGAGAATGCAGCCTTGTCTGAGAAGCTGGCAGACCAGGAGGGGCTGGAGGATGAGCCAGGAGAGGAGCTGAAGGAGGAACCGGCAGATGGAGGACAGGTGGTGGCAAAAGTCTGACACACAAGGAGGCCCTCATCCTCCCTAGATTCTAATAGAATGAGGCTATGTCCATCAGCTCAAACCGCCTCCCCCTCCATTCCTTTCCCTCCCCCCAATCCTTTATTCCCCCTCCCCCAATTTCCCTCCTTCCCTCTCAATCCCCCACCACCATTTCTCTCCCCCGATCCACCCCGCCCCCCACCATTTCCTTCCCCCAAACCCCCTTCCCTCATTTCCCTCCTATTATAATCCGACTGGAGGCCATGGGGTCTGCACCATCAAAGTGCCTGTGGCCTCACCTGAGTATGATCTCCCTAGATGAAGAGCCAGAGCTATACCCTTAAACCAAGGGCCTCATGGGACATAAATACCCCGGCCCAAGTATGGGCTGGGTGTGGGAGGCCCATAGGGAGTAGGTATTGTATTATAGTAAGTAAAGTAAACCTGAGTTTTTCTTACAGTCATTGCCTCCGTGTGGTCGCTCGTCTGGAACTTTACATCTCCTTGTCCCTCATTTCCCTCCTCCCCCAAATCCAGCTCCCATTTCACACCTTCCTCCCAATCCCTCCCATGCCCCTCCCCATCACACTATCCCCTCCAATACCATCTGTTTCCCCCCATCCAAGGGTCTGTGTAACATCACTCCAGGGTGATGGGCCTGTATTGGCACTGTCAGCGGGTCAGTATACAAAGCAGGAGAGTGATGATCACTCGCTGTGAGGTAAACTCAGTGCTCCTCTGTTTCTGCAAAAGTCTGGCTCCTGTCTTTTTGCTGACAGCGCGCTCACACCCATCCTCTGAACAGGGTCTGCATGGGGGGGGGGGGGGCGCCTGATCTTGGACCACTGTACCCAGGGGGTGGGGGGAGTGTAGGGCAACAGGGAGTGCGGGTGCAGGCAGGCATGCTGTGAATATTAATCATGATACTTCACATCTATCCTGTGTAACATGTTTTATTGGTGAACATTTGACATTCCCATTCCCACTAGCTACAGATATTGACCCCACAATGCCCACTCAGTGCTCCTCTCTCTTCTTGCTTTTTTGTGGTCTAATGCTATGTCTCGGTGTGTCCCCAGGATGCACATGAGAGGTGGAGACGGCCTGCTGCTTTCCACGCCCTTTGGCCTTTGATGCCCTTGACGGACGTCCTCTGGAGGGCCTGGAGCCAGAGGGCCCCAGCTGACTTACCGGTGCCAACCAGTTCTGCCTGCTGCCCTTGAGATGCTTGTGTCAAGAGGGGGAGATTCAGAAGAACTGGAGACTGCCGTCTCCTTAGAGACAGGCTCTAGGTTGGCCTCCTGTGCTTCCCCTCCCTGACAGTGACCATAGGGTCCTGGGGGATGCCATGGGACGGAGGGACAGCTGAAGTGAACTCCAGAGGCCTCTGAGTCTTGGTGGCTCCCCATTGTCTGCACCAAGGCGTCGATGCCTCAGCGATGGTCCTCAATGACTCTGCCATGCTCAAGAGTGCCTCGGCAATATCCACCTGCGTCTGGGACACATCCCTCAGCGATTGGGAAATGATGTGGAGGCCCTCAGCCATGGTTGTCACAGACTGAACAACGCCTTGGACGCCACCACTCAAGGCATGAATGTTGCGCTTCAGGCTTTCCACTGTGGTCACCACCCTAGCAGTGTTTGCCTCAGGGCCATGCATTGTCAGCACCATCTCCTGCACCTGGAGCCTTTGAGACTCCTCCAAACAGCTATGCGGTCACTGGAATGTTGCTGACATCCCTTCCTAGATGTCATGACTGTTGCTGTCATCTGCACCAGCTCTAGAAGAATCTTGATTAGAGGCTCGGCATCTGACTGGGACCCAGCTGAGTCCTGGGATTCAGCAGTCCTCCGACTGTTGTGTTCCTTGGATGTTCCTCCCTCCACTTGATATGTATCAGCAACTGGGTGGTTCTCAACAGACTATGCCCCAGAAGCCTGTCCACTAATGTTGCCCAACAAGATGTAAATTTCTATGCTGGTGATAGGTGGCGTGTGAGCTGTGACAGCTCAGTGATGGTCTCCTCAGAGCTCTCCTCTGAGGTGATCGCTTGGGTGGTGGAGGACGGGAGGGTTATGACTCTGGATGGCCCGGTCTCACCAGGTGGTGATCCTGCAAGACAACGGTCATGTGGTCAGTGAGAGGGAGGGATCATTTTGACTGACATGAACTATTGACTTGAGACAGGTCATCTGGCTGAAGGTGCAGTGGATCCTCATCTCTGTGGTACACGCTAACCTCACTGTCAGTGACTGCTCGCTCCTCTGTCAACATCACGATCTCCAGGGCCCCGTTCCTCGTAGGGGCTGAGGGCACGGATCTCTGGCATTCCATTCCCCCCTGTCTTGGCCCTTTCCTGCTTATTATGGGCTATCTTCATCTGTGGGGACAAAGATAGGCCTTCTTGAGCCCTGCGCTTGATGGGTCAGGGGGTTCTATAGCAGGTGGCATGTGTGGGCACTGCACATGGACGTGAAGGGGTTGTGCTGGTGGATCCCAGGTCATTCTGAGGAACAAGTACAAAGATCGGATGTGAGGAGGGTGCAAGGTGTCAGTCAGTGAATTGCGGGGCTGGCGTTTGCGAATTTGAGGGGTGCCAGAAGAGGGGTGGTATCTTACCCTTGCAGATCAGTGGAGTTTGTTGGCCTTCTTACGACATTGGACGGCCATCCTCCGGGTCATGCTGCCCACACTGACAGCCGCTGGTTGGCACTACTAGGGTGCCCATCCTCAATCACTCTGGGGCTCGGATGATCTCTGAGACCCACGGAGTGTCCATCACGCCTGTGTGGAGACCAGTACTACTTGCCGTTCACATAAGGCCTCACCAGTGCAGCCAGTGTTTCCTGGTAGCTGGGAGAATGGAGCCTCAACCCCACCGTGCATATTTAGATGAGCCTAATTGTTCATTTAAAAATCATTACCTGGATCACCCCCAGCAAGAGCATGATCCCGATTGTGCCGGGTGCCCTGGGTCCGGTAACATGCATATGGCTTGGCGCCTGGTGTCAAGCCCATTTTGAGCCTCCACTCGATGCTTCCAGTGCAACAGAATCTGCGCTGGGAAAATTGCTCCCATTGCTAGCTACACCCCTTATTTTGGTGTCATCTGCCCATTTGGCACACTATGGCCAGAATGCTTTCAGAAGCATGGCCCAGGAAGCCACAACCAGATATAACGGCCTTCAGGCCATTGACAAATTAGGGTGGTCATTTCTGTTGGGCCGGCCTCCAGAGTGTCCAAGTGGGAGGACACCTCCATCGGTCATGCAGATAGGTCACCAAGGTTACGTGGTAGCTTTTCCACATGGCGTGAGCAGCCCCATTATTGGAAAAATCAGGCGGGGGTGGGGGGACATAAACTTCCAGCCCACAGCTCCAATTTCTGAGTCCACATTATTTAACAATATGGTGAATTGCAGTGGTCCCAGCATGTATACCAGGCAATTACCTCTTCGCCCTTTCTTCAAGTCCCAAAAACTTTCTTTAACCACCAATCTCTGCTTTCTGCTTTGTAGTCATTCTTTTAAATAATACTGATACCTCTCCTTCAACTCCAAATTCCCTGACCTTTCTCATCAGTATCTTAAGTGGTATCTTATCAAAGAGTTTCTGAAAGATAATTTATACTATCTATCAACTTGCCCTTGTCTACTTTTTCTATAATTTCTTCAAATAATTAAATAAGGTTGGATAAATATAACCTTCCTTTCAGAAATATATTATTATTATATTCTCTTATTCTTTAAAAATCTGTTATTTTTATTGTATTCTCCACCTTTAGATGATTTTAGGTTTTAGATTCTAATATTTTCTAGTACCGATGTTAGCAAACTGGTTCAATGTTCCATTCTACCGTTGAAGATTGGACATGTGGGGTGAGATTCTCCGACCCCCCGCTGGGTCGGAGAATCGCTGGGGGCTGCCGTGAATCCCGCCACTGCCGGTGGCCGAATTCTCCGGCACCGGAGGTTCGGCGGGGGCGGGAATCGCGCCGCGCCGATTGGCGCCTCCCCCCCCGCGATTCTCCAGCCCGGATGGGCCGAAGTCCCGCTGCTAGAATGCCTGTCCCGCCGGCGTGGATTACACCACCTCTCTTACCGGCGGGACAAGGCGGCATGGACGGGCTCCGTGGTCCTGGGGGGGGCGCAGGGCGATCTGGCCCCAGGGGGTGCCCCCACGGTGGCCTGGCCCGCGATTGGGGCCCACCGATCCGCGGGCAGGCCTGTGCCATGGGGGCACTCTTTTCCTTCCGCCTTCGCCACGGTCTCCTCCATGGCGGAGGCGGAAGAGACTCCCTCCACAGCGCATGTGCGGGGATGCCGTGAGCGGCCGCTAACGCTCCCGCGCATGCGCCGCCCGGCAATGTCATTTCCGCGCCAGCTGGCGGGGCACCAAAGGCCCTTTCCGCCAGCTGGCGGGGCGGAAATCAGTCCGGCGTGGGCCTAGCCCCTCAAGGTTAGGGCTCGGCCCCCCAAGATGTGGAGGATTCCTCACCTTTGGGGCGGCGCGATGCCGGACTGATTTGCGCCGTTTTTGGCGCCGGTCGGCGGACATCGCGCCGATACCGGAGAATTTCGCCCATGATTACAGTTCAGCAATCATCTGGTAATATCCCTTTTCCTTTGAATGTATTAGAGATGGATACTAGTGTCTCTGCTAACTCCTCTATGGCTTCTTTGAATTCTTGCAAGTGTCGTCCATTTGGCCTTATTAAGTTTGGCTGGTTTGTCAACTATCTTCTTTCTTTCCACCTTAATTGTTGGAATATTCCTTTTGCTTCTTCTCTGTATTATCTTCTAGTGAGAACTTAGGCAAAGCACAGAGTCAATCTCCCAGCTATTTTTATACGATCTTGCATGAGTTTATCTTGCTCATCCCTTAGTGCAGGGTTTTTCAAATTCAGGGCGCAACCTGCGGGTGGGTCTCGGGAGGTTCCCGGAGTGATCAGTCACGGCATTCCCTATCGCGGTAGAAGCGTCCAACGGCCACGATCGACTTTTAAGGATGCTAGCCTCGACTGGCCTTTAAATAAAATGATCAAATCTTTCCACCAGAAGCAGTGGCAGAGAGCAAGTCACGGGCTCGGCACGTACACTGACATCACGCGCCCTGTACTTTTGTGCTTTACGCTCAAAATCATGGAAGAGAGATTCCTCCATTTGTAGCTGCCAGTAAGCAATCAACAGGACTGTGTGGAGAACTGAAGATGGGTCATTTTGTAATAAAGAGAGGGCCAGAGACACAAACAGGCCAGGGCCTCACAACTGAATCTCCTGGAGAGAGCTTACCAGGAGAGTCCAGGGAAGGACAGAGCAGTGCTGGTGTAAGCTGTATGCAGAGCTCCAGGGCTTCTGGTGAACAACCAACAAAGAAAAAACTGAAATCAGGAACAAAGTAGTGCAAAAATGATTTATTGAGGTTTGGCTTTCTTAATTGCCAATGTAGATCAGGATGCAAAGCCCATGTGTGTTATGTGCCGGGAGGTACTGGCAAATGAAAGTTTAAATTCCTCAAAACTTCAAAGGCATGGCGAGTTTGGGGACAAACCTCTTGTTTTTTTTCAAACGACACAGCAAGAACTTAAATCGTCAGCTGAAGTCCTTCGCAGAAATGCGACATTGAAGGACAAAGCAAGTGAGATTGTGAGGATCAAGCAGGCTCACCTGTTGCATTAAAGGTAAGGAATAATGGTGAGTCACGAATGTCGGCCGGTATGAATCACGAAGATCGGCTGGCCTAGGTTTTAAAGGTCAGCCGGCATGGGTCGTGAAGGTCGGCCAGCATGGGTACCGAAGAGTAGCCTGTTGCTAAAAGTGGGTCTCAGGAAAAAAAAGTTTGAAAAACACTGCCTCGGTGAACCTATCCAAACTTCCTTTTAATGAGAACTAGAAAATGTGCGTTTTTGCATTTTGAACATTGGAAAAAACTGACAGCAAATAAGTTGTCACAATAATAATAAATCACAAGAAATGTGATTGATTCAATGTGCACATGCACACTCATATGTCCAACATGGTATGCTTTTTTCTTTATTTGAAAATTTATGAAGGAAAATGTTTTTATATATAATGGATGCTTTCAACTTATCATCTCTGTTATCATTCTTTTCTAAACCCTGAATTATTTGAACAAATCCCTCATAATTTAATCATCGGATGGGAGAAGCAGACTTGCAGCTCTTTCCTGTAAAAAATATCTGCGATTTGTTTTAAAGGGGAAAATAAATAAACATTTGAAGCTCAGGAAGATACTGGGGCAGCACGGTAGCATAGTGGTTAGCACAATTGCGTCACAGCTCCAGGTTCGATTCCCAGCTGGGTCACTGTCTGTGCGGAGTCTGCATGTTCTCCCCATGTCTGCGTGGGTTTCCTCCGGGTGCTCCGGTTTCCTCCCACAGTCCAAAGATGTGCGGGTTAGGTGGATTGGCCATGATAAATTGCCCTTAGTGTCCAAAAAGGTTAAGTGGGGGTTATGGGGAGAGGGTAGATATGTGGATTGGAGTAGGATGCTCGTTGTAAGGGCCGGTGCAGACGCGATGGGCTGAATGGCCTCCTTCTGCACTGTAAATTCTATGATTCTAAACTGGACAATGAAAAAAGTGCAGGGTAGTGAAATTAGTTTTGGATTCCTCTAGCAAAAAACACATCACACTGAGTGGTATTCCATGATGTGTCATTCAATAGGGCCAGGTTTGACAGCAACCATCCAAACAAATGGGCAATATTGGTCTGCATGTTGCATTGGGTTCAGTGCACTGCAGTGTTCATGTTGACACTTCAGCCACTGACATCTTGTTGGAACCTTTAGACGGGTGGCCAGAGCACCTGCTTGTTTTAGAAAGGAGGCTGTTTTTAATCAAGGTGCTCTGACATGCATAGTACTCAGATAGTAATTTTGAGGTACAAATGGGTGGAACATGGACTCTGCATGCTCTGCCAATTTACACAGCATTGAGCAATCTCCAGTGATTGTCAAAGAGTTCACTGGAGGCCCAGAACCATTTTCATCTTTTATGTTTGTGTGGTCCGGAGCAGCAGGATTCTTTCTGGTCCCATAAACATACTCCAGCTTATGGCCACCCAATGTTCGGATGGTTTCCTGGATCCTACATGCGGCTGCCAGAATTCCCACCCTCTCCAATCAGCGAGCTGCATTGAAACACCAGTTTTATGTGCTCAGGATGTCACATTGATCAAATGAGGTCTTCAAAATGGCTCGGGACTCATAGCATTTCCTATCGATCAACTACTTTGGGCCAAACTATGAAGTGAAGGATTTTTTTCCCAATGTCCTCAAAACAATAGCTCGCCTTTGCATAACAAATCTATGTAATTAAGCACCCTAAGGTGTGTCTCATAGATCAGTTGGGGTGTGACTTGAAACAACTTTCCTTAAAGTATAGGTGAAAACAAAAGCTTTCAAGGACTTTTAAAGGCAGAGAGGAAGTAATAAAGCAAAGAGGTTTAGGAAGGGAATTCAAGGTAGTAAGTGCTTAAATGGCTGAAAGGTCTGACACCAAACGAGAACACAAAAGCAACAAGGTCTACTAACATTTGAGGACTGGACAACATGGGCTAGGACATGAGCCTTCATAGGTTTCAGGGGTAGAGTGGAGTAAATCCGCTATGGTACTTGTAAACAAGAACAAGGATTTTGAATTTGGTGCTTTGGAAGACAGGATGCTAATGGATGTTAACAGCAATAAGATTTATGAGGGATCACATTTTAATGTAAGACAAGAAGTGGTTTGGAGTTTGTCAGAGAAAATACAGGAAATTAGCCTGAAATACAAGTCTTGAAGTAATGGTTTCAGTGGCAGTGAAGGTGGGATAGTGGTACAGTGGACAATGTTGTAGATATGGAAGTATGCAGTGTTGGTGATGGATAAGTCTTGGAGTTTTGGACTCAGCAATAGGTCAAACATGGAAGTAGAATAAAGTGGGAAATAACTAGTGTGAGCAACTGGGAAGATGTAGAGGGAGAGGAGTAAGGATGTGGAAACAAGGAAGGGTGCCAAATGAAATAGTTTTGATTTGCCCATTGTTCAGCTGGAGAAAGTTTTTTTTAAAGAAAATAATTTTTATTAAATGTTTTCATAAAATATCAATAACAAAATGAAAAAGAAACCCAACAGGGTTAAGTACAAGCCACAGTCCAGAAAAACAACCCTCCATAGCCCCCCTGTACATAAACAATAAATTAACATTAACACCCTGACTAAATACAACAGGTATATACACCCTCTCAGACCCTCCAGTGTAAATAACAAAAACAAAAAAATAAAGTGACCCCCCCCCCACCCCCCGAGTTGCTGCTGCCATTGACCAATGTCTACCGCTCTGCCAGGAAGTCTAAGAATGGTTGCCACCGCCTAAAGAACCCTTGTACCAACCCTCTCAAGGCGGATTTCACCCTCTCCAACTTAATAAACCCTGCCATATCACTGATCCAGGATTCCACGCTTGGGGGCCTCGTATCTTTCCACTGAAGAAGAATCCTTCGCCAAGCTACCAGGGACGCAAAGGCCAGAATACCGGCCTCTTTCGCCTCCTGCACTCCCGGCTCCTCTGCCACCCCAAATATTGCGAGCCCCCAGCCCGGTTTGACCCTGGATCCTACCACCCACGACACCGTCCTCGCTACCCCCTTCCAAAATTCCTCCAGCGCTGGGCATGCCCAGAACATATGGGTGTGGTTTGCTGGACTCCCTGAGCACCTAACACACCTGTCCTCACCCCCAAAAAACCGACTCATCCTTGTCCCGGTCATGTGTGCCCTGTGGAGCACCTTAAATTGTATGAGGCTGAGCCTCGCGCACAATGAGGAAGAGTTCACCCTCCCCCGGCCACCTGCCCACATCCCTTCCTCAATTTCCTCTCCCAACTCCTCCTCCCACTTACCTTTTACCTCCACCACCGAAGCCTCCTCCTCCTCCTACATCACCTGGTAAGTTTCCGAGATCTTTCCCACTCCCACCCCCCCCGCCCCCCGAGAGCACCCTGTCCTGTACTATGTGTGGCCATAGCCGCGGGAATTCCACCACCTGCCGTCTGGCAAATGCCCTTACCTGTAAGTACCTGAAGGTGTTCCCCGGGGGAAGCCCGTACTTCTCCTCCAGCTCACCCAGGCACGCGAACTTCCCGTCCACAAACAGGTCCCCCAGCTTTCGTATCCCTGCCCTGTGCCACCCCGAAAACCCTCCACCTGTTCTTCCTGGGGCGAACCGGTGGTTCCCCCGTAATGGGGTCCCCGCCGAGGCCCCCACTTCCCCCCTGTGCCGCCTCCACTGCCCCCAAATTTTGAGGGCAACCACCACCACCGGGCTCGTGGTATACCTCCTTGGAGGGAGCGGCAGCGGCGCCATTGCCAGCGCCCCCAGTCTCGTACCCACACAAGACGCCGTCTCCAGCCTCTTCCATGCAGCCCCCTCCATCATCCATTTGCGCACCATCGGCGCATTGGTGGCCCAGTAGTATCCACAGAGGTTGGGCAGCGCCAGCCCCTCCCCTATCTCTACTCCACTCCAGGAACACCCTTCTCACCCTCGGAGTCCCTAGCGCCCACACAAACCCCATTATACTCCAGCTAACCTGCCTGAAAAAAGCCTTCGGGATAAACACGGAGAGGCACTGGAACAGGAACAAAAACCTTGGGAACACCGTCATTTTGATTGACTGCACCCTACCCGCCAAGGACAGCGGCAACGCGTCCCACCTCTTGAACTCCTCCTCCATTTGCTCCACCTGCCTTGTAAAATTAAGCCTATGCAGGGCCCCCCAGCTCCTGGCCACCTGGACTCCCAGATACCTGAAGCTCCTCTCCGCCTTTTTTTAGTGGGAGCTCGCCAATCCCCCTCTCCTGGTCCCCTGGATGAACTACGAACAGCTCGCTCTTCCCCATGTTGAGCTTGTACCCCGAAAAGTCCCCGAATTCCCTAAGAATCCTCATTACCTCCGGCATTCCTCCCACCGGGTCCGCCACATACTGCAGCAGGTCGTCCGCATAAAGTGACACCCTATGCTCCTCCCCACCCCGCACCAACCCCCTCCAGTACCTTGACTCCCTCATGCCATAGCCAGGGGTTCAATCGCCAGTGCGAAGAGCAGGGGGGATAAGGGACACCCCTGTCTCATCCCTCGGTGCAACCAAAAGTATGCGGACCTCCCCCTGTTTGTGGCCACACTCGTCATCAGGACCTCATACAACAGCCTAACCCACCTGACAAACCCCTCCCCAAACCTGAACCTCTTCAGCACCTCCCACAGGTACCCCCACTCTACCCTATCGAAGGCTTTCTCAGCGTCCATCGCCACCACTATCTCCGCCTCCCCCTCCCTCGCCGGCAACATGATAACGTTCAAAAGCCTCTGCACATTCGCGTTCAACTGCCTCCCCTTCACAAACCCCGTCTGGTCTTCATGGATGATCTGCGGCACACAATCCTCAATCCTCGTGGCTAAGACCTTCACCAGCACCTTGGCATCTACATTTAGCAAGGAAATCGGTCTGTAAGACCCACACTGCAGGGGATCCTTGTCCCGCGTCAGGATCAAGGAGATCAGTGCCTGGGACATCGTCGGGGGCAAAGCCCCCCCCCTCCCTTGCCTCATTGAAGGTCCTAACTAACAGCGGGCCCAACAGGTCCATATATTTTTTGTAGAATCCAACCGGGAAACCGTCCGGCCCCGGTGCCTTCCCCGCCTGCATGCTTCCTATCCCTTTGATCAGCTCTTCCAGCCCAATCGGGGCCCCCAATCCCGCCACCAGTCCCTCTTCCACCTTTGGAAACCTCAATCGGTCCAGGAAGCGGCCCATCCCTCCCTCCTCCCGTGGGGGCTCGGATCGGTACAATTCCTCGTAGAAGTCCCTGAAGACCCCATTGATGCCAGCTCCACTCTGCACCACACTCCCTCCCCTGTCCTTAACTCCCCCGATCTCCCTAGCTGCGTCCCGCTTCCGAAGCTGATGCGCCAGCATCCGGCTTGCCTTTTCCCCATACTCGTAAATCACCCCCTGGGCCTTCCTCCACTGCACCTCTGCCTTCCTGGTGGTCACCAGGTCGAATTCGGCCTGTAGGCTACGCCTCTTCCTCAACAATCCTTCCTTGGGCTCCTCCGCATACCTCCTGTCTACCCTCACCATCTCCCCCACCAGCCTCTCCCTCTCCCCCCGCTCCCTCCGCTCCTTGTGGGCCCTAATGGAGATCAGCTCTCCCCTCACCACCGCCTTCAGTGCCTCCCATACCATCCCCACTCGGACCTCCCCGTTGTCATTGGTCACCAGGTACCTCTCTATACTTCCTCGGACCCGCTCGCTCACCTCCTCATCTGCCAACAGCCCTCTCCTCCCCATCTCCAAGTCCACCCAATGCGGGGCATGGTCTGAAATGGCTATTGCCGAATACTCAGTATCCTCTACTCTCGCTATCAACGCCCTACTCAAGATGAAAAAGTCGATTCGGGAATAAGCCTTATGGACATATGAGAAAAATGAAAATTCCCTAGCCCTCGGCCTTGCAAATCTCCAAGGGTCCACCCCTCCCATCTGGTCCATAAACCCCCTCAGCACTCTAGCCGCCGCCGGCTTCCTACCCGTCCTAGACCTGGAGCGATCCAGTGCCGGATCCAGCACCGTGTTAAAGTCTCCCCCATTATCAGGCCCCCCACTTCCAAGTCTGGGATCCGACCCACCTTACGCCGCATAAAACCCGCATCGTCCCAGTTTGGGGCATACACATTGACCAGTACCACCCTCTCTCCCTGCAACTTACCACTTACCATTACGTACCTACCGCCATTATCTGCCACAATGCTCGACGCCTCAAACGACACCTTCTTTCCCACCAAGATCGCCACCCCTCGATTTTTGGCATCCAGCCCCGAGTGAAACACCTGACCTACCCACCCTTTCCTCAGTCTTACCTGGTCTGCCACCTTCAGGTGTGTCTCCTGAAGCATAACCACATCCGCCTTGAGCCCCTTCAGGTGCGCGAACTCACGGGCCCGCTTAACCGGCCCATTCAGTCCCCTTACATTCCAGGTTATCAGCCGGATCGGGGGGCTACCCACCCCCCTCCCCCGCCGACTAGCCATGACCCCTCCTCGGCCAGCCACGCGCCGGCACCCCACACCCGGCCCGTTCCCCACAGCGGCATAGCCCCGCCTCGACCCCACCCCCCCCACTCGCTCCAGCTCCTCCTTGACCATAGCAGCAGCAACCCAACCACCCCCCCCCCACTGGCTAGGATCCACCCTAGCTGATTTACTCCCCCCATTACACTACCGCAAGTCAGCTGACTTCTGCTGACCCCGCCTACTCCCGCCTCTCCTTCGACTCCTCCCATTGTGTGGCACACCCTCCTCTCCATAGGCTTCCCCCCTCCCCCTTCTGTTTGAAGCGCGGGAAGCAACCCTCGCTTCCCCGCCCCGGCCCCGCCCCCTCCAGTCTTCAGCGCGGGAAAAAGCCCGCGCTTTCCACCTACCAGGCACTGCCACCTCTGACGCAGCTCCTTTTACAGGCCCGGACCCTCACCCCTGACTCGGGCCTCCCCCTCCCCGCGGGGCCCATCTCACCTCCAAGAGCCCCCCCGACCAACCCAACCAAAATAGTGCCCTAACCGCCCCAGCCACCCTCACCGACCCAAAAGAGAAAAAACACAAAGATAAAGAAACCCGGAGCAAAGGCCCCCCCTCGAAACAAATATAAACATAGCATATCAACCGCAGTCCCCAATCGCCCGTCCCGACCCTAAATCTGTGTCCAACTTCTCGGCCTGAACAAAGGCCCACGCCTCCTCCGGAGACTCAAAATAATGGTGGCGGTCCTTGTAGGTAACCCACAGTCGCACCGGCTGCAACATGCCAAACTTCACCCCCTTCCTGTTCAGCACTGCCTTCGCTCGATTGTACCCGGCCCTCCTCTTCGCCACCTCCGCACTCCAGTCCTGATATATCCGAACCTCCGCGTTCTCCCACCTGCTGCTCCTCTCCTTCTTGGCCCACCTGAGCACACACTCCCGATCGACAAACCGATGGAACCTCACCAGCACCGCCCGCGGAGGCTCGTTAGCCTTGGGCCTCCTCGCCAGCACTCTATGCTCCAGGGGCCCCTGGAAGGACCCCACTCCCATCAGCGAGTTCAACATGGTGACCTCATAGGCCCTCACGTCCGGCCCCTCCAGCCCCTCCGGGAGGTCCAGAATCTGCAGATTCTTCTGCCTCAACCTATTCTCCATCTCCTCGAACTGCGCCTGCCATTTCTTGTGGAGCGCCTCGTGCGCCTCCACCTTTACCACCAGGCCTAAGATCTCGTCCTCATTGTCAGAGATCTTTTGTCGAGCCTTGCGGATCGCCACTCCCTGGGCTGTCTGTATCTCCAGCAGCTTATCAATAGACCCTTCATTGGCTCTAGCAGGTCCGTTTTAATCTCTCTGAAGCAATGCTGGATACCCTCCTGCTGCTCTTCCGCCCACTGCACCCACGCTGCCTGGTCTCTGCCCGCCGCCAATTTGTCCTTCTTCCCTCGCATCTTCTTCGGGTCCACCACCACCTTTCTTGTCGCCCCGCTCCTAGTTGAAGACATATACTGACGGGGAGCTGTTGTAGACTCCTTCCCACACCGGGAAACGTCATAAAAGTGCCGTTGGGGGCCCTGAAAAGAGCCCAAAAGTCCGTTTTTGCGGGAGCCGCCGAATGTGCGACTTAGCTCCACATAGCCGCAACCGGAAGTCCAGCTGGAGAAAGTTATGGTTCATCCATGACTTGGCATCAGATAAGAAGTCTGACAAAACAAGAATAGTCATGGAATTGAGGATGCTGGTGGAGAAGCATAATGTGGTGTAATCACCAAATAAATCAAAATTCATCCCACGTCTGCTGATAATATCTCCACGGCCAGTGTCACATAGAGGACAGATAGGGAGCTTTAGGTATTCCAGTGGTGATAATGTGGAAATGAGAAGAACAACCATTACAGGAAATGTGCTGGTTCTCTTCAGGAATAACAGAATAAACTAGATTGGTAATCTCCCAGAGGTGAGTCACAGAGCGGAGGATGGAGGATAGGATGGTTACGTGTCCTGCTTGTCATGCAAAAGCAGAAGAGAGAAGACATACAATTGCTGCAGTCGCAGATGACATATAAGAGATGCTTGAGCCCTGCATTGGTGGTGTGTCATTGTTATGTGTACAATTTGGCCATGCTAACCATGACTAATTTGGATATAAGCATGGATGAATTAGATATCCTTTTCTACAGTGAACCATCCAAGTTCCTTCGCTTTGCATTTGCCCAAAATTATCCTTTATACTCAGACCCAGGACAATTTGGAGGCATGTGAAGTCAAAGAACCTGGTAAAGTTGATTATTTAATCATACCTATAGTATTCTGGTGATCACCACCCTGAGTCTCAGTCTGTCTCGTAGCTCGTTAACTTCCCTTAGTCACAGTGATGTTTTCACTAGTAGTGGGAGAAATTTCACGTACAAACATTCTGCATTGAAGAATAGCCCAAAATGTGAGCACATACGAAGTAATGTATTTTCTTTTACCTTTATGTAAAGCATCTACTGGCGCAAAACACTAGGTAGGTGCAGTCCAAGTAGGTGGATATTTTAGTTCCTAACTGCCATCTATTAGAAGTGTTATTGTTTCATAAATCTGCAGGAAAATATATGTTGAATTTGTGTATAATTTTTAAAGATCCTTGTTTTTTTATCTAAATGAAGTGCCTGGTACAGAAGAAATAAAAAATATTTAAAAGCAAGTGGACAGGGAAACTGAAAAACAGAGAAGGAACATTAATACTGGTCAACCATTTACTCCTAGTATTGGACTTCCATCCTGATATCGACCACAAAGCGGACAAGGTGGAAATTGGGCTGAAGAAATTGAAGAGAGAATTTTGGGAGAGACGAGTATGAAGCCTGAAAATCCCTTATGCTGTTTTAAACAGTCTTCTCAGTACGCCCTGTCACCGTCAAAGATTTCAGTAGAACCCCCCCCATCCACCTCCAGTCTCTCTGTTCCTGAACTTCTAAAATTGTACCATTTTGGCTATATTGCTTTTCCCCATTCTTCCCTCATAAATCTTAGTGCAGTTGGATGGCACGACGGCACAGTGGTTAGCACTGCTGCTTCACGGTGCCCGAGGACCCGGCTTCGATCCCAGCACCAGGTCACTGTCCATGTGGAGTTTGCACATTCTCCCCGTGTCTGCATGGGTCTCACCCCCGCAACACAAAGATGTGCAAGGTAGGTGAATTGGCCACTCTAAATTGCCCCTTAATTGGAAAAAAGATTTGGCTGCTCTAAATATATATTAAAAAAAGAAACTGCTTTCTTTTAAAAAAAAACGAAATCTTAGTGCAGTCTGTATAAATTGGCATTTGGAGAGATTATTTGCACACCCCTGAATGAAAAGGTTCTGATGAATACATGCACCAAGGAGAGGGAAATTGTGTATAAGTTATGTAAAATTTTGCATTACATCTCCAATTTCTAGTTTTAGTGCAATATGTATTACATTTTCATAATCCATTCAAAAAACTCATCCCTAAAGCATTATGTAATTCATGAATATTAATACTTTGATAATTAGTGTGGCTATATTGTGCAATCATGCTTCTGCAATGGTGGAATGGGTGCACGAGCTGATTAAAAGTCTAATGCTTTGATCAGCTGAAGTTGCCCGATACCAACAGCAGTCTCACACTGAAACCATTAATGGATACTCCTGCCGCTTATGATACCACTTGAATTTTTTTCAGAGCACAGACCTCTGCCAGTTTACATCACTAGATTTTCATGAACAATCTGTCAATGCAAGTCTCATGTAAAGTTATTGCCTGTGCCATTTAGAGTGGTAGGAAAAGTGGCAGGAAGTCACATTAGAGTTTGTTTCATGGACAACAATCAGTACATTCACCCTATAAAACATGAGCAAAGAAAGAAAGGCATAAAAATTCAGGTCATATATTACTTTGGCAAGATCTGTTACATCAGAGAATTTGGGGGAGGGGATTGGTTGGAGGTCTGAAGCAAGCCAAGGGGTGATTTATTTTCCAGTTAATTGTCAGCAGGATTAGCCTGAAGATGTTATTCAGATAAAAGCCAATAGTACTAATGGAATTCCATGACAGTAACCGAAAGGTTTTACTATCCAGAACAGATCGAGTGGTAGTGACCAATATTATAACTGTAAATATAAGGGGTCAAAATTTGTTGTGATAATGGCAATCTTAATGCCACTTGCTAGTATCAATGTGTAAATAGTTCTGCAACCTCTGTATAGGAAGAGATCCCTGTTAACTTCTAATTACCATAATTTGCTGGGTGATTTGCACCACACCGCCATTAGCTTTGTACAAAAAGCATCTTCCTGTTACTTTAATAACTTGCTGGATTTCGATATTAATTATCTGCTAAACACAGATAAAAAAAGTCCAGTATATTAATAGTGCAGGTACTTATATAATAATGTGATAATTGTTCATGTTTGACAATCAACCTCTCTGGCCCAGAAAATGAGCAACTTAAACTTGGAGTGTCGATTCTTCAGGTAGTGATTTTTTGTAGGCTTTAAAATAACAATTTTTTTCAAAAATACTCTTACTTTTCCTTTCTCATTTTTAATCTCTGTCCTAATCCAATATTTTTATCACACTCTTTATTTCTCCTTCTATACCTGATTTGTCCAACTCACCTTTTGTTTCAGCTGTTTAATTCTTAATCCTTAAACCTCATTGATAAAAGAGTCAAACTGTTGGGCTCACCGTTCACTAAGGCCTAAATGTGGCCCATTGCCCCCCTCACGTCATAATCAGCTTACATTTCCAGCAAGTTAGGATGCAAAACAAACCATGAGTCAAAAGGTGCAGGAAAATGTCAAACTAATAATAATATTTTATTATTGTCACAAGTAGGCTTAGATTAACACTGCAATGAAGTTACTGTGAAAAGCCCTAGTTGCCACATTCCGGCACCTGTTCGGGTACACAGAGGGACAATTCAGAATATCCAATTCACCTAACAGCACGTCTTTCAGGACTTGTGCGAGGAAACCGGAGCACCCGGAGGAAATGCACACAGACACGGGGAGAACGTGCAGACTCCGCACAGCCAGTGACCTAAACAGGGAATCGAACCTGGGACCCTGGAGCTGTGAAGCAACTGTGCTAACCTCTGTGCTACCATGCTGCCTCGCCATCTAATGGTATATACCATGAGATGCACCAATCCAGCAAGTTATGGCCAATAATTTGCTTTAATCAAATTTGATATTTGATGTATTTTTTTCGTTAATACTGAATTGTATTTGATGCTGAGCATCAATCTTCTACAGTTCACCCCTGAAAGTCATTTTCAATTCAATTTCAATATTCAACACTGATGGAATACTGGAGTTTAATGCACTTTTACATTAGTATCCCAGTTCTTCTGGGAATAAGACAACTCTCCACGTCAGGAATGGTTAAAACTAAAACCATTATGAAAAATGATGTGATCAATTGGAAGTCCTATACCATCAGAAACAATGATTCATTAGATATGTAGGGACACATCGAAATGGGCCTTTCAGCTTAACCAACCACTCCAAATTTAAATACTAACTTCCTTTCCTATTTCTTTATCCTCCATGGAGAATGCCCTTCATCAGACAAGTCATAGAAACTTCTAATAGAACAGCACAGAAGGAGATTATTTGGCTCATCGAGTCTGGGCTGGCTCTTTCAAAGAGCAAGCCAGTTAGTCCCACACACCAATCCTTCCTGATATCCCTGCAATGTTTTCTCCTCCAAGTATTTGTCCGATTCCATTTTGTAAGGCCGGCTAACTCTGCATCCACTATCGTATGTTAGCAATGCTGCTTCAAAGGAATATTTTAAAATAACCTGCACTGACAAGTCATTTTCTGTTGGACAAAGTGCATCTTGCAGGCACCTTGCAATCTCAGAAAGGGTATACATTTAAAATGACACTTACTGTCTTTACTTTTCACATTGGTGAATTTCCAGCAGTATTGCATTTTCTATTTCAGAAGTTTGAATGTTTTTTTTCCCCTTTTTCATTATGCTGAGTCGATGTATTCTGTGAGAATGTAATTAAGAAATGAATGACCTCACAGGCAATCGGTACATTTTTGATATGAATTTTTATTAGAGCAGGGCAAAGGAAGCAACAAACAAATAGCAGTGATGCAGACTTTTGTCAAGCTAAGTGCAGTGGAGTAGTTCTTGATTGGTTAGTATCTTGCAATCTAGCAGTTGCAGCCCATTCAGTCTTGTGCAGTGTGGTATTTTCTGGATGATCGATCCATGTGGTACTTTCTGACCAAGGAATCTGTCCACAATTTAATGATGCACAGCAGATAGTTCTTTTATAGCATCTGAATATTTTGACATAATTTCACATGCATGAACGTTCCACAAGAAGGTCAATAACTTATATGATGATCATTTGCATTGCTTGTAAAGCATCAAAAATGACAATACATCTCATGAACTTTCAAACAAACTTCGATTTTTAAAAACATCAATAGATGCCTTATATACAAACAAAGTGGCAGATATTAGAGAAGGGAACAAAGGTTGTAACCCAATCTCAGAGTTTATATATCACATTCAATTTAGTGAAATATTATGGATGTGAAAATATCACTTTTCACTCCATATGCCTGTAGGCAAATGTCATAACAACAGTCAGTAACTTAACTGACTCCGTTTCAATCGAGTGAAGCTATAACTATGCAGCAGATGCCAAGGTACTAAATAAAATATAAAGAGAAAATAAAGGGTGTTTTCAGTACCTTTTGCAGATAAAATGCTGTAAATAGGTAACAGTGGATGCATAAGTGAGCTGATAACTTCCATAAATCATTTTGGAATAAACTGCACATTAACTTATTTCCCAGCCATGCATTGTTTATGGAGCAGATATGGAGTTAATTTTGTTCAATAATAAAATGCTTTATTTGAATTATTTATCTGTAGTCTAGATACCTACCAACATGAAAGGTAATTCAATACAATCATTATGTTATATCGACATCTCTCACCAAAGGTTACTTTTAATCAGATGAATTATTATGTCTCCTTGCTGCTTTTCCCCTTGACAAATTTCTATCCTTGTCTCGGAAAGATAGCGATTCTTTATTGAAGTGCACCTCTACACCTCTCGAGCCACCAGTCATCCAACAGAACCTTACCAACTGCCCATAATTCTTTGTGGGCCTCTCTAGTCCCTCAGTGCACCTGTACAGGCACTGGAGTGTGGCGGCTAGGGGATTTTCACAGTACTTCATTGCAGTGTTAATGTAAGCCTACTTGTGACAGTAATAAAAATTATTATTATAGTGAACAATGACAGCTGATTCAAATGCCTGGTATTCACAAACTTGGAAGTCATATTGATTGTTTATATTTGTTTTATTCGTTAATGGAATGTAGGTGTTGCTGGGCAATTCAAAGCATCATAGAATCCCTGCTGTGCAGAAGGCCCATCGAGTCTGCACCGACCATCCGAAAGATCACCCTACCTAGGCCCACTCCCCTGCCCTATCCCGGAACCCCACTAATTTAGCATGGCCAATCCACCTCAACTGCACATCTTTGGACTGTGGGAGGAAACGGGAGGACCCGGAGGAAACCCACGCAGACATGGGGAAAATGTACAAACCTCATACAGTCTCAAGGTCAGAATTGAACCTGGTATCCTGTGAGGCAGCACTGCTAATCACTGTGCTGCCATGCCATCTATTGCTGTGGATTGTAGGCCAGACCAGGGAAGGATGACAGATTTCCTTCCCTAAAGGACATTAATGAACCAGATTTTGTGGCAATCAAAATGGTTTCAAGGTCATCATTACACTTTCTAATTCTAGATTTTTATTGAATTCAAATCTCACCATCTGGTGGGAATGGAAACCTAGCTTCCCAGAGCATTACCCTGGGTCTCTGGATTATTAGTCCAGCGACAACACCACTATGGCACTGCCTCCCTTCCATAATATCATCTCACTCCATCCCTGGCTCATCTGCTGCCTTAACCCTCATACGTGCCTTTGTTACCGTCAGACTTGACAATTCCAACCTAGTCCAGGCCAGCAGCCCACATTCTACCCTCCATAAACTTGAGGTCATCAATCTCTGCTGCCTTTGTTCTAACTAACGCTATGTCTCTCCACCTCTCTTTTTCCTCCTCCTCCTTTAAGATGCTCCTTAAAAAATACCTCTTTGACAAAGCTTTTGATCATTTGCCTTATTCTCTCCTTTTGTGGCTCAGTGTCAAATTTGTTTGGTAACGCTCCTATGAATGTTTTATTATTTCCAAGGTGCCATATATAATACAAGTTGTTGTCATTGATGCATCACCGTCAATCCTGTCTGTCCTCAATTGATGCCAGCATTCTCACTCAGCGTGTATCACAGGAGAGCGATTCAGCGATGAGAAATTGGTCTATGTTTTCCACTTCCTAGCACAAGGAGGCTGAGGTAATGCTAATTGGAGCACTATTGTCACTATCTAAGCTCAGGTCAGCTAACTCAAGAACAACCAGTGTTTAAACATTTCTGTCTCAAAGCCTTATTCATTGAGCCATCAGTGGAGCATACAATCTTTCTCCTCGATGGCTTCACACTGTTGGTCTCACACCAGAATTGTATTATTGTCTATACATCAGAGAAATGCAAAACTTGCATCACGCTAATTTGGAAACTGCAGTGTAACTGGCATATTAAGTTCATAGTATCAAATCAGCTTTGATAAATAGGCCAGGTAACTGGAATGAACATTTATCTTCACATTAAATGATAAAAATGAGTATAGAACTGCTAACTTTGCATTCATAAAGCCTGTAAATAAACAAAATTGAAGAAGTACTATGTTACTAAGTTTTAGTCTGGTAGCACTTATTTCATAAGATAAGATTCAAGAAAATATTATTTGTGAGGAACATCTTAATTTCTAATAATGAAGAAGCGTTCAATATACTACTTTTCAACTTTCAGTATTATATATCAATATGTAGTACAATATCGGCAGTAATCATTATATAACTTACCATATTGGCAACCATGCAATGGCCTCTTAAATGTAAAGCATAGTCCAACACATTCCACTTCAATTTTCGCACCTTCCCCCCTCTCCTTTTCTTAAAATTATTGTGCAATGATAAAGGACTAATTAATAATGTTAGGAAAGAGTGACCATAATATGATAGGCTGTTACATGAAGTTTGAAAGTGGTGTTGTATAATCAGAGACTAGGGTCTTAAATCTAAACAAGGGAAACTATGAAGGTATGAAGGCAAAATGGGTATGGTACATTGGGAAACTATGTTAAAAGTACAATTGTAAGGGGCAGCATAGTGGCGCAGTCGTTCGCACTGCAGTCTCACAGCGCCAAAGTCCCAGGTTCGATCCGGCTCTGACTCACTGTCCGTGTGGAGTTTGTACATGCTCCCCGTGTTTGCATGGGTTTCGCCCACACAACACAAAGATGTACAAGGTAGGTGGATTGATTACTTGGAAAAAAATTAATTGGGTACTCTAAAATTATTTTTTTTAAAAGGTACGATTGTAGATAGGCAAAATCTAACATTTTAAGAACTAATACATTCCTTTAATGCACAAAAACCCAGCAAAGAATGTGTTCTAGTCGTGGCTAATGAATAAATCAAGGATTGCATTAGATCAAAGAAAGATGCGTAAACCGTTGTCAAAAAAAAGTAAGCCTGATGATTGGGAACACTTAAGAATTCTGCAAAGGAGGCTCACAAAAAAGATTGACAAAGGGAAAATAGAATATGAGTGTAAATTAGTGAGAAACATAGGGGGCGATTTAATGGGACAAACGCAGATCACTTTTGGGCACGTTTAGTGGGGTATTTCTTGGTGTCTGTAGTGCCAAGATTGACACCGCGATGTAATGGCATGTTGCCATTCTTTTTTGGCCTTGGCAAGGAATACCCCACTGAGGCCGCACTTTACACCATTTCCTGCACTGACGAGCTCAGCTCACCAGTGCATGAAGAGTATTCATGGATCGCGATGCTCTGGTTTTTCGATAGCCCTCAGCCACATCACCGAGGCCTCCGGACACCCCCTACTGCACCCAACCTACCTCTTATGGGATCCTCGAGACCCCAGCATCCTACTTCTTAAGGGCAAGACTCACCCAGGCTCGGTCCATGGCATGTGAAACCTGGCACCTTGGCACTGCCAGTTTAGCACCCTGCAGTGCCCCTATCAGACTGGAGATTCCACTGGACACCCTGGCAATGCAACGGTGGCCCTGCCAGGGTGCCTGGGTGGCATTATCAAGGTGCCAGGCTGGCAATGCCTAGGTACCCGAAGGAGTACACCCTGTCCATTGCCCGACTGTTCAGGGATTGCTGATGGCCTGGGAGACCCCTCAGGTGCCCTTATGCCTGGTCCACATTTGTGTGGACCAGTCCGAAATGGTGTCATTGTGAGGTCTCCCAGCTTAGGCATTTCAAGTGTTGTGAATCTTGAGAGAGGCCTCTCACAAATGCTGATTATCTGGAGACAAAACCCAGCTGTGCAGCTGGAAAGCTACACACTGGTTGTCTTGCCTCAGCCAGAAACCTTTGTGTCTGTCTTCTCAGAGTCAAATACGAAAACCCTCCCCAAAATAATGGAGAATCAAGGAACTAGTGTAAAAGAGGAACTGCAATATTAGTTAAAAAAAATACAAGAGAGATGAAGGGATTTAAAGCAGATAAATCCCCAGGACCTAATTACCTACAACCCAGATTATTGAAAGAAGTGGCTGCAGAGATAGTAGATGCATTGGTGGTCATCTTTCAAAATGGTATAGACTCTACAATGATTCCTGCAGATTCCTGCAAATGTAATCCCACTATTTAAGAACAGAGGGAAAGAGAAAACAGCAAACTACAGATCTGCTAGCCTTGCAAGTGTAGTAGGGAAAATGTTAGAATCTATTATAAAGGATGTAATAACAGGACCTCTGGAAAATAATGGTAGAATTGAGCAGAATCAACATGGATTTATTAAAGTGGAATCATGTTTAGCAAACCTGCTGGAATTGTTTTAGGATGTAGCTAGCAGAATAGATAAGGGGAATGGGTGGATGTGGTATATTTAGATTTATAGATGTTTTTTGATTATGTCCCACACAAGAGGTTAGTGAATAAAATTAAAGCACATGAAATAGGGCCAATACACTCCCATGGTTGGTAACTGATTAGTGGACAGAATACAAAGAGTAGGAATAAATGGGAAATTTTCAGGTTGACTAATGGAGTACCGCAAGGATCAGTGCTTGGGCCCGAGCTATTCACAATCTATAATCGATAGTTTGGATGTCAGGGTTAAATGTGATATTTCCAAGTAGCAGATGACATAAAACTAGGTGGAAGTATGAGTTGTGAGGAGAATGCAAGATGATTTAAGTGGATTTGGAGAGGCTATATGAATGGGCAAGTTTGTCAGATGGAATACAATTTGGAAAAATGTAACATTATCCATTTTGATAGGAAAAACAGAAATATAGATTACTTCTTGAATGGTGAGAAGCTGGGACGTTTTGAACTTCAAAGGGACTTGGTTGCCCTTGTTCATGAGTCACTGAAAACTAATATACAGGTACAGCAAACAATTAAGAAGGCAAATGGTTTGTTGACCTTTATTACAAGAGGTAAAGGTAAAGGTGATCTGATGGGAGATAATCTGAGATACCTCAGATTAAAAATTAATCCAGGAGGGTGGAAAAGAAATGAAAAGTTTCAAATGTTTTCACTGTAATAAACTAGGGCATGTAAAGTCACAGTGGTGGTGGTTGAAGAAAAGTACTGGGAAGGCTGATGTGGTAAAACAGGATAAGACAGTGGGGTTTGTGGAAGTGGTAAAGGAAAGTCCAAGTGAAGCGAACGAGGAGCAAAAGATCGTACAGCCTGATCAAAAGGTGATTGATCAGAAGGTGCCAGATCTCTTTAACGAATGTACTTGTGAAGTGGTAATACGAGTAAAAGAGAAACTATCTTGTCCAGGAATACAGTTTATCTTGGGTAATGATATAGCTGGATCGCAGGTGGGAGTGATGCCTACTGTGGTTGATAAGGCAGTGGAAAATCAGACAACTGAAGTGTTGAAGGACGAATATCCTGGGATTTTTCCAGATTGTGTAGTAATAAGGTTGCAAAGACACAGGTTAAGACAAGAGGAGAAATCAAAGAGTGAAGATGAAGTTGAAGTGCAATTATCAGAAACGATTTTTGATCAGATGGTTGAAAAAGAACAAGAACAGGTGGAGGATGAGGCAGATATTTTAGTTCAGGAAAATTGGTGGAGTTACAACAGAAAGATATAGAAATAAACCGATGTATCAGAAATGAAATGAAAATCGCTTATTGTCACCAGTAGGCTTCAAATGAAGTTACTGTGAAAAGCCCCTCATCGCCACATTCCGGCGCCTGTTCGGGGAGGCTGGTACGGGAATTGAACCATGCTGCTGGCTTGCCTTGGTCTGCTTTCAAAGGCAGTGATTTAGCCCTGTGCTAAACCTGCCCCAGTGTAAAGCATACACGGAAGAGGAATCTGAGTGTATACCAGTGTTATTACCGTAAAAGTGATGTCTTGATGAGAAAATGGAGATCTTTACATATGCAGGCGGATGAAAAGTGGGCAGAAGTTCATCAAGTAGTATTGCCGGTACGGTATAGAAAGGAGGTGTTCCGAGTTGCACATGAGGTACCAGTGGGAGGTCATTTGGGAATAAGGAAAACTCAAGCTAAAATCCAAAAACATTTTTATTGGCCTGGACTACATAAAGATTAGTTAAATTTTGTCAATCATGTCACACATGTCAAGTGCTAGGGAAACCTCAAGCAGTGATAAAACCAGAGCCCTTAATACCCATTCCAGCATTTGAGGAAACTTTTACAAGGGTCCTAATTGATTGCGTAGGACCGCTTCCTAAAACAAAAAGTAGGAATCAATATCTTTTGACTATAATGGATGTGTCTACTAGGTTTCCATAGGCCATTCCAGTACGTAACATTACAGCTAAAAAGAATGTGGAGGAGTTACTTAAATTCTTTACTAGATATGGACTACGCACAGAAATACAATCGGATCAAGGATCAAATTTTACCTCAAGGTTATTCAAAGAAGTTATGGATAGCTTAGGAGTAAAACAATTTAAATCAACTGCGTACCATCCAGAATCGCAGGGAACGTTAGAAAGGTGGCATCAGACATTAAAGACAATGTTGAGGGCTTATTGTCACGATTATCCAGAGGATTGGGATAAAGGAATTCCATTTGTTTGCAATTAGGGATGCACCTGATGAGTCAACCAAATTCAGTCCTTTTGAACTAATTTTTGGTCATGAGGTAAGAGGACAACTTAAATTGATTAAGGAAAATTGGTGAGTGAGAAATCGGAAATTACATTATGGATTATGTGTCAAATTGTAGGAAACGATTAAATAGACCATGTGAATTGGCTAGACAACATATAAGATTTGCACAAAATGTGATGAAATGGGTAGCGGACAAGAAATCCAAAGTTCGTAGTTTTGCCATTGGAGATAAAGTTTTAGTGTCAATACCAGTGGTAGGTGAACCTTTAAAAGCTAGGTTTTGTGGACCTTAACAGATTTAAAGGAAATTAAGTGAGGTGAATTGTGTGGTAAAAACACCAGATAGAAGGAAGACTCACCGAGTGTGTCATGGAAATATGTTTAAAAGGTACTTTGAAAGGGAAGGAGAGAAAAAGGAGGTTTTAATGATTCTAACTCAAAAGTGACAAACCAAATCCAGATGACTGTGAATTTGACATACCTCAAATTAAATTGGAAAACGAGGATGTTCTGAAAAATTGGGATAAATTGTTGACTTACCTTCCAGAGGAAAAACGAACTGACCTGAAAGAGTTATCGCTTTCACATGGGCAAGTTTGTAGAGATAAATTGGGAAGTACTAAAATGACTATACATGATGTAGATGTGGGAAATGCTGTTCCAATCAAACAACATCCATACAGACTTAACCCTTTAAAATTGGCACAGGTTAACAAAGAGATTGAGATTATGCTTTCAAGTGGCATAATTGAAGTGGTTTGGAGCCAATGGAGCTCACCCATAGTGATGGTACCTAAACCAGTCGCTACCCAATGGTTGTGTGTGGACTATAGAAAGGTTAATGCAGTTACAAGAATGGACTCTTATCCTATCCCACGTTTGGAGGATTGCATTGAGAAAGTGGGACAATCAGCTTTTATTTCCAAACTGGATTTATTTAAAGGTTACTGGCAGGTACCTTTATCCGAAAGGGCGAAGGAGATTTCAGTTTTTGTGACTCAAGGTGGTATATATCAATTCAAAGTTATGCCATTTGGCATGAAAAACGCCCAGCCACATTTCATTGGTTAACTAACAAAGTTGTTTCAGGATTACCCAATTGTGTGGTATACATCGACGATCTGGTAATTTTCAGCCAGACATGGACAGAACATTTGGAACTTCTGATGGAGTTATTTGATCGACTTCAGGAGGCGGGTTTGGTGATAAACCTAGCCAAAAGTGAATTTGGAAAAGCCCAATTCACTTTCCTTGGCCACACAATTGGACAGGGTCGAATGGTCACACAGGATGTGAAACCATCAGTTATTGAGGAGCTTTCGATAACCTAAAGACGAAGGGAAATACTGCGATTTCTTGGCATGAGTGAATTTGATCAAACATTTGTGCAAAGGTTTTGTAGCGTGATTGGTCCACTGATGGACTTGCTGAAGAAATGTCAAAAATTTCTGTGGACAGCAGACTTTCATCAGGCATTTCACGGCCTGAAAGCTGTGATAACCAATGCTCCTGTGTTGGAGAATTACAAGGGACTCTGTGATCAGATTGAACTAAAGTATCTGACTTTAAAGAGAAATGCTGAGGCATAGAGAAATGGACGGACCGTGCAAGGACCTTCTTGTTCAAAGAGACTGTCAATCGAGAAGGATTTCAGTTGGAGGAAGAAGAACAAAAATGGGCTATATTGTTGGACATGTTTGCGTGTGTCGTTTTTTTTAAAACAAAAAAGTATATTTACTGTGTGCATTTCTTAAAGGATAGTGAAAAATGAAACCATCTTGAAGTTGATGGTTTGTTTGTTTTTTCTTGGGGGAGGTGCCATGTGAAAGTACCTTTAAGAAATCGGTGTTTATAAATTGGTGTGTATATAAATATCTGTAGTGAGGGTACCTTTAATAAATGGGTGTTTATTACTGCAGTGATGTCAGAGAGGGGGTGGAGCTGGGCTGCCTGTCAGCTTTTTACTTTCATTTTTGAGCAGGTTGCAGGGTGTGTTTTAGTTTCGTTTTCAGAGCTGGATAGCTGCAGTCACAGCCAGAAAGTGTATGAATCTCTCTCTGTAATCTAAAGACTGTAAATCGATCCTGGTGATTTAAAACTAATAATAGTAGTGACTTTAACCTGATGTGCTTCTGGTAAAAGGTGTTTTAAGTCATATGGATGTTAAAAGGAAAGCTTAAAGGTTTACTTAGTGTTGTAGTCTTTGGGGGTTGTATTTTAATTAATGGTTGCTAAGATGTTCACTGTATATTTTAAAAAGGTTAACTTGAGTTCATAGAATAAACATTGTTTTGCTTTAAAAAATACTTTCCATTTCTGCTGTACCACACCTGTAGAGTGGGTCGTGTGCTCCCCATACCACAATCTATTAAAAGTTGAGGGTCAGGTGAACTCCATGATACACTTTGGGGTTCTCTAAACCCTGGCCCTTAACAATATGCACAAATCACTGAAGGTGGCAGGGCAGCTTAAAGTCGTGGTTGAAAAGGCGGATGGGATCCCAGGCTTTGTAAGTAGAGGCATAGAGTACAAAAGCACAGATGCTATGATGAACCTTTATAAAACATTGCTTCAGCCTCAACTAGCGTACTGTAGCCAGTTCTGAGTACCACAATTTTGAAAGGACTTGAGACTTTAGAGAGAGTGCAGAGGGGAGTCACAAGAATGAAGTCCCTCATCTTTGCAACCAGTTATGAGGAAAGCTGGCCGTGAGGAAAATCTGAGGCTGTCCTCCTGAGAGGAGGGTGCAAATAAATTTGTTCAAAGTGTTCAAATCATGATGGGTCTGGACAGAACAGACAGGGAGAAACTGGTCAAAATTAGAGGACATCAATTTAAGGTATATGGCAAAAGAAATGTTGGCAACATGAGGAAAACCTTTTTACACAGCGAGAGTATGGAGGAGGCAGGTACAATCATGGCTTTTATGATGGAGTTGGAAAAGCACCTGAAGGGAAACAGTTTGCCTGGTTACAGGGAAAAGGAAGTTTTATAGAGAATTTTCCTTTCAAATTGTATATATTTTACATTTGCCATTGTAAATGGCTCTTTAAGGATGCGTTCTTCATTTAAAGTACACGATAAACTTTATCACTGTCAGCAATGATATCGCAATGGTGGCATAGTATAATCGTAATTTTATACACAATCAAAAAGGTTTGTCAAAGGCTCCCCCCCCCCCATGAAGACAGTGCTCTTTTAATTCTGCTTCACTCTGTTGCAGACAAAGCAGGACTGCTCACCTTCAATACTGGCCACCAAACCAGACCAGGAATAGGTACTGGAGGGGGCGGGCGGGGGGGGGGGGGGGGGGGATCACAGACTGCAAACCAACTAAAATAGTTTTATTTTTGACTTAATGAAAAGACAAACACAAGTGGCTATTTGTCCAGAAATCTAAATGTCACTGTAAATAACTGGGACTTGACAGAGCTGCACCTTTCCCGAGGTCACGTGAGCCCACCTTGCCCTCCACCCCCGCCCCCCTGAAAAGCTTCAAGGCTGCCCAAATTACTTAATGTAAATCTGTCTTACCCAGCTAAATCCTCGGCTACGCTGGCTGCCATGCCTCTGCTAGACAGGGTCACAGGGGTCAAAATCGATTTCACAGGCCACCTGGAGGGCCCAGGCCGTGAACTGACTCAGACAATTTTTGTCAGAGCTCTGGCGGCCTTACCTCCCAGGGCTAGCCCCGGCTGGGCCTGCCACTGCCACTCCTGGATATTAGGTGGCAAAGCTATCGCAGGAAGAGGCCAGAGTTGTTGACCCTATTGCCTGACCCCTTCAAACTTCAGCACAATTTTTCTGGCAGTTACCGTGGTGACTGGGCACCCCAAGCTTATCCTAGCTACCACAATAAAAAAAAACACAGGAGAAAAGATTTTTTTTTGCAACCTACCGTGTGGTAATGATTCAGAACAGCAACTAGGGCTGCTCTCCCCTCGCCAGCGTCTTCTCACTGCTGTCTCCAGCAGCTGTTTTCTCGTAAAATCCAGTGAAGGAACCGGATGATTTGATGCCATGCCCGACGTTTATTTTCACTTCTATTAATAAACGTCACTGTAATAAAGTGGAAGGCATCTCCTGTTAAAAGTTTCCTCAATGCAGTGTGCAACCTGCCCCTTCCTGTACCAGCTGACACACACCTGCTTACACATACATTCTTTCCAATGACATGACATGTCGCAGGGAGACAAAAGAAGTGTGTGTGCAAGGAGGTAAACAATCACACTCTTACATATAAGAAGCACAATTAACAAAGTGTTTGAATAAAGTAAATGTTATTCCCAAAAAGGGGCCAACACATTTTCTGAATTGTAAGTATGCCTGCTGCTACTTCTTAATTAGTTTGTTGTTGCATTAAGGGCAGCAAAGTATTGTAATTTGCCAAGTTCAAAGGTGGTTTGGGGCCATAATAGAGTCCGACCCGTTCCCTGGTGACCAAGATGTGAGACTGATGAGTTTTGCCTGCTGGCTGGCAAGCTTTGGACTGAATGATAATGGATCGGGCAGTTAAGAAATGTCTGCAGGCACCTGATGGTTATCTGTCCCTTCCGCAGACAATGCAGTCCTATAGTGGATATGATCCCCGCACATCTCAGCTGTTGCCAATGAACTAACCATCAGATAAATTCCGGGTTTCCCGTTAGCCTTTCTTCTCTCCATTGCTTTTCCACCTGATATTCCCATCGTTTTCCTTGCGCGTGTGTGTGTTTTAGCACATTTCAAGTCCTCGAAGCACCTTTCCATTTCCTGGTAATTTAACGAGACACACCAGACTGAAAGTCAAATTGTCTTTCCAACGTAAAATTACATTTCACTAACTTTCTTCAACGCTGGTCGCTGGAACGACTCAGATAAATGCTAAAATTGTGTTTGTTATTCACGCGGTGCATCCTTCAGTCTACAAACCGCTTGTATTCGTGAAGGAGATTCAAAGTGCGCGCACATACATGATCATTGAAAGAGGCTTGTGAAAGAAAACCAGAGGAGGTGAAGATAGGCGGACTCTTCATTTAAAGTAAATTGAAAGAAGGAATACGCTACTAAAATGGAAATGGTTGGGAAAATAAAACAGGGAAAGTAAAATAAAAGGCAGGACAACTGTGAGAGTTTTCAGGTAATATAACTGGAACTACAACGGTTTATGCAAAGACTTCTTGTATCGATCTGGATGGAGAATGCTGTAGGGTGGTACTTCTTGAACTGAGAGCAGATTAATGGTGCCATATATTAATGCGTTTCGCTTTATGATGGCTACCACAATGGTCTGCTTCAGGATTTGACCACTCGGAAGTAGGACACTGTATAATTAAGCCTTTGGCGCAAAACTACTCTGAAATACAAAGAGCTGAGCTAATCTAAAAGCTCAAGTGCCCGTAAGTAAAACTTCTGGAAAAGTTACTGAAAGTGACAAATGCACGGTGACAAATAATCAATATAAGAACATTTCCGTGTTCTCTTTGTTTGGATGCATTACTGCCAAATGATGCAACGACCTTTGAAAGATTAACGGAACTATTACAGAAAATTTCATCCAGAGCATTTTCTTGACAAGAGTTCAAGTGGGAAGATTTCTACCTTAAGCTGTCTTGCACCAACAGGGTTACACGTGAAGCGGTGGACTCGAGAGGCAACTAGCTGACGTATCGGTTAGGCAAATCTGATATACCATCCCTTGACAAATTCCCTCGTTTCTCATCTCAAATTGTGTCTGAAAGGTGATGTCTTGTGTGATATCTATAATTCTTCGCGTATCGCACCGTAAATGACCCAGACTGTCATATAATCGATGTGAGAGCCTCAGCTGTCACAGATCTTCAGCCCGCCTTTTCCCAAAATGATAACGTGAGTTGTCATTTGAGGAAGTTTTGGGTTTCAGCATTTGGGACAATTGGGTGTGTGAACCTCAAATGACAATGTGTATAAAACTGGCTGCGTCCTCTAATACAAATGTGTCTGGAGAACTGATGCCCTTGTCAGTCTAATTTGAAACTTGCTTCTCACCCTAACCCTAAATGGAAAATAGATACATGCTAATTAACTTAAGGAACATGTAATGTTAACGAAATTAACCACATGTGCAGAACGTACATTAAGTTATTTTCCCCAATCTGATCTTGTCTTTCGAGTGTTTTGGTTACCGTGTTATAAATAACAAATTCCAACTTAAAGGCAAACGCTGCACTTGTTTAAAATATCCTATTCATGTCATGGGGAATGCCTCCTTTTGTTGAATAGGTGTTTAAGTGAATATCTACCCCTTTTCAGTACAATGGAACACAAGTGAAACATTGAGCATTAGATCGTTCAGAATTCAAGTTTCAGTCTCTGGGACTGAGGTGCACACTGCCAAGCAGTTTCTGCATCCTCTAGAAACTCAGAATATATCTTTTGTAATTCTATAAATAAAGCTGAATTTAAACACTTTTAAGAATCAAACCTACACTTTAACACTTTATCGGTAATTCTAACAGTTGTAATGTAGGGCAAGTTGGTAAATTGGCAAGACCTGGGCGACCCAGCAACTGTTTTACCAGAGAAAATAATCGTAAACAGGATTTTACTTTACCCTGAATGAGGCAGTATGAAAATATAGTTTGGGTCATTTTTGAAAGGCTAAGACGGATGGGATTGGCCGGAGATGAGACACACACTATTATATCGAAAACGGGCACCGTTTGCGGAATATTAAATGAGACAATAATTGATATATTGTCTTCTTTAAAGTAACGGTTTCAAATAAAGTTGAGCGCAGCGTTGGTTGCAGTTACTGTCCAATAGTAGGGAAGGTTCGGAAAAACACTTTGGGGAGTTCTCTGCAATTTGGTTTTTTAAAAATCCAGACTGCACAATTAGGCATCAGTCTTAATAACTGCTTAAAGGGCATGCTTTCTTTCTGTGTGTTTTAATGAAATGGTAATGCGTGAATTTTAGTCCAGGGGACTGAAATCTCATCCACTGACTGGTTCCCCCATTAGTCAGAGAGCTGTCATTTCTAGCAGAAGCACAATGACGAACCCCACAGTGATAGCGCTCTGATCTCCATGATGGTTACGATAACCGCTTGATTAAAATGGCTTGGTTGTTCTGCCGTTACTTGATAAGCGTGTGAACCCGCGTTATTTACAATAATGTGCAATGCCTGAATCGCAGCGATTGCATGTGCTTCTGCAGGGCGGTCTTCTTGCAACAAGATTTCGGCCATCAACTTCCTAGTGGAGCTCAGAGAGGAAGACCAGCTTCAAGTTGTGCTGCAGCAACTGCCTGTAAAAATTAATGAGAAATGTGATGATGTTGCCCAGTTCGATGGCCTTGCTCAATACCAGTGATGCTAGTTAGTCCAGTTTTCTTGTGTGCAGGAGGGAGACCAAGAGTAGTGAGTACTGGCAAACTACATTTAAGGCAATTATACAAACACAGTGCTCTACTATTACACTTTAGGCAAATACCAGTCCTTGAACTGGAAAATAATCACGCAGATTAATTACGACACACAAACAGAACCAGGACATTATTTAACCTGCACTAGTTTACTTCAGTAAACAACGTGCACTTTTCGGTGCAGCTTCTCTGTGCAGCGAATCCATATATCAGTTGAAACTCTGCAAGAAACAGGGAATGCTTTTAGTTAGACTTAAGGACCATAATGTAGCCACCCCGACGTTGACAATATCAGTTGCATGGACAAAATGCTCCAGAACGGATTTGTGGGATATGTTGTATATATTTAATTTCAGATATTGGTCAGTTCCAGAATGCATCCAATATATTTAGTTGGCTTTTGGCATTCAACAAAATGTGTCCAAATGGAGAGGTAAGATCCATTGTCTTCGGAAGCTGACAAAATAAGTTGGTAGACAAACCTTCCAACTTAACAAGATGCATGGAGAGAAAGAAACATTTTCTATGTAATAAGTCAAATTCAAAACACGTCCTTGCTACTTGCATGTAATATATTAGAACATTGAAGCTAAATTACGAGTCAGTGTTGTTACAAATAGTTTAGTGTAGTGCGCGAGTTTACAATGATGCTGTACGTTGATAGCAGAGTTCCAAAGCAACCGCTTGGATAAATAGGAAATAAAGCTGCAGTGCATTCCGGTGCTGTCTGCGATAGAGAAGGCAGAAAGAGTATGATTCAGTGCTTAAATAGGGACCACACGGAAGCATTAATCAGGTCGTGAAAAACTAAAGGGAACTATAGATTCAACATAATCGAGTTTCAACTTCTGGCTGTAGTTAAAGAATAGGTGGACAGCTGGATAACAGATATTACTGTTTAAGTGAAGTCATGCGAATAATTGAGTAAATTTAACATTAAGATTCAAGCCAGGGTGATTAATAAGAAATAGACTTACCTTCTTATATAGAATTACGCGTAGAGTGTACGGTAATTCAGATAATGATCAAAAATAAATCAAATGTATAGGCTTAAGTGATATTTATGCATGTTTTATTTTCATGCAATTAACATTTTGTTTAAAACCTGACAGTGAGATTTGCAACAAAAAAGTGCAAAGTCCAATAATTACTCCGCAATGCAATTAGTTAACAATTAATTAGCCATTTTGGTGGAGAGACAGGTACTCCATACACAGCAGACTTAAGTTTCCCTGTGATTACTTCTCACTACAAGTGAACTGGTATTAGGTTTGAGTACCTTCCCCATCAGTGCCTGGCACTAAGGAATGTTTGTTAAGTGTTTCTGAGTTTTCCTGGTTAGTGTTGTTAAAAAAAAGTTAAGTTAGCAATCTGAAGGATGCAGAACCCTATCATGTAGGTAGCATTTAAATAATGTTATCGATGACTGATTATATGTTCATGGGCAGAAGTTTTCTCTATTGCTCTGAATTGTTGGCCAAGCCCTAAAGGTATTCGGAAATTTCTGAAATTAATCAGATCGTCGCAAGTTTTGAAAACTGGTGCAACTTTTTTTCCTAAAACCAACTGTTGAATTCTTAAGGGAAATCACAGCGTGTCACACGAGATCCGTCCCTTTCATTGGCTGGTTACAATAGTTCTTCCAAATTGCACCTCCATTTGAGAATTTAACCGTTTTAATTCGTGTGTCATTTGTGAAAATTTGTAACGTCGACTCATAATGAGGCAAGATCAGTTGGCTAACAGTAGCAGATCAACAAGTGGGAACTGAAAAAGCAACATGAAATACCAACTGTTTCAAAGCTGATGAATATAGTTTAGGAATGCCCTCTTCCTCTATTAAGCTGCCAAGGAACGTTTCTAACTTTTGCACTAAGAAATGAACCATCAGGGCAGCACGGTGGCGAAGTGGTTAGCATTGCCGCCTCACTGCGCCGAGGTCCCGGTTCGATCCCGGCTCTAGGTCACTGTCCGTGTGGAGTTTGCACATTCTCCCCGTGTTAGCCTGGGTTTCGCCCCCACAACCCAAAGATGTGCAGGTTAGGTGGATTGGCCACGCTAAATTGTCCCTTAATTGGAAAAAATGAATTGGGTACTCTAAATTTATTTTAAAAAAGAATGAACTATGCGTTTTCTGCATGTACATCCTTTTCATTTCTTTCATGGCTTTACCTGGGCTACTGGGGGTTGTAAACAAGACCACGCGATCGGGGTTGAGTTTGACTCCGTTTTCCAATTCACTGAAGGCTCAAGTC
Source organism: Scyliorhinus torazame (assembly GCF_047496885.1). Lineage (NCBI taxonomy): Eukaryota > Metazoa > Chordata > Chondrichthyes > Carcharhiniformes > Scyliorhinidae > Scyliorhinus > Scyliorhinus torazame. The sequence goes on along the minus strand of NC_092720.1, from coordinate 54,828,424 downwards.
TGCGCGCAGCGGATAAATAGAGCCATTGTGGGGCCAATACATAAACCATCTCAACTTTTGTCAAGCTTTTATGCGAAAAGCACACACGACCTCAATCGTTTTTCAAAGCAAAAGACACCAAATCTTTGAGATGACATTACCCGCAAATAGACGCAAGATGCGAATCTACTACCACCTTTAGGTTCGGCAAGCTAGGGAACAGATTTCGGTCTATTTTTTGTTGAGTAGAGATGAAGGGTAAAATAGTGAGCAGCCTTTCCTTTGGGTGCATTCATTTCGTCTCTTGAATGATCACCCAGTCTGCCGCACTGCCTGGGTAATTTATGGCTGCTTCACTAACTTTCCCGTTTCAAGTCATATTCAGAGATGTGTGTGTGTGTGTGTGTGTGAAGGAGGTGGGGGCACTAATTTATGACCCGTTACGTTTTAAAAATAAAACGATTTGGAAATCGGAACCGTCAACCTGTGAACTTTCCATGCCAGTTCGTTTCCACGGAGTATACTGTTGCGTAACGGTTAACATGCAAGTGTCAGGGGGAAATTCCAATGTTCCTTTTGTTTTAAATTGTTTTAATTATAATTTGTAAAAGAAAACCCGAAATTCTTGACAAATTTAAGAGAGATTTACTCCTTTTGGAAAGTAGGACGAGGCAGATGGTAACGGCGTCATTAACAAACAAACTTTGGATGTGCAAGTCAAGCCTGAAATTGGGAGGGATCTGGGGAACAATGGGGCTGGTGTTGTAAAATCTCCTCTTTCTATTCACGCAAGCTAATATGGAATTCTGCAGCGCTGTCTGCGCCCAGTATCACGATTTCGGGGGTTTTTGTCGAGTTTGATTGTGACAGGGATGTTAGGGTACTTTGTGGAGCAGTGAAGTTTTCAGACACCGGTTTTAAATGTAACTGATTGAATCCGGCTATTGCTGCTTCTTTGGGCTGGATGTGCCGAGTGACAACAATCCTGATCTGTTCCTCAGTTCCCTGGCGAGCTAGTTACACAGCGCGCCGGTCTCTCTGAAGCGAATTTTAAAATGCCCTTAAAACAAATTTCCCCAAAGCTTCCATTTGCCCCCCCCCCCCCCCTTTTAAATGAATCTACTGAATACAGGGGGCATGACTAGTTTCTGATATTAGGATAAGGCAACCATTCCAAAAAAGATAGTTTCGCATCATAACTTACTTTGAAACAGGTCAATAATTGCATTTTGTAAAGTTAGAGCAGATGATTGAAGCTGCAGCTCACAGATTTGCAGAAAGGACAGTTCAAGCCCTTTGCTCAATTCAGCTGCTCCCTGTAAAGTCACGTGTGGAGTTAAACACGTCACCAGTAGTCGATTTCATTACAAGTTTTCAAAACCGATTTTATTAAAATGGTTTAAGAATTCCTGGGCATAATTCGGGTAGCTTTTTTCTCAAAGAAAATGGGCAACAGCAGGGACGTCAACGTGACATTGACAGCTTAACAAAGGGCTAAGGATGATACCATCCTTTTGTAGGATGTTGAAAGAGTGAGGAACAATTAGAGTGAGCGAGGCGTGCCCTTAGCTGTAACAGTGTTTATCCTCATTTGTTATCGCGATTAATTTCAAGTTGCTCCGTCAAAAAAGTTGTTGGTCGATTTGTAACTGGGGACTTTTGGAATTATGTCCAATCCGCCAAGTTGCAACGAAATATGCAAACCTCACAAGGCATGCATATTAATCAGTAACACAACGCCAAAGAATTGTATGTATGCTTTATTTATGGCATAACACGTCCTTTAGTTGTTTAGTAACGGCGCAGTTATTAAGAACTGTCAGAGCTGATTGCACAAATAATATCTTCAATCGTACACAAAACAAAGGCTGTAGGTATTGGTCTCATGTTTGCTAAATGGTCAGCTCGGTGCAACCTGATCCCGAGTCCCGAGTGAAAGCTGACATCCTCATATACTGTCCTCCCTCCAGCAGATCTCTCAGGCTGCAAAGAACGTGCCCTCCAGGCATGCTTCAAGAAAATGCTAGTCTGCCATTTGGTCACAGACCGTTTTATAGGATTTTAAAGGCTCCGATCAAACGGACAAGAGTGATCTACATTAATGTTCCGGATGGCAGTGTAAGAAGGTGCACCTGCGGGGGTATCCGTTATCTGCCCCGTTCACGTGCTGAATGGATTGAAAGATGCTCGAGACGAACACTTAGCAGTATATTTAAGATCACACTCTTTGTTGCCTTGCACTTTCCTGCTTCCACTGGGACCTAGTCTCCCAACCCACTCTCATTTGCTCCTTTTAGCAAATTTTCCTCTTGCATTTCAACAATTGGTTAACTTTCAATTCGGCACCCCCTCTGGATATTATAACACCCACACCTCCGGGACTGCAGCGGTTCAAAGAAGGCAGCTCACCACCACCTTCTGAAGGGCAACTAGGGATGGGCAATAAGTGCCTGGTCTAACCAGCGACACCCATATCCCGTAAATTAATAATGCAAAAAAATAAAGGCACACCCTGCTGAATGGCAAATTGTCTTCTGGGAGTTTATTGGAAACAGTGTTAATTTGGTCCCTTGTTAACAGGTTCATGGTACAGCTGACACTGGGCTGCCTGGAGCCGAGTCAGCTGCGTGAGAGTGAAGCTGCTGTCTCTGCTCACGCTCAAAGTACCGTTTGCCCAGTCAATGCTAGATTTACCGCTAAAACCTCTCCCCCCGGACATAACCGATTCCTTTTCCTTGATGCAGTTTAAACAAATGATCTCAGTTTAATCCTGATGTGCGGGTGACCAGTTTGCAAAGAAACTGTGTGACTCAGGTTTCATGCCGGGTGCGATTGAACGCGGCGCGAAAGGCCACCCACCCTCAAATCCTCCACTGGCCCTCGCAATGTAGATAGGGGCGTCGGTGTAGGTATATTAAAATCAGAGCAGGCGCTCCAAATGACACCCTGATGTTATTTCCATTGTTTCAGAATGACCCTCCAGCACAATGGAGTTGGAGGTTTTCGACAATTTGTAGGAAGTAACAATGAAATAATTGTGCAGACTCCATACATTATTTCCTGTTCGTTTAAAGACTGTCTTCCCACCGGAAATCTGATTTCCCGCGCAGCAGCTCGGATGCTTGGGAAAGATAGGGAAATATCTGAGGCACCAGATACTCATTACTTATTCATAGTATTCAGAATTCATTATCATAAAACGCGGGACTCGCAATGACTTTTTTTCAGCTAAAATGGGCTCACATCCTTAGTCATGACCCCCGCCCCCCTCCAATTCCCCAAACTTCAACTCTAAAAGCACGGAAAATAAAGATCAAGTGCTCCCCAATATTCCAGTGGACGGCGCTGGGGTGGTGGTGGTGGTTGTTGGGGGGGGGGGGGGGGGGGAGTCACATGTGCTGAACTCTGGTTTTCACACTTAAGCCATTGCCTGATACCCTTTCCCCGTGGATTCAATGTCGTGAATTTTCAATCAGTTTTGAAGCCTGTGGTTTGCTACCAACAGATATTGCAATCGCGGTGCGTGAATTCCAGGAGTCACCGGGATCTGTATCCAACACTTCACAATCCGGAGCCGCACTTCACCAGGGGCACCCATACTGCGCACAGCCAAAATGAAAAAGACACAACCGCCGATACTGACACTCTGAAAACAACGCAAACAAGTGCTGGGTTCATAACTAGAGATCTACATCAGATGTTGTGAACCTCTCCACGGGTGCTGCCTAACCCGCTCAGTGTTTCCTACAACTTTCTGGTTCTGGTTTAGTTTAGAAAATTTCCGTTCTTATTAAATGCTTCTTGGTTATGAGCACATGTCTGTCTCTCCAGGCCTCTGCCACAGTGCTTCAGTCCTTGATGCAGTCACGGCCTTACAAAGCCTAAACGTGCTAGTAATTCACATTCACGCGCACACAAAGGCACTAAGGTTGGGGACTGAATGGGGAGGGGGGGGGGGGGGATGAGGGAGAGGAGGGTAACCGAAAAAAAAGACTATCACAGGGTGTATGCCAGCACCAGGGATCTGGTGCAGGTGCCTGAAGAACAGTCCATGGTATAGTGCGCGCACACAGTAGCGTTCAGATTACTGTTACACACGCCAGTTGGAGTTTGTCAGAGCTGCCAAGTCCAGATGGCCGTTGTTTAGCGCACTCTCGAATGAAACTTCGGAGGCAAGCAAGGTCCAAAAGATCACTGGGAATGTTCCAACCCATTTGCCAGTCATCAGGCCACTTTGACGGGCCTATCAATAATCAGTTAGCAGTAGCCAGTCCGTCACTCTACCCGTTAGAAATCGGTAGTACTGTCATAACAGAAATGTTTGTCTCCACAACAACTACTTAACGAGTTCCAGGATTCGTTTTCTATCACAAGGTGTTAGTATTTACATGAAAGTTAACACTTTGAGTTGAGAAAGCAGTCCTTTCGGCAGAATAACACATTTGATCCGATTGAAAGTATTTCCGATCTTTTTAAATGTATTTACAGTAATCTTTCCGCGACAACTCCCTCAATGAGGAAAGGATGGTGGAAACACATTCAATGCGAACTTTCAAAGGGAATTTGGATATATATTTGCGAAACTAAAATAATGCAGGTTTATGTCTTAGGGGCGGGGCATTTGACTAGGTACCACTTTCAAATAGCTGGTACATGCACGGAGGGCCGAACGGCCTCTTTCAATGATGTATGATGTTAGGATGCTATGACATGAACAGTATTGGCCAAAGTTCGCGGAAATTCTAACCAATAAATTTTAGAGCAGGAGATGCACCTTTGGTTAAGGATATGATTGAGAGCAGATGCATTTGAACTATTGTAAAAACAATTAGCAAGGCGGTATGATCAAAATTTACCTTCCGTCTCAGTTTTGTTTACATTCACCGTTTAATACTGCTCTCACTTAATTGTTAAACCGTTAAAACAATGGTAAATCATTATTTTTCTGAAGTTTCCTTCAGCTACATTGGTATCTTCTGAATAGTATTAATATCACTGAATGCAGTGCCTAACTACAGTGAGAAGCGAAAAGGCTAGTCCAAGTGGGCAACTGTTTCTGGTGAGTGCCTTGTTATTATTCCATCAGAACAGTCATAAGTTTATTTTCAATGCAATTCAAATGATCCTATAGTGGACTGTGCAGTGGGCGATAATGCAGACTTCAACAAACCGACATTGAGAATGACCAGCACTCGCCTGAGACTAATTTATGCAACTCCTTCTCACATCAGAGTTTTACGCAAACTACTGGTTAATGTGTGTTACAATGCTGTTAGTTGGCAGTCCCCGTGGGACAGCTGGGCAGAATCTATAACACAAACGAGATGTATTTTAAACGTACCCCCTGTTGCACTTTTTAAAACAAATATTACAAGTGTGTCCAAGAAAGCACTGCATCCAGCCACGATTTGGCATTTCAATGCTTATATCAGTAGAATATGAATTTTGAAAACATTCTGAGGGAACTTTTGATGGTTATTCGCCGTGTCTCCGACCTTAGATGAGGATAAATGATCGGCATAACATCGTGGGCCGAAGGGCCTGTACTGTGCTGTACTGCTGTATGTTCTAAGTCCCTGTGTCCTGAAAGGCTGCTATATTTTTGATAGAAGAGTAATGTGGGGTTGGTGCGTGCTACACATCTTCGCGACCCCTGCTGAGCTGAGAACTGGTATCAAAGCGCGCATTGTTCTAAGCATGTGGTGAACCAAGTACAGTACAAAAGAATTGGAAAAGCAGCAAAACAGTGACGTGCGAGAAGCTGCATCCTTATTACTCTTTTTTTTACTGAGGAAGCAAGTCTTTGACTTGGCAAATGCTGTTTGCAGTGTTTGCCATTACGCTGTGGTTTTGGATGCGGAACCACGCGCGATAGACGCAGTATGACTGGATAGTCAGATCGCGGGCCACGGTTGCCCAGTGTCTAGAAAGCAGGGGATATGAGGCCACTCCGAACAATTGGTTCCACTGCGTCAAGCTTCTCACCTGCAGCAATGGGACCTCGGAACTTTTGGGAGCTTTGTGAACTCACTGGTGATTCTTCAATGTGTTGTGGGACGTGCAGCCCCCAGCGCTCAGCAAGGAACATTCGGATGATTCGCCTCCAAACATACTTAGAGATGTGTTGTCCAGTTCAGTTTAAGATGTTCGGGCAATATAACTGGGAAGTACCGGTTGAGTGTGGAATAGAGAATTATCGATATGTAGATCGTGGAGAAATTGTGGCACCCTCCTAGACCACCCCACCACCCCACACCACCACACCACCACACACACAACCACCTGTTGTAGTCATCTAGTTATGACAATATTTTAGATGAAAATAAAATTCTTAGACCTTTCAAAAAGACTAGTGAGCAGCGTCCCCAATGCTTTGGGGAGCCAACAACCATTAAGTTCGCTTGAAATCTGCCATCCATTCCACTGATTCAGGAGACAATATTACCCAACAGGATTCATGAGGGCCATGTGTTCATTTGGAGTTGTCCATATCTACAAATAATGTAAAGTGTTTCTATTTCTCTTCACCAATGCGATACTCAATTATTGTTAACAGTCATTACAATGCTGATAACAGGTGCGCTGTGCAGTGAAAACATCGCTTTTTAGATCAATGGCGTATTCTGTTGATATTATGTATTCAATGTAAACAGTTGTGTTCTCTAAAAACTCTCAAGGTAGCATGACCGAATTAATTTCCTTCGGTGCCTGAAAGAAAACAATTTCAGAAACTGCCTATGTACTTTGAGTTTCTCCAAACAGGCAATGATTAGATGTGCAAAACCTGGGGGAAATAGCATCATGGGATATTTGAAGAATATGGCATGAAATAGGTTTATTGCAAAGCTTGGCTCAGAATGAAGCATTGTAATTTCAGTTCAAAATGCTCTGAAAATCACAACGTCGACTTTCCAACCACCTTTTTAAAAACATTTTGGGTTACAAGACATACTGTGTAGAGAACAGGGCAATAAAGTTTGCAAAACGCACTGCCCTGGTTAACACAATATAGCCTTTTCCGCAGTTTGAAGTGCTCTCTAGCAACCGAGGAAGGGGTTGTATTTGAGAAAGATTTAGACTGTTGCTAGGCATCCGGTGCAAAAAATTCTTCTATAGGTCGTCAGTCTGTGTGTGGCTTAGTTTGTCAGAGTAGAACCGCAGACATCTGTTGGAACTTCCATATCTCTGTTGTTCATTTACAGGAGCCAACTTCAAAAATCTCCACAATTAGATCTGCATTGTATTTCCCGACAACACTGAGCAGAGAAAAAGGTCTTCCCTGTCGGAGCCAATCCAACAAAGCGTTTGACGTTATTAAATAATAAAGCGATTGTGATTTATATTGTTGCGCAGAAAAAGAGGCAATTATCCGCTCTTATGTTTCCATAAAGATCGCATTAGCTCGAATTAGTAATCAAACAATGTGCTAGCGTTTAATGTATGAGATCGCGATATTACTGTTATGTTTGAGCATTGTTGCTCCTTTACTCAGCTTCAATAATAGATGCCAATATATAGAACAAAGCGAAAGATACACATTTCAAACCAGTGCACGTTTAATCCCCATTATTTCTACACTGCATGAGAGGCAAATGCACTGAAACCAGGAAAACAAGTGGGATCGGGATATCTTTTTAGTCGTTTCCTCACAGTTCGATTTAATGTAAATTAAGTATTAAAATAACTGAACGATCTTAATAGCACACCAGCAGACGGTGACATTTAGTAGGCGCTTTCTACAAAATATGTTTGCTAATATGAGTGATTTCCTGGACTGACGAACCAGGGACTGTATCCAGCTGGTCAAGGAATACATGTAACATTTCTCAAACTTTCCATAAGGTAAACAAACTTTGAGCACCTGAGTTTGCTGGCTAATATGATGTAATTTCTATAGTCTATCTCTTCGTCTATCTCCCGCAACGTGTCAAAACCTTTACACATGAAACCAAACATACGGCGTTATCGCGCATTACTGTTACTTATATTTAATATTTGATGGGAAGTTAAACAGTGCCTAAGTCACGAATAGCTATTTTGCAATGCGTGCAGAGTTTGAGCTTTATGTTTCACCGCTTATCCTTTCCCCTCATAATATCATTCCATCTAATCGGATTGCTTGGAATATTTATTGATTTAAACCATAATTTGACGGGCCATCCTTTCAAGGTTTGCAAATTTAGCTCAGTCGTGAGAGGAAAGAGGTTTAACGAGCAAACTTTCAAATCCTTTCAGAGGCCTTTAGTGCGCAAAACGCCAGCATTAATAACGAGGATTAATCCCGGGCGTGTTTGGAGCTGAAATACAAAGCGATCAAGTAGCACTTTTAGGTGCAAAGTGGGAAACTGTAGTAGACTCAGTAGCAGCAGTTTGCACATCGTTGTCACATATTGTATTTGACACCATATGCATACATAATCCGCTGAATAATGGCGCCTAAAGTAAACCGACCTCTTCCCGGCTGCATAATGTGGGTTGAAATTAAGTCTTTTGCAGGGATCGTACACTGTCGCTTGTTTAAACTCGCGCGAATAAGAGAATGTTCAACAAAGGCTTTACTTAAAATGTTCTGAAACAGGGCGAGGATAAGAACTTTCATTATGCTCCGGCTCAATGTTCTCGCCTCTCATGGTAGAGAACACTGAAGCAGAAAACTTTTGAATACGTTTAGCTTACTGCAAGTTTTCAATGTCATAAACAAATAATTATTTTCATCATTGCTTCTAATCGGCTGACTGTCCCAGCTGATAACTTGACCAACTGAGATCTCGAGGAGCACAGATAGATCCACGTTTAATTTATGAGACGTTAGGCGTCAAAAAAAGTTTTGTTTTTATATTCGATTTACTGGATTGATGTGTGCAACTCTCTGGCTGTGTGAATCAATCAGTCGGTGGTGATTAGAACCTGGCCAGTAACACTGTGACAACCCGGCTTTGTGCTAATGGATGTGTTTGTGGGCTTCTGGCAACCCACAAGCAGACTCTTCCGTTCCCTGAACCCAAAACGTAACCCCGAAGAGCTCAATTCCAAAATGTGTACGCCATTTATTTACTATTTTAACCGTACTTAAGGAACCCGCTGCGATTTGACTTCTGTCGCACAGTAAACCAAGAAATGATCAGCAAATGTTTGTGAGAAGATCCGCCTTTGCAAGTCAAAAGAAAGTCTGCCTTCATATTTTGATTTCCATCACGTGAATGGCCTTTTATTGTGGATAAAAGAAAAGGGATTTTTTTTTAAATCATGCACGATGATTCACAACATGTCAGGAGCTATTTAAGTACACGATTAACGTCAGAGTTAAGTTCAACGCAATTTTAACTGATAGTGGCCCATCGGGCGAGTTAATGACATTCTTCTCAGGCAGAACTGTGCTTAATATCGAATCCGATTGTCATACTTCTAAAACACAAACAACCGTTATTGCTGGCAAAAGCGTTTTTTTTTTTGCACAGACCTTTGCCTCCTGTTAATAAAACTAGGCGCGCTAATGAAGTTTTCAACATTATGAAAGCGGTACAGTAATTGACTCTCAGTCTCAGATGAATTGCTCGGGCACACGGAATGCAAAGTTAAATTGTATCTTCTGCACAATAATGTGTTGCGGAATCCAGATGGTGTCTCGCTCCAATAATTCTTCTCGGAAAGTTCATTGCGTTCTAAATTCTGCATTCCACTCCCACTTTTTTTTTCCAAAAGTTTTTTTAAAAAATGATAGTGCTCAAACAAAACATCCTAGCCTGTCAAATTGCGGCAAAATATCACGTAACAGTCGGGGTGGGTGGTGGCGTTTTAAAACACTGCAGATTGTACTTAAGTGATTATGCTGAGAGTGGGGAACATCATTTTATTTACAGAACTTCACACTTTGTTTCCACAAATGGGTGCAGGCAACTTGTAGCCGTGACGTCACTCTTCCTATATTAGCATATTGAGGGCTGCTCAGTCTGTTCTTGGTTGATAAGGTCCTCTGGAGGAATGCACTGCTTGTTTTAATACCTTAATTACTTTCCCTCTATCTGCCAGCTATTTCCAAGTTCTGTAATTTGAAAAAGAAATCTTAAGAAATAACATTGCACAAAAAAGAAAACGCTAAACAGACATTTAACAGATCGCTACACCTCGACTTTAATACAAATGTTCACGGTGTCACAGAAATTTACTCAAACCCTTTAAAAGACGCCTGGCCTTTTCTTTTTGAAGTCCCCTCGTCCGTTTGCTTTGTGCGGGCCATGTGGGGTCTTTCTTTTATCACTTAAAAAAATTAAATGCAGCAACTGGACTGTCCAGATTTGAGGTGGTGCTGCTCGCTTCAGTGGCATTCAGTGTGAGACTGAAGTGGGGAGCATGCGGATGTCTAAGAGGTGAAAACACTATTCGCCCCTAAAGCTTCAACAGAAAACTCAACGCATTTCAAATGCGGAAGCACAAATGGTAACGTCGGGCCTTTAGGGTCACACCAATCACCTACATTAAAGCATGCACACTCTTTGCATTAACTATCTGATATGATTGCCTCATGTGAAAAAGTAAGGCGCATTGTTATATTAATACTGACTAGTCCTTCCCTGTCCGTCAACTTTCAGTGTGTGCCTCTTCCCTAGAATTCAAATGTGCCCCGTGAATAACAGTAAATCACTTTTCATTGTACCTTCATTTCAATCGCAGATGTAAAATGCAAATCGGAAAGACCCAAACGGAATAGTATTTCCCGAGAATTCACAATGTATGGCTGGTGTTTACATATAAACTGCAGGGATTCTATTTGAATGTCCAACAAATGCAGGCAGTGTAATTCTGACCTCAAGATCCAGCCGTCAGTAAAGACTGACATTCAGGCTGTTTTTGTCACTTTCAGCTGGAGCTGTGATGTGCTGACCTTGCGCTAGTTTCTAAAATGGTAAAAGCAACATCCCACAGTGATGCTGACTGCGACAGGTTACGGATCAAAAAAGGGAATGATCTATTTAGATTAAAAGCTTAGTAAACCGAAGTGCATGTATATCCAAATATTTATAAATTTAGTTTATGTCAATTCACAATTTGTCCTAAAATATGCTCATGTAGGTATTACTAATTGTTTTAGGTCTATTTACGATGGGCCGAATGGTCTCCTTCTGCACTGTAAATTCTATGATTCTATTAAAGCTGCAGGTCATGTATTTCAAGTAATGTGGTTAGGAGAGGGTTAAAGCAGAATGCCTGCCGTGAAAATGAGAAAAAAAACCTCAGCATAGAGTTTGTTGTGTAGCATTTGAGTCCTTGCGGACAATTCAGCCCATTCATTTCGTGTTTTACTCTCGGGTTTGATGGTTATGGCAGAGTGAGCCTGGTGATATACAGCTCACTTCAGAACTGCCCGATGGCAAATTTGCGACTCACAGTGCCCTCCTCCCCTCCCAAACTCGAACAGAAATATGTTTTGCTTTGTGTGAATTCACGCAGATAACTACAAACATTGAACCTGATACATTTAAAGTAACAAAGTTTAGATACCCTGTTAAACAGAACGATGGGGCAACATTTTTAAAACTTCTACATCCATGATGCACGTAAGGTCTGTATGTCATCATGAATACAAGGAGATCTGTTAAATGCTCTGAGGTATGGTTAAAGGAAGCGTCTCAGAACTCCTGGGGGGGGGGGGGGGTTCTGGATCCTGAGCCGTGGGAAACTGGGAGCCAACTAGCAGAGGGCAATGACGTCAGGGTGTAAACCTGTCCCCTTTGCCAGAGCAGACTTGATTCAAACTCCTGTCCGGGCCACCGATTCTTTTAATCTTTCCGAAGTTCGCAAAGACTCTCAGAAAGGGGGGAAAATCTTAAATTAGAATGCTTGAATTAATATGTCAACCGCAATGATTCGCACTGTTTTACATTTCTGGTGTTTGTATAAAATTGCTTTGCTGAAAATAGCATAAACACAGTACTGCATCCCTCATGCGAGGTTTCATTACTTATTAGCAGTCCGGGACAAGTCGCTCCTTTATTCCTGTTTCACCCATACTGCAGCTATATACTGGAGGAATTGCAAGATTTACACATGGGCTGGAGGCGGCAGTTTACATCTTTCAGTTATAATTCAGCAATTAGTTGGGCCTTCAAGCTGCCAACTGCAGTTTAATAAGGGGAATCGCTATGGTTCCCTATTCATGGCCACGTTTTCTTCAGACAATTCTCTAATGTGTTAAATTAAGAGATTAAAGTTAACCAACAAGTTATGCGAGGTCTGTCTAATCGGCTAATTAAATTTCTAAGCATACTGATAGTTTTAGGCAAGATGTGTATTTGGGGCAGGATAAGAAAGACAATTATAATTGATTTAAAGTTTCTATCGTCTCTCTTCATTATTCGGCTGCAGGGAAATAATTATTTCAATAACAGTCGCAATCTGTATTACGCATAAAACATTGGTTGGCAAAAGTGACACGATTGTAATCAAAAATGTTGGGAAATTTTGTATTTTTATAAAGTAAAGAGGTCTGCAGCTTATCAGTGGAACTCATTCGGGTTTTCTCGGCCCTTCGGGGAACAACCAGTGAAGAATTCCGAATGTACTGAATGTTGGCACCTGTTGAACCATCACCAAGCCCTGAGGGTCGGGCGCACCTTCTCTGTATGATCCCTACTGACGCGTTGAAAGTTGCATCTTCTTGGCGTTTCCCAATCTTTAGACGAAGAAGAGCTCTCCACGATCTGCATTGCCATTATTTACTGCCTCCTCGGGTTTATCGGAGTGCTGGTGAGTTACTGAAAGTTAAACCTTGCTGGCATAAAGGCCGGCATTTAATTGCCAGGATGCAATGGTTTAAAAATGAGAATCCCATCACACTTCAGCGGTATCGCTTGTCCCTCCGAGGCACTGTGCAGGTTTTAGGCTATTTTCTGTCAAAAGGCTGTCAGCTGGAACCCTCAATGGACCACTATACAAAGGTCTCGATTGAGACCCCCTAGCTGATTTAATTCAGCATTGTAATTATTAGTTCATGTTCCGTTAGCTTATCTGTCCTCATTCAATGTATATTATTGTCAGGTAATCTCGCCCAACAAATACCATGGCTCTATACCGGAATATATTTGTTTATGGTACAGTTGGACCATGGGAAAAAAAACAGACGCATTTATTACATATATAAATGTCGAATGAGGGTAAATATAAAATTAGACGCTACCCAGTAATCAGTAGGCAGGCATTTAAATGTGAACCATTTGGCGTTTGTGATGTTCTTCATTTTCTATCTTTATGCTACGTTTGCATTCATATAAGCTTATTAAATTGGGACAACGATGGTATAGTAGGACATTAAGCTTTCTTCAGAATAGTCTGACACGATTGCGTCTGTAGGTTGTATCAATAATTAATTTGACCAAAGCTGTCTGACCCTGTCCAGCAAAGACGCGTTTGATTATGTTGACAGCAGAGCCTCAGCTTCGCTTGGGATAGGCTGATCTGTTTGGACAATACAACAAATACTGAATTATAATTTCTCTTGCAGCGGAGCGCAGTTTAGTTAATCGTAAAACTTCTAAATTTCGCCAGGGAAATGTGCAGAGAATGTGGAATGGAAACATTCTAATGGCGGACGACTAATCATTTCTATCTTCAAACACGTCTGAACGGTTCTGCGCTGCTAATCTTAAACGGATTTAATGAATCGTTTAATACAGGAAAAAAAAGACACACACGCATGGTCCTCAAAAATGTGGAGGAATCAATTGTTTTATGCTGCGATTTCACACGTCACATTGGGTAACCACAGTGTTACTTTATTCACTCGTCATTTCTGGTGGCAAATTCGAGATTAGAATTTCCCCATAAAAATGGAAAACAAAATCTTACTGCATTTGCTTAGGAGCCACTTTGGGTCAGCGGTAGAAGAGGCAAATTTTCCTATGTATAATTTATGTAATAAGTGTTTCACAGCTAAATTCAGATGAACGGCAGGGCCGTGAAAACCATATTCACAACACCTCTTTCTTATGCATATGAGAGGCCATCGCCGCGTGAATAATCCCTATATGCATCACACATGCTGTGCAATTCTGCAAATTCCTTTGCTGCCATGCAAAAAAAAATCCGGGCCCCTGTTTAACAGGTCTTTAAAAAGGGACAATAGTGTGTGTGTACCTGCTACCAAACTCCTCCCAGTTCTCAAGTAGTTGTAAAACTTGCTTAGTCCTTTCTTTCCAGCATTCCGAATTCCTTTGGAAAATAACACTTCCAAATATTAAACATGTGGGGGCAGATTAATGTATGACAAGCGAGCGGTATCCCTCTGGTCATCGACAGTTTTAACATTTGATTCTAACTTTTGTAAATGGATCTGAGAGCGCAATTCTCAAATGGAGAGAGCTCTACACTGGGGTTCTGTGCTCCAGTGAAACGCACGGAGATTCAGCTTAATCAGAAATGGGCAAATCTTTCATGTCATTAATTCGGCAAAAAAAAAGATTTAGACCAGGACTTCGTGGTCAGAAATGTCCGTGGATGTGTTCTATTCTCATTACAATCCTTAAAGGTCAGGCTGCAATATTCGGTACTAACTTCATATGACGGGGTAAATCATGTGATCCAAACTACTATGCTTTGTATTTATTATATGTAACAAAAAGTAGGGATATTGACAAAAAAAGCTATGGCCAGTAAATTAACTTCGATGGAACAGTAATAGGACCCTTATAATTCCTGCAGTAATGGAGTTAAATTACTACGATCATCAATGGAACTAATTCTGACGCAGCAGAGAGAACATTCGCGCGTTCTCTCCAAACCATAAAGGATTTACGCAGGAATCACGGTGGGGAACAGTTCAGAACGTTCCTGCATGTGTCAGGATTTCTTTTCTTTACTGCAAGCTTCGAGAATTTGACTGATGCCGAGAGTCCATATCTAACGCAGTTTATCCAAACTGCGCTACTGTGCAGAGTCAATCTCCAACCCCCGCTGGGAATACAGAAACAGGATTAGAGCAAAAAAAAACTGGACATTCTGTCGCAAAAAAAACTCCCTTCACGCGCTTCTACACAACTTCCAGTTTCTCTCAACTTCCCCGTGTGTTTGTTTTTTTATTGTTGATAGCTGAATTTACAAGGGCGATGTTTTAGGCATAAACCAGACCCCCGCCCCCCCCCCCCCCACAAACATCCTTCTCTTGATATATTCCCAGCAGACATTCGCGTTTAAGAAAGTAATGCCAAGTAAACGCAGTGCATACATTTTTGTTGAGCTGAACGGTGCGGTTCTATCTGTTTTTAAAAATTCAAACTTCAATCAATTTTGCTCGATTGGTTGAGCTCAACAAGTAGCGAAGCCAAAGACAGGGCCTGGTTTATTAATTGATTACTTTGGTTCCTCACTCTTTAGTATGAATTAAGGTCCGTGTTGATCGGAAGCAATATGCGTTAATAGGTCCGGAGCAGGTCAGAAGTTGATTTTGTTTTATTGCCGGTGTGGTGGGGGGAGGGGTACAAACCCGAAAGGGGTACAAAAGTGAAAATTAAGGGTCGAACTAACTTCAGCTACAGAGAAGCAACAGACGAAAATTTAATGGTCACGAACAGATATAACTCATTCAAACTCAGGCACCTTTGTTTTAGTTTGTCTACTACCCCAACTGCGAGTAGGTAATGAAGGTTTGCGAGGGCAGAGAGCAGTAAAATAACTACACAACTCAAATGGAACTCAAGTGTCTAAATTTGCAAAATTTATTCATCTCAAACTCTGCATAATGGAAAAAAACGTAAGGTCGAAATGTTCTGTTATAAGGCTGTATTAGTTAATTATATACATGGACTGGTCGGCAGACTGTTTCAAATAATACAGAGCCGAGTTGCACAATACACTACGGAAAATGAGAAAACTTAAAATATCGTCACAATAAATTTACAGAAATATTACAAACCATAAGAAAATAATTCAAACACAGTAACTTCATGTTTTCAGTTTCGGAACAAGATGAAAATATGAAAACTAACATGACTATAAATTAATTAACAAGGGTTTGACCTGCAGGCCTTATTTTGCTGCATTTAACAATGAGTAAAAAAAAACCCAAAAATTTAGTACAATCTAAAATTTCTCCCGTTTTCGTGAAAACTCCACACAACAGTTCGCAAAATCGATAACTCAATCGCTTCACTTTCGTAAAATACCCAAACAATGAAAATGCCCAATTTCCAGCCACTCTTTTCCCCATCCTTCTCCGCATTATGTTAACAAGAGCAAATGTACAGAAGCTTACACTTGTGAACTGTTATAAAAATTGGCAATTTCTCAGTTTACAAACTGTGGACATTTTGATTGCCGTTTTTCTTGATAAATACTGTACAAAAAAGTGGCATGTATAATAAAACTTCTTTTTTTTTCCTTAACCGAGACTAGCTCTAAAAGATTACCGGTAAAGACACTTGCAAACTTTTTGCAAAGTTTCTACCAAGGAATCATAGGACTATAATTGTTTTAAGTATTAAGTTCCCCCCTCCCCCGCCCATGGTTCTATACAAGTTCTTTCTGCATGTATTATTCTGTACAAAAATAGTCCAAAGAAGTCCGATTTTTTGAGTTTTGCTTGT
This sequence comes from Scyliorhinus torazame, assembly GCF_047496885.1. Lineage (NCBI taxonomy): Eukaryota > Metazoa > Chordata > Chondrichthyes > Carcharhiniformes > Scyliorhinidae > Scyliorhinus > Scyliorhinus torazame. The sequence goes on along the minus strand of NC_092720.1, from coordinate 54,811,871 downwards.
TTACAGTTTTACATATGTGTTAGAGGAAGTGTGCCGTTTATGCCCGTCCCTGGGACAGGTGCGCTCTGGTAATGTTGGGGCATATGCAGTCTACTCTGGGCGGTGGGCTCAGGCACCTCAGCTCCGGGCAGGTACATGCTAATCATGTCCCGAAGGTCCCCCTGACACGGTGGACCCCGAGAGTGAGTAGTGACTGGGGGGCTTGTGCTCGACTCTGACTTAACCACCGACCCCATTGATCCCAGAGCCATACCTGTGCTTTGCTGCGTGTAGGCTGGGGACATGCTGTAGGTGGGCGAGCCGTTCATGTAGGTCTGAGCGCCGGTCATTGAGTTGTATTGCAGCGCGCTCATGTCATAGCGGTGCATCTGCTGCATCTGGGCCACGTTGTGAGCGTTCAGGCCCTGGTGCTGAGAGTAGCCGAGCTGCTCCTGCATCATGCTGTAGCCTCCGTTCGTCCAGCCGTTCATGTGTGCGTAACCGTCCATCCTCTGGTTGACTCCAGCGCCGACGCCGACCCCGACCCCGGCGTTCATAGCATTGGCGCCGGGCGCCAGCAGGCCGCCGGGCAGAGTGTACTTGTCCTTTTTCATCAGGGTCTTGGTTTTCCTCCGGGGCCGATATTTATAATCCGGGTGCTCCTTCATGTGCAGCGCTCGCAGCCGCTTCGCCTCGTCGATGAACGGCCTCTTCTCAGCCTCGGATAAAAGTTTCCACTCCGCCCCGAGCCTCTTGCTGATCTCCGAGTTGTGCATTTTGGGGTTCTCTTGGGCCATTTTCCGCCGCTGTCCTCTGGACCAGACCATAAACGCGTTCATGGGTCTCTTGACCCTGTCGGGACTGTTCTTCGCGTTGTTTCCCGCCGAGTTGGAGTTGCCCGTTCCCCCCGAAGTTTGTTGTGGGGCGGGCGGTTTGAGGTCGGTTTCCATCATGTTGTACATTCAACCTGATGTCTGAGGGCTTCTTTAAAAAAAAAATGAAACACGTCCTTTTCCTGTGAAGAGGGAAGAAAGTTTTCTTGCTCAGTCCGAAACAGGAAGGAAAAAGTGAGGGACGAAGGTGGGATTTTTTGGTTATATTTTCGTCACTCTCGCAACTTATAGAAGAAACCAAACAACTGGCACTTTCCAGTGGAGAGAGAAAGAGAGCAGAGGCTGACAACTCCTGATACTTTTTTGAACAAGTTAATAGACAACCATCCATGTGATGGGGGCTGTCAGACAATAAATGGCTGTGCGGCAGCCAATCGGCGGGGCCGGCCGCCCCTGACTGACAGCTGGCCCGACCCGATCTGCATAATAAGGGGCGTGTCCCGGCGCTCCCGCGCGCCTCTCAGCGGCAGCGCGAGAGAAGGGGCGGGGCCTCTCCCCCCCAGGGGCCTCCCCCTCCCCCCCCTCTCCCCCCCCCCCCTCCCATTCCCGGCCAATCAGCGCCCCGCGCATCTCATTCGGCTCTTCCGTCACCTGCGCTCTTTGGAGGACGGGGCCGGAAAACGGCGCCGCCGCTGCAGGTGTCTGTCCCCGCCGGCGCTCTGAGTGACAGCTCCACTGGCTGTCAATCAAACCCGCCTGCTCACTCCCTCCCCAGCCAACCACCACCACCCAACAACAAACTGGCGCGTCCTATATTCAAGCCTGAAAAGTTCCCTTAGCAACGGCATCGGTCCGTATTCACAGAGAGGGGGGGGGGGGGGGGGGACCACAGCAGAATGGGTTCCTCTCATTTATAGATTAGTCCTATAAAGCCAAATCAACGGCGATTCAAATCAATGGCTAACATTGCTCGTGTGTTTCTGCACACTAACATTCTGAAACAAGACATTCTGCGGGCAATTTTAGGTGGAAGGCCAAGATGAATAATTTAGCTTCTTGAAGCAACTAAATCAATCCTCCCGAACCACGATTCAAAGGGGGCCAGATACTCTCATTCTAAATAAAGGGACTCACTCGGAGAGGACAGTCGCTATAATCCTGTTGTTCGAGTTTTCTTTCGCTCCATTTTGAAGTTTCGCCATTCTTGAGTTAGAACACTGTAAATCACATTTTTAAAAGTGCAAACGGACTTCGAACGAATGCACGTGTTTTCAGAGGCGCGATCGTACCTCTCTGCCTTGATTTTATGTTTTGTTTTCTTGATTTTTGCTAACACACGGATTGTAATTTAATCGAGCCTTCTTTGTCCGAATGTAGAAATTTGAATAGAGAAAACATCAATGCCAATATAAAGACTAGCACCACCAATACAAAAAGGTAGTTTTGTTCCTCTTGTTGTCAGTGCACTGTAGCTAACAAAGACTAGTATAAGTTTACTTCCACACCGTTGTTTGGATCTTTTCACCAAAATGCACTTGAACACAAATAAAAAGACTAATGGTATTTCAGTGTTTATGGTACTTGAAAGATCACTATTTTTCCGATCAGCCGCAAAACAAGTTGTTTCTTTAAAAAAAAAGAAACCGACGGTCTCTCTCTAATTAAAACCAACACATTTAGCACTTATATTTTTTTCGTTCGTTAGATTTGTTAGGTCGCTTTGTGAGTTCACGGCGGAGACCTGGTTCTTTTGATTGAGCAGAATAATGTATGCAATTTGATCAGAATACATTCGATAGCCACAAGGTCTACATTTGTTTATTTTTACGGGTACACCGCTGTACACGGTGGCAACAGTAACACGCAAACGTATTTGCGAATCTTGTTATCGTGTTTTCGCCATCCGTAACACATTTGTAACCGATAAGAATAGTAATACATTATTCGTTTATATTGCAAATGACTTCCCTTTGTAATAGACCTGGGAGTTACACGCAGAGTGTGGCGTGTGTTAATGTCGCCGTCTGCTGGCTGCACCTCTTCAGTGAAACCTCTTTCACTCACTGCCATTTAGAAAAACGCTATTAAAGCAAGAAAATATGCGAATTTATCAAACAAACGCACGGAAGTTGTGATCAATCCGTATTGTGAATTAGCTAACTGCGAAAAATAAAAATACTTCCTTTTTAAGGAATTGTATTTTCCGATTCATTTCATCTTCATTTCAAACCGACTAGTTAAATTAGACTTCTATCCGGGTAGAAGAAATAAAAGTAAGTGCATATTATTTAATTTATGGTGTAAGTGAATTATGATTAATCAAACAATGGAAAGGGCGCTCAAATCAATTTCTTGCTGCTATTGTTTATGCTTTGCTCGTTGATAACATTATTTTACGACCTTACGTATAATTAACGTTCAAAAAAGAAGGAGGGTGTGGGTGTGAAGTGTTTGATTGATAATGGTAATAAATAGATAACTGATGCATGGTGATATACAAACAGTCTAATTGAAATAAAAAATATTCCCAGTGGATCTGAGTGAATACAGATACATGTAATAATAAAACGGATGGGTGCAAATATATTTTGTAATTAAAGCCACAGTTTATATATATATATGTATGAATCGATTATGACCGTAAAAAAGACGCTTTTTGAACTACTTTTGCAATTAAAGTCAGAAATTGTGAGATTGAACAGAACTATTTCTTATTTTGTCTTTCGATGCAAATGGAGATTTAACTTTGCGGTAATTGGGTGAGAACTAGCCAAGCATCTGACTATTATGATGCTTGTTAAAAACGTTTCGCATCTGCATTTGAGTGTGTCCCCTCCACTATAATCTTCTTATGGAAATGAAGGCGAACAGCGGGGATCCAGTAGAGTGTAGGAGAATGTCCTTGTTAACTGGAATTTCTCATCATTGCTAATTAGCACAGAGTTTGACGGCCACCGGTATTGGGAAGCACTGTTTAACCACTCACAACCCATCCGAGGGAGCAGACTAATTTTATTTTGTAATTAAAATTTGAAAAGGCCTATTTGACAGTTAAAGCTCTGAGCGTTTTATCTCCCCGTGAAATAATTGCCGCCTTGATAACTCAATTTCTGCAAAATGTCAACTGAAAACGCCAAAAATTTAAATTTTGCGAAGTAAAAATGATCTAAAGCCAATGGTCCTCAGCCAGCTGCTTCCAAACCAGGAAACTTTGCATTGGGATCTGGAAAATCCCTCGTACCAGTTTGTTAAATAATACAGGCATCATTCTACTGACGGGGGTGGGGGGGGGGGGGTGTATTCTTTATTGATTCGCCACAGCGATCTTTTCTTTCTCAAGTATTTTGAAGAGTTTCTGGCAAATGTTCCAGGTAGGTACTGCAGTATTTACCCAAAAAGAAAATGCGAGTGGCGCTGGAGGCTAAATTGAAACAAAAATGCTGATATGTTCTCCCCAAAAGCCAGGGCTATTGACTCGAAACACATTTCAGTCTACTTTGGTAAACAAGACTTAGACATTGCATTATTTGTGCAAAAGCCTATATAAAATGCTAAAAATTAAATTGTGGTTTAGAAAGGTGAAATAATAAAGTTACCACCTGCTGGATGCTCGAAAGCACCTGGTGCGGGACTTTATTATCCACCAACCCATTCCATGCAAAAAGAAAACACTTCACATTGCAAATGGAAGGATTTTTTCTGCACTAATTAACTTTCCGTCCAAATAATCACAGTCCAAAAACATTTTTTTGCGCCCCATTTGTGAGTTCTGACTTTGCAATATATGTATCCACTGGGCCCAGCCATTTCCGCGGGAACGTGGGATCTTTCCATCATTACCACGTAAATACCTGCACTAACGATTCCGGTTCGTACAAGTGGTATTGAAGGTCTAAAAGAACAGGGAGGCAACTGACTCTTTTAGACTCAACTCTGGTAAACAATTTCATTCAAGGAGTCCAAGGGCACTTGAAGCCTGGAGGAAATTGCGGCAACTCCGCTCTCTGGTGTTTTCCGTTCTTCAGACTAACTCCCAATAACAGCCACACACAAAAAACTACACGTGCTTGGAAAAGAGGACACAGACCATCCATTCAAGTCTGCTGCTTTAGTTTGAATGTAATTGTGGCAAAGGTGCTAAAAATCTCAAATTGACAATGATATAATCTGACACCGTATTTTAAAGGCACGCATTGCATTTCCAAATGACAATCTGACGATTCATTTTATTTCAGTACTGAAGGTGCCTGTGAGTCTGAAAACTGCCAGTATAGTCAATCCAAGAGACTGAGCTGGGACCTTCAACACACACACCATTTTGTTCTTACCACACTTTATAAGAAAAAAAAGTTAGCTACTTTGTTGCTGATCTTTGCGTGACAATCAGTGGCTCAAGTGACGCTTTATCCATTCCCCATTCTCCGGCCAACCAGGAATGAAAATATCACCATCCACCCCTGACAGTATTGCAGCAATTTCAGTGATCATCAGCTCACCAAGCCCAAACTTCTGTGTCTGTTAAGAAGTTTGTAAGCTGCTGGCTGAAGGTTGCTACCAGTTTGGCCCATCTTACTCGCTGGCATGTATAATTAACAGCGCGGTTGAGTTCTGCTTTCAACAAACTGATTTCGGTAAGTTTGGTACAAAAAGCGAATCTAATCGGTCATCCCACATGGTGACCCTGTAGCACACAACCAATGTCAAATAGATATCACCGCGAAATATTTTAAAAATCCCCCGTTGTACCAACACCTCAATAAGTGGTACAAATGTCTGAGCGCCTTCAAAGGGTAAAGGTGTATCGGTGTCATTCCGAAGTGTCTTATTTATAATTAAACTGGAAACATGGATTGTTTAACACGGCGTTCGATACCGGAGCAGATAATATATGGCTCCTTCTCGAAATCAAAACCGCGTCGGGAGACAGGGGGTCAAATAGGAATCATTCTGTTTTGATAAACTACATCACAATAGGCGACAGTCCAATTTATTTAACCAGTAATCATTTCCTAGGCTTTTGTATTCGGTAATATTCTGAACCTGAATTCTGGCTTGAAAACCACGTGAAAAGCACCCATCTGATTACATGTCAATGCGGGTGCGTGAAATTGACAATTCTTACTTCTGACCACCCTACATTGAGCACTTTGAGAAAGTTTCGTAAATGTTCCCACTGGTTTTCGTTTGCTTCCGACAAAAAAACCTCAGATGTCAGAGGTGCGAGAAATGTAACTCCCCAGCAATTTATGACTTTAAGAAAATTCTCCAGAATTATCTTTCATTAAAAAAGGGGGCGATTATACATACAGACTTCGAGCCTTTTGTTTACCATTTAGAAGCGTGAAGCCTGGCTGATTTTATTTCACAAACCCACAGCTTGTCTGCTGAACGGCAGGTTAACGGGCAGACATGCCCAGATTCCAAGTTGGTGAAAGTGCCTTCAATTACAAGTGACTCACGATTTAATAAACGCATGTGCCTAGTCTGATGCAACGCACTGAATTTTGGAATCATCAATGGCCCCAGTCATATTTTACACACTGCAGTTATTCCTATATGAATCCAACAAAGAAACGTTGCAATTGTAGCGGGTGAAGGGTATGAGGCGGTTTTAATTAAGAGTAAAGCGAAACACCTTTAGGAATTTTCATCATTTTTTTAATAGATTGTGATGTATTAGGGGAAACTGCATCTCAGGACACCTATGCACCTGAAATAGTATCTGACATTCACATGGCATTTACATGCTCACGCTTTCAAACTATAATAAAAAAACAACTTAAAATAAGCATCTTCAACATCATTTAACTGAATCACAAGATATAAGAATTATAGTAATACAGACTATCCATATTTTAAAAAGTCGACGAGGTAGAATTTAGCCAAACCATCGCACAGAACGCAATCGGATTAATTTACACACATGGAGCACATATCCTTGCCATCCAACACTAGCATCGGCATAGCAATGTTCTTTCAAAGAACCGGCGGAGGCATGAGGGGCCGAATGGTCTTCTTCTGTATTTTATCATTCTACGTTATGACCATGGCATCGTGAGCTCTCTCTGCTTACTGACCCCCAGAAAGAGACTGAAAACTTCCAATCTCTCTTTTAGGAAACTAAAGCTCAATTACTGTAACATGGGCCCGGCGGAACTTATTTGCGCCCTATCTAACGCGCCAAGTATTAGTCGCCGCGTAGTAGGGAAATAATGAGCTGTTTTAATTCACAGTGCATTGCATTATTTCTAAGTGGTTCAGAGTGTGCATGCACCTCTGTAAGTTGTGATGAATGGTTCTAGTGATTAAAATCCGTGTGTCAAATTAGTGTCGAAACAATATCCTTTCAAATTGAGGACGGTGTTTGTCAGAAACAAGATGGGGTTCCTGTATATATATATATATATTACAAATAATACACAATCCCTAACTGGGCTATTTGGACCAGCAGGTAACATGAAGAAGTATGCATCCAAAATCTACCTCTCCGAGAGCTAAGATTACCCAGTTTGGGATGGTCTTGTGTTCTGATTAATGACCCTTGGTGACTGTGATTGCCCATCATCTTCAGTAGCCCAAGGTGTAAACTGGGACATCAAGTCCTCCCAGATTAATACCACAAATGCAGTATTTAAAAAAGAAACTGCGCAAACTAATCAGTCGGCTGATTATTTGAGATTTCCCCATCGAGACGGCAAAACTTTAATTTATTTCCTCATTAAATATTCCAATGCTGGAAAATTTAAAAAAACGAATCTTTATCGACAAACACAAGTTGTTGAGGTGGATTTTCAGCCAAATAATTGTTTTCATTGTAGTTTTAAAAATCTGATAAATAATTATCATCTCTGAGGCGTCCATCCAATTTCAAGGAAGAACAGAAACATTTAATATCTAAGTAAATAGATACAAAATGCCTCAGCAACAAAATTGAATTATTTATCTCTTTAAACTGTTATCCACAGAACTAAATTTAAGCGGTACATATCTAATTACTCTAGCTGTCGATGTGAGGCTGGAATGAAATTAGCAGTCATTACTAGTCTTTTAACTATATGGTCCTTTTGATCAGCAGTAAATTAGCTTTCCCTCTGACAAAGCCTGTATAGCAAGCAGTGGGCCGTAAATAAGACAGCTCTACCTCCCCTTACCACCTTTTCTGTTGTCAATCACAGCTCTGCAATTCATCCCTAGATTAACCTTTATCTGCAAAATTAAAAAAAAAACTTCGCCTACAGTGGCTATTTTTTTATAACTGAAAAGATCTGTTAAATTTCAGTATAATTAACCGGAGTGTCAAAAACTCAGCCCAGTTTCTCAACCAATTTCAGATGAGTTTAGCGCCTTGATAACGGAGCAAGTAATAATGCAGGCAAGATTTTTTTTTTAAATTAGTTTTTCCCCCCTTCTCCACCACTCTGACTTGCTACACTATATTATTAAATTCGACATTGTATAATAGATTGCACGTTTCTGAACAATTTAACTCCTTCACTCCTGGGTAAATGAAGCATAAATTAGAAGTGCCTCCAGGATTAAACGTGTTATTTTACTGGCAAGAACTTGAATACTGGTTCGGCTTGAATATTGGAAGAGGAATATCGAGGAGAACGTTTGCTTTGATTACTAACGATTTGACGGGCTGTTTGGGGGTAACGTCACATTCAGGGAGAAAGTGTCTGCGCCGGTCAGACGCATGGACCTTGACGAATTACTCAATTTCGGAAACAACAGGTTGTTGCAATTTCTTTTTATAAAATATAAAATAAAATGTCGATTGCTGACAGCCTTGTGACAGGCTTGGTTGTCCTTTCCCAAATTCTAGCCGTGCATAAATTCATGCTTGCCGAACACACGAGGGACCGTTAGGGGGCGCCCGAGAGAGCTTATGCCACTTAGCAGACCCCTTCCCCCGAATCAAAGAAATAATTAAGGGGGGGAAGCACAGCGCTATGGCGACCTGTATCCTCATCGCTTCAACTAACTGGAGTCCGATTGTATATTATACAGTGCTGTCAGCTGATTCTACCCTCCTCCCCCACCCCACCAAAAAAAAAGTTCAGGGACTGACTCTGCAAGTGAGAAATAGAAAGCAGCCCTGCTTTCTCATTGGCACCACTGAAGGTCGCCACCTACGCCGTTGAAAGCGCTGGGCCTTTCCTCCCCATTACACGCTGCATTAGAACAGTTCTGTCAACTCCCGCGGCCGGGGGATCGGCCTTGAAGTTTTCACACACAAACGCTCGGCCCAATCGCCTGCAATACAGCATCAACAAATTAAAGGTTCTTTACCCAAGCGAGCTACCGTTCTTCCTACACCCCCCCCCCCCCCCCCCCCCGCCTCCCGCAAAAAAACTCGGGAGTTTTCACAACAGCGGGAAAAATCTCTCTTTTATTTCTTTTTTTAAAAGGGGTCTTGTTTTAGGATAACCTGGCCATTAACAGCGCTCGCCATTTTCGGGTTATAATACTGGGAATCGGGAAAGAGGGCAGTCATGTCTGATATTAGCAATGCAAGAGCCTGCACTGTTGCATTTCCCCCTCCCAGAGTATAGAAATGTCCAAAAACAAGTGGAAAACACTGGGAGTCACTTACTTGTCAGGGTCCGGGTGTCCTCCGCGATGTTGTCGCCTTCAGAAGAAACGGACGGCTCCACTGCCGCAATCCCGGCCGCGGGAGGTGATGTGTGCCGCCACTGCTCACTTGTCCCCGGGGCTTGCGCGAGAGCCAGACAGCCGCTGGGTTTGGATTTTATTTAATATTTTTGCACCCTCTCTGAAGCAGAGACGAGCGAGCCATGTCTGCTTGAAACTGGAGTCCCTGCGCTCTCCTGGCCGCTTGCAAACGTGTACAGTCCTCTTCATCTAACCACAGAGGATATGTAAAACCCTGGAACAAGAAAAGTCGTTTATGGAAAAAAAAATTCTAAAAGGCTGAACGTTTAAAAAGAAAGAATGGACGCAGAACAACAAAAGTCAGTTACACTACGCTGCTCTATACCCCCACCGCCACACAGAAGAAAAAGCTTTATTTTTTTCAGTGGGTATTCAAGATAATTTGAAGCCATTGTTTCTGCTACAGATGGTTCTTTTTAATACAATAACACTGCTCTTTGTGCATACTACCCACAATAAAATCTAAAGCGTTCTCTTGAATAACCATTTTGTTCTCTGTTGTATGGGTCCAACAAAAGCTGCCGTGAGGTAATGGCTTCGCTGTTTATTGAAACCATGGAATAGGGGCTGGATAGAGGGAAGGAAAAGACGTTACAAGGTCACACGAAAACTCTTTATTAGAATAAAATATGATTTAAAAGCACAGACTACTTTTAACTGCACCTGAGGACTGTATGTCAATAAAACAATGACCTCCTCCCAGTTTATGTGCTAAATCATGTCTATAAAAAGTTACACAGAACAGTGACTTTACCATTACATTTGGACAAATATTTCCAAAAACAAGAGTCGGACAACACACCAGCTCCCCCCCCCCAACCCACCCCGCTTTTTCAAATAATTGGTCATATAATTGAAAGAAGGAAACTAATTTCCAGTGCAAAAATGTTAAACATTGTAACAAGTAACCTAACACAAATGGTTCCCAATATGGTATTAATTCGCTTCTACACACTGCTCATACACTTCTTAGTGAAAATGTCCAAATTGCACAAAAAGATGGATTTTCCTATCAACACAATAGCAAAATTTAGTGCTCGTCAAACAGCCGCCAAAGGTAAGCATCGAGGACTTTGCCCTAAACAATACATCACTTGAAACAATGTATGCCGATAAATTAACTGGACAAAAAGTTGTTACTATCTGATTTCTCATCCACCTTAATGGTTCTTAAACTCTAATTAAAATGTCTATCGACACACCAGCTATATTGTTCACGAAAGGGGTAAATATATTTTGTGTCATGTGAATTCAGCATCAATTTAGTCTGCCTTGACATGTAGACCATGTATTTGGCTTGAGCTGAGGTCTTTATCGGCTTTGAGAGCGGGCTCCTCAGAAAGGGAAAGTCGGAAACAATGGATCTCTGCAGGGAAAGTTGTTAGTCACTGACTCTCTGTTTGTCTACCTTTCTCTAGGAATTACTAGCTCATTCTCTCCCAGTTCCAGACTGACAGTAATCCACTCCAATGACTTCTGCCTTTTGTGTGTTTATAGAACATGTCTCAACCATAATCTCAAAGCTACAATTACAATAGGATGTCATGACTTTAACCTTAACACTACTTCCTTTAATTAACCTTCAGGGTGCACGAGACCAGCCTGTGCGGTAGAAAGTTGGTTTGTTAGATCGGCGACTTATGCCGCGAGTTGGAAGTACAAGCATGCTCCAATGGGATACGATTTTTGTAATCTGTTTGCTACATATTGGAATTAGCAGAATTTTTCACAAATCAGTGAACATAGATTGTATTTGACTGTATGTTTCCCCCAAACAACCAAAGTCGGCTATTCATTCACCTGTTACTAATATATTCTGGGTGTTTTCAATATTCTGTGATATCAACCCAAATGGATGAGAATTGTTCATTGGCACAAACATTCCAAATGATCAGTTTACTTGTTCAACAGCGATTTTAATAAGATGTTTGCAGATATTCATAGGCGTCTATCTTATCTTCAGACACGAGATTTTGTACATATGTATACAGATGTTATTTTACAATCGTAATGACATGTAACTTAATCCGAGGTGATCTTACTCTTGTAACCTATAACAAAACGTCTTAGGCGTCAATGAAAGTGTTTCGTGCGTTAGAAAATCAATTTTCAATTACCACCATTTCTTTATGTTTGTACAATAGATAGTGTCTGAAGAAATCTTTTCTGTCCCAACTGTTCTTGCTTTGATTTCTTCACTTGAATAAACTTGATTTGCACCCTCACCAGTTAACACTCCAACATTTCCAACTCATAACAACGCTATTTCTGTGTGCTCAATCCACAGGTAAAATATGCATTGAAGTAAAAACAAAAGTGCCGCTGACAGGCATTTCATGTTTATTGCCCTTTCTGACCATCATTTAAAGATACTTGATACCAGATTCAAGGTGATATTTTCCCAGCAACAGCGGAAATTATCATTCAATTCAACATCTTAAAACTATTAGAAGAATGAGTTAGAAATGGTGACCAATGAAGTTTGCGTTCCTCACAGCTACAAACAGGGAGCATCTCCTGTGTATTACTGAAGAATAGATCTGTTTTGCCTGCAAGTGTACCATTTCAACGCCCCTGACAATTAGCAACATCCCCTTTCTCAGTTCGTAGCCGCCAAGTCTTTTCAGGCACAAGGACAATAGCCTCGGACCAAATATATATTCATAGTTTCCGAGTGTTCTTTGCGAGTGTTTTAAAACAAGTTCACCTTTGTTTTGATGCGAAGGCTGTTGCTGATGCTTATCTCATTAAAGTAAGGAATAAAGTGCAGTTCTACAGCGTACAACGCCGGTATAAATAAAGACCCCTCCCCAGAGCAACATTTTTCAATATATATGTATATAATTATATTAATACAATCGTCGGTTGCGAGTCTTAATAAAGCACAGTCTAACGTCTCGGAGTTTCATTGCTACATCAGAAGAGATTACTGGAAGCTGGGTATGATGAGTTATTGGTTAACATTTCACCAACCATTTTCTCACCCCGAGCATCTACAATGGAAAATAACAGCAGCACACAATCTGAAATGTGATGGTTCCGGCGACTGGACAAGGTACATTGAAATGGATGGAATGGACACTGAAGAAAGTTCTCCCCAACACAACTGAAAGGAAAGGCGACATTTCCCAGAAGGATGCGACAGGAACTGCTTTTGTAATTGCATTCGCACAAGATAAGCTGTTGTCGACCTACGTTGAAAAATAAACCCGACGGACACCTTGTATGATAAATGTCAAACACCAAGCTTCGAAATAGCTTCAAATATGACTTTTCCCAATGTTACATATATCGAAGTTCTCAATAACCCCAACCTATTTTAGCCATGTCCCAAATATTGTTAAACATGATTGAACTGCAGTTGTTAATAAATCATTTCCTTCATAGGTGTGCAATCTTCTTCAAATATTTGTATTATCCTCTTTACATTTGTTACTTCATCGCGCTCTCAAACAGGGCAACATCGAGAAGGGTGGGATAGCTAATCGTAGGAGTACAGAGTAAACCACACGTGTGTCTTCCCCCCTGTCAATGCTGATAATCAAACAGATTATAGTGCAAATGTGCATGTGTAATTTTGGATTATCCATCTGGTGAACTTTAAAGTACTACTTTGAAACAATATTCTGTAATTGAATTGTGTTTGATCGAGCGATTTCTGCTGGAACATGAACATGGCGAATAGCGGGACAGGATCAGGCTTCATTGTGATGTTCCCTCTTGCAAGAAGCAATCTGCCAATATTCACGGGGTTTTAATTTCCTTTGCTGACCACAAAACTGACAGCCGCGGATCCACTGTCCGGCAACCGCCCCCCCCCCCCCCCAACCCATCGAATATTCCTCCCAGTGCAATTAGTAAAGAGAGAAATGGGCAGCTTGTGTAACGTGTGATATTTTGCTACTGGCAGTTTTTTGCCTTTGATCAGCGGTGAAGAATGGCCATGTTGTGGAGGTATTGAAACATGGTTTTGCCAATGGAATCGCAGTGCAACACGAGTCACCACTTTCAACAGGGGAGGGGAGAGAAGCATAGACAATGGGTATATCAACTTCATTTTCATATCGACCTCTTAGTCACAAATTGCTCAATTTCCCCATCCCCGAAGTGAAAAATAAAATGAGAAAAGTTTGATTAAATATGATTAAACCTTTTTGATATTTATGCAAGAAGTAACTATTGATTACACAGTGGACAGGCTCGAGGGACCGAATGGCCCACTGCCGCTCTTGTCTTTGATCTTACGATGAGCGGATGACGCAGAAACAACAGTTCCTAGTTCTACAATACATCAGAAACGAATTTTAAAAAAATTACAGAAAATATACTGTAACTGCAGCTAGCATTATACGGGAAAATACTTCCTCACAATTGCATAGAAATGCCATAAGCATACCACAGGAAAATTAGAAGGAGTTAAAATAATTAATTATTGGGGTACTGTTAATGGCTTTCAAGGTTTTTAAATACCACTAAAATAGTTTACACATTTGCTTAAATTACTGAAACAACTAAATTGGTTTATTACAAATTTATTATAGACTTTATATATTATAAATTCAAAATATAAATAAATAGTTTTGAGAACCAAAAACAGGCAGTAATGATTTGGATTCTTAATTTGATAGTGGGGCAAAATCTCTTTCAGTTTGATATCAATCTTTCAGTTCTGCCCTTCAAATGGTTGATTTTAAATACTCTGCCTAACTTAATTCATACCAATTAAGTTTTCACAATGAAGTGTAGGTATTAGTGACATTCTCCCAGGAGATTCTAACAACCTTTCCTTTGAGGCCCTCAAACTCACACAGCTTTGAGTTATACTATTTCACTGGAGTTCATCCAACTGCTACATCATTCAAATTTTTAAAAGTGACATACACTTTTCAGCATATGTTTTACTCATTTCAGCTTGTAATTTTCTTGCAGAATACTCCAAACGCAAAGTGCCTTATTTTGCAGGAACAGTACATCATAAGGACCAGATGTGATCGCAGAAAGAAGATCTATTTGCTTAACAAAAAATGATAGGTTGTTTTACAAGAATTAAATCAGATTAGATCAAAAGGCTAAGCCAATAACTAAGTGAGCATGTGAAAGTTCATGTGTGGAAGTTCACTTGCTCAATTATTGTATTATTTTATTCCTCTCAACAGCATTAACACAAACTAACAGATGATTGGGATTGCACAAATGTGCATTTAATTGATTTTTCCAGTGAAGGAAGGAGTTAGTTGAAATTGAATCTGCAACATTCTACTCAGGATTTTAGCTGGTTATTTTCTTGTTGTTCAAGTTTATTATGACAATAATTGGGCGGCAATGTCCCCTCTCCTCCACTTCACTCTCTGCTCCACCTTGAGACCCTTGTCCAAAATATATTGTTATCTTCAAGCTAATAAGTATTTTAATGTAGTTAACTGAAGTGCTGCACATGTCCCCAAAATGCTCTCCTTCCTAAAGATCAGCATCTGATGTTTTCTTTCAGTACTATTTATTATGCCATCAATCAGGAAACAGAGCAACATTGAAATGTTCGAACAGAATGAAGAATGATGTGAGTGATTTCCATGTATTAAGCACTCATTGGGCAGATAATCCCTTCTACAGGTGACAGTATTAAAAACGGAAGGAAAATAGTTAGCTAATTTGTATGACCCCATACAATACATTTCCCTTATATGGATGTTTGGAGAAGCCAGCTTCAGGGTTGCTCACATTGATCTGCTTTACAGATTAACCAGTGAACACTTTAATCACATTAACTATCAAACAAGTTAAATCAATGATCAATTTAATCACATTAGATAATCTCAACAGCTATCTTTCACTGGAGTATGCTAAATAATCCTTGACAATTTATCTTAGTCTTTTCTTTGTAATTGCTGCTGCTAAACGATTGTCCATAACTCAGAAGATTGTATGGCACTATTTAAATTAAATTAGGGATGGATAATGTGATAGATTTCTATACTTAATCACACAAGAGGGGTGAAAGAGAAGCTAACTCGATTTGACATGGGGTGGGACAAAAGACTAATTATCTCACTGAATTCATTAATAACGAAAGACAAACAATTAGATGTTATGTCTCATTTAATGATTACATAATCAAAACTAAAATAGTAAGTGTACTTAGGATGATTTTTAAATGAACAATGTAAAGTATACTGGAAGAAGAAAAAATCTTGTGCCTGTTGGAAGTGAAATGATTTTGCTACAATGTACAAATACGGGTTCTTGACAGTTCTTAATTGTGTAATAAGTGCTTTGGGTTGGGAATTCTGCAGGTACAGATGGTGTAAGTAATTAGAATGCCCCCAAACACTGTTGCACTGCGACAGCGTGACATGTGAAACCTGTTTTCAATGCAAAGGTCAAGGTTTGCCAAACTGTTTCTCTACACTGCTGTTTCCAGACCACCATCGTGGATGGTTTTTGATTCACATAGAATGCAATGGCTGAGACCCCGGCTGCAATGTGTGAAAAGGAAAGCTGCAATCAGTTTTAGCAGCACAATAATTACTAACATTCACGATTTACCTACTTGTTTGAAATCTTGCTCTCTGGCCTCTCCCAGACAAGCATTCCTCACATACAACTAATGTTCAGAAATATAAATCTTCGACTGAAATGTTCTCCCTGCGCACAATCTGGATGTTCGACCGAAAAGTCCATCCATTCTGACGTTATAATTACACTCAAATTTCCTGCAAATCTTATTAGAACAAATTGGGCACACAGTCTGAAGAAATAGTGCCCAAGTAAAGGTGGGAACTAGCAGCATATATTTTGGCTACATTAAGCACAACATGCTTCAGAATCTGCCATCAGGTAGCTTTTCAGTTTTTAATATGACATATACCATAAAATCTATTTAAAAGTACATAAATTACCGTTCAGATCTCCGATTTTTTAAACTCTAAAAATTGCAATAAAACTGATCTTTTCCTGCTATGCCTTAAAGCTGGTCGTAATTTCAAGAGAGCTCCGAGAAAGCTCAATTGCAGAAAACACTCATACAATGTAAAGTAGAGCCATCATTATTGTCAAAGTGCTTTTGGGCGGAAGGATTACTAAACAAGAAATGATGGATACAAGATTAAGATTTGAACGCATTGTTGCCATTACTCTCAAATCTCACGATCAGGTTGAGTAAGGGTCTGAGCACAAATAAAGTCATAATAGACATTTTACAGTGCGGAAAAGGCCCTTCGGCCCATTCTGTCTGCAACGGCCATCAAGCACTTATTCACTCTAATCCTATTTTCCAGCACTTGGCCCGCAGCCTTGTATGCTATGGCATTCCAAGTGCTCATCGAAATACTTCTTACACAGGAATTTCCAGGGTATTTACAAATTGCTGGATTTGGGACGACGGATAAAATTAAAATATATCACATTGAAGGACAAATGATGATGTGTTTCTTCTTATGAGGACGAGCTGACTGTCACAAGGGATTAACAATAATAAAGTACAGGTAATACAAGTGAAAATGAAAGACTGCAGTGACTCAAACATGGATTTTACTGACTGTCATCTATTTCTCTTTTCACTATCATTTTGTCTATAGTCAGTATTAATTTTTTAGTTAATTCTTTATTGTTTAATTTTAGCTTTTTGAAAAGAAGATATCACAAGCTCTCAGGTTTAGAACAGCACAAGTAGATGGAGGTAAAGCCCTCCCTAATCATGAGAGTGAACTTATCCCTTCATACATAAGCAATTCCTGATGATCATATTCAGCAAGATTAGTGTTGAAACCGAAGCAGTTTGTAATGTGGCATGAGACCCACTAGCAGTTAAACTGAGATTGTCCGAACTCTTTTGACTCAGCATCTTTAGAACCAAGAGAGGAAAACAACTCTCATTGGCCTGGTGTAAGGTTGCCAAACCTACAAGGCTGCCCAGGAGTATCCAGGAGATAAAGATTAATTTCCTGAATGCTGTTTTTTTTTCATTTTCTTTGAATAGGTTTGTTCATTATTTATAAAATATTTTGAAGGTGGCAAGGAGAAAAAGTGACTGGATGAAGCAATTAGAGACTGGAGGTCTTGTGTTGAAACCTCCAGGAATTCAATCAGACTGCCAACAGTCTGCACGGTAGCATTGTGGATAGCACAATTGCTTCACAGCTCCAGGGTCCCAAGTTTGATTCCGGCTTGGGTCACTGTCTGTGCGGAGCCTGCACATCCTCCTCGTGTGTGCGTGGGTTTCCTCCGGGTGCTCCGGTTTCCTCCCACAGTCCAAAGATGTGCAGGTTAGGTGGATTGGCCATGATAAATTGCCCTTCGTGTCCAAAATTGCCCTTAGTGTTGGGTGGGGCTACTGGGTTATGGGGATCGGGTGGAGGTGTTGACCTTGGGTCGGGTGCTCTTTCCAAGAGCTGGTGCAGTCTCGATGGGCCGAATGGCATCCTTCTGCACTGTAAATTCTATGTTAATCTATGTTAATCCCATTTGAAGTCACACCCAGGGTTCATCCCTTAATAACAATAACTTTGAATAATAAAAATTATCAATCTCAGATGTAAAAGTTACAATTGATCTAGCATCAATTGCTATATGTTGAAGGGAGTTCCAAACTTCTACTGCCCTTCTGTGTGTGGGGAAAGGTTTCCTAATTTCACTCCTGAAACGTCTAGGTTTAAGCTTTTGATGATCCTTGCTAGTCCTATATTTCCTAAACAGTGGAAATAGTTTCTGCATATTCTACCTGTTCCCTTTAATATCTTAAAAACTTTAATAAATCATACTTAACTTTCTAAATTCCATGGACTACTGCCCTAGTTTGTGTAATCTCTCCTCATAGCTGAACTCTTGGAGGCCAGGTAAACCCTCACTCCCTCCAAGGCCATTATATCCACCCTAAAGGGCGGTGGCCAGAACTACTCATAATATTGCTTTTAAGAGTTATAACATAATTGTTGACATTATGATTAACTGTTGGGTAGATCAGTAGAACATGATGTTTCCTGTGTTGCTGCACTTTGGAAAGGCCATGCCAAGGAAGCTAGTTTATCAGGAATGAATACACTGGGATGTAAGCTGAGATATGTATTCTTGGAACTGGAGGAGGCAGAAACATGCAGAGCCTTTGCTCAGGACAATAAATAGACCCAAGATACAACTTGGTCTGCGGAACGAAAAAGGTCAGATACTTTTTCTCCATTTCATACTTTCGTGTGCACTATTTCCTATCCTTTATCATTTAGTACGTCAACTGTTCCTATCATTCTTTGGACATTATTAATTCTATAACACTTTTCAAATTTCTTACAAGCAGCTTGGAATCCGCTTCTTCAACAATTGCTGCATTTCAAGTACTGATGATGTGGAGGCTCCAATTGCCCTGATGATTCTGAGCAATTCGTCAATCAGCCTATCCCATATTTTTGATTAATTAATTAATAACAATAATAATAATCTTTATTAGTGTCACAAGTAGGCTTACATTGCTTACACTGCAATGAAGCTATTGTGACAATCCCTTCGTCGCCACACTCCAGCGCCTGTTCATGTATACAGCGGGAGAATACAGAATGCCCAATTCACCTAACAATCAAGTTTTTCGGGACTTGTGGGAGTAAACCGGAGCGCCCGGAGGAAAACCACACAGATACGGGGAGAATGTGCAGACTTCGCACAGACAGTGACCCAAGCCGGGAATAAAATCCATGTCCCTGGCGCTTGAAGCAACAGGTGATATCCCTAACCACTGTGATACCGTGCAGCCCATAACTCCGATACTTGGGCTGCATTCTTCAATTTTGAGGCTATGTCCGGAGGAAGCGTCTAGTTGTACGATGAAAAAAATTATCAAGGCCCCAGCACTAATACTCTGACTGGTGAGGGGCTAGCAGGCATGCCACGCAAAACACACGGCCTTCACAAAATAAACGGCCGGAGAATTGCCAGGTCCCTAACTGCGCATGCGCACGGCAATGACCTGCAGCGGTCGTTCCGTACAACATGGTGTCGGCCGCACGGACCCGACCTGCCAGATAGTGCCCCACTATCGACCACCCCACAAGTCCCCCCAGCCCTCGCCAAAGGCCCCTCCCCGGCCAGCAGCGCAGCTCCCTGGCCAGCAGCGCGGCTCCCCTCCCCCCCGCCCCCCCCCCCCCCGCGCACTGCAGCAACGCTGGACACAGTCCGCATCCGCCATGCCGGGTTCCCGATCGCTGAGACAACGAATCAGGAACTCGGCCCATCTGGGGCGGAGCATCGAGGAGGGCCTTCAGGTGATATCCTGAGGCCGTCCCAACGGCGTGCGGTGAACTCCTCGATGACACCATTGTGGACGGCGTGGAGCATCCGAAAACATGCCCGGCCCCCGATTTGGTCGTCAAAAGTGATTCTCCGCCCAATTGCCGATTATGAAATCGGTGTCGGCAAACGGAGAATCCCGCCCATTATGTTTGTCCCCTCACCACTGGTCTCTTGATCCAATGCCAGTTTTCTGCTGAATTCTCTGGATCAAATCTTTGTTTAGCTCAATAGATCAGGTGATTGGGATGATCATTAAGAATTTGTTGCTGCTCCAGCTTGGTTAGACTTCTCCCTTTACACTCTTGACTCTACTATTTGTGGTAGTAAAGTCAGTTATGTTATTTTAGCTGGCAGAAAAGGATTCATAGGCCACTCAAAGAACAAAGAACAAAGAAATGTACAGCACAGGAACAGGCCCTTCGGCTCTCCAAGCCTGTGCCGACCATGCTGCCCGACTAAACTACAATCTTCTACACTTCCTGGGTCCGTATCCCTCTATTCCCATCCTATTCATGTATTTGTCAAGATGCCCCTTAAATGTCACTATCGTCCCTGCTTCCACCACCTCCTCCGGTAGCGAGTTCCAGGCACCCACTACCCTCTGCGTAAAAAACTTGCCTCGTACATCTACTCTAAACCTTGCCCCTCTCACCTTAAACCTATGCCCCCTAGTAATTGACCCCTCTACCCTGGGGAAAAGCCTCTGACTATCCTTTTATGTCTGATCTGATACTGAATCTTGCTCCCCTCACGTTTGTTATTCTGCTATCTCTCATAAAAATGCATATTGTACTTCACATCTTGATCAATCCAAAGCATTCAGAGCCAATTTTGTGTTTACTTGTAACTTCTGTAAATCCTTGATTAAAGCTCCTAAATGGGAAAGAAGCATCAACTATTATCTTTCTGTCTCTCAGCAGCTGCTCCGTCTGGTCGCTTGCCAAAGCTAATTTTAGTAACTTCTGTGAATCCTCCTTCCCATCCTCTTCTGTACTGAAGGTGCCGTTGTTAGCTTTGTTCCAGATAAAACTGTTTTTTTTGGCTAATTTTTATCTTTCAAACTAAATTGTAATATCTTTCTGGGGAAAGAAACTTCCCTCAAATCCCTTATTCTGTTCAGAACAACATTAAATCTTACCTCTGGCACTAGGTCTATCAGCTTGTTTATTCTCTGAATCCGAGCAAGGGTATGGTCCTGGCAATATCCTCCCCATGACCCTCGAGATAGGTGTCTTCAAATTTTGCCATTTTCTCAAGCAGCTTTTCTTTTTCTTGAAAACTTGTCCTTATGCCTCAGAAAGGTGATAACTCTTACTGTTCAAAATTAGTGTCCCATTAACCTTATCTATTATCTAAAGTTATAGCAGATGCTGCTAACTCCTAAATTTCCATCATCTTAAAAGCTTTGGACTAACCAATGATCAGAAATGTGCATTTTGATATGCCCATTATACTGATGACCTTAGAATCATAGAATCCCTAAATTGCAGAAGGAGGCCATTTAGTCCATTGAATCTGCACTGACCCTCCGAAAGAGCATCCTACCCAAGCCTACTCCCCCGCAACCCAGTAACCTCATTTAATGTTTGGACACTAAGGGGCAATTTAGCATGGCCAATCCACCAATCACGGGCAGCACGGTAGCATTGTGGATAGCACAATTGCTTCACAGCTCCAGGGTCCCAGGTTCGATTCCGGCTTGGGTCACTGTCTGTGCGGCGACTGCACATCCTCCCGTGTGTGGGTGGGTTTCCTCCGGGTGCTCTGGTTTCCTCCCACAGTCCAAAGATGTGCAGGTTCAGTGGATTGGCCATGATAAATTGCCCTTAGTGTCCAAAATTGCCCTTAGTGTTGGGTGGGGTTACTGGGTTATGGGGATAGGGTGGAGGTGCTGACCTTGGGTAGGGTGCTCTTTCCAAGAGTGTTGCGGACTCGATGGGCTGAATGGCCTCCTTCTGCATTGTAAATTCTATGATAACCTAACCTGCACATCTTTGGACTGTGGGAGGAAACTGGAGCATGCGGAGGAAACCCACGCAGACATGGGGAGAAAGTGCAAACTCCACACAGACAGACACCCAAGGCTGAAATTGAACCTGACGCCCTGGCACTGTGAGGCAACAGTGCCAACCCTTGTCTACTTACATCAAGTTTCTCTAGAACTGTGTCCTTGAACACTTTGGTCTGACATTGGTTTTACCTGCAATCAGTGGGTTAAGGGAGATCGTTCCCACACAACAGTTAACAGTCTGCAGTTGGGGGCACCCATCCTTTCATCCAATCAGGAGCTGGCAGCTATTTAGTCCCATCAGTGCTGGCATTGGGAGTGGTGGCCACTGCTGGGACTGCAACCAGGCAGCAGCAGTGATCAGGGCCAGTTTGAGGTTTGTTAGCAGCCCGGGCAAATTGAGTTTCAGCAGCATGAAGACATTTTGAATTTTCATAATTATTTCATAATGACAAATAAACTATAAATATGGCAACAAAGCATTTATTACAAATAAATTAAGAAAAAATCAAATACAACAGTCATGCAAATAGGTACATTATCAAAATTTAAACTTTAAGACCTGTACAATTGTCATTTTATTATAGTATACCCAGGGTAGAGGGGTCATAGGTTTAAGGTGAGAGGGGCAAGGTTTAGAGTAGATGTACGAGGCAAGTTTTTTACGCAGAGGGTAGTGGGTGCCTGGAACTCGCTACCGGAGGAGGTGGTGGAAGCAGGGACGATAGTGACATTTAAGGGGCATCTTGACAAATACATGAACCTGTTATTTTATTATAGTAAAATAGAAGAAAGGAAAAAGAGAGCTTAAGTTATTCTCCTGTACAAATAAGTGAAAAGAAAGGTAAAAGATAAGTCAAAGCTAAATCAAACACAACAACAGACATGTTGTCATGTGAGAGTACCTTTAAGAAATGGGTGTTTATAAATGGGTGTGTATATAAGTATCTGTAGCAAGAGTACCTTTAAGAAATGGGTGTTTATTACTGCAGTGATAGGGAAGCACGGTGGCGCAGTGGGTTAGCCGCTGCTGCCTCACGGCGCCGAGGTCCCAAGTTCAATCCCAGCTCTGGGTCACTGTCCATGTGGAGTTTGCACATTCTCCCCGTGTCTGCATGGGTTTCGACCCACAACCCAAAGATGTGCAGAGTAGGTGGATTGGCCACGCTAAATTGCCCCCTAATTAGAAAAAATTAATTGGGTACTCAAAATTAAAAAAAAAAATTACTGCAGTGATGTCAGAGAGTGGGTGGAGCTGGGCTGTCTGTCAGCGTTTTACTTTCATTTTAGGCTGTTTGCTGCAGGATGTGTTTTAGTTTCATTTACAGAGCTGGATAGCTGCAGTCACAGCCAGAAGGTGTATTAAAGTTTCTCTCTGTAATCTAAAGAATGTAAATCGATTCTTTGGTGATTTAAAACTAATAACTGCTCTTAGTAGTGACTTTAACCTGATGTGCTTCTGCTGAAAGTTTTTTTAAAAAACTCCTCTGGATTTTAAAAGGACAGCTTAAGAATTACTTAGTGTTGTATTCTTTGGGGGTTGTATTTGAATTAATAGTTGCTAAGATGTTCACTGTATGTTTTAAAAAGGTTAACTTGAGTTCATAGAATAAACATTGTTTTACTTTAAAAAATACTTTTCCATTTCTGCTGTACCACACCTGTAGAGTGGACCATGTGCTTCCCATACCACAATCTATTAAAAGTTGTGGGTCAGGTGAACTCCGTGATACACTTTGGGGTTCTCTAAACCCTGGCCCATAACAAATTGGGAGCTCGTCCGGGATAACAGTCTATCTATTGGATTGGCTTAGTGAACTTAAAGACAGCGAGGCGTGAGCACATTGTGGTTGCTTTTCAGGTGTGGTATTTTAGTTTAAGTAGGGAGTGTGTTGTGGACAATGGCTCTTTCAGAGGCTCAGAAATTTTTGGGGGTGGAGACGGTCACACGCAGTACCTTACGGACAGAGACTAAAAGCAGACTGTTAGATTTGGCAAAAACATTGCAGTTAACATTACCTGACAAAATGCAAAAAGATGAGGTAATTATGGTGGTGACTAAGCATTTAAATTTGCCTGAGATACAGTTTGACTCACTGGAAATGGCAAAAATTCAGTTACAAATTAAACAAATGGAACATGAGAAAGAATTAAAGCAGCTTGAATACGAAAGAGAGGAAAAAGAAAGAGAGAGAGAGGAAAAAGAAAAGGAGAAAGAAGAAAGGAGAAAAGAAAGAATAGCCCTAGCAGAACAAAAAGAAAGAGAAAGGGAGATACAGATCAGGGAAAAAGATAAAGAAGAAAGTTTGAACGTCAGAAAATGGCCAAGAAACATGACAGTCAGTTAAAATTGGCAGACGTAAAGAGAAACGTACAGTTGGATGATAGTGATGAGGATAGTGAGAAATAGCGTCAAAGTCAAAGGCTTGGTGGCGATCTATTTAAATATGTCCACGCAGTGTCAAGGTTTGATGGAAGGAGATAGAAGCATCCTTTATGAAGGTAGCTAAACAAATGAAATGGCCACAAGACATGTGGGTATTACTGATTCAAACAAAGCTGATAGGTCTGGCTAGTGAAGTGTTTGCATCACTACCGGAGGAGGTAACTGGGACGTATGAGGAGGTGAAAAAAATCCATCTTATGTGCATATGGATTAGTGCCTGAAGCTTACAGACAAAGGTTTAGAAATTTAAGGAAAGAATTTGATCAAACATACATGGAGTTTGAAAGGCTCAAACTGAGTAATTTTGATAGGTGGATAAGGGCATTGAAAACGTATGAAGCTCTCAGAGAAATTATGCTTTTGGAGGAGGTTAAAAATTCAATTCTTGATGTAGTGAGAACTCATGTGGAAGAGCAGAGGGTCAAAACTGCGAGGTTAGCAGCAGAAATGGACGATGATTATGAATTAGTTCATAAATCAAAGTTTGGTTTCCGACATCAGTTTCAGCCTGTGAGGGATAGAAACTGGGGACATGAGAAATACTCAAGTGGAAAAAGTAAAGGTGATCTGATGGGAGATAATAAGGAGAGTGTACCTCAGATTACAAAAGAAATCCAGGAGGGTGGAAGAGACATGAAAAGTTTAACATGTTTTCACTGTAATAAACTAGGCCATATAAAGCCACAGTGTTGGTGGTTGAAGAAAAGCACTGGGAAGGCTGATGTGGTAAAACAGAATAAGACAGTGGGGGTTGTGAAAGAGGTAAAGGAAAGCCAAAGTGAAGCGAAGGAGGTGCAAAATATTGTACAGCCTGATCAAGAGGTGATTGATAAGTAGGTGCCAGATCTCTTTGAAGAATTTACTTGTGTGGGTAAAGTTTACTCATGTATATCAGGAGGAGTAGGTAAATAAGTCACAATTTTTAAAGAAACGGGAGCTAATCTTTAATGGCAAGAGATGAGGAGTTATGTAGTCTGGAAGAATATTGCCAGAAAAGGTGGTAATATGTGGAATTCAGGGTGAGAGGAGTAGTGTTCCATTATATAAGGTAATGTTGGAAAGTCCAGTGAAGAGTGGTGAAATGGTAGTAGGAGTAATAGAGAAACTATCTTGTCCAGGAATACAGTTTATCTTGGGGAATGATATAGCTGGATCGCAGGTGGGAGTGATGCCTACTGTGATTGATAAGCCAGTGGAAAATCAGACAACTGAAGTGTTGAAGGACGAATATCCTGGGATTTTTCCGGATTGTGTAGTAACAAGGTCGCAAAGTCACAGATTCAGACAAGAGGAGAAATCAGACAGTGAAGATAAAGGTGAAGGGCAATTATCAGAAACGATTTTTGATCAGATTGTTGAAAAAGAACAAGAACAAATGGAGGATGAGGTGGATATTTTTAGTTCGGGAAAATTGGCGGGGTTACAACAGAAATATGTAGAAATAAAATGGATGTATCAGAAAGCATACACGGAAGAGGAATCTGAGTGTATAACCAGTGTTATTACCGTAAAAGTAATGTCTTGATCAGAAAATGGAGACCTTTACATATGCAGGCGGCTGAAAAGTGGGCAAAAGTTCATCAAGTAGTATTGCCGGTAGGGTATAGAAAGGAGGTGTTGCGAGTTGCACATGAGGTACCAGAAACATTTTTATTGGCCTGGACTACATAAAGGTGTAATTAAATTTTGTCAATCATGTCACACATGTCAAGTGATAGGGAAACCTCAAACAGTGATAAAACCAGCACCCTTAATACCCATTCCAGCATTTGAGGAACCTTTTACAAGGGTCCTAATTGATTGCGTAGAAGCGCTTCCTAAAACAAAAAGTGGGAATCAATATCTTTTGACTATAATGGATGTGTCTACTAGGTTTCCAGAGGCCATTCCAGTAATATTACAGCTATAACGATTGTGGAGGAGTTTCTTAAATTCTTTACTAGATATGGACTACACACAGAAATACAATCGGATTAAGGATCAAATTTTACCTCAAGGTTATTCAAAGAAGTCATGGATAGTTTAGGAATAAAACAATTTAAATTAACTGCGTACCATCCAGAATCGCAGGGAGCGTTAGAAAGGTGGCATCAAACATTAAAGACAATGTTGAGGGCTTATTGTCAAGATTATCCAGAGGATTAGGATAAAGGAATTCCATTCGTACAGTTTGCAATTAGTGATGCACCTAATGAGTCAACCAAATTTAGTCCTTTTCAACTAATTTTTGGTCATGAGGTAAGAGGACCACGGAAATTGATTAAGGAAAAATTGGTGCCTGAGAAATCGGAAATTACATTATTGGATTACATGTTAAATTTTAGGGAATGATTAAATAGTGCAGGTGAATTGACTAGACAACATTTAAAAGTTGCACAAAATGTGATGAAACGGGTAGCGGACAAGAAATCCAAAGTTCGTAGTTTTGTCTGTGGAGATAAAGTTTTAGTATTGTTACCAATGGTAGGTGAATCTTTAAAAGCAAGGTTTTGTGGACCTTCGCAGATTGAAAGGAAATTAAGTGAGGCGAATTATGTGGTAAAAACACCAGATAGAAGGAAGTCTCACCGAGTGTGTCATGTGAATATGCTTTAAAGGTACTTTGAAAGGGAAGGAGAGAAAAAGGAGGAGGTTTTAATGATTCTAACTCAAAGTGACGAACCAAATTCCGATGATTGTGAATTTGACATCCTCAAGACTAGTGAGGTTATGCTGCAATTGTATAGGGTGTTGGTGAGGCCGCATCTGGAGTATTGTGTTCAGTTTTGGTCTCCTTACCTGAGAAAGGACATATTGGCACTGGAGGGAGTGCAGAGGAGATTCACTAGGTTGATCCCAGAGTTGAGGGGATTAGATTATGACGAGAGGTTGAGTAGACTGGGACTGTACTCATTGGAGTTTAGAAGGATGCGGGGGGATCTTATTGAGACATGTAAAATTATGAAGGGAATAGATAGGATAGATGCGGGCAGGTTGTTTCCACTGGTCGGGGAAAGCAGAACTAGGGGGCATAGCCTCAAAATAAGGGGAGGTAGATTTAGGACGGAGTGTAGGAGGAACTTCTTTACCCAAAGGGTTGTGAATCTCTGGAATTCCTTGCCCAGTGAAGCAGTTGAGGCTCCTTCTTTAAACGTTTTTAAGAAAAAGATAGATGCCTTTCTAAAGAATAAAGGGATTCGGGGATATGGTGTACGGGCCGGAGAGTGGAGCTGAGTCCACAAAGATCAGCCATGATCTCAGTAAATGGCGGAGCAGGCTCGAGGGGCCAGATGGCCTACTCCTGTTCCTAATTCTTATGTTCTTATGTTCTTATGTTATACCTCAAATTAAATTGGAAAACGAGGATGTTCTGAAAAATTGGGATAAATTGTTGAGTTACCTTCCAGAGTAAAAACAAACTGACCTGAAAGAGTTATTGATATCACATGGGCATAGTTGCGGAGATAAATTGGGAAGTACTAAAATGGCTATACATGATGTAGATGTGGGAAATGCTGCTCCAATCAAACAATATCCATACAGACTTAACCCTTTAAAATTGGCACAGGTTAACAAAGAGATTGAGAGCATGCTTAAAAATGGCATAATTGAAGTGGGTTGCAGCCAATGGAGCTCACCCATAGCGATGGTACCTAAACCAGATGGCACCCAATGGTTGTGGGTGGACCATACGAAGGTTAATGCAGTTACAAGAACGGACTCGTATCCTATCCCACGTTTGCAGGATTGCATTGAGAAAGTGGGACAATCAGCTTTTATTTCCAAACTGGATTTACTTAAAGGTTACTGGCAGGTACCTTTATCCGAAAGGGCGAAGGAGATTTCAGCTTTTGTGACTCCAGATGGTATATACCAATTCAAAGTTATGCCATTTGGCATGAAAAACACCCCTGCCACATTTCAACGGTTAACTAACAAAGTTGTTTCAGGATTACCCAATTGTGCGGTATACATCGACGATCTGGTAATTTTCAGCCAGACATTGAAAGAACATTTAAAACATCTGATGGAGTTATTTGATCGACTTCAGGAGGCGGGTTTGGTGATAAACCTAGACAAAAGTGAATTTGGAAATTTGTTTGTGTGTGTTGTTTTTTTAAAACAATAAAGTATATTTACTGTGCGCATTTCTTAAAGGATGGTGAAAAGATGAAGAATGAAACCATCTTGAAGTTGATGGTTTATTTTTGTTTTCTTGGGGGGAGGTGTCATGTGAGAGTACCTTTAAGGACTGGGTGTTTATAAATGGGTGTGTATATAAGTATCTGTAGTGAGAGTACCTTTAAGAAATTGGTGTTTATTACTGCAGTGATGTCAGAGAGTGTGTGGAGCTGGGCTGTCTGTCAGCTTTTTACTTTCAATTTAGGCTGTTTGCTGCAGGGTGGTGTTTTAGTTTCATTTTCAGAGCTGGATAGCTGCAGTCACAGCCAGAATGTGTATTAGAGTCTCTCTCTGTAATCTAAAGGATGTAAATCGATCCTTTGGTGATTTGGTGATTTAAAACTAATAACTGCTCTTAGTAGTGACGTTAACCTGATGTGCCTCTGCTGAAAGTTTTTTTAAAAAAGTCCTCTGGATGTTAAAAGGACAGCTTAAAAATTACTTAGTGTTGTATTCTTTGGGGGTTGTATTTGAATTAATGGTTGCTAAGATGTTCACTGTATGTTTTAAAAAGGTTAACTAGAGTTCATAGAATAAACATTGTTTTGCTTTAAAAAATACTTTTCCATTTCTGCTGTACCACACCTGTAGAGTGGGCCATGTGCTTCCCGTACCACAATCTATTAAAAGTTGTGGGTCAGGTGAACTCCATGATACACTTTGGGGTTCTCTAAACCCTGGCCCATAACAATGTAAATAAATACAAAATATTGCGGATGCTGGACATCTGAAATAAAAACAGAAAAATGATGGAAAAACTAAGCAAGTCTGGCAGCTTCTGTGGAGAGAGAAATGTTTCAAGTCCATGCAAATATAGCACCTGGGGCTCTAAATGTTAACTCTGTTTTCCTCTCCACAGATGCTGCCAGACCTGCAACAGATATGCAAATCCTTACATTCTCCTAACTGTATATTTTTTTCGATTTTAGATCTGCAAATTTTTTAATAGCTCTTTCCATATTTAAACTTCTGGTAAAGTCATTTTCCAGTGACAAAGGGTGGGATTTTCCACGCAATCCACTGTGAGGTGCCCTGCCATTGGCTGCTGACAGGATCTTCTGATCCCGCTGTTGTCAATGGGTTTCCTGTGGCACCCCTTGCCGCTGGGAATCCTGTGGGACGGGAAGATCCTGCCAATGTGAACAGCCGTAAAATTTCACCCAACATTGCTAGAGAATTTAGTATTTCTTCTGTCATAGAAGACCTAAAGTGGACATTGAAAACAGCGCGAGAGGAGAGACAGCCGGGTGACGCAGTGGTTGCTGGTTAAGTGTTTTATTTTTTATTTTTACCTGTATTTAAGTTGGGCGGTTGCGAAACCCGAGACACTACACTTGTAGTGTTCCCCCACCCTTCCACCTCCTCTAGCCTAAGTGGGTGAGTGAATATCAGGTAAGCTCTTTCTTTCTTTTTCTTGTTTTTACCGCAAGTTATCAAGGGGGGATGGCAGGGAAGGCAGTGCAATGTTTCTCCTGCAGAATCTTTGAGGTGAGGGACGCCGTCAGTGTCCCTGCTGATTTCACCTGTGGGATGTGCACCTATCTCCAGCTCCTCAGAAACCGTGTTAGGGAACTGGAGCTCGACCTGGATGAACTGCGGATCATTCGGGAGGCAGTAGTGGTCATAGATAGTAGCTTCAAGGATGTAGTTACTCCGATGAATGAAGATAGATGGGTGACAGTGAGAGGAACTGGGAGGAAGCAGTCAGTACAGGGATCCCTGTGGTCGTTCCCCTAAGGAACAAGTATACCGTTTTGGATACTGGTGCGGGGGTGGGGGGGGGGGACTTACCAGGGGTAAGCCACAGTGACCGGAACTTCAGCACTGAGTCCGTCCCTGTGGCTCAGGAGGGGAGGGGGGAGAGCAGGAGAGCAATAGTTATTGGGGACTCGATAGCTAGAGGGACGGATAGACGGTTCTGTGGCAACGAAAGAGACTCACGGATGGTATGTTGCCTCCCGGGTGCCAAGGTCCGTGACGTCTTGGACCGTGTTTTCCGAATGCTTAAGGGGAGGGGAAACAGTCACAAGTCGTGGTACACATCGGTACCAAGAGTAGGGACGGGGATTTAAAACAGGAATTTCGGGAGCTAGGGTGGAAGCTGAGAGCCAGGACAAACCATGTTGTCATCTCTGGTTTGTTGCCGGTGCCACGTGTTAGCGAGTTGAGGAACAGGAAGACAGTGCAGATAAACACGTGGCTGCAGGGATGGTGGAGGAGGGAGGGTTTCAGTTACGTGAATAATTGGAGCACATTCGAGGGAAGGTGGGACTTGTACAAACAGGACGTTTTGCATCTGAACCAGAGGGGCACCAATATCCTGGGAGGAAAATTTGCTCCGGTTCTTCGTGGGGGTTTAAACTAATTTGTCAGGGGGATGGGAAAACGAGTTGTAGTCCAGAAGCCAGTGTTGAGAGTAGTGAGGCACTGAGGAGGGTATCAAGGGCGCAGGAGTGTACCGGCAGGCAGGAAGGTGGGTTGAAGTGTGTCTACTTTAATGCAAGGAGCATTCGGAATAAGGTAGGTGAACTTGGAGCGTGGATTGGTACTTAGGACTACGATGTTGTGGCCATTACGGAGACATGGTTAGAACAGGGACAGGAATGGTTGTTGGAAGTTCCGGGGTATAGATGTTTCAGTAAGAGTTGGGAAGCTGGTAAAAGAGGTGGAGGAGTAGCATTGTTAATCAAGGATAGTTTAACGGCTGCAGAAAGGCAGTTCGAGGGGGATCTGCCGACTGAGGTAATATGGGCTGAAGTTAGAAATAGGAAAGGAGCGGTCACGTTGTTAGGAGTTTTCTATAGGGCCCCAAATAGTAATAGAGATGTGGAGGAAGAAATTGCAAAGCAGATTATGGATAGGTGTGGAGGTCTCAGGTTGTTGTCATGGATGACTTTAACTTTCCAAATATTGATTGGAACCTCTATAGGTCGAACAGTTCGGATGGGGCAGTTTTTGTACAGGAGGGTTTCCTGACACAATATGTGGATAGGTCGACAAGAGGTGGGGCCACATTGGATTTGGGACTGGGTAATGAACCGGGCCAAGTGTTAGATTTGTTTGTGGGAGAGCAGTTTGGAGAAAGTGACCACAATTCGGTGTCTTTCACTATTGCAATGGAGAGGGATAGGGCCATACGGCCGGGCAAGGTTTATAATTGGGGAGGGGTAATTATGATGCGATTAGGCAAGAATTAGGGAGCATAAGATGGGAACAGAAACTATCAGGGAAAGGCACAAATGAAAAGTGGAGCTTGTTCAAGGAACAAATACTGCGTGTCCTTGATAGGTATGTCCCTGTCAGGCAGGGAGGAGAACCATGGTTCACAAAAGAGGTTGAATGTCTTGTCAAGAGGTAAAAGGAAGTGTATGTAAGGATGAGAAAACAAGGTTCAGTTGGGTCGCTTGAGGGTTACAATGTAGCAAGGAATGAGCTAAAAAAAAGGGCTCAGGAGAACTAGGAGGGGGCATGAGAAGTCCTTGGTGAGTCGGATGAAGGAAAACCCCAAGGCTTTTTACTCTTATGTGAGAAATAAAAGAATGACCAGGGTGAGGTTAGGGCCGGTCAAGGACAGTAGTGGAAACATGCGCATGGAGTCAGAAGAGATAGGAGAGGCGTTGAATGAGTATTTTTCTTCAGTGTTCACCGAGGAGAGGGGCTATGTTTTTGAGGATGAGAGTGTCATACAGGTGGGTAGGCTGGAGGAGGTAGATCTTCTGAGGGAAGGTGTATAGCAATTTTGAAAAACCTGAGGGTCGACAAGTCCCCTGGGCCAGATGGGATATATCCTAGGATTCTTTGGGAGGCAAGGGATGAGATTGCAGAGCCTTTGGCTTTGATCTTTGGGTCCTCACTGTCCATGGGGATAGTGCCAGAGGACTGGAGAGTGGCGAATGTTATCCCTCTGTTCAAGAAAGGGAATAGGAAGGACCCCAGTAATTATAGGCCGGTTAGTCTTACTTCGGTGGTCGGTAAATTAATGGAAAGGGTCCTGAGGGATAGGATTAATGACCATTTGGAAAGATGCAGCTTAATCTGGGATAGTCAACATGGATTTGTGAAGGGTAAGTCTTGCCTCACAAATTTGATTGAATTCTTTGAGGAGGTAACTAAGTGTGTAGATGAAGGTAGAGCAGTTGATGTTGTATACATCGATTTCAGTAAGGCATTTGATAAGGTTCCCCATGGTCAGCTCATGAAGAAAGTAAGGAGGTGTGGGATAGAGGGAAATTTGGCCAATTGGATAAGTAACTGGCTATCACATAGAAGACAGAGGCTGGTGGTGGATGGAAAATTTTCAGACTGGAGACCAGTTACCAGCGATGTACCACAGGGATCAGTGCTGGGTCCTCTGCTATTTGTAATTTTTATAAATGACTTGGAGGAGGGGGCTGAAGGGTGGGTCAGTAAATTTGATGATGACACCAAGACTGGTGGAGGAGTGGACGAGGTGGAGGGCTTTTGTAGGCTGCAAAGAGACATTGATGGGATGCAGAGCTGGGCTGAAAAATGGCAGATGGAGTTTAACCCTGATAAGTGCGAGGTGATTCATTTTGAATGCGGATTACAGGGTCAATGGCAGGGTTCTGAGGAATCTGGAGGAACAGAGAGATCTTGGGGTTCATGTCCACAGATCTCTGAAGGTTGCCACTCAAGTGGATAGAGCCGTGAAGAAGGCCTATAGTATGTTAGTGTTTATTAACAGGGGCCTTGAGTTTAAGAGCCGTGGGGTTATTCTGCAACTGTACAGGACCTTGGTGAGACCACGTTTGGAGTATTGTGTGCAGTTCTGATCACCTCATTATAGGAAGGATGTGGAAGCATTGGAAAGGGTGCAAAGGAGATTTACCAGAATGCTGCCTGGATTGGAGAGTAGGTCCTATGAGGAAAGGTTGACGGAGCTAGGGCTTTTCTCACTGGAGGGAAGGTGGATGAGAGGCGACTTAGTAGAGGTTTATAAGATGATGAGGGGGATAGATGGAGTGGACGTTCAGAAACGATATCCTCGAGTGGATGTAGCTACTACAAGGGGGCATAACTATCAGGTTCGGGGTGGGAGATGTAGGATGGATGTCCGAGGTAGGTTCTTTACTCAGAGAGTGGTTAGAGTGTGGAATGGGCTGCCTGCTGTGATAGTGGAGTCGGACACTTTAGAACTTTCAAGCGGTTATTGGATAGGCACATGGAGCATGCCAGAATGACGGGGAGTGGGATAGCTTGATCTTGGTTTTGGACAAAGCTCGGCACAACATCGAGGGCCGAAGGGTCTATTCTGTGCTGTACTGTTCTATGTTCTCTGTTCTTAAGTATGTCTTTATTGGTTTCAGCTTATTAAAGCTCATTTCTCCTGTGACCACAGTTATTGGAATTGTAAGCATTATCCTTAAAACAGCCTAGATTTGGCATAATATCCTGAAACTTGTTGGTGTTGTTTTAGAAATATGTAACCTGCAACAATACTAACTACAAATTAGTATTGTTGCTGGTCACATAATATAGACCTTTTAACCTCTAATGTAGAATGTATACTTCTTACCTGATATAAATATTGTCGATAATTGTTGTTCACAAGCACACACTGTGCACGGGTACAGCCTGTGTTTCCCCTCACTCACCCACACCAAGGCACATGATGGGGTAAGGTGACCTTAAGTGTACTTTTGGATAATATGAAGTTAAAACTAAATAAGATCGTAATGCAACATAATTTACCTTAACTAATTCAATTTTTCATTTGTTTCTTTTTATCCATTTAATTTTTTCACTCTCCCTATTTCTATTTTTTAACGCTTCTCAGCACACTGCACCCTGGATGACTGCCCCCACCCCCCTGGTTAGTCAGGCAATGAACCACCGCTGGTGGTGATGTAGGGAGTCCCCGAACATAGTTATGTGGAGTCCGGCTGGCTGGTGACATTCAGGCAAGTCCTGGCGATGGAGCAAGGGAGGGGCCACGCTCATAAGGAAGGTTGTGTTCTTGAGGGGTTGGCCCTTGTTGGCTGGGGGCTCACCATGGTCCACAGCATGCCTGATCAGGAATTCCTTCCCCACCCAGCCGCTAACCGCACCCCCCCACCCCCGAACCGTGTGGAAGTCATCAGGATATATCTGCTGCTCCCTGAGTGTAGCACTGCTCACCCAACTAGCGGTGGGTGGATGCAGCCATTAACTAGCCCTCATTTGGCCACTTAGAGGCCTCAATTTTCCAAAGGGCATCTGCTACCTTCCCTGCCACAGGTAAAATGCCGGTGGCGGTGGGATGGCGACAGGTATGCCACCCATCTCTCCATACCACCCGATTTCCTGCCTGCCTCCCGTCTCCCATGACACTCCTTGTGCCCCATAAAATCCCATCTTGTATTTCTAAGCAAATCCTCACCAAAGCTTTATTCATCATTATTTTGTTCCTTTCAAAATTGTTCCAGCTGTGGGGTAATTAATCAGTTATTCTCTGGATCTTTCCATTTATTCAGAGTTCCTTATGGTTCAGCCATAGCTCTGAAATGGTCCTTCTATCCGTGGACTCTAGGCGTAGTATATGTCAAACTGCAGACATACTCTGGTGTCTGCTTAACACTTATTTATTGGTACTACTTCTAAGCAGGTTACAAAGTGAAAAATGAAATGAAAATTGCTTATTGTCACAAGTAGGCTTCAAATGAAGTTACTGTGAAAATCCCCTAGTCACCACATTTCAGCACCTGTTCGGGGAGGCTGATACGGGAATCGAACCGTGCTGCTGGCCTGCCTTGGTCTGCTTTCAAAGCCAGCGATTTAGCCCTGTGCTAAACCGCCCCTAGTAGGTATGTTGCTCCTCGGCATGGTATTCCAATCTCTCTCTCAAGTCGAACACATGATAGACTGATGCCAGCAACATAGCATCATCTATGCCACACACCAGCACATCCCATCTGCCAAGCCTCTACACAAAACCTCCTACAAGTACACCATCCAATCTTCAACAACAGTATGTAACCACGTCTCCAATCATCCACAACAAACCTCTGCAATTCTCCCGACATCCCCACAACCACACACTCCACCCATAAGACCAGAAGGCCTAGAAGCAGAAGGAAGCCATTCAGCCCATTGAGTCTGCCCTGCCATTCAATGGTTGATCTGAAATGATAAATCTCAGCTGCACTTTCCCATCTTATCCCCGTGACACATGATTCCCTCACTGATTAAAAATCTGCCTATCTCAGCCGTGAACATACCTAGTGACCTAACCTTCTCAGCTCTCTGCAGCAAAGAATTCCACAGATTCACTACCCTCTGGGAGAAGAAATTTCTCCTCATCTGTCTTAAATGGGCGATCCCTTACCCTGAGATTATATCCCTCTGGTCCTAGACTCTCACAGAAATTCTCAGCATCTACCTTGTCAAGGCCCCAGAGTGTCCTATATGTCACCTCTCATTTCTCTAAACTCCAATCAGAGGCGGATTTACAATGAAACACACCATACCTACTTACAGGGCCCCTACCAATGAGGGGGGGGGGGCACTCGGCCGGTGCACTGGGCATCCAATCAGAGGCTGATTACTCTGCATTTGCTGATAGCCTCAAAAAACACAAATGAGCCGATCGGCAGCAAACGCAGACCAAAATCAGACTGGTTGGGGAGCCTGAAAGAGCAGGTAATGAATGGTCAACTTGAGGCGTGTGAGACCACAATGAGAGGCGAGGGAGGCTGCTGAGGTTAGTGAATCAAGCCACAACGAGCCGAGCACGCAAGGAGGTTTGTGTCGGGCGCCTGCACTAGCAGACCCAGGCCAGAAACGGCAACAGGCCCACGAGGCGCTATGCCTCAAATCAAGCCACAAGGAGCTGACGAGCAGATGAGTGGACCCAACCAGCAACAGGTGGGCAATGATACCCAGAGGTGAGGGAGAGGCTCAGCAGCCATGACAAGTGAGGCAGAGTGCATTGAAATCACCAGGTGAGTGAGATTGTGAGAATGGGTGAGTGTAATGGGTTGGGGGAGACTGTTGGGGGATGGGAGTGGGGGAAAGTGTGAGGATGTGGTGTGACGAGAGTGTGTGAAAGGGTTAGGTTGCAGACTTGCAGAGAGGGAGAGTGTGTGAGTGTGCTCGCCTCAGGACTCAGAGATTGCAATATTGACCATCTTTAGTGTCATTCTGCATTAGTGTCATTATTTCAGCAATTATTCACACAGGCGTTTTATATTAAGTTAAAAAGCAGTGATCAATTTGCATATTTTTGTGGCTTTCTCCTTTGCGTTCTGTGAGGTGAGGGTAGGTGACCTGAAGGCATGAGATTAGAATCATAGAACCACAGCTACAGGGAGGAGGGGGGAGAGAGAGGATGGGGGGGGGGGGGGCGGTGGGGGGGGGGGGGCGGCGGGGGGGGGGGGGGGGGCGGTGGCGGGGGGGGGAGGAAAATACTATAAGGGAACACAGAAACAAAGAGATTAAGGGCATTAGGCTGGCTGCAACAAGCCACGTAAGGCGACTTGGAACAAGATGGCACCGCAAGCAGCCACTTTGGAAGGTCCCTATACAAAGGGAAACCCTGGAGTGCAGGGGCTCACCCACATGGAGTACACACAGTTGGTGGCCATTTTGGATGGCCTCCGAACAAAGGGAAACCCTGGAGTGCAAGGGCGCATCCAACAGCTAACTATGGGTGATCCCGCAAGAGCCGTGGACAAAACCCCCCCATTCAGGATAGTCACCCGGAATGTCAGGGGACTCAGTGGCCTAGTGAAAAGATCCAGAGTCTTCACCCACCTAAAAACTTTGAAAGCCGACATAGTCTTTCTCCAAGAGCCGCACCTGTGAAAGAAGGACCGATTGCGGCTAAGGAAGGGCTGGGTGGGACAGACCAACCATTCTTGTTACGGGACCAGCGAGAGGTGGCTGGCCATTCTGCTAAAAAAGAGGACAGTGTTTATGGCGACAAGGATGGTCATGAACCCAAGGCGACGGTACATCATGGCCAACGGTGTCCTGGTGAACCTGTACGCTCCCACAGAGTTTATAAAAAAGACCATGGTGAAAATCCCTGACATAGATACACACTGACTAATCATGGTGGGTGGGGGGGAAACGACGACACTTAAACTGTGTATAGGACCCGCAGAAAGGCAGGTCAAATTCCAAAACAGGAAAGCCCTCCAACATGGTGAAAGAACTCAGCATATTCATGGAGCAGATGGGGCTGTGGACCCATGGCGGTTCACCCACCCAGGGGAGAAGCAGTTCTCCTTCTTCTCCCAGGTACACAATGAATATTCATGAATCGACTTCTTTGTAGTGGGGAAATCGGTGCTTCCAGGGCTAGTAAGAACAAAATATTCCGCGATCGTAATCTCCGACCACGCTCCGCATTATATGGATGTGAAGACAGGCCGTGCCCAACGACCGCCATGGAGGTTAGACGCAGCTCTCCTAGCTGATAAGGCTTTCTGCGAGAAAACATCACAGGCCATAGACAAGTATATTACTAATAACCAGAATGGGGAGGTCTCACTCTCCATGTTCTGGGAGGCGCTGAAGGCTGTGATCAGGGGTGAAATTATTGCTTGCAAAGCAAGAAGAGATAGGGAAGAGAGGGTGGCTAGGCAACAGCCAGTCAACTCCATACTGGAAGTAGACCAGCGATATTCCGAGGCCCCAACTGTAGAGCTCCTGGCGGAGAGGACTTCGACCTGCCCTCCATGAGGAAAGCAGTGCACCAACTCCGCCAGGCACGGGGGACTCTGTATGAGCATGGAGACAAGGCCAGTTGCCTGCTGGCTCACCAGCTGAGAAAGCAGGCAGCCACAAGGGAAATAGCCAAGATTAGGGACAGTAAAGCCAAACTAGCAGCGGAGACGTAAAAGGTCAACTAGGCATTCAAGACCTTCTACCGGGTCTTGTACACCTCCGAGCCCCCAGCAGGGGACTTGAGGATGAAGCAGTTCCTCAATGGACTGGACATGCCAGTCGTGGGGAAGGATAGGCCTGGAAGCACCGCTAGAACTGGGAGAAGTCATGGAGAGTATTAACTCCATGCAAGTGGGGAAGGGACCAGGTGGATTCCCACAAAAAATTTGCGATGGCACTGGCCCTGCACCTGTGGGAGATGTAACAGAGTCACTGGCGGAGGGCACCTTGCCACCTACACTAGCACAAGCCTCAATCTCGCTGATACTCAAGAAAGACAAAGACCCAACAGAATGGGGGTCTTACAAACCCATCTCGCTGCAAAACGCAGGCTCAAAAACACTGGCCAAGATCCTAGCTGGAGGACTGCATACCAGAGGTGGCACTAGAAGACCAAATGGGATTTGTTAAGGATAGTCAGCTGTCATTGAACATCAGGCGCCTGCTAAATGTGATCATGACCCCAACCATGGAGCGAACACCCTAGGTGATCGTCATCCTGGATACAGAAAAGACCTTCGACAGAGTCAAATGGAAGTACCTCATAGAGGTACTGGAGCGGTTCGGGCTTGGAGCAGGGTTCACCGCCTGGGTGAAACTCCTGTACAGCGCTCCAACAGCAAGCGTATGGACAAATACCACCAGCTCTAACTACTTCCAGCTGCACAGCACAAGGCAGGGATGCCCATTGTCCCCAATGCTGTTCACCCAAGTGATCGAACCACTGGCGATCACACTTAGGGCGGCAAATAATTGGAAAGGGATCCGGAGAGGGGACAGTGAGCACAGAGTCGCTCTATGCAGGTGACATGCTCCTCTACGCCTCGGACCCGCAAAACAGAATGGAAGGAATCATGGCACTCTTGAAAGAGTTTGGAGCTTTCTCTGGCTACAATCTCAATCTGGGCAAAAGTGATGTCTTCCCGGCGAACCCGCAAGGGAGAGGGGTAGAGCTGGAGGGGCTGCTGTTTAAACTCGGCGAACACAAATTCCACTACCTGGGGATCCAAATCGCTCATGACTGGACAGGGATCCACAAATGGAACCTGACCAGGCTGATGGAGGAATTAAAAGAGGACCTGCAGAGATGGAGCACACTCCCACTCGCCCTTGCAGGGAGAGTGCAGACAATCAAGAGGAACATACTGCCCAGGTTCCTCTTCCTGTTCAGATCCATTCTGATCTACAACCCCAAGGCTTTCTTTAACTCATTAGAAAAACTGATCATGGCGTTTGTGTGGTGGGGTGGGCAGGGAGGAAGAACCCAAGGATCCTAAAAAGGGCACGGCGGAGAGCTAGAACCATGGGAGGCCCTAGCCCTCCCAAAACTGCAATATTACCACGGGCGGCAACCGGGGAGTGGGAAAGGGGTGGATAAAAGACCCAGAGGCCAAGTGGGTGCTTATGGAAGAGGGCTCATGCAGGGGGACCTCCCTCCGGGCCCTAGCCATAGCGGCACTTCCATCCCCACCGAATAAATACTCAACAAGCCCAGTGATGATAGCAACACACCGGTTGTGCAGTTTCGGAAGTGCTAAAGATTCTGCTGCAGCTTCTATGTTGACTGACATCCTGGGCGGGATTCTCCGACCCCCCCGCCGGGTCTGAGAATCCGCGGGGGGAGGTACGAACCCCGCCTCGCGGCCCCAATGCTGGCTGCTGTATTCTCCGGTGGCATTTTTCAGGCGGCGGCGGGATTCCCGACACGCTGGTCGGGGGCCTTTGGCAGCGCCCCCCCACCCCGGGTGATTCTCCGGGCCCCGATGGGCCGAGTGGCCATCCTAGAATCACTCAACTCACGCACCAGTGGGACCTGGAAGGTGAGTATGCGCGGGCGGACCTTGGGGGGGGAGCGCCGGGGGATCTGACCCCGGGCGGGGGGGGGGGGGGGGGCCCACGGTGGCAAGGCCTGCGATTGGGGCCCACCGATCTGCGGGCGGGCTTGTTCCATGGGGGCACTTCTTTCTTCCGCGCCGGGCCCCTGTAGGGCTCCAACGTATTGCCCAGGGGCCAGCGCGGAGAAAAGAACTCCCTACGCATGCGCGAAAATACGCCGGCCGGTCTGCGCATGCACGTAATAACGCCAGCCGTTCCGCGCATGCGCGACATCACGCCTGCTGTTCCACGCTTGCGTGACATCACGCCTGCTGTTCCGCGCTTGCGCGACATCACGCCAGCCCCTCCGGCGTCCACCACGCCCCCAAAAATACGGAAAATTCTGCACTTTCGGGGGGCTGTTGACGCTGGAGTGGTTGGCACCGGTTTTCTCGCCAGCGTGGGGACTTAGTCCCCAGAAGGGAGAATCTCGGCCCCTATTCTGGAGGGAACAAGACTTTCGGCTGGAACTGAAGTGTCAATTGACCTTCACCCCTGGAAGACAGCAGCTCTGTGGCAGTGTAACCTCCATGGACTGTGACATGATATCAAGAAGGCATTGTCTCTGGAAGACTCTTCATGGACCACAAGGGATAGACTAGGAATGCATTCAAAGGTTCAGTGGAATAAAGATATGAGTATTGTTCATCCACTAGAAACACAGCTGACTTTTCTAAAATGATTGACTGTGCTCTGTAGGCAGTAGTTCATGTGGTGTGCCTATCAACTGGAAAGATTGATCGTCCTCTGAGATCTCATCTTCCAACAGATAATTCAGTGTTGCAAAAGCAAGGAAGAATCACTTTCTTTGGGAAGAGTCAATTCAGGCCCAGCATGTCTTCATGCAGATGGTTGCCATCTCCTGCAATGCCTTCTGTATCCATCTGAGCTTACTTAATGAAGAACTGAGAGATTCATAACTTCAAGTTCTGCCTGCGGTCTACTGGATGGTGTCACTGTGAAATAAATAAATTTGTTGCTGATTGAATAAATCTCCTCAGCTATTGTAGCCTGAATTTTCATTGGTTCTAAATGAAAGGTTGAAGATTGTCCAATGAAAGACAGCGAGGTTAGGGAGGAGATAGCAGCTACTCTGAGGATCATTTTCCAATCCCCATTAGATACAGAGAGGTACCGGAGTACTGGAGAAATGCAAATGTGGTTCCATTGTTTAAAGAGGGATCAAAGCAAATACCAAACAATTATAGGCCAGTTAGTCTCATGTCAGTGGTGGGCAAATTAGTAGAATCAATTCTGAGATAGGATTAACTGTCACATAGTAAGGCATGGACTAGTCAGGGATAGTCAGCATGGATTTGTTAAAAGAAGGTCTTGCCTCACAAATTTGATTGAATTCTTTGAGGAGGAAGTGACAAGAAGGGTTGATGAAGGTAATGCAGTGGTTGTTGTGTACATGGATTTTAGCAAGGCATTTGACAAAGCCCCACATGGCAGATTGGTCAAAAAAGTGAAAGCCCAGTGGTTAGCACAGTTGCCTCACGGTGCCGAGGTCCCAGGTTCGATCCCAGCTCTGGGTCACTGTCCATGTGGAGTTTGCACATTCTCCCCATGTTTGCGTGGGTTTCGCCCCCACAACCCAAAAGATGTGCAGCGTAGGTGGATTGGCCAAGGTAAAATTGCCCCTTAATTGGAAAAAATAAATTGGATACTCTAAATTTATAAAAATAAAAAAAAACAACAAAAAAAAGTGAAAGCCCATGGGATACAGGGCAATGTGGCAAACTGGATAAAAAGTTGGCTTAGTAACAGGAAACAAAACTGGTCGATGGCTGCCCTTGCAAATGGAAAATTGTTTCAAGTGGTGTTCCACAGGGCTCAGTGTTGGGACTCTCACTGCTTGTTATGTATTAATGATTTGGATGTGAACGTGGGGAGCACGATTGGGAAATTTTCAGACAGCACAATGATTGGCCAAGTGGTGAACAGCGTAGAGGATAGCTATAATCTCCAAAATGATATAG
Source organism: Scyliorhinus torazame (assembly GCF_047496885.1). Taxonomy (NCBI): domain Eukaryota; kingdom Metazoa; phylum Chordata; class Chondrichthyes; order Carcharhiniformes; family Scyliorhinidae; genus Scyliorhinus; species Scyliorhinus torazame. Next base: position 54,769,751 of record NC_092720.1, on the reverse strand, counting down.
ATTTGTTGGTGGAGTGGGTGATAAAGTGGCAGATGGAATTTAACACAGTGAAATGTGAGGTCATGCATTCAGGGAGGTAAAACAGTTATAAGGAGTACACAATAAATGGGAATATATTAAGAAGAGCAGTTGAAGTGAGGGTCTTGGCGAACAAATGCACAGGTCCCTACAGGCAGCAGTTCAAGTAGACAAGGTTGTAAAGAAAGCATATGGAATGCTCCTATTCATTGGCAGAGGTAATAGAGAGTATAAAAGTAAGGAAATAATGTTAGAATTGTATAAAACTGGTCAGGCCACAACTGGAGTATTGTGTTTTTAAAACAAAATTCCAATTAAGGGGCAGTTTACTGTAGCCAATCCACCTACCCTGCACATCTTTTGGGATGTGTTTTTTTTTCATATGTGTCCATTATAGATTAAGTCTCATTGGCATTCAGTAAAATCTGTTTGAAACACGGGGGAAACCAAATGAAAGCTTTAATTTTATACCCTTTCATAATTTTTCATTTGTATCAATGTTCAGTTGTTCCATATAGCTGACAAAAATCAATAAGGTAGGTAATTGACAAAGCATTTTAAGTGATTCAACCTTTGCAGTTACTTAACATGGCTCCAGAACTTGCCGCACCCCTCACCAATCTGTTCCAGTACAGCTACAACACTGGCATCTATCCAGCAATGTGGAAAATTGCCCAGGCATGTCCTGTACACAAAAAAAGCATGACAAATCCACCCTGGCCAATTACCACTCAATCAGTCTACTTTCAATCATCAGTAATGTGATGGGTGGGGTCATCAACAGTGCTATCAAGCGGCACTCTCTTAGCAGTAACCTGCTCACGGATGCTCAGTTTAGATTCCGCCAGGATCACTCAGCTCCTGACCTCATTACTGCCTTGGTTCAAACATGGACAAAAGAGCTGAACCCAAGAGATGAGGTGAGAGTGACTGCTCTTGAGATCAAGGCAGCATTTGACCGAGTATAGCATCAAGGATCCCTAGCTAAACTGGAATCAATGGGAATCAGAGGGAAAACTCTCCACTAGTTGGAGTCATGCTTGACACAAAGGATGACGGTTGTGGTTATTGGAGGTCAGTCATTTCATTCCCAGGATATCACTGCAGGAGTTCCTCAGGATAGTGTCCTTTGCCCAACCATATTCAGCTGCTTCATCAATGAATGACTTTCGTTACAACATAAGGTCAGATATGAGGATGTTTGCTGATGATCATCACCATTCCTGACTCCTCAGATACTGAAGCAATCCATGTGCAAATGCAACAAGACCTGGACAATATCCAGGCTTGGGCTGACAAGTTACATGAAAATGAAATAAAAATTGCTTATTGTCCCAAGTAGGCTTCAAATGAAGTTACTGTGAAAAGCCCCTAGTCGCCACATTCCGGCGCCTGTTCAGGGAGGATGGTACGGGAATTGAACCATGCTGCTGGCCTGCCTTGGTTTCAAAGCCAGCGATTTAGCCCTGTGCCACACAAGTGCCAGGCAATGACTATCTCCAATAAGAGAGAATCAAACAATCACATTCAATAGCATTAGCATCACTGAATCCCCCACTATTAACATCTTGGGGGTTATCATTGACCACGAATTGAACTGGACTAGCCATATAAATAGTGTGGCTACAAGAGCAGGTAAGAGGCTAGGAATCCTGTGGCAAGTAACTCACCTCCTGACTCCCCAAAGTCTCTCCACCACCACATGTAAGGAGTGTGATGGAATACTCCCCACTTACCTGGATGAGTGCAGCAACAAAAACACTCAAGAAGCTTGACACCATCCAGGACAAAGCAGCCCACTTGATTGGCACCCCTTCCACAAACAGTCACTCCCTCCACAACCAGCGCACAGGAGCGACAGTGTGTACCACCTATAAGATGCACTCCAGGAACTCACCAAGACTCCTTAGGCAGCACCTTCCAAACCCATGACCACTACCATCTAGAAGTACAAAGGCAGAAGATATATGGGAATACCACTCCAGAAATTTCCCCTCCAAGTCACTCACCATCCTGACTTGGAAATATAGCGCAAATCTGTCACTGTCGCTGGGTCAAAATACTGGAAGTTCCTCCCTAATATCATGGTGGGTGTACCAATACCACATGGATTGCAGTGGTTCAAGAAGATAGCTCACCACCTACTCAAGGGCAATTCGGGATGGGCAACAAATGCTGGCCTAGCCAGCGAAGCCCACACCCTGCACATCTTGTCAATGGGTTTTGTTTAGATTAAACATGTCAAACAGGCAGGTTGGTGAATGAGTGGGTTGAGCCATTTCTTGCAATTTTCAAGAGAATTTTCTGATCACTGTCTAATATTTATCTGGGAGCACATTAGCCTAAGCCAACCCAAAACTGTTACAAAATGAAAAAGAGCAAGAGCAGTTTTCCAGACATTCACGTAGTTTGCGTTATTCCAGAGTCAGCCAATTGCCAAAGACAGAAAGCCCAGTTAAAATCTTTTTTTGGAAAATATATTTTAATCAAAACTTTGACATTTTATACAAATGGAAACAAAACAATAATAAAACATGTATCAATGTCCAAATAGACAAACGCCTATCAACAACTATAACAGCCCCCTCTAAAGAAAACCGCGCACCCTGCACACCCACTAACAGCTAACAGTGACTAGATCCTTAAAGTGCAAATTGAACAGCCGGCATCTACGATAGAACCCGTCGATCGTCCCCCTCACGGTGAACTTGACCTTCTTGAGATCCAACAACTCTGTCAAATTACCTAGCCACAATGTGGTACTGGGTGCTGTTGTCTGCCTTCAACTCAGTGGAATCCTCTGCCAAAAGCTGGAATATCCGCCCCTACACCCGTCCTCAATTACTGCTGATCCGATATCTCAAATATCGTGACTAATGGACAGGGCTCCAGATCCACGTTCAGGATTGCTGATATAGTGCTGAAAATGTCCACCCAAAACTCAGCTATCCTCCACCGTCTCAAAAAATCAACTCATTCTGGACTTGGTGAAGTGTGCCCTGAACACCACCTTGAGCTGAATCAAACTTAACCTCACTCAGGATGACATAGTGTTCACTCTGCGGAGGGACTCACTTCACACCACCTCCTCCAAAATGAGCCCCAGCACTTCCTCCCACCTGGTCTTCAACTCCTCAACTGATACCTGCTTTTTCCCATGATCCGTCCATATATCCCAGACGTACTGCCCTCCTCCAATCCCACAGAGATCCTTTCCTGCAAAGTAGATGGTGGTGCCTCCGGAAAAGTCGAAAAAAAAACTTCGAACCCAATCATGAATCTGAAAGATCCTGAACATATCAACCTGTGGTAGTCACCACTAACTGTAGTTACTGTATAGTAGATGTAGTACGGTAAGGCTCCTGTACTAGAGGTACGGGGGTAAATCCCTGCCTGCTGGCTCAGCACGGTAGCCGGTGTATAAATGTGTGTGCACACCGGAGCTGCTCTCATTCTGGTAGCAGCTGCAGGAGGCCACACATCTCTGCTTAATAAAGCCTCGATTATTCACTACTCTCGTCTTTGTAGTAATTGATAGTGCATCAATTTATTAAGCAAAGATTTTACAGCGATGGAACTTCGTATCAAGCCTGATCGCCTACAGCTGCACCCTCAAGCAGCCAACGCCACGTCGGCCTTCGACCACTGGCTAGCCTGCTTCGAAAGTTATCTCCGGTCATCGGCTGAACAACCCTCGGACGCACAGAAGCTATAGGTCCTTTATTCTCGGGTGAGCTCTGATATTTTTCCCCTTATCCGGGATGCACCCACTTACACTGAAGCAATGGAGCTCCTGAAAGGACATTATGTTTGAACAGTTAACAAACTCTACACCAGGCACCTCCTGTCCATGAGACAGTGTCCTTAGACGATTTATGGCATGCCCTGCACATCCTGACGAGGAACTGTGACTGTCAGGCAGTTTCGGCAGTCGAGCATACAGAACTTTTAATCAGAGACGCTTTTGTTACGGGCATGGGTCGGCGTACATCCACCAGCACCTATTAGAAGGGGGTACGCTTGACCTTGCGGCAACCAGGCAGCTCGCAAACTCGCTAACAGTAGCCTCCCGTAATGTACAGTCGTACGCCCCCCGACCGCACGGCACTCTCATGGGCATCGTGGGCCCCACCAGCTACCGCCCCCAGCCCACCTCAAGCCTGCGCCGCACGGCAGCCAGCCAACCCCGGGGGGCCCAAATGCTACTTCTGCGGGCAGACCAAGCACCCCCGGCAGCGCTGCCCGGTGCGGAGCGCAACCTGCAAGACCTGCGGAAAGAAGGGACATTTTGGTGCTGTGTGCCAGGCCCGGTCGATCGCTGCTGTTTCGAGGCCCAGCGTTCCTACACCCCCCCAAGTGCGGCCCGTGGGCGCCACCATCTTCTTCTCTACAGACCATGTGCAGCCCGTGGGTGCCGCCATCTTTAACGCCGCCCGCCATGGGCGCCGCCATCTTCGGCGCCATTTTGGACAGCGCCTCAGGACCCCTGCTCGTCGGGAACTTCGCCTGGCCGTTCATCGCCTGCCACCACCGCCGACCAGCCTGGGGCCTACCAGCACCAGCCGCAGCTCACCTCGATCACCCTCAACCAGTCCCGGCCTCACAACCTCGCAACTGCGACGACTACGGTGAAAATCGATGAGCACAAGACTTCCTGCCTTCTTGACTCCGGGAGCACGGAAAGCTTCATCCACCCCTCTACGGTAAGGCGCTGCTCCCTTGCGGTACACCCCATTACCCAGAGAATCTCCCTGGCCGCCGGATCCCATTCCGTGGAAATCCGGGGGTACTGCATCGCGACCCTCACCATCCAGGGCGTAGAGTTCAGCAACTTCCGACTCTACGTCCTCCCCAACCCCTGCGATGCCCTGTTACTCGGTCTGGATTTCCAATGCAATCTCCAAAGCTTAACTTTAAAATTCGGCGGACCCCTACCACCCTTCACCGTATGCGGCCTCATGACCCTAAAGGTCGTTCCACCTTCCTTGTTTGCAAACCTCACTCCGGATTGCAAACCCGTCGCCACCAGGAGCCGACGGTACAGTGCCCAGGACAGGACCTTCACCAGGTCGGAGGTCCAGCGGCTGCTGCGGAAAGGCATCATTGAGGCCAGCAACAGGCCCTGGAGAGCCCAAGTGGTAGTGGTAAAGACTGGGGAGAAACATAGGATGGTCATTGACTACAGTCAGACCATCAATCGGTACACGCAGCTCGACGCATACCCCCTCCCACGCATATCTGATATGGTCAATCAGATTGCACAGTACCAGGTCTATTCTACGGTGGACCTGAAATCTGCCTACCACCAGCTCCCCATCCGCAAGGCGGACCGCAAATACACTGTGTGCGAAGCAGACGGCCGCCTTTACCATTTCCTTAGGGTTTCCTTCAGCGTCACTAACGGGGTCTCGGTCTTCCAACGTGAGATGGACCGAATGGTTGACCGGTATGGACTGCGGGCCACCTTCCCGTACCTAGATAACGTCACCATCTGCGGCCACGATCAGCAGGACCACAACGGTAACCTTCTCAAATTTCTCCACACTGCCAAACTCCTTAATCTCACGTACAATAAGGAGAAATGCGTGTTCCGCACCAACCGCTTAGCCATCCTTGGCTATGTTGTGGAAAACGGAGTTCTAGGGCCTGACCCCAACCGCATGTGCCCCCTCATGGAACTCCCCCTCCGCAACTTCCCCAAGGCCCTGAAACAATGCCTGGGGTTTTTCTCCTATTATGCCCAGTGGGTCCCGAACTATGCGGACAAGGCCCGCCCACTCATTCACTCCACATTTTTCCCCCTGACGGCTGAGGCCCGCCAGGCCTTCAACCACATCAAGGCAGACATAGCCAAGGCCACAATGCACGCGATTGACGAGTCCCTCCCTTTTCAGGTCGAGGGCGATGCATCGGACGTCGCTCTGGCCGCCACCCTCAACCAGGCAGGCAGGCCCGTGGCATTCTTTTCCCGCACCCTCCATGCCTCCGAAATTCGGAACTCCTCTGTCGAAAAGGAGGCCCAAGCCATCGTGGAAGCTGTGCGGCATTGGAGGCATTACCTGGCCGGCAGGTGATTCACTCTCCTCACTGACCAACGGTCGGTTGCCTTCATGTTCAATAATACAGAGCGGAGCAAGATCAAAAATGATAAAATCTTAAGGTGGAGGATCGAGCTCTCCACCTACAATTACGAGATTTTGTATTGCCCAGGGAAGCTCAACGAGCCCCCCGATGCCCTATCCCGAGGTACATGTGCCAGCGCACAAGTGGACCGACTCCGGGCCCTACACGATAGTCTCTGTCACCCGGGGGTCACCCGGTTCTTTCACTTCATAAAGGCCCGCAACCTGCCCTACTCCATTGCGGAGGTCAGGGCTGTCACCAGAGACTGCCAGGTCTGTGCAGAGTGCAAACCGCACTTCTATCGGCCAGACCGAGCGCACCTGGTGAAGGCCTCCCGCCCCTTTGAATGCCTCAGCATGGACTTCAAAGGGCCCCTCCCCTCCACCGACCGAAACACGTACTTCCTGAACGTGGTCGATGAGTACTCACGATTTTCCTTCGCCATCCCATGCCCTGATATGACTTCTGCCACGGTCATTAAAGCGCTCAACAGAATATTCGCCCTGTTCGTTTTCCCCGCTTACATCCACAGCGACCGGGGATCCTCCTTTATGAGCGATGAGCTGCGTTAGTTCCTGCTCAGCAAGGGCATTGCCTCGAGCAGGACAACCAGCTACAACCCCCGGGGAAATGGGCAGGTGGAGAGGGAGAATGGGATGGTCTCGAAGGCCATCCTGCTGGTCCTACGGTCTAAAATCTCCCGCTGGAAGAATGACCTCCCCAACGCGCTTCACTCCATCCGATCACTCCTCTGCACTGCAACTAACGAAACCCCCCATGAACATCTCCTTGCCTTCCCCAGGAGGTCTACGTCCGGGGTTTCGCTCCCAAGATGGCTGGCAGCTCCTGGACCTGTCCTCCTCCGCAAACACGTGCGGACCCACAAGGCGGACCCGTTGGTTGAAAGAGTACAACTACTGCACGCGAACCCGCAGTACGCCTACGTGGCACACCCCGACGGGCGCCAGGACGCAGTCTCCCTCCGGGACCTGGCACCAGCTGGATCCCCACCCACGGCCCACCACCCGACACCCCCCTCCGATTGCCCCGGTGCCACTCACCTTCCCCCCAGCGCACCTCACCACAGCTCTCACTCCAGGACGATCCGTCCTCCCACTGGTTCCACTCAGGGATGAAGACGAGGACAACACACTACTGGAGTCACAGACGACCAAGTCGGCGCCTGCATCACCACCGGGACCGGGGCGATCACAGCGGAGGATCAAGGCACCTGACCGACTGAACCAGTAGATTTTGCCTGAACTTGTAAATTTTGTCTGAACTGTAAGTTTCCCCCCCCCGCTGGACTCTTTTTTTAACAGGGGGTGAATGTGGTAGTCACCACTAACTGTATATTAGATGTAGTAACTGTATATTAGATGTAGTACAGTAAGGATCCTGTACTAGAGGTACGGGGGTAAATCCCTGCCTGCTGGCTCAGCACGGTAGGCGGTGTATAAATGTGTGTGCACACCGGAGCTGCTCTCATTCTGGTAGCAGCTGCAGGAGGCCACACATCTCTGCTTAATAAAGCCTCGATTATTCACTACTCTCGTCTTTGTAGTAATTGATAGTGCATCACAACCCCCTCCAAATCCTGCTTTCTCCTTTAGCACCACCCAGCTAGCAACCTAACCCTCCAAATACAATCCCTTAACATTCCCAATTTCTTGTCTTTCTATCCCACCCAAGTGTGGTATCCAATTTCACCGGTTCGAACAGAGAGTTCCTACAGATAGAGGCCCACCTTGACACTAGCAGTAGCTTAAAATGCTGGCAGAGATGGCGGCATATCTTTAACATGCAGATGGCCATTGGATTGGAAGAATATTTCGCTGAGGCCAATGGCAGAGTTGCCATCCCCAGTGCCTCCAAGTACGCCCCCTTGCATGACCCCGACTCCATCCGCATTCTGGTCCCCAAACCAATCAGAAGCTTCTCTGCATTGATTGGCCAATAATAAAACATCAAGTTTGGCAGTGCCAACCCTCCCTCTTGCCTCTCCCTCTGCAAGACCCCCCTCTGAATCGGAGGAGTTTTTCCTGCCCATATGAACACTGCTCATGAGCCGCTCAAACCCCCAAAAAAACTCTTTAGGCAGAAAGACTGGGAGACATTGAAACAAAACACAAATCTTGGCAAGATATTCATTTTCATAGCCTGAACCCGGCCCGCTAGCGACAATGGAAGGCTGTCCCTCCTCGGTAAATCCGCCCTAACCCTACTCACCAGGCTAGTAAAATTCAATTTGCGAAGCTGTGCCCAATCCTGTGCCACCTGGATCCCCAGACAGCAGAAACTAGTCCCACCAAGCCGAAATGGCAGCCCTCCTCAACCCAACCCTTCGTGTCAGGGATCCAAGCACAAACTACTCACTCTTCCCAAAGTTTAGCTTATACCCTGAAAAGGAGACAAACTTCTTCAATATCCCCATAATGTCCCCATCACTATCCCTGGGTCTCCCACATGGAGCAAAAGATCATTGGCATACAAAGACACTCTGTGCTCCACCCCCCTTTCACGATCCTTCTCCACTTTTCCAAAACCCTCAAGACAATTGCCAATGGCTCAATCGCCAATATGAATAACAACAAAGACAGAGGACAACCTTGTTTCGTCCTCCTATACAGCCTAAAGTACCTCAAACTCTTGGTGCTGGTTCGCACACTAGCAGACGGTGCCTTATATAGCAGCCGCCTGCTCAAAACAAACCCAGGACCCGATCCTAAACGTCTCCAGAACCGCGACCAGGTAGCCCCATTCAGCCTTAAAGATCCTGCCAGGAGCCACTTTTCATGCGTCTTGCTCTTACCTGATGTCACGGGAAGCCCACAGTTTCAATTCTGACACTGAAATTGTGATGCTATGGGCAGCACGGTAGCACATGTGGTTAGCAATGTGGCATCACAGCCCAGGGTCCCAGGTTCAATTCCCTGCTGGGTCACATGCGGAGTCTGCACGTTCTCCCCGTGTCTGCGTGGGTTTCCTCCGGGTGCTCCGATTTCCTCCCACAGTCGAAACACGTGCAGGTTGGTTAGATTGGCCATGATAAATCGCCTTGTGTGACCAAAACAGTTAGGAGGGGTTATTGGGTTATGGGGATAGGGTGGAACTGAGGGCTTAAGTGGGTCGGTGCAGATCGATGGGCTGAATGGCCTCCTGCTACACTGTATATTCTATGTTCTAAGTAGACAGATCACATCTGCAATCCAGTGTGTTTGCGTTGATAAAAACATTGTGAATAGTGAAACACCTGGAAAACGGAATGCTTCTCATTTGTTCCAGTACTTTTTTAAAGTGTTCCCTTCCAAACGTAAAGCAGGCTCAAAGCAAGTTGAAGAGCTTGCATAAGGTTTAGGTCATACACATTCATAATTACTGTTCCTGCTGGATCCTGTACGGTAGCACAGTGGTTAGCACAGTTGCTTCACAGCTCCAGGGTCCAAGGTTCGATTCCCGGCTTGGGTCACTGTCTGTGCGGAGTCTTCACGTTCGCCCCATGTCTGTGTGGGTTTCCTCCGGGTGCTCCGGTTTCCTCCCACACGCCAAAGATGTGCAGGTTAGGTGGATTGGCCATGCTAAATTACCCTTAGGTTAGGTGGGGTGTGGGCTTAAGTGGGGTGCTCTTTCCAAGAGCCGGTGCAGACTCAATGGGCTGAATGGCCTCCTTCTGCACTGTAAATTCTATGATTCTATGCACTATCAAAAGTATTTGTGTGAAGCTCTTACTAAATCAGACCCATGTATGAATATATATTGGATGATAAATCAAACAGCTTGTCCCTGTTCCATTGCAGCAGACAGCATTGCCCTGTTCCGTAACAGGTTTCCTCCCTAAGGAAAGCTGTTTAATTCTCTTTCCAAAAATGCATTTCAGAATTTTTGGATAATATGGATAATCATGTAAATAAGAGAGAATAATATAGTTTTGGAATATCGAAGCAGCTCATTCTTTTTGGAAAAAAATGAGTATAATCCAGCCTCAGCTTAGTAAATACCATGCAACTTAGATGTTTGTAACTCAGCACTAAGTTTCTTTCAAATCCAATTGTTTTCATTATTAAAATTAGACAAGTAGAAATTAAAGTTGTGTTCAAACCTTTCATGTAAAAAACCTATCTGAGCGTAGGATTATTCAACATCCAAGCTAAATTATGTCAGTCAATGATTATGAATCGTTTGACACCATTGACAATGCCTGAGTTGGAAATCCAGCTTGAATGGTGACCGTTGCTTTCTAATGGGGAGGAAGAATCTCATTGCAACATTAAAGAGGTTTTTTTCCTACTGGTTAGTAGTGCGAGGAGGTGTCCCCCTCAAACACGGTCACAAACATCCCCCACCTTTTCTCAAACTCCCCTGCTAAGCCCCTTAACTCATACTTTATCTTCTCTAACCACAGGAAGTCGTACAGGTCACCCAACCATGCCGCTACCCCTGGTGGCGAAGCCGACCGTCACTCCAACAAAATTCGCCGCCGTGCAATCAGAGAGGCGAAGGCCAAGACATCGGCCTTCCTCCTCTCCACAAGCTTCGGCTTCTCTGTAACCCCAAATATCGCCACCAAAGGGTCCGGGTCCACCTCCTCCTCTACTATCCTGGCTAAGACCGCGAACACTCCCGCCCAGAATCTTCCCAATTTTTTGCAACCCCAAAACATGTGCGCGAGATTCGCTGGCCCCCGCCCATACCTCTCACACTCATCTGCTACCCCCTGAAAGAACCCACTCATTTTCGCCCGAGTCATATGCAGCCTGTGCACCACCTTAAATTGTATCAGGCTCATCCTTGCACAAGAGGAGGTCCCGTTTACCCTTCGCAGTGCCTCACTCCCCAATTTATCTCCATTCCCAACTCCGCTTCCCATTTCTCCTTGATCTTCACCACCCGCTCGCCTCCCTGCTCCCCCAGCCACTTGTATATATCCCAAATTTTCCCTCCCCTTCCACACCCGGAAGCAGCAGTCACTCCAGCAGGGTGTATTCCGGCAACGAATGGAACCCCCTCCAGATCTTTCGTGCAAAGTCCCGAACCTGCAGATATCTGAACTCACTACCCATTGGCTGCTCTACCCTCTCCCTTAGCTCCTCCAGACTGGCGAACCCTTCCTCCAAATACAAATCCCTCACCTTGACCAGACCCACTTCCCTCCACCTCCTATAATTGCCTGCATTTGGTCCATATCCCTCTATACCCATCTTACCCATTTAACTGTCTAAATGCTTTTTAAAAGACAAAATTATACCCGCCTCTACTACTGACTCGACAGCTCATTCCAAACTCTCACCACCCTCTGTGTGAAAACAATTGCCTCCCTGGACCCTTTTGCATTTCTCTTGTCTTACCTTAAACCTGTGCCCTCTAGTTTTAGACTCCCCTATCTTTGGGAAAAGATGTTGATTTTATGCCTTATCTATGCCGCTCATTATTTATAGACCTCTATAAGATCACCCCTAAGCCTCCGATGCTCCAGGGAAAAAAGTCCCAGTCTATCCAGCCTCTCCTTATAACTCAAACCATCACATCCTGGTAGCAACCCAGTAAATCTAGTATGACAATGGTTAAAAAAAATAAAAATCTAAGAATGAAATCCTGAGCAAAAGAAGAGTTTTCACATGGAGACAAATGCACTGGAAGGTTAGTTAACTCATTATATTTCTCTTTTTTTGGTATCTGGTTCAAGGAAGTCACCTTCTCACTCAAAGAACGGTGCATACTAGGAGCGACTTTAACATAGCAAATAAACAGGTAAAATTTTATGGTAAATTTGTGCCGAATTTAGCAACACGATTGAAGTCTTTACATGCTTTGCTATGTCCCAATCAGGCATGGCACTAGTCAGGAGAATGTGAAAGTGTTTACAGTGAGGTAATCGAGGCCCTCCAGAAATCAGAACTGTTGGTTCATTATAATTCCAAGCTCAAGTTACAACTTGCTTGCGATGAATCATCCTATGGAGTTAGGGCAGCTGTCTTGCTCATAATGCCTTCAGGAGAAAAGGTGTGACCTGAGTGGCTGGTTGGGATTCTAACCTAAATTTTTTTGACTATTTGGGAACTAATTAAACATAATAACTTAATTATAATTTAGAGGATATCTAAGCCAGAGATCGGAGGATATTATAGTTAGCTATCGCATTTCTATTAGAAATCTAGTGCTAGGAAACAGATAGTTGACAGTAACTTTGTAATTTAAAAAAAAAAAGTATTTATAAAAAAAAAAAGACAAATTTTAATTTTAATTAATTGACGCAATGTCAGTTAGAGGGGTGCTGTGCTCTGACTGTGAGATGTGGCAGGTCCGGGAGGCTTCCAGCGTCCTGGATGGCTTCATCTGCAGAAAGTGCACCCAACTGCAGCTCCTCACAGACCGCATGGTTCGGTTGGAGCAGCAATTGGATGCACTTAGGAGCATGCAGGTGGCGGAAAGCGTCATAGATCGCAGTTATGTAAGTGTGGTCACACCCAAGGTGCAGGCAGAGAAATGGGTGACCACCAGAAAGGGCAGGCAGTCAGTGCAGGAATCCCCTGTGGTTGTCCCCCTCTCGAACAGATATACCCCTTTGGATACTGTCGGGGGGGATAGCCTATCAGGGGAAAACAGCAGCAGCCAGAGCAGTGGCACCACGGCTGGCTCTGATGTTCAGAAGGGAGGGTCAAAGCGCAGAAGAGTAATAGTTATAGGGGACTCTATAGTCAGGGGAACAGATAGGCGCTTCTGTGGACGTGAAAGAGACTCCAGGATGGTATGTTGCCTCCCTGGTGCCAGGGTCCAGGATGTCTCCGAACGGGTAGAGGGAATCCTGAAGGGGGAGGGCAAACAGGTAGAGGTCGTTGTACATATTGGTACTAACGACATAGGCAGGAAGAGGCATGAGGTCCTGCAGCAGGAGTTCAGGGAGCTAGGCAGAAAGTTAAAAGACAGGACCTCGAGGGTTGTAATCTCGGGATTACTCCCTGTGCCACGTGCCAGTGAGGCTAGAAATAGGAAGATAGAGCAGACAAACACGTGGCTAAACAGCTGGTGTAGGAGGGAGGGTTTCGGTTATCTGGACCACTGGGAGCTCTTCCGGGGCAGGTGTGACCTGTATAAGATGGACGGGTTGCATCTAAACCGGAGAGGCATAAATATCCTGGCCGCGAGATTTGCTAGTGTCACACGGGAGGGTTTAAACTAGTATGGCAGGGGGGTGGGCACGGGAGCAATAGGTCAGAAGGTGAGAGCGTTGAGGGAGAACTAGGGAATATGGACAGTGTGGCTCTGAGGCAGAGCAGACGGGGAGAAGTTGCTGAACACAGCGGGTCTGGTGGCCTGAAGTGCATATGTTTTAATGCAAGGAGCATTACGGGTAAGGCAGATGAACTTAGAGCTTGGATTAGTACTTGGAACTATGATGTTGTTGCCATTACAGAGACCTGGTTGAGGGAAGGGCAGGATTGGCAGCTAAACGTTCCAGGATTTAGATGTTTCAGGCGGGATAGAGGGGGATGTAAAAGGGGAGGCGGAGTTGCGCTACTTGTTCAGGAGAGTATCACAGCTATACAGCGAGAGGACACCTCAGAGGGCAGTGAGGCTATATGGGTAGAGATCAGGAATAAGAAGGGTGCAGTCACAATGTTGGGGGTATACTACAGGCCTCCCAACAGCCAGCGGGAGATAGAGGAGCAGATAGGTAGACAGATTTTGGAAAAGAGTAAAAACAACAGGGTTGTGGTGATGGGAGACTTCAACTTCCCCAATATTGACTGGGACTCACTTAGTGCCAGGGGCTTAGACGGGGCAGAGTTTGTAAGGAGCATCCAGGAGGGCTTCTTAAAACAATATGTAAACAGTCCAACTAGGGAAGAGGCGGTACTGGACCTGGTATTGGGGAATGAGCCCGGCCAGGTGGTAGATGTTTCAGTAGGGGAGCATTTCGGTAACAGTGACCACAATTCAGTAAGTTTTAAAGTACTGGTGGACAAGGATAAGAGTGGTCCGAGGATGAATGTGCTAAATTGGGGGAAGGCTAATTATAACAATATTAGGCGGGAACTGAAGAACATAGATTGGGGGCGGATGTTTGAGGGCAAATCAACATCTGACATGTGGGAGGCTTTCAAGTGTCAGTTGATAGGAATACAGGACAGGCATGTTCCTGTGAGGAAGAAAGATAAATACGGCAATTTTCGGGAACCTTGGATGACGAATGATATTGTAGGCCTCGTCAAAAAGAAAAAGGAGGCATTTGTCAGGGCTAAAAGGCTGGGAACAGACGAAGCCTGTGTGGCATATAAGGAAAGTAGGAAGGAACTTAAGCAGGGAGTCAGGAGGGCTAGAAGGGGTCATGAAAAGTCATTGGCAAATAGGGTTAAGGAAAATCCCAAGGCTTTTTACACTTACATAAAAAGCAAGAGGGTAGCCAGGGAAAGGGTTGGCCCACTGAAGGATAGGCAAGGGAATCTATGTGTGGAGCCAGAGGAAATGGGCGAGGTACTAAATGAATACTTTGCATCAGTATTCACCAAAGAGAAGGAATTGGTAGATGTTGAGTCTGGAGAAGGGGGTGTAGATAGCCTGGGTCACATTGTGATCCAAAAAGACGAGGTGTTGGGTGTCTTAAAAAATATTAAGGTAGATAAGTCCCCAGGGCCGGATGGGATCTACCCCAGAATACTGAAGGAGGCTGGAGAGGAAATTGCTGAGGCCTTGACAGAAATCTTTGGATCCTCGCTGTCTTCAGGGGATGTCCCGGAGGACTGGAGAATAGCCAATGTTGTTCCTCTGTTTAAGAAGGGTGGCAGGGATAATCCCGGGAACTACAGGCCGGTGAGCCTTACTTCAGTGGTAGGGAAATTACTGGAGAGAATTCTTCGAGACAGGATCTACTCCCATTTGGAAGCAAATGGACGTATTAGTGAGAGGCAGCACGGTTTTGTGAAGGGGAGGTCGTGTCTCACTAACTTGATAGAGTTTTTCGAGGAGGTCACTAAGATGATTGATGCAGGTAGGGCAGTAGATGTTGTCTATATGGACTTCAGTAAGGCCTTTGACAAGGTCCCTCATGGTAGACTAGTACAAAAGGTGAAGTCACACGGGATCAGGGGTGAACTGGCAAGATGGATACAGAACTGGCTAGGCCATAGAAGGCAGAGGGTAGCAATGGAGGGATGCTTTTCTAATTGGAGGGCTGTGACCAGTGGTGTTCCACAGGGATCAGTGCTGGGACCTTTGCTCTTTGTAGTATATATAAATGATTTGGAGGAAAATGTAACTGGTCTGATTAGTAAGTTTGCAGACGACACAAAGGTTGGTGGAATTGCGGATAGCGATGAGGACTGTCTGAGGATACAGCAGGATTTAGATTGTCTGGAGACTTGGGCGGAGAGATGGCAGATGGAGTTTAACCTGGACAAATGTGAGGTAATGCATTTTGGAAGGGCTAATGCAGGTAGGGAATATACAGTGAATGGTAGAACCCTCAAGAGTATTGAAAGTCAAAGAGATCTAGGAGTACAGGTCCACAGATCACTGAAAGGGGCTACACAGGTGGAGAAGGTAGTCAAGAAGGCATACGGCATGCTTGCCTTCATTGGCCGGGGCATTGAGTATAAGAATTGGCAAGTCATGTTGCAGCTGTATAGAACCTTAGTTAGGCCACACTTGGAGTATAGTGTTCAATTCTGGTCGCCACACTACCAGAAGGATGTGGAGGCTTTAGAGAGGGTGCAGAAGAGATTTACCAGAATGTTGCCTGGTATGGAGGGCATAAGCTATGAGGAGCGATTGAATAAACTCGGTTTGTTCTCACTGGAACGAAGGAGGTTGAGGGGCGACCTGATAGAGGTATACAAAATTATGAGGGGCATAGACAGAGTGGATAGTCAGAGGCTTTTCCCCAGGGTAGAGGGGTCAATTACTAGGGGGCATAGGTTTAAGGTGAGAGGGGCAAAGTTTAGAGTAGATGTACGAGGCAAGTTTTTTACGCAGAGGGTAGTGGGTGCCTGGAACTCACTACCGGAGGAGGTAGTGGAGGCAGGGACGATAGGGACATTTAAGGGGCATCTTGACAAATATATGAATAGGATGGGAATAGAAGGATACGGACCCAGGAAGTGTAGAAGATTGTAGTTTAGTCGGGCAGTATGGTCGGCACGGGCTTGGAGGGCCGAAGGGCCTGTTCCTGTGCTGTACATTTCTTTGTTCTTTGTTCTTTGTTCTTTGAGAGGAACGGCTGATAGCATTTGCGTCACAAACTCTTACGAGCGCAGAAACAAATTATGCCCAGCTAGAAAAAGAGAATTTGAGCATCATTTTCAGGGTAAGAAGGTTCCACCATTACCTTTATGGACGTAATTTCACTCTTTTGATGGATCATTGACCCTTGATGACAATCTTTGGGTTGCACAAAGGTATATACCTTCTTTGGCAGCTAATAGATTGCAAAGATGGACTTGAATATTGTCGGCACACACATACGATATTCAATATTGCAAGTCAGAGCAGCAAGCAACTGCTGATGCTATGTCTATTACTGTTACAAATCAAGAATGAGGCTGAAGAACGTTTCATGAAGATCCTGTATTTCTCGCTCGTAGATAGTGTACCTGTGACTTCTTCTCAAGTTCAGAGATACACAAGAACTGATCCAGTAATGGGGAAGATGATGGACTTGACCCAAAAAGGACACTGTCAGATGTTCAGTGGAAAAATCCAGAGCTTAAGCCTTACATCACACAGCAACTTGAGCTGACAGTGCAAAATGGAGTTCTATTATGGGGAATCGGTGTGATTATTCGTCCATGCTTATGTAGTAAAGTCCTTGACCAACTACATGAGGGGCATCTGGTGTGGTGAGGATGAAGGAACTGGCACGCAGTATTGTTTGGTAGCCAGGGTTAGATGCTCAAATAGAAGAGAAAGTTGGGCAATGACAATCCGATGCAAAACTAAGGAACACTCCACCGTTACATCCGTGGGAATGGCCGACTCAGCTATGGCAGAGAATACATATAGACTACGCTGGTCCAGTGGAGGATCACATGTTCTTAGTGATTGTGGATGCACATTCAAAATGGCCAGATGTTGCGATCATTAAGTCACTGACATCTGAGCAGACCATTGAGAAACTAGATGAAATATTCTCCAGATTTGGAACACCAAAGGAGTTTGAGGATTACTTGAAGGGAAACGGTATACACTGTATTAAGTCAGCTCCGTATCATCCTGCAGCAAAGGGATTGGCTGAACAATTTGTTTGATCTTTGAAGCATTCTATCAAAGCATCGAAGGACCAGGGGACATTGGCAAGGAGAGTTATCAAATCCCTAATGTCTTATCGGAACACGGTACGCAACAACACGGAGTTCAGCAATGCTGTTCAAAAGGAAACTGAGAACACAGTTTGATTTGTTAATTCCACCAGATACTTTTTCGATTATCAAACGACCAGGACAAGTACAAATTGTTACGAGGGAGCAAAACTCCAAAAAGCGAGTATTCAACCAGAGAGAGAGAGTGTTAGCTCGGAGCTGCACCACCAACGAGAAATGGATTGCTGCTGTGATCCTAGCAAAGCCAGGTCCAATATCATACAGCGTACATATGAATGATGAAAGAGTTTGACGACGTCATGCTGATCAGCTACTGGCTTCATGCAGTGAAATCACCAAGACGTCTTCAGAAGTTCCACCTTTCGAAATTCCATACAGCGATACTTCGGGACAGAGACTAATGCAGAAGCAAGTTTTGATTCTGTTTCTGAGGACTTTCAAATACCTATAGTGCCAGACATTGGAGTAACTTCCCAGGAAATACAACCTACTGAAGAAAATGAGGATACTTCCAAGGTCTCAAGTAACCAAGTTCCAGAATGCCGAATTCAACCTAAATGGAATAGATGTCCACCTGAGAGACTGTCTTATTGAATTATATATATGTGTATAAGTTAATGCATATGTATAAATTTTAAATCATTGTTGTTGCACTAATAAAGTAAAGGGGAAGGTGTGTTATGGTTATGTATCAGGTAATACATCCCTGCTGGGAAAGCGTCACGTGATGTGCAGTGACATCAGCAGAGTGCACGAGTTTGCAGTTCTCCATCTTAGATTGTGTGAGCAACATCTCTTATTAAACCTCTCATCATGTTTGAAATAATCCAGAGTGTAGCACCTCTGTACCTTTTCTCTTTGTGGTTAACAAAGAGATATAACATACTAACACAGTAAATATGCTTAATAGCACTGTTTGAACTGGCACAAGCTAAAGCACCCTTGCATGAATATATTCATGAGAGAAGACCTGGAAAGCACAAGTAGGTCACATGTGACTGAACAATCTGGTTCTGTACAGGATTGTGAAAGAACAACATATTGAAAAATCAACTTTAATTATGAAATGAGGTTAAAAGATTTGCAGCATCGGGTGTCAAAGATGGTACTGGACACTGGAGAAAAATAATGAGCCTTTCCTGGAAAATATTACAGGTAGAAACATATCAATATAGATCATAAATATAATGCCTAATTACTTTTATATAATAGTGGTCTTAAATGGCTAAATCATATATACATAAACAGAAATTTTACAATGTCTGCCAGACTGTACTGATTTAGTACACTCATGACACAAAGGTAAACAGTGTAAAAAAGCACTGTTAAATTATTTTCTGTTGTACATACATGATTACAGGACTTATATTTGATTATTTATATTTACTGATTCCAGAAACTAACTGTTCAGATTTGGAAGGACTGTCCATGAAGAACACATCCCAGTGTGGTACTTTGGATTGGAGGGAGGTGGGTACTAATCTACGAAGAAATGTTTTGGAAAACTGAGAGTTTTCAATTATGTATCCTTGAATGATACAAACTAGCATTGTTGATTTCACACCAGATTGGTGCACAATAACCAGTCTAGCTGACCAAACTATTACGACTCCAATTGCATAATATTGTTCAGTCTCAGCATGCCAGTGTGTATCTGGGTGTAATTGGACCAGATTGGTCTGCTGATGCAGACATTCCTTCTCTTTCTGAAAGAAAAAATACTTATATTCAAAAAAAGCATTAAAAAAATAAATTTAGAGTACCCAATTCTTTTTTTTCCAATTAAGGGGTAATTTAGCGTGGCCAATCCACCTACATTGCGCACTTTTTGGGTTGTGGGGGTGAGACCCACGCAGACATGGGGAGAATGTACAAACTCCACACAGTCAGTGACCCGGGGCCGGGATCGAATCTGGGTCCTCAGCGCTGTGAGGCAGCAGTGATAACCACTGTGCCATGAGCCGCCAAAAAGAAAATTCATTCATGGCATGTGGGTGTCAGTGGCTAGGCCAGCAGTTATTGCCCTCCCTAATTGCCTTTGAGAAGGGGGCGGTGAGCTGCCTTCTTGAACCGCTGCAGTCCTTGTGGAGTAGGTACACCCAGAGTGCTGCTAGTCAGGGAGTTCCAGGATTTTGACCCAGCGACAGTGAAGGAACAGTAATTATGGCACAATTCAGCGATCCCATCCCCCAGCGAGCCAACCCCTCTGCCGAGGGGGGCTGCCCCTAGAATGTGTCAGGGACTGCCGAGTGTGCCTGGTTGAAGGAATCGTGCACACTGCCTGGGTATCGAGCGCAGAGATGCACAATACGCAGCTGATGGTCACAGACCAGCTGTACGTTCATTGAGTGATACCCCTTTTGGTTTGTGAACCGCGGTCTGTTATCGGCCGGTGCCCGTAGGGTGACATGCATCCCATTGATCACCCCTGGACCTGGGGCATCCTGGCGATGCCGGTGAACCCCACTGCCCAGGCATCCTGGTGGGCTCAGAGCACATGGAAATGAATGTATTCCTCCCCCTGGGCTAAAAGGGCCCCCGTGCTCCGTGGATGCACCTGTGCACTGAGCTCTGTAAGATCCTGGACAGGCCCACACTCGGCGACTGGAAGGACCCCGTCGCGTAGACGTTCAGGGCAACCATCATCTTGATGATCACCGGGAGAGGGTGTCCCCCCCCACGGTGCCAGGTGTGCCATCATCAGGCAGATCACTGGCCCCATGCTCATCCGGAGTCTCCGACGGCATGTCTGGTTCGGCAGGTCCTCGAATGACAGGTGCTGCCGGTACACACAAGGTCTTATACGGCGCCTCCTCCTCCTCGGCCTGTTGGACCGCCAGCCCTCCAGCCTGTGCGGCCTCCACCTGCCCCTCTGCAGCCCGTTCCTCTGCAGCCTGGTCCTCTGCTGGCCATTCTGGTGCTGCCCGCTCCGCTGCTGAAGCTTCCCCCTCCTCTCCGAGCGGCTTACACTCACGCGGCCGCAGGGCATCGCGCAGATCTGTGACCATCACCAGGGCGGCCACCATTGCTGGTTGAACGCCAAACGTCATTGTCTGTATGGGGTGAAAGGCCAACATGTTAGCATGGTGCATACTTCGTGCCCAACCAGATTCCATGGGCCCACCCCTCACCCCTGCTCCGTCGGTGCCTGGTACCATGGGGTTCCTTGTCCTAGCACCTGTCCCTAATGCCCGGGGTACCATTGGCTGGCACTGCCCTCACTTGGGGCTGCCGTGGGTGTTGCGCTGGGTGGTCCCTCGGTGGGTGGCGGCCGGTTGGCCGGGGGTGGGGTGGGGCCGGGGGTGGGGTGTGCTGCGACAGGGGGGTGGGGTGCTGTGGTGGATGCACCCATATGACTGGTGTCACTGTGTAGAACCAGGGGCCGGGGTGGGTGGATAGTGGTGCACAGCGAGATGGCCACCGTAATGGCGGTCGGTGCCTAGGCACCGCCCCAGTCCTATGGAGGGGGCAGCCCGGCTGCACAGCCTTTTTCCACTCCCCTCCCCCGGTCCTGGCAGGTTGCCCCTCACCCCAGCCAGCACGGCCAGTGCCCAGGCCGGCAGCCCGCAGTCACTCCACTCCATTTCCTACCTCCTCTCTCTCTCGCATCGCAGCCACGACGTCGGTTCACGATTTATGAAAGCACAAGTGAAGCACGTCGTCGGGAACTTGGCCCATCGGAGGCGGTGAATTTTGGTTGCCCCAGGGAATAGGGTGTCAGGCCCGCTAATGATATGCCTACTGTACTTTAAAGGTGTGTGGTGAGTGACACATTTACGCCATTTTCGGGGTGCCGGAGCATCACGATTTGGCGTCAAACCGGGGCTTAATCCGATTTTGGCGTCGGAGGCTATTCTCCGCCCAATCACGTTCCCCGATTTCGGTGTTGACAAGCGGAGAATCCTGCCCTAAAAGTATACACTCTAATATATTTCATGCTGCTCTGGAACATTTAAAAGTTGTGTTCTAAAAGTGTTGCACATTTATCTGTTAATATATAACTAAAGACCGAAGGGAAGAGTTAATCCCTGCAGGGAAAATGTTATTGTTGACTGTAAGAAAAATAAAAATATATACTTCCCAGTTTGTTGGGACTCCGAGGATAACGTTCCCTCTTCAAGAGCTAACTTGAAATACTTTGAGATGGTTCCCTCCAATCATGCAAATATCAATGGAACCGAACCTCTGTTGTGTGCTTAATTAAATATTTTTTCCCACCTTTGAAGGCTGTTAATGCATTCTTGAAGTCCCATGGGATTCGCCAAATGTGAAACATTTCAATCACTTTTTTAAAAGTTTATTATAAACAATTAGATTATTTGGGAGTAGATACTGCTAAATCCTGTGTGGTATTATCAGGTATTATGTTACCTAAGAGGCTGATGACCATTGGTTAAACCTAGGCGTTTACCCTTGGCTGTTGTTACGTAGCTCCGCCCTGACAGACGGAGTATGAGAACCGGTGCGGTCCCAGCAGCCTTCACTTTCTGTACCGAAGCTGCTGGGAAACAAGTTCTAGTCGATTAAAGCCTTCAGTTATGAAATCACTTTGTCTTGAGTGTAATTGATCGTGCATCAATTTAATCGACCAGACTTAAGCTGGAAGGATGGATCTCCGAGTCAAACCGGAGTGCCTACAACTCAGCCCCCACGCGGAGAACTCGGCTGCAATATTTAAACACTGGCTGGCGTGTTTTAAAGGCTACCTCGAGACGGCCGGAGGCACCCCCTCAGAAGGACAGAAAATGCATCTCCTGCGCTCAAGGGTCAGCCTGGGATCTACACCCTTATCGAGGAGGTGGAGGACTATGCTGCCGCGATTGAACTGTTAAAAGGACATTATATCCGTCCTGTAAATCAGGTCTACGCACGTCACCTGCTTGCAACTAGACGGCAAAGCCCCGGGGAATCGTTGGAGGATTTCTACCGGGCGTTACTGGTGCTGGGCTGAAACTGTGGCTGCCCGCAAGTTTCGGGGAGCGAACACACGGAACTTTTAATCAGGGATGCCCTCGTAGCAGGTATGAGCTCCTCCGAGATCCGCCAAAGACTCCTAGAAAAGGACACCCTGGGACTTAGAGAGGCACTGGCCCTGGCAGGGTCCATGGACGTAGCCTCCCAAAACGCGCAGTCCTATGCGCCCGACCGCGTGGTGGCCCCCTGGGCTGCGTGGCACCCCGCAGCCGCAGCCCCACAGACCTTCCCCCTGACCCCGCAGGCCTGCGCTGCGAGACGGCCTGCTAATGCCGCCGGGCCCCGCTGTTTCTTCTGCGGGCAGGCAAATCATCCCCGCCCGCGCTGCCCGGCCCGCACCGCCACCTGCAAAGGGTGCGGCAAGAAGGGCCACTTTGTGGGGGTCTGCCAGGCCCACGCCGTGGCCGCGGTCTCCAGCGACTCTGGACCGCTGCGGCAACCCCCTCTTCAGGCCCCGACCGGGCAGTGCTCACTGCCCCTATCCTCGGGCCACGTGCAACCCACGGGCGCGGCCAACTTGCCCCCCGGACACCACGCTGGACCGGTGGGTGCCGCCATTTTGTCCATCCCCGCCGCCATCTTGTCCATCCCCGGCCACCATGTGCGACCCATGGGAGATGCCATCTTGGATGGGGCCCCAGGCCCCCAGAACGGCCGACTACACGCTGCCCGATCAGAACTCGCAACTGATTCATCTGACCTCGGTGATACTGGACCAAAGTCGACCTCGGACACTCGCAACAGCAACAACGACGGTCTTCATCAACGGCCACTAGACGTCTTGCCTGATTGACTCTGGGAGCACGGAAAGCTTTGTTCACCCTGACACAGTAAGGTGCTGTTCACCACCCTGTAAACCAAAGGATCTCCCTGGTCTCCGGGTCACACTCGGTGGAGATAAAGGGGTTCTGCCTAGCGAACCTCACTGTCCAAGGCAGGAGATTCATCAATTTCCGCCTTTATGCCCTGCCGCACCTCTGCGCGGCTACCCTCCTGGGGTTGGACTTCCAATGTAACTTGCAGAGCCTGACCTTTAAATTCGGCGGCCCTACACCCCCGCTTACTGTTTGCGGCCTCGCGACCCTTAAGGTCGAACTGCCTTCCCTGTTTGCGAACCTCACCCCGGATTGCAAACCCGTCGCCACCAGGAGCAGACGGTACAGTGCCCAGGACCGGACCTTCATCAGATCAGAGGTCCAAAGGCTGCTGAGGGAAGGGGTCATCGAAGCGAGCAACAGTCCCTCAAGTAGTGGTGGTAAAGACTGGGGAGAAACATAGGATGGTCATTGACTACAGTCAGACCATCAACAGGTTTACACAGCTGGACGCGTACCCTCTCCCCCGTATAGCCGACCTGGTGAACAGGATCGCGCAATACAAGGTCTTCTCCACGGTGGATCTCAAGTCCGCCTACCACCAGCTACCCCTCCGTAATAGTGACCGCAAGTACACTGCCTTCGAAGCAGATGGGCGGCTCTATCAATTTTTAAGAGTTCCCTTTGGTGTCACTAATGGGGTCTTGGTCTTCCAGCGAGAGATGAACAAAGAACAAAGAACAAAGAAATGTACAGCACAGGAACAGGCCCTTCGGCCCTCCAAGCCCGTGCCGACCATACTGCCCGACTAAACTACAATCTTCTACACTTCCTGGGTCCGTATCCTTCTATTCCCATCCTATTCATATATTTGTCAAGATGTCCCTTAAATGTCCCTATCGTCCCTGCCTCCACTACCTCCTCCGGTAGTGAGTTCCAGGCACCCACTACCCTCTGCGTAAAAAACTTGCCTCGTACATCTACTCTAAACTTTGCCCCTCTCACCTTAAACCTATGCCCCCTAGTAATTGACCCCTCTACCCTGGGGAAAAGCCTCTGACTATCCACTCTGTCTATGCCCCTCATAATTTTGTATACCTCTATCAGGTCGCCCCTCAACCTTCTTCGTTCCAGTGAGAACAAACCGAGTTTATTCAATCGCTCCTCATAGCTTATGCCCTCCATACCAGGCAACATTCTGGTAAATCTCTTCTGCACCCTCTCTAAAGCCTCCACATCCTTCTGGTAGTGTGGCGACCAGAATTGAACACTATACTCCAAGTGTGGCCTAACTAAGGTTCTATACAGATGGACCGAATGGTTGACCGGTACGGCTTCCGCGCAACATTCCCGTATCTAGATAACGTCACAATCTGCGGCCATGACCAGCAGGACCACGGTGCCATCCTCCGCAAATTTCTCCAGACTGCGAAAATCCTTAACTTAACGTACAATAAGGATAAATGCGTATTTAGCACCAACAGTCTAGCTATTCTAGGCTACGTAGTGCGAAATTGAGTTATAGGCCCCGACCCTGAGCGCATGCGCCCCCTTATGGAGTTCCCCCTCCCTCACTGCTCCAAGGCCCTGAAGCACTGCCTAGGGTTTTTCAGTTACTACGCCCAGTGGGTCCCTAACTACGCAGACAAAGCCCGACCCCTAATCCCTGTCGACGGAGGCCCGCCAGGCCTTCAGCCGCATCAAAGCAGACATTGCAAAGGCCACGATGCGCGCCATCGACGAATCCCTCCCCTTCCAGGTCGAGAGCGATGCGTCCGAAGTGGCCCGTGGCCTCCATGCTTCCGAAATTCGCCATTCCTCGGTTGAAAAAGAGGCACAAGCCATAGTTGAAGCTGTGAGACATTGGCGGCATTACCTGGCCGGCAGGAGATTCACTCTCCTCATGGACCAACGGTCGGTTGCTTTCATGTTCACTAATGCACAGCGGCGCAAGATTAAAAACGACAAGATCTTGCGGTGGAGGATAGAACTCTCCACCTTCAACTACGAGATCTTGTACCGTCCGGGGAAGCTAAACGAGCCTCCTGATGCCCTGTCCCGCGGCACTTGTGCCACTGCACAAGTGGACCGCCTCCGAGCCCTCCACGAGGACCTCTGCCACCCGGGCGTCACTCGTTTCTTCCACTTCATCAAGACCCGAAACCTGCCCTACTCCATCGAGGAACATAAGAACATAAGAACTAGGAGCAGGAGTAGGCCATCTGGCCCCTCGAGCCTGCTCCACCATTCAATGAGATCATGGCTGATCTTTTGTGGACTCAGCTCCACTTTCCGGCCCGAACACCATAACCCTTAATCCCTTTATTCTTCAAAAAACTATCTATCTTTATCTTAAAAACATTTAATGAAGGAGCCTGCTTCACTAGAGGAGGTCAGGACAGTCACCAGGGACTGCCAAATCTGCGTGGAGTGCAAACCGCACTTCTACCGGCCAGAGAGGGTGCACTTGATAAAGGCTTCCCGTCCCTTTGAACGCCTCAGACTGGATTTCAAAGGCCCCCTCCCCTCCACCGACCGCAACACGTATTTCCTGAACGTGATTGACGAGTACTCCCGGTTCCCATTCGCCATCTCCTGCCCAGACATGACCACAACCACTGTCATCAAGGCCCTCCAGGGTATCTTTACACAGTTCGGTTTCCCCGCGTACAGACACAGTGATAGGGGGTCCTCCTTTATGAGCGACGAACTGCGTCAATTCCTGCTCAGCAGGGGCATTGCCTCAAGCAGGATGACCAGTTACAACCCCCGGGGAAACGGACAGGTGGAGAGGGAGAACGGAACGGTCTGGAAGACGGTTCTACTGGCCCTACGGTCCAGGAATCTCCCAGTCTCCCGCTGGCAAGAAGTCCTCCCGGTGGCCCTCCACGCCATCCGGTCGCTGCTCTGTACAACTACCAATCAGACACCTCATGAACATCTCCTTGTTTTCCCCAGAAAGTCCTCCTCCGGGACCTCGCTCCCAACCTGGCTAGTGACACCCGGACCCATCCTGCTTCGGAAGCACAAGTCGGTCCCGTTGGTCAAGAGGGTCCACCTGCTGCACGCTAACCCCCAGTATGCCTACGTGGCGTTCCCTGACGGCTGGCAAGATACGGTCTCCCTATGGGACCTGGCACCCTCCGGAACCCCACACGCACCAGAACCATTACCCCCCCCCCAGCACCTCACTGGAGGGGCAGTACTCTCACCGCTCCTGCCTAGGCCCGCCCACCCACCGACGCCCCCTACAGGCCTCCCCCTCCCCCCAGTGTCAACCGTTTGCCCTAACAGCGCCGCCTAGGGGTGACAAAGCTGCCAGGGAGGCCGAAACCATGCTCCCGGAGTCGCAACCACCTGGACCCCCACCAGAATCACCACCGAAGCCCAGACGACCCAGAAGGACGACCAGGCCACCCGATCGACTGATTGCTTCACTGTGACTTTAACCGTGAACGAACACTTTATAAATATTCTCGACAGCCCTGTAAGGAGGTATCACGGTACCTCCATATCTGATCATACCATGTTAAAGGCGACTGTTACCACCGGCGCCCACCCCCGCCGGACTTTTTTTTAAACAGGGGTGAATGTGGTATTATCAGGTATTGATACGTAGCTCCGCCCTGACAGGCGGTGTATAAGAACCGGTGCTGTCCCAGCACCCTTCACTTTCTGTACGGAAGCTGCTGGAAAACAAGTTCTAGTCGATTAAAGCCTTCAGTTATGAAATCACTTCGTCTTGAGTGTAATTGATCGTGCATCATCCTGAAAAAGGCATCTTTATATTTTACAAACTACTTACCTGAAATAAACGATTTATTTTCATGAAATGTGGTTAATCCAGTCTGTCTGCTTCTAAACTCCATTTTGTTTCATAGCCGTCACTTGGTATCGTATTACATTCATGAAGTATTTTCCTGAGATTTGAAACTGCCAGCTAATTCCTGAGTGGCTGTCCAAGTTCCTATTGAGTTGCTGCATGTTAGAAGCTGTGGTACCATTTTGGTTGCTGGGTGAAGGAATGCACAGCTAACTAATGAGCATTAATGTCTAAAAGCTGGAATATTAACCCATATCTTTCCCTTGTATTGGGCAGTCAGGTTTCTTGATTCTTGGAACCCAGTCAAACAGATATCTTTCTTTTCAAATTTTCATACATACAGTCGTAGCCAGAGAATCACCTGCAATGGCTTCCCTCTCGACATCAGCTGAAAAC
This sequence comes from Scyliorhinus torazame, assembly GCF_047496885.1. NCBI lineage: Eukaryota > Metazoa > Chordata > Chondrichthyes > Carcharhiniformes > Scyliorhinidae > Scyliorhinus > Scyliorhinus torazame. The sequence goes on along the minus strand of NC_092720.1, from coordinate 54,742,290 downwards.
AGTTTCCACGTGTGTGCTGATGGCATCCAACTCTACTCCAACACCACCCCACTCAACCCCACTCCAGCCTCTAAATTGTTTGATTGCATGTTCAGCGACCAGTACTGGGTGGACTGAAATGTTCTCCAATTAAATATTGGAAGGAATAAGAAGGCTTCTGTCACAAACTTTGTTCTCTTTTCCTGGCAACAGTACAAGGGTGAATCACCTTGGTGTCCTATTTGATGCCCAGGCAAGCTCCCAATTGTATGTTCATGCTGTCACCACGACCATCTATTTCTACCCCCTTAACATCACCCAGCTCTGCCCCTGCCTCAGTTCATTCATCCCTTTGTTACCTCTAGATTCAACTATTCCAATACACTCCTGTTCTAACCTCTGTAAACTTGTGGTCATTCAAAATTCATGTCCATGTTCTAACTCGCAAACTCACACTATCAGCCCTGTGCTTGATTACCTACATTGTTCCCAGTTAGCATTTTAAAATTCATAACTTTGTTTTCAAATCCATCAATGGTCTCACCTCAGATCTCTCCCCGCTCCCCACCCACCCCATTTATATAATCTCTTCTGTGTGATCTCGGTGTTCCTCCGATTCTGACTTCTTGCATAGCCTGACTTTAATTACTTCACCACTGGCAGGTGTGCATTTGGTTGCCTAAACCTTAACTCTCAAATTTGCTCCCTAATCCTCTCTACTTCTCTGTCCTCTTTTTGATCATCTGCCTTAATATCTGCTCAGGTGGCTCGGTATTAAATTTTGTTTTATAACGTTCCTGTGAAGCACCTTGGGATGTTTTATTACATTAAAGGCACTGTATAAGCATTATTATAAGGACTGTTAGTAATCATCTGCTTCCCATCCACCAATATCACCATTCAGGCTTGCACCTTTATCGGATAAAGCTTGAAGATTGTCTTACAATTTTGTAATTTCTCTGCAATATTGTTAACTTATTCTATTTACTGTTCGTCCAAAAATGCTTTCCCCCCTACAGGACCACAGCCAAAGGAAGATATGCAGTTCTCAGCTGTTGATTGGTCTCCACAATGTGAATAAAATTTAGCGAATCCATGGCATCGCAACCTCAGAATTAATTTGGTCCAGTGGGGTCATGTCATTCATTTTAGTAAAGTCAATGTAGCATTAGATTAGTGCAAACTGCACCTGATGCCAAATATAAGAGGGAGACAGATAAGGATGGAGGCTACGACAGGTACAATAATGAATGCACAATAACAGAACCAAAGATTTGCTGCTACATTATATTTGCCAAGTGATAATGATTGACACACTTGGCACAACTCTTATCACTATAAAAGACAGTTATTTTTCCTGGTACTAAATGCAAATAAAATAAAAACATTGGACACCTGTTGGAAGTTCCAATGGCAGCACCAATAAGATGGGGTGATGGTAGCAAAGCCAGTGACTAGTACCCTATTGCCCTCAGTTCATTTGCCCAGGCATAACCTTGAAAAAGTCTGTGATGCTTACCATACTGGGCTCACAAAGAGAACATTGATGGAGAAGGTTTTATTAAAATAAGGGATTTTTTTGAATGTAAAAAATAAAGTACAAAAGAAACCCATAAATGTCATTGGAAATTTATTGAGGCTAAATTTACTAAGTTTTTTTCGTTAAACTTGTACGCCTTTTAAAAAAAAATAACCGTTCCAAGCCATAAATAATCTAAAAGTACTGTTATTGCCTTCACAGTGTTCATTTTGGTGCTGATAACACAAGTCAACATGATTTATTGTTAATTAAATAAATCCAACCATAAAATGCACGGGGGCACCACTGAACTTTGCTAAAAGTGCTTCATTGCCCAGGTTACATTTCAGTACTTTTGACACTCACACAAACCCATTTGATGCTGATTTCTAAAAGAACTAATGCCACGGTTAAAATGCCATGTGGAGATTGGCTTGATGCTGAACTGACCTCAATGTGACCTCTGATATACAGTTTAATCAACCTGAATCACAGGTGGCAAACTGTAGCTTGCAAAAGTCAAACAGACTTCTAGGGTTGGCTTCATGACGGCACCAATTTGGACAAACACCAATGTAACCTGACAATGCGTTCAATGCTGAAACAGCTCATCAGCACCTGGCACATCCTGTTTTTCTTAAATCTGCCTCCCAAAACCACATTGGAGTGTCGTGGTATTGTAGCTGGTTTGGTACTCTCAAGGCCCATGCTAACACCCTGGGGATATGGCTCAAATCTCACCATGGCAACTGGTGGAATTTTAATTCAATTAATTGAAATCAAAAATCTGGAACTGAAAGCTAGTCTCAGTATTGGTACCTGTTTCCAATTGTTGTAAAAACTGTCTGGTTCGCTCAAGTCCTTTAGGAAAGGAAATCTGCTATCCTTACCTCGTCTGGCCTACATTTGATTTCAGACCCACAGCAATGAGGTTGACTCTTAGCAAAGGCCTCACAGACAATTAGGGATGGGCAACAAATGCTGGCCTTGCCAGTGACACTCACATCTCATGAAAGAATAAATAAAAATAAGAACCTACTTTGCCTGATGCTAGTTGTTGTCAATTACATTTTAATATTTTAAAAAGTTAAAATACTCTGTGTATTTGAACATTGATACATTTAACACCAATAAAAAATTCAGTATTGAGTATAATGGACAACATCATTAGTCCAGCTAAATAGGCTTGATATACTGAGGGTTATAAAAATATTATGTCTCAGGATAATCGCAGCTCAACAATCTGAAGAAAGGAAACAATTTGCATTTTAATTTTACTTGAGATCACTTTTGGAAACATTCAATCAGGTTTTGCTACAGTGAGGCAAACAGCACTAATTGTTATTACTAAGTGTAAATGGGACATCAATCTCCAGTGATCACACATGAGCAGCTAAATGTGTAGATCAGGGAATTGCTGACAAACTTGACCTGCTCCTCCAAAAGCTGCACAATGCCAGTCCCTCACCAAGAGATGTATCATTGGAATATACAGGAGTGTGAAGTTTTTAAAATTTATGTGATGAATAGCACTAAGCTCTTCAGAAAAACTTAGGGCTTGTCCATTCCAATGTTATTAAATTTTAATGGCATGATAAATCTGAATTAATGCCATGCTACTTCCCTGGAACTAAAATATAACTTTTACAAATGTGGAGTCTCATTCCTTCGTTTTCAATTTTTGTTGAAGATTTAAAAATAAATAAAAAATAAATTTAAAATAAATGCTGAGCATGTTCTGACTCTCTCTCTCATTTTAAGTCATCGAGGTAACAAAACTAGACATAGATTAACAGAGACTGCCAGGCTAACATCAAAATAAATGGTACGATTTTGTTTGTTTATACCTGGGCTTCAAAGTTCAATACCACACACCCTCCTCTGCACATGTATAAAGAGTCATGTTGCCTGCTAACAAGTCAAAGGGAAGCTTGTCAACATGCCCAATGGTGAGCATCTGATATTTGCTGAAAGGGAGCAAGTGTTATTCAAATATCCAATATCTTTGTCAATCCACTGGGTATGTTTGTGCCAAAATCCTTGGTACTCCAGTGCCATTCGCACACCCGATCTTCCCAGTGGTCTATCTACATGCATATTCACCCTCTGTTGTGATCCAGATTTTTACCTGTCAGGCTTTGCTACGAGTAAGGCGCCTCCAGGAACCAAAACCAATTATCTGTTTTCACAGGCAGTCTAATAAACTGTGCTTGTACTTGTTTCAGGTTTATACAGTACAGAATCCTCCACTCCCCAGTGCTGATCTCTAGTATCTGGTTGACCATACCACATCTTCTCATTGGTTTCACGTGCTTGCTTTCCCCATTTTTCTATTTTGTTTTAATCATGCTATTTTTTTTAGTTCAGATCCTTGTCTGTACCGACAGTTTTGATCCATCATAAATTTGAGAATCAGAATCCAAAGCACAATCCAAAGCTCTGCCAATACTTTTGAATCTTTTCCTTCCAGTTGGAGGGGGATTAAGGTCTAAATATGCTTTTGGTTCGCTACCACACTACAAACAATCTGATCCAGATGGGGGAACACCTGAAGCCATGAATAGCAATATTCTTTTGCTTTTCAAGACATAGGTGAGAAAAGATGATTGCGGGAAATAAAAGCAAATAACAGCAGATGCTGGAATCTGAAACAAAAACAGAAAGTACTGGACAATTTCAGCAGATCTGACAGCATTAGTGGAGAGAGAAGGGAGCTAACATTTCAAGTCTGGATGACTCTTTGTTTAGCATGGGTGAGGGCCTCCCTTAAGACCACTTAAGGGCCTTATCCTGCCATTGCTGGGATTTAACCAGAGGTTGGCAGGCTCACACCAAGTGTCCAGCCTGGCAGCTTTCACTGTGTGGGGCTGGTGGTGGGCAATGGGGCTTGTTTGCCTCCTCAACTCCTCTGGGATCACAGGAGAGTTTCCTTTAATTATCCACCTCCCCCATTTCCTCTCCACCCTGACCCAAGGCCACAGAGATGAATCACGGGCCCTTGTGCTTCTCTTGTCTCCGGACCTCTGACTCCCCAACTCCCCTCCCCTCCCCCCTGCCTTTCCCCCACCCTCTCCAGCTCCAGCTTTATCTCTCTCCCTCAATCATGCATGATAGTTTTTTCCCCTCTCATGATTCATCATCACATTCACCAAATACTCACAGAAAAGTCCTCGTATAATGATACCATCCATTGTCAGCATCTCATTACAAATATTGTCTGATATATTTATAGATGCAGCAGCATGGGTGTTAACATTCAGAATAGGAACAATATAATGCAGCATTAGTTTGGTGTGCACCCTATAGGTGATCTCATTGTGACCATTGAACAAACCAGAGGGTTAACAGCATTGTTATTTTTATTTGGACAGGAAAACATCCCGTTAACAATTTCTAACACCGTGCAGACGATAACACTGATTTCAGTCACTGTCTCAGCCCTCGTTAAAAGTTCTGTACATTGCATCATATGAATATGGTGACAGAAAATTCATACTTGGGGAAAATATTCAATATACAGTGGAATTATTGAACAACAGGACTTCACTGTCAGTGAGAAGCTTTGGAGCCCTCAGCTGTCTCTGTGTGACACAACCTTTAAGAGGCCAGAGGACATAAACTGAATGGTTCACAATTATATCAGTTTTCTTGATCAGCAAGTCTGAATATTCTGCCAATTGCTGCTTCTCACTACAATATATTTTCAATATCTATTATGCTACATAACTTTATAATTATATTTCAATACCTCAAAAACTCATAAAAAGCACCAAGATAGAATGAGATAATAGGTAAGTAGACAAAATGACAAGGTCAAAGTCAATGAAAAAGACTTTTGAGAATCATGTGCAGTGTAAAATGTTTCATTATGAGGCCATCCCGCACCCCTGAATTGCAATTTGACCCAATAATGCCTGCTCACAGTGAACCTTCATTATTAACATAATAAATAGAATTCCAGCCATGATTCCACCTTCTGCTTGCAAGATAATTATGGATGACAAAGGCTATCTAGCCCAGCCCATCTCATCCACCCAAAATGTATTAGGAGCAGGAATAAGCCATTCGACCCCTGGAGGCTGCTCTGCCATTTGATAACATTGCCTACATTAAACCAATGACTACTACTCAAAAGTATGAAACTGGCTGTAAAGCGATTTGGGGCATAAATGCAGGCTTTGTCCGTTTTTCATTACACCTGCATGCAGCAGACAGATTTGACATCAGAGTTGTGTCTGCTTTAGAGCACAATGAAATATAAAAAACAAAAATTTAGAGTATCCAATTCATTTTTTCCAATTAAGGGCAAATTAGCGTGGCCAATCCACCTAACCTGCACATCTTTGGGTTGTGAGGGCGAAACCCACGCAAGCACGAGGAGAATGTGCAAACTCCACACGGACAGTGACCCAGAGCCGGGATTGAACCTGGGACCTCGGCGCCATGAGGCAGCAATGCTAACCATTGCGCCACCATGCTGGCCCCCCATAATGAAAATTTAGACTGCTATTTATATACTGGTTTATATTCAAAACAGGATTTTGAAAAGTGTACAATATTTAAATTCATGATATAAACCCTCAACTCCCCATCAACCTTCCCTATCCCTAAATTGCCCTCGCCACCCACCCACACCCTCCAACATTCCCTGCAAGCCCTCTCCCCAACATTCCATCAACCTTCCCACATCACACCCCTAACCTCCCCTCCACCCGTCCAATGTCCCCCAACCCGCTCTCCAAATTCTCACTTCCCCAACCAGCCTCGACCCACTTCAATCCCTACATCTCCCGCAATCCCCTCTCCGACCTCCCCTACAACTTCCCCCCATCCTCCCAACCTCTCCTCCAAACATCACCCATTCCCAACCAGCCTCAACACCCTCCAGCTGCACACCCAACTCCACCTACCCTAAACTGCCCTTTGACATCCTTCCCCTCCCCAGCTTCCCTGCTTTAATAAGGACACGGGGAGTCCACACCGATTAAAATAAAGGAACATAGTTTTATTTACAACCACGATATATATACTGCCTGATAGATCCCTAACGGGTTCCTGTTCTAGTCGGTATCTTAATGGCCAAACTTTTCTACAGAGATCAATAGAGATTCCCTGCCCCTAGCGGGGGAACTCATACTCCACAAGGACCAGGGAGAAGATGATCATTCCCACCCCGTAGGCCCATGAGGGATATTACACCCTCTACCATCCGAACTCCCATTAATCCCCCACCGACATCCCCCACCCCCTCCTGCCTCCTTCCACTCTTTAACTTCCCCAAACCCCCATCAAACTCCCTCCACCTCCCTCTAACATCCCTCCAACACCCAACCTCCCCCAACTCCCCATTTCTAGAGGACCGTTCATGACCCCAGGTTGTCCCAAAGAGCTTCACAGCCAATTAAAATAATACGGTTACTGTCGTAATGCAAGTAAATGGAATCGCTAAATAGCAAACAGCAAGGTTCCACAAAGAGCAAGGAAATAGTTAATCTGCTTTTGTTATGTTGGTTGGGGGATAAACTTTAGCCTGTCCATTTTGGAGAGGGGTCATGCCCTTCTTTGAATAGCGCCATGATATTTTACAAAATCTTACAACACCAGGTTAAAGTCCAACAGGTTTGTTTCAAACACTAGCTTTCGGGGCACTGCTCCTTCCTCAGGAAGGAGGAAGGAGCAGCGCTCTGAAAGCTAGTGTTTGAAACAAACCTGTTGGGCTTTAACCTGGTGTTGTAAGACTTCTTACTGTGCTCACCCCAGTCCAACGCCAGCATCTCCACATCATGATATTTTACATCCACCAGCCGCAAATTTAATGCCTCACCCAAAAAGCAGCACATCAACCAGTTTAGCAATCTCTTATTGAAGTATCTTAGAAGGAAGGAGAAAATTTGAGGCAATAAACATTTTAAGAAATTGTGCATTTTTGATTTCAATACACTTTAATGATAACACAAAAATACATTCATATTACGAACATAAATGTAAACCCGTTTTAAAGTCCATTTGTACTTATTTTAGTGCATTAAATGTGACAATTCGTTTTACTCAAATGTTTGAAAATCCATTTAATTGGGGTTTATTGGCTCTGAAATTTGATGAGAATTAAATTTAAATAATGGTAAACCACAAACTGTAGCATACTTACAAAGTTAAATATCCCTTACATACACAAAGATAATTACTGGTAACATGAACTTACATGATATTTGGAAGTGGAATGTTGATCTATATTAAGAAAGTACTTAAACGAACCAAATTCAATACCACATCAAGAGACTGCTTTTAGAAAATAGCCCTATGAGGAATAAGTATAAAGCAGTTTAAATGGAGATTTTTTTTTTCATTTTGATTTCACTTGAAATTCATTTTAGTCGCATTTTAAATTTCTGACCAAGCAGCCTTTGTTAGTTCTTTAAAGCAGAGAACTTTACTGAAAATCCTTTGTAAAAAAAATGATAGCAGCAACATCAGTGACTTATTAATTTCTGCACATATACATGTTTTCCTTGCTTAGTTATCCAACACTCAAACATATTCACAAAGCAAAAGCAACAATTATTCTTTGATAATGACAAATTGCTTTTGTGTCTTGAGAAGGTGTAAAGAATTGCTGGCCCTGAACAATAGTGTTTATTCACTCCAACAATTGAGAGTGCAATGACCTTGTAAACCAAAGTAATCAGACACAATGCATCTTCCAAAAAGATAATCAGTATGCATTCATGCTACTTCAGAATTCTGAATATGTTTACTACTTCTCATTCAAACAAATGTTGTTTACCACACAACTCAGTAAATACATATTAGAAATTTAAAACACGTAGTTAGGATATAAAGAGAGATTTTACAATATATAGTCAATTCATCAGAAAATCTTAAGATTAGAAATGTAATTGCTTGGCATCAATTGAAAGCAAATTTTCATGTATCATTGAAAAACATTCGCTGAACGTTGAAGACTGATTATATATTTAGAATTGGAGGACTGTATGGATCTGTACAATGTACATTATTCATTGAGCAAAAAGGGAGAGCAAGGAAGCTGAACACTTCTCACCTTCCAATTCTTTTACAGAAACCAACACTACCAGAACCAGGAAAGGGTTAATTGAATAAGAAGGGCTGTATCATTACCAGCATTCTACATAAAAGCAGAATGGATGCAGTACCATGTGGAGTAAGGGACATGTCTATTATTCAGTAGTTGTCTTTGACAGAAAAAATAATAATAATTTTGCTGTTAAGACACTTCCACGGGACTCAGTTGCTGTCATCCACAAACATGTCAATGGTTTGTTTACCAGCTGATTTGAATTAAAATACAGCTTTGGTTCTGCTGACTGCACATCATTATCCGAGGCACCATAATCCTGCTACCAAATCCTATAGCTTCCAGATCTCAGCTTTTTGTTTAGGATTACTGAAAGCTTAATTTATAACAAAGGAAAATGAGGCATCCCTCTCACCCACTCTAATTAAGTGTTGTGAGTAATTTTTAAAAACTGACCAAGAAGGCATACTTTGCAAATGTTTATCTTTTAAGATGCAAATACCAAAATTAATATCGAAATTTATTTGAAACTTCAGTTGAAGTTATCAGGCAAACATCTGCTTGTGAAAGCAGTTTGAGCTCTCAGTGCTTTGATTTTCTACAGTTTAATAGCCCCATCCTTGTCATCAGCAATTTGCTGCCATAGGCCAGCCACTATATTATGAAGTTAATCAGGAATTTTCCCTGCCATTCATTCTTCAAAAACGAGATTGGATATGGAGCAATGCTGCTGTCAGCATTTCAGCTGAATATGGTGCTACAAGTCAGAAAAGAAAAGACGGCCTTTGCCTGGCACATCCAGTAATTGCCTTCCGTCAGCTGTGAGACAAGCCGTGACTTTGGTCGCATTCCAGTGTCCAGTGCTTTGTCTCAAACTTTTAAATACAAGTTGTTGAATTTCACAACTTATTACAAGCAAACTCGGAACGCAGACAGGAAACTAACATTTCTTTGAAGAAACAAGGGGAAAAGACAAGTTTGATTTATAAATGCATTTCATGGAAACTTTGCACAGCAAGACCAGATGACACAAGGCCCATTCATGGAGCAGGAAAAGGGAGAAGAACGCCATCAACTCTTAAAAAATAGACTTTCAGCTAATGGCAATGATGCGAACAATATCTGCCAGCATTCTGCCTATCCACACATTGAGGCTGCAAGGCACCCAACTGTAGCTGTTTTCTATCACTCACTTCAGTAATATTGGCTTGATGCTTCTCAACACAACTTTGGTCTTCTGTTATTCTGGATTCACTTTTTTGTTAATGACTTGAGAAAGATATTGGGCAGGATTCTCCGATTCCCCCAGCCCCGTGTTTGATGGCTGCATGCCGTTCGCTGGCGGCGAGGTTCCATCTTCCTGCCACTTGCCAATGGGATTTCCCATTGTAACCACCCCAAGCTGCTGGGGAATCCATGGGCGGGGGATGCTCTGCCAGCAGGAAAATTGATTGGCAACGTACCAGAGCATTCTGGCCATTGTCACATTAGTTCACTCATACTACAGGACCACTTTATGAATTGGCTCTGAAACACTAACTGTGCTCAGAGGGTGAGAGAAACTGCCGTATTTTTACGACATAGTTATTTTGGAGTCCTGGGTTAGAATCTTGAAGAGGTGACAGGGGTCTCACCTGCTTGCTGGAGAACAGGTAAGAGACCTGTGTTGTCTCCTTTGGGGAAGGCCTGCCAAATCTCAAACCTTTTCTTGGGATGAGGACCCCGCCTACCAAGAGCTGCCGGCCAGAGCATCACCAAGTGAGAACTGGCTGTTACTGGAGCAACAGCCTCCTGAGGCCCAGGATTGTGGAGGGCCCAGGCCAGATGTATGTAATGGTAGAAGGGGTTTCACAAGGTGGGGTCGTCGGGTAAAGAGTATTGGTGGTTTTAGGCATTGTTGGCAGGAAGGGCAGCGGTGTGGTCCACAGCAGGCCTCCCCTTCCTGAAGCCTGGTCCCTTGATCGCTCAGTGCCTTTAAATCTCCCATTCCCTGGAGATGACAAGCAGCAGGCATATATTCACTTTTCCTGCTCTCTGTTTGGTGATAGGTCCTCCCCTAACCCATAGCTGGGTTAATATTAGTGGCAGCGGCTGAGGCCCTTAAGTGGTCATTAATTGCCCACTTAAGTGTCTCAATTGCTGAGAGTATGTGTTCTATAGTTTTTAACTGCCTCCACTAGTGTAGTATAATGTCCACCAGAATCATTGCAAACTCACAAGAAACACACTGAACTTAAATAGAGTGGAGGCAGGAAGGCAGCAGCCACAACTCTCCTTCTCAATTATATGACCTCCCTGCCTCCAAATACACCACCAGGGAGGGCAGTGGATTCTGCCCATGGTACTGACCAAATATCTGCCGACCCAAATGCGTGAACAAGGTCCATACTGATTAGTGAGGGCAAAACGTGCTTTGCCAAGGCTGATGTGCCACTATTAATTTCAACCACACCCCAACAATGGGGTGGAACAGTGGTTAGCACTGCTGCCTCACAGCGCTGAGGACCTGGATTTGATCCCAGCCCCGGGTCACTGTCCGTGTGGAGTTTGCACATTCTTCCCATATCTGCATGGGTTTCGCCCCCACAACTCAAAGATGTGCAGGGTAAGTGAATTGGCCATGCTAAATTGCCCCTTAATTGGAAAAAAAGAATTGGGTACTCTAAATTTATTTAAACAAACATAACCCAACAACAGCTTGCAAGGTCAATAATAATGTGGTGTTCCAATGCTTTTGCATTCCGACAGGTGAGTCAGTTTTATTACAGTGAAGTTGAAGACAAACAGAGCTGAACATTTGTAGGTGACAGCACTCATTTCAAGTAAAACTAGCTTTAGACAGCTTTACCATGCTACAGAGATTTCTAATTTTCTCTCATGCAAAGTAGCTCAGAGATCACTTGGTTTTTCCCTTGGTAACCATTATTACTTTCACTTCTGATTATGTTTTCTTTTAACTATTCATTTTGCTCAAAGTGGACTGTAGATTCATGTCAAAACTCAGGCCATTAGTCACCTACCAAGAGTTGTCTCTTCCACACTTCATTGCATTTTCTCGCAATAGTGTTCTGTAGTTTTTATAAAACTGCCTCCACTAGTGTAGTATAATGTCCACCAGAATCATTGCAAACTCACAAGAAACACACCCAGATCATGTCTCCCAGTGGTGGTCTCATGAAGTAGTTCAATATGGATTCATTGGTTGATTTGTGCTACAAGTATCTCCAAACCACTTTTGTGTTACGAACGTAACCCCACGGTGCAGTGTTATGTAATAAACCCCGTGGGAACAACACACATGCACTTCTACAGCATTATTGCATATGCTACATCTTAGTTAAATAATATGTGACGTTTCTCATTGAAAAAACAAAATTGTGCCTGCTCTTTATCGTTCCAAATTATCTATACAATTAGGTCTCTGCAGCTCTTTCATTCTTTCTTTCTTCCGCCCTCCTCCTGTTTGTTTTCTCCCTTTGCCTCCTTTTTATTTTCAGTGTGCTTTGTTTATATCTTGATTCTTACTATTTCTTGTATCCTTTCTCTTTAACTCTTTATTTCCTTGTGTTTTCACAAACCTCACAAAATCTTGAGGTGCCAGCCTAAACCCCAGCCTAAAGGCAGTTTTAAACGCAGACTATTTAAAATGCCCTATCTGCCAACTTAATGGAAGAAGACAATTAGCAAATGAATTAACAGTGGATTATGCATTTAAAAAATAGCTTCATCTGGAACCTCAAACTAATATCTGACAGAAAAAGATTGAGAGAGAGGGAGACAGTAAAAGACGGAGACAGAGCAAGATTGATAAGGAGAACGAGACACACAAATTGAGTCACAGTCTGCCAGACCATGAGACCTCCCCGTCTAATGGCAAAAGACCTAATCAGTATTGAAAAGACTTTCCTAATTCTGAAACCCGATTACTACATCTCCTGAAGTACCAGACTTTCCCGAACACTACCTACTCACACCCTCAAGCAGGACCAGGGAGTGAAATTATTTGCCCAGGTTTTTTTCCTCTTCCTGGGCTCTTATTCGCACCCCAGCTTTGACACACATTCAGGCAACAGAGTTGGGAACCAGTCACAGTGGGATATATTTTATATTTTTAAAAATTCAATTACGGGATGTGTCGTTGCTTTCTAGGCCAGCATTTATTGCCTATCCCAAATTACCTTTCAGAAGGTGATGGGGTGCTGCCTTCTTGAACTGCTGCAGTCTATGTGGTGTAGGTATGCCCACAGTGCTGTTGGGGAAGGTGTTTCAGGAATTTGTCACAGTGACGATTTTCGCAGTAACTTCATTGCAGTGTTAATGTAAGCCTACTTGTGACAATAATAAAGATTATTATTATTATATTTCCAAGTCAGATTAGTGGGTTTCTTGGGGGGAACTTCCAGGTGGTGTTGTCCCCATGTATCAGCTGCCCTTATCCTTCGAGATAACAGTGATCATGGGTTTGGAAGGTGCTATTTAAGGAGCCTTGGTGTGTTTCTGCAGTGCATCATGTAGATGGTGCACACTGCTGCTACTATGCATCGGATGCAATGAATGTTTATGGAAGGGATGCCAATGAAGCGGGCTGCTTTGTCCTGGACGGTGTCATGTTTCTTGAGTGTTGTTGGAGCTGCACTCATCCAGGCAACAGGTGGAGTATCCATTACATTCCTGACATGGTGCCTTATAGATGGTGGGCAGGTTTTGAGAAGTCCGGAGGTGAGTTACTCACCACAGAATTCTCAGCATCTGACATGTTCTTCCAGCCACAGTATTTGTATCATTAGTCCAGTTCAGTTTCTGGTCAATGGTAACCCCCAGTTGGGCGATACTGGGGGATTCAGCGATTGTAATGCCATTGAATGTCACGATTCTCCCTTGTTGGAGGTGGTCATTGTCTGGCACTTGTGTGGCGTGAATATTACTTGCCACTTGTCACCCCAAGACTGAATATTGTCTAGGTCTTTCTGCATTTGAACATGGATTGCTTCAGTTTCTGAGGATTGACAAATGGTGCTGAACATTGGCAATCGTCAGTAGTGAACATTCCTGTTTCAGACCTTGTGTTGGAAGAAAGGTGATTGATGAAGCAAAGGAAGATAGTTGGGCCTAGGACATTATTCTGAGGAACTCCTTCAGTGATGTCCTTGAACTGAGTTGATTGACCTCCAACCACAACAAGCACCTTCCTTTGTGCCAGGTATGACTTCAATCAGCAGAGAAATTTCTCCCTAATTCCCATTAACTCCAGTTTTGCTGGGGCTCCTTGATGCCACACGGTCAAATGCTGCCTTGATGTCAAAGGCAGTCACTCTCACCTCACCTCTGGCATTCAGCTCTTTTGTACATTTTGAATCACAGCTGTAATGAGGTCAGGAGCTGAGTGACCTTGGCGGAACACAAACTGAGCATGAGTGAGCAAGTTATACAGACTGTAACATCGAAAAGAAATGAACCTCACAAGCACTACACAAATTGATTGTTTATAAAAATCAGTAATTAACAAAAATTATCAAGCAGCAGAGCTATTCCTGTTTTGCTTTTTCGCTTAAGACGTGGAGCTGGAGAAAGACAGACAAGGCTCCAAATTCTGGTTATCTGGAGGGTATGTGGATTAATATCACTGGGAGTAGCTGAAGATGACTGTGAAACTGGCAAGGTATGCTTCCCCTCGACCCTATCTAACATTCCAGTTATTGCTATTGCTGCAACCGCTGCTTCTTCTGGCCTTCCTGGCTTGCTTCGATATCTTGACTCCTGTGGTCCTTTAAGTGACTGGCGCATGCTTGGGAGGGCAAGACTGTGAGCAACAGTGAACAATATTACCCAGAATGCACCATGGCTGCCAAAACAAATGACCGCATGGATTTGGGCTCTCTCTCCAATAACCGCTTAAGCTCCAGAGCTTTGTCCCAGAGCAGAGAACCCACCGTGCAATTTTTGAAGGTTACTACCCTCTGGGATGGCCTAACAAGCTACTCAGTTCCAGGACAATTAGGGATGGTTAATAAATGCTTCCTTTGCCAGTGATGCCCACATCCCATTAAATAAAATAAATAAAAGCCCATCCATTAGTAAGTCAGGCTTCCGACCTGCAAAACGTCCCATCATTCTGACAAAGACTAAGTCCAAAAGATTCCGCCTTCTGTTTCTTAAATTGCTATAGGTTTTGCTCTTTAACAATAAATAATCTATTATAAAAACAAATTTTGTACCAAGGGCATGTGTTTTATTGTAAATACCTGCAGTACATGTTACTCCTGTTTGTAGTGCTCTAAATATTATATTGTATTGTGGAAGGAATCATAGTGCCACACACAATACCTACAATTTTATGATAACGTTTCCACACATCATTCAAAATATTTGCATAATTTTTTTCATTCACTATGTTTTCGTAGCAACGCTCATCAAATGTCCAAAATAAGTGTTTGAACAATTTTTAAAAGAATTCTATTTTGAGAATAACATTATTCTATCTACCTTTGAATTTGGCGTTTATGTCTTTTCATGCCATTGTTTTTATTTGAAGGCTTCAGTGTCCTCTCATAAAATCCTGACCTTGGGGATGGATGTTATGCTCCCCTGCGGGCAGGTTTGAAGGAGAGGGGTGGGGGACAAATAAAATCCAGCAGGTGGCCTTCACGCCACCTACCTGTCTGCCTTGACTTGTCTGAAATTTGACAGGGATTGGGGAGGTGCAGGCAGCTTTCCTGTCCTTGGGCCTAATGAGTTCCTTAAGGGGCCACCCTGCTGCCCATCCGTATTTTACCCACTGGCTTGGGAAGGCAGTTTTAGCTGCAGTCGGGCAAGGGATGGGGACTTACTATCGGGCACACCAATCAACCCCCTCATTAACACCCTCTCTGACCTCTTAAACCCATTCCAATGCCCTCCTCACCAAAACCCCAGATTTACCTGGGTTCTTCAGTGTGGTTGGACTTTGGCATTGGTCGGGGCGGTCACCCCTACAGTAGCCATCACTCTTGGCTTGCACTGCTGAGACCACAAAGCTGCTGGCCATCCGACTGGCCGAGAACTGAAGTCTCAATTAAAGAAATTAACGCTGCTCCCAGAATTAAATTGCTGGAAGGCAGCCATCGGGATTGTGGGCAAGCTACTCCATGACCACGGAACCCCATAAAACTCAGCTCTTGGAGTTAATATTTTTCCCAGAGCTATTGATTTCCTCAATACTATTGAAGAGATATTTGACCTTTATAGCTCTTCGTACTTTCTGCTCACTAATCAGACGAATAATTTTAACTTGTAAAAGCAAAATACTGCAGTTGTTGGAAATCTGAAATTAAATCTGAATGTGCTAGAAATACTCAGTAGGTCTGGCAGCATCCATGGACAAAGAAAAGTCAGATATAACTTTTGTTCAGAGCCTGAATGTGAAGAAGAATTATATTCAGCTCAAAATATTAATATTGTTTCTCGCTCCACAGATGCTGCCATCGTGGATATAGGAATTTATGATGCAAAAAGTTGACAGGAGTGTCTTACATATATTGTGATATCATTGAGCAACACTTTACCCTAGCTCAATCGTTTTTAACTATTCAAGTTCTTTTTTAACTGTTTAAACAGGAAGTATATGAGTAACATTTGGCTGCTCCCTCTTTATTTCATAGGCCACTATATGGGACAAATACAATGGGACAGCCAAGCATGTGTAATTTGTCAGACAAATACAAAGCAATCATAGACTTTTTTTTAGTTTTTAGCCCCTGGGCATTGAAAAAGGGGACAGAAAATAAGTGTGGCAATATTGAAAGTCTTTTGCCTTCTGGCTATTTTTCCAAATTGGGATGAATTTGTAGGTCACCCCAATAGTTATCTAAGTAGTTAAATTGAAACATTTTAAAAAATGAATAACATATATAAACTGTTCATAAAACATAGACAATATACTTGTAAAATGTTAATTGGTTTCTAAACTTACACGTATCCATTTATGCAACCTGGTAAATAGAATTATGGATCGGATTTGAAAATAATTGTTACGATATGCAAACATGCAGCCAATGAACACTCAGAATAGGACACAACCAATGGGCAGTCAGGACACTCAGAGGTGGCATCACCACAAGGGGGCATGACATAAACACTATAAAAGGGATGAGGCACTCACACCCTGCCTCTTTTCACAGACAGACATCCAGAGAGTTAGACAGGGTTGATCAGCAGCATCACACCCCAGCACATGGCTTAGAGCAAGCTGGTACAGTTGGACTGAGTTACTACAGTTAGATTAGCAGAGAGTCAAACTCGCTTGAGAACTGTGTTAATAGTTCAATAAACACGTTGAATTCATTTCAGAGTCTGGAGCATCCTTTAGTTAAGACTGCATCAAGTAGCAGCCTGTGTTATCCGAAGCAGCATAACACAGCATGATACCAGGAGTGATTGTTCAATCTATTTAGTTCAACTCAGCAAGGTCCGTGACAATCAGCTACTGAATACAGGCACAATGGACAAGATTCAGGCTCCTCATCATCTCAGGACCACCGGCAATCTTAGTGCTAACTGGCGATCATTCAAGCAGAAATTTCAACTATACGTGGAAGCATCCGACCTCAATGGCGCGACCGATGCTCGGAAGTTAGCTCTTCTACTCACCACTGCAGGTGACCATGCGATAGAGATCTTCAACTCCTTTCACTTTTCCGAAGGGCAGGACAAAATAAAGTACCAAACCATCCTGGACAAATTCGACAGCCACTGTGAGTTGGACACCAACGAAATCTTCGAGCGCTACATCTTCAAGCAGAGGATGCAAGGTAAAGACGAATCCTTCAACTCCTATCTAACTAACCTTAGACTGCTAGCGCAATCCTGCAACTTCGGTGGTATCACTGACTCCATGATCAGAGACCAAATCGTTTTTGGAGTCCACCCTGATCCTCTGCGAAAGCAATTGTTGAAAATCAAGCACATGACCCTGCCAGTCGCGATTGAAACGTGTACTGTGTATGACCACTCTAAAAATCACTATTCACAGTACAAAACGGCAGAAAGTGAAAAACAAGCCTCCCATGAGGTGGAGAGTGTTCAGGCCATCTCCCGGATGCAGCGCCTCCACATTAACGGAAGCGGCCATTTCGAGCGCTCTTCCCGGGGCTTGACGCATGCGCAATGCGATCGGGAGCACGAAGCGGCTGAAAACCGCACTGTGCAGGTGCAGATGTCTGAGAACCGCACCGCGCATGCGTAATGACGCACTGAGAGTCATGACGCCGACGTCATGACGTGTGCGAACTGCGGCACCACCCATTTTTAAAAAAACTGCCCTGCAAGAGGCAAATGCTGTTTAAACTGTGGGAAACCAAACCACTATGCAGCCTTGTGCAGATCTGCATCACCAGTCAGGAGCTCCCAATTCCGACATGCATCAGAAGTGTGCAACACCGAATGCATGACTCTGATCCAGGCAGTGCAACGGATCCAGATGATGAATACCTGGACAATACTTACCGAGTGGGCATTATTACGAAGTGCGAAAACGCCACACCGGACACATCGCAAGTCCAATCAATCCTGGCCATGGTTTCAGAGGACTAATGGCATGCAGTGATGAAGGTCAACCACAGCCCCATCCAGTTCAAACTGGACACAGGTGCCTCCGCCAACCTGATTTCGCAGGTGGATTTCAAGAGAATCAAGAAACCCCCCACAATCCTTCCAGTTGCCTGCAAACTCCTGGACTACAATGGAAATGCAATCACGGCACTGGGATCCTGCCATCTGCATGTGTCCAGCTGACACACACAAGCAAGTTTACGCTTCGAGATTGTTAAACCAGACATGACGTCCCTGCTAGGTGCGCATGCCTGCAAGCAACTGAACCTCATTCAAAGGGTCTACACCACGACGCCGTCCCATTCGGATCTTCAGGCCAGCATCGACGACATCCTAACCCAGTACCCAGATCTATTTAGCGGGATGGGCATGCTGCCGTACGAGTACAAGATTCTACTGCGGCCTGATGTCAAGCCAGTGGTCCACGCACCACAACGTGTCCCTGCTCCACTGAGAGAGCGCCTGAAGGCAGAGCTTACGAGTCCACAACAAAAAGGCATAATTTCAAAGGTCATTTAACCAACCGACTGGGTCAGCTCGATGGTGTGCGTAAAGAAGACTTCGGGGGACCGACGCATCTGCATTGACCCCAAGGATCTAAACAAAAACAGAGGGAAGAAATCATGAGTGAGATGGCACACGTGCACTTCTTCACAAAATTGGACGCATCCCAAGGATTTTGGCACATCCAACTTGAAGAATCCAGCAGAAGGCTCTGCACCTTCAACACGCCTTTTGGCAGATTCTGCTACAACGGAATGCCATTTGGCATAATCTCGGCATCAGAGATTTTCCATCGCATCATGGAACAGATGATGGAGGGAATAGAAGGGGTTCGTGTCTAGGTTGACGATATCATAATCTGGTCCACAACCCCAGAGGAACATGTGTCGCGACTCAAGAAAGTATTCCAACACATACATGAACATGGCCTCAAGCTAAACAGGTCCAAGTGTTGTTTTGGGACATCCACGCTGAAGTTCCTGGGCGATCAGATTTCGCAACACAGTGTGCGCCCGGATACAGACAAAATTAAAGCCATCGAGGCAATGAAAGTCCCCGAGGACAAGAAGGCAGTACTGCGCTTCCTGGGAATGGTCAATTTCCTTGGCAAGTTCATCCCGAATTTGGCCACACACACCATGGTCCTACGCAACCTGTTGAAAAAATTAACCTTCTTTGAGTGGAAGGCGGAGCACCGAACAGAGTGGCTGGAGCTGAAAGCCAAGCTCACCACTGCACCCGTCCTTGCATTCATTGACCCAGACCGAGAGACCAAGATATCCACAGATGCGAGTCAGGATGGCATTCGGGCGGTGTTGCTTCAAAGAGATGACACATCATCCTGAGTACCAGTAGCATACGTGTCAAGGGCAATGACACCCACTGAGACCAGATATGCGCAGATTGAGAAGGAGTGTTTAGGTCATCTCACCGGCATCCTCAAATTTCATGATTATGTCTACGGCCTGCCAACATTCACTGTTGAGACGGATCATAGGCCTCTGGTCCACATCATCCAAAAGGACCTGAACGACATGATGCCTCGTTTGCAGAGAATTCTTCACAAACTCCGGAGGTATGATTTCAATTTGGTGTACACACCTGGCAAGGAGCACATCATTGCCGATGCATTGTCCCGCTCCGTCAACTCACCCAGTGAACCACTGGAGATCATCCAGCATATTGAATTGCAGGTACAACTGTGTGCAAGCACTCTCCCGGCAACAGATCAGAAGATCGTTCTCATCCGAGAAGAGACGGCCAAAGACCCCCTGTTAAGCGAGTCATCCACAACCTCAGCAGTGGCTGGCAGAAAAGGCAATGTTCTCAATTCTACAACATCAAGGATGACCTGACGCTGATCGACAGTATCCTGCTCAAGCTGGACAGGATAGTCATCCTGCTTTGTCTCCAGAGCATGGTGCTGCGGCAGATTAATGAGGGACACCTGGGCGTAGAAAAGTGCAGACGCAGGTCCCGGCAAGCTGTCTACTGGCCCGGCATCAACCAGGCCATCAGGGATATGGTCCTGAACTGCGAAACCTGTCAGAGATTCCCACCAGCGCAGAGCAAGGAGACGCTCCAACCACATGACCTAGAAACCTCTCCGTGGTCCAAGGTTGGCATTGACCTATTCCACGCGAATGGTCGCGACTATATCTTAATCATCGATTACTTTTCGAACTATCCTGAGGTGCTGAAGCTGCCAGACCTCACCTCACGGACCTTCATCAAAGCGTGTAAAGAGACATTCTCACGGCATGGCATCCCGAACACCGTCATGAGCGACAATGGCCCGGGCTTCCACAGTTGCGAATGGTCCATGTTTGCCAAGAGCTATAATTTCAGGCATGTCACCTCCAGTGCGCACTATCCGCAGTCCAATGGCAAAGTCAAAAAAGGGGTGCACATCGTTAAGCAGCTCATCCGCAAGGCCTCGGCTCATCCGCAAGGCCTCAGACTCCGCTTCCGACATACACCTTGCACTACTTGCGTACTGGGCAACTCCCTTGTCCACTGGCATGTCGGCAGCTCAACTGCTGATGGACAGGGACCTGCGGACGACGCTTCCAGCCATACACCTGCCCAACCTTGATTACCTCCCGGTGTTGCAGAAGATGCTGCAGCTTTGCGACAGCCAGAAGCAGGGCTATGACACACATGCCACCGATCTGGACGTGCTATCCGCGGCAGACATGGTCAGGATCAAGATACCGGATGGTGGGTGGTCTGCTCCGGCTGTCGTTGTTCAACAGGCCGCGCCCAGATCCTATGTCCTACATATGGCTGATGGCTCCATTGTGCGAAGGAATCGAAGGGCACTGCGAAAGGTTGCTTGCCCACAACCACTTTACCCTCCATTTCCACATGTCGAATTGCCACCTCCAGACACCTCGAACCAGGAGGCCACCAGTCATGTCTCCCACTCGCCTGTCAAGACACCTTCATCCCCTCCACCACCTCTCCGGCGGTTGACGAGGATCAGACGCAAGCCTCAGAGACTGGACTTATGAGCATTTGTTTTGTTTGTTCTGTTCTGTATTCCTCAGTCAGTCACATTAGACAGACACATTCACGTGTATATACATCTATTTAAAAAAAAGGGGAGATGTCATGAATGCAAACATGCAAACAATGAACACTCAGAATAGAACACAACCAATGGAAAGTCAGAACACTCAGAGGTGGCATCACCACAAGGGGGCATGACATAAACACTATAAAAGGGATGAGGCACTCACACTCTGCCTCTTTCCACAGACAGACATCTTGAGAGTTAGGCAGGATTGATCAGCAGCATCACACCCCAGCACGTGGCTTAGAGCAAGCTGGTACAGTTAGACTGAGTTACTACAGTTAGATTAGCAGAGAGTCGAACTCATTTGAGAATTGTGTTAATAGTTCAATAAACACGTTGAACTCATTCCAGAGTCTGGAGCATCCTTTAGTTAAGACTGCATCAAGTAGCAGCCTGTGTTATCCGAAGCAGTATAACACAACAATGATGAATAGATTATACACTACCAGGCCCACCAGTTATTGATGCCAAGTAAACACTTGGGAAACGATTCCGAAGCCAGAATCACGGAATTGCGATTGGGCGGAGAATATGGCATCAGCCGAAAGTCGAGGTCTGCGCTGGGCACCCAACGGAACGCCATGTTCCGGCTCCTCAATTGTGGCATGAGTGCAGCCCACACTGTACATGCAAAATGTACAGTAACATACACTAACATCTCATTACCGACCTGACCCGGTAGTCTCCGGCCTCCTGCGATGCTCCGCTCATGTCAGGGGGAAGTGACGACGGCGAGGCTCACTTGTGGTATTTAAAATCGGGAAACATGTGCCCATGGCTGCTGAGGGAGAGGCATCGATGGGACCAGGGGTGCGGAGGGCAAAGTGTCAGGGGGAACGGTCAGAGGGTAGGGGTGAGAATGGGAGGCTGGGGAGGGGGGGGGTGGGGGGTATGACATGGAGGGGCATGGGCTGCAGTCCAAATCAGGGCCACTGTGCAGCCCGTTGGACCTGCTAACATGTCTGCCCTACATCCCTTGTAGATAATGGAGTTCGGTATCCAACCAGGAATGATTGGCATCTGCCTGGCCTCTGCAGCCATGGCAGACGTACTGCAGCTGCATGAGCAAAAGCTGCTCAGGGAAGTTCCAGTAGAACCGGAGCCTGCCATAGTGAAGCAGGGACCAGCTGGTGTGGATGGAGAGACGGCCACCCAACAGGCAGAAAAGGAGGTGTACGGAGGCATTGCATCAGGCCCTGTGAATACCGGCAGTGCTTGTCGTTCAAGGACCTGCCGGACCGAGCGTGTCGTCGAAGACTCCCGGCTAACCAGAGAGACCATAAGGCATATCTGCCGGATCATGGCACGAGGAATGAGGGCGGACACCTGCTCCCAGTGGCTGTCAAAGTTGTTCTCTTCCGTTGGGGCTACTTCGCTGTCGATTGTTAGGGCAAAATTTGCCTAAAAGTGCCTTTTTGATTCTGTGGGAGGAGAGTCACCAAATGTCCATCCGCTCAGCACATCACCGTCACTGGATGTCTCAGTGGCTGTCAAGGTGACGGTCACCCTGAAGGATTATGTCACGGAGATAAGGAGGGGGAACCTCGGGAGAGCTGGGACCGCCGTCGTCTCCTTGGTGCGAGGCTCTGGGTTGGACTCCAGTGGTCCCTCCTCCCGGACGGTGCCCTTGGGACCGTGGGGGACGGCAAGGGATGAAGTGGCAGCTGGAGTGAGCTCCAGAGGCCCCTGCACCATTCAGTCAAGGGGAGGAGCCATGGGCAGAGCCCAAACGTGTCCCAACATGTTCCCCTATGGATGATGCTATACAATGGCCCATAGGTGGAGCCCACAAGGGCAACAACATAGCATAGATGCAAATACAAAGGCAAAGCATGGTACTGATACAATGGTGGATTATTGGTATAATACATTCACCACATTCACCCCCTGTTAAAAAAATGAAGTCCGGCGGGGGTGACGGGTTTATAAGTTCAGCCGGTCTGGCAAACAGATTGCACGCAGTGATCGCCGAAGCTCTGGCGTCGGTGCTGGCCTGGGTGTCGAGCTCATCCTTGTTGGCATCGGTAGTGGGGGCGCCGGTGCGAGTACAGACGTGGACTCCGGGAGTGTCTCTTCTGGAGCTTCATTCCTGTGGACCAGTGAAGGGGGAATGGCGGGCGGGAGCCATAAAGGGGCGGGGGCGCTGATCATGGTAGGTTGGGCGGGATATAGTGGAGGGGCAGTGGTGGTGGTAGTGGAGGTGGTGGTGGAACTGGCAGGCGCCAGGTCCCAGAGGGAGACCGTATCTTGTCGGCCATCGGGGTGTTCGATATAAGCGTACTGGGGATTTGATTGTAGGAGCTGGACCGTCTCTACCAGAGGATCGGCCTTATGGCTCCTGACATATTTTCTGAGTAGGACTGGCCCTGGTGTCTTCAGCCAGGAAGGAAGCGAGGCCCCTGAGATGGATCTCCTAGGGAAAACAAATAGGCGGTCATGAGGGGTCTCGTTTGTGGCCGTGCAAAGTAGGGGCCTAATAGAGTGGAGCGCATCGGGGAGGCCCCCTGCCAGTAAGAAACTGGGAGATTCCTGGGCCGCAGGGTCAGTAGGACGGTCTTCCAGACCATTGCGTTCTCCCTCTCCACCTGCCCGTTTCCCCTGGGGTTATAACCAGTAGTCCTGCTCGAGGCAATGCCCTTACTGAGCAGGTACTGATGCAGTTCGTCGCTCATGAACGACGAGCCCCGGTCACTGTGGCCATAAGAAACCAAACAGGGTGAAGACACTATGTAGGGCTTTAATTACGGTGGACGTGGTCATATCGGGGCAAGGAATTGCAAAAGGGAAGCGGGAGAACTCATCAATAATATTGAGGAAATATGTATTGCGGTGATTGGAGGGGTGGGGCCCTTTGAAATCGATATTGAGGCGCTCAAAGGGCCAGGATGCCTTTACCAGGTGGGCCTTATCCGGTCGATAGAAGTGCGGTTTACACTCCGCACAGATCTGGCAGTCCCTGGTCATGGCTCTGACCTCCTCAGTGGAGTAGGGCAGGTTGTGGACCTTGATATCGTGGATAAGCCGGGTGGCCCCCGGGTTGCATAGTCGTTTATCTTGCGCTGGCGCTTGTACCGCGGGACAGGGCATCTGGGGCCTCGTTGAGCTTCCCAGGACGATATACTATATCGTAGTTAAAGGTGGAGAGTTCGATCCTCCACCGCAAGATCTTATCGTTCTTGATTTTGCCCCGCTGCGTATTGTCGAACATGAAGGCTACCGATCGTTGGTTGGTGACGAGGGTAAACCTCCTACCAGCAAGGTAGTGCCTCCAGTGCCGTACGGCTTCCACAGTGACTTGGGCTTCTTTTTCGACCAAGGAGTGTCGAATTTCAGAGGTGGTGAGGGTGTGCGAAAAAAACGCCACCGGTCTGCCTGCTTGGTTGAGGGTGGCGGCGAGAGCGACCTCTGATGCGTCGCTCTCCACCTGGAAGGGGACGGACTCGTCCACCGCACACATCACGGCTTTGGCGATGTCCGTCTTGATGCAGCTGAAGGCCTGGCGGGCCTTGCCAGTGGAAAGATGGTGGCCTTGATTAGTGGGCGGGCTTTGTCCGCATAGTTGGGGACCCACTGGGCATAATATGAAAAGAACCCGAGGCACCTCTTCAGGACCTTGGGGCAGTGAGGGAGGGGGAGTTGCAGGAGGGGGCGCATATGGTCAGGATCGGGCCCTAGGACCCCGTTCTCCAGGACGTAGCCGAGGATGGCTAGTCTGGTCGTGCGGAAAACGCATTTCTCCTTGTTGTAGGTGAGACTGAGGGTTTGGGCGGTTTGGAGAAATCGGTGGAGGTTGGCGTCGTGGTCCTGCTGATCATGGCCGCAGATGGTGACATTGTCCAAGTACGGAAATGTGGCCCGCAGCCCGTACTGGTCCACCATTCGGTCCATTGTTCTTTGGAACACCAAAACCCCGTTCGTGACGCCAAAGGGGACGCAGAGGAAGTGGAAAAGGTGGCCGTCTGCCTCAAAAGCCGTGTAGTGGCGGTCCTCCGGGCGGATTGGGAGTTGGTGGTATGCAGACTTCAGATCCACCGTGGAGAACACGCGGTAGTGCGCGATCTGATTTACCATGCCTGCAATCCGGGGAAGGGGGTACGCATCGAGTTGCGTATGCCGGTTTATGGTTTGGCTGTAATCAACCACCATCCGGAACTTTCCCTTGGTCTTGACGACCACCACCTGGGCTCTCCAGGGGCAATTGCTGCCCTCGTTGACTCCCTCCCGCAAGAGACGCTGGACCTCGGACCTCACAAAAGTCCTGTCCTGTATGCCATACCGCCTGCTTCTGGTGGCGACTGGTTTGCATTCGGCGGTGAGCTTTGCGAAGAGTGAGGGAGGGTCGACCTTTAGGGTCGCGAGGCTGCTTATGTGAATGGGGGCAGGGGCCCCCCGAACCTCAGGGTTAGGCTCCTGAGGTTGCATTGGAAATAGAGTCCCAATAGGAGAGGAGCGCAGAGGTCTGGGAGCACATATAATTTAAAGTTTGCGTACTCGGCGCCCTGTATTGCTAGGGTTGCGGTAGTTCACCCTTGGATTTGCACCGAGTGTGACCCAGAGGCGAGGGAGATGGTTTGGTGCGCCGGGAAAATTGGGAGTGAGCAGCGTCTACCATGTCCGGGCGAATGAAGCTCCCTGTGCTCCCGGAGTCGAAAAGGCAAGGCGCCTCGTGCCCGTTTACCCGGACGGTCATCATGGAGCTCCGGAGGTGCTTGGGTTGCGACTGGCCCAGGGTGACCGCGCAGAGTTGTGGGTAGCCGGCGTGGTCAGAGGTGCTGGGGTGGCTCCGCGATGGCTGCCCTTGTTGATCGTACGCGTCGAGCGGCGTAGCAGATGGCGGCCCCCGTTGGTATAGCGTGGCAGGTGGCGAGGAAGATGGCGTCCAAGATGGCGGCCCCCATGGATCGCACATGGCCAGCCGCGTAGGGGAGGATGGCCAAGATAGCGGCCCTCGTGAGTCGCATGTGCTGTGAGGACTGGAAGATGGCTGCGCCCACTGATAGCACGAGGTTGATGAGGGGGGCGGAGTCGGCAGACACGCTGCCACGCTGCGGGGTCTGCGGGCCTGTGAGTCTGACGATCGGGCCTGTGAGTTAGAGTTATTAGACCTGGCCAGGCAGACTTTGGCGAAATGTCCTTTTCTCCCGCAGCTGCTGCAGTTCGCATTGCGGGCCGGGTGTTGGGACTGGCCGCAGAAATAACAGGGTATCCCCCCATGATGGGCGGGCGGCCGCGTGGCACAGGCCTGGGGTAGTCTGTGATCGGGGGTCCACGAGGGGGTCGCGTGGTCAGCCGGGAACGCGGTAAGGCTCTGGAACACTACTTCCAGAGAGGAGGCTAACTTTACCGTCTCATCCAGGTCCAGGGGCCCCTTTTCGAGTAGGCGCTGTCTCACGTAATTAGACCGGACTCCCACCACGTAAACCTCTCGGATGGCAAGTTCCATATGCTGAGTGGCCGTAACGGCCTGGTAATTGCAGTTGCGTGCGAGGGCTTTGAGGTCACATAGGTAGTCATCTAGCAACTCTACGGAACGCTGGCGGTGAGTGGTGAGGATGTGTCGCGCGTAGACCTCGTTCACGGGCCGTACATAGAGGCGTTCGAGCATCGCGAGGGCATCTGCGTAGGAGGAGGCCTCGTCGAGTTGAACAGAGATTCGATGGCTCACCCGTGCATGGAGGAGGCTCAGCTTCTGTTCATCAGTGACGGAAAGAGTGGAGGCGGCTGCGAGATAGGCCTTGAAGCATTGAAGCCAGTGCAAAAAATTTCTTTCGCCTCCGCGGCCTGCGGATCGAGTTCCAGTCGGTCAGGTTTGAGGGCCGATTCCATAGTTGCATTTAAGTTGATTAAATTGATGCGACCATCAATTCACTCGAGACAAGAGTAAAAGTAAACCGTGGCTTTAATCAACGTAGAACAGTGCCTGCCTGCGACTGATCCAATACTGAGAACCGCCTACAGGTCAACTGCTCTTTATACCCCCCTGAAGGGGAGGAGCCATGGGCGGAGCCCACACAGGCCCCAACATGTTCCCCTATGGATGATGCCATACAATGGCCCATAGGTGGAGCCCACAAGGGCAACAGCATAGCATAGATGCAAATACAAACGCAAAGCATGGTACTGATACAGTGGTGGATTATTGGTATAATACATTCACCACACACAGCTGCATCCTTGGATCTAGCAGATCTCTGACTTCTTCGGATGTCCCTGCCTCCTCCACCTTATGTACATCAGCAACTGTGTGGTGCTCACCAGATTACCCACTGTCCACTAATGTCGCCCACCGTGGTGTGTGTCTCTGCGCTGGTGGAGTGTGGGGGGGGGGGCAGCTGTGATGCATCGATCGTTTCATCCTCGGAGCTCTCCTCCAAGTTGTTTTCGAAGGTGGCAGAGGGGAGGGCGCGGGGAGGGGGGGGGCACCCCGAATGTCCCAGCCCCATCTGATGGGGATCCTGTGAGGGAAAGGACATGTGGTCAATGAGAGGGCAGGATCATTTTGTCTGACATGTACAACTCACTTGAGACAGGTGAAGGGTCAGTGGATCCTCACCTCTGTGGTGCAGGCCAATCTCGCTGTCAGTGACTGCTCTATCCTCGGTCAGCCCCACGATCGCCAGGGCCCGTTTCTCAAAGGGGGTGAGGACTCTGATGTCCGGCACATCGCTGCCAGTCTGGGCCCTTACCAACCTATTACGTGCCAACTTCTCCTATTTGGACAAAGAGAGGGCATCGTGAGCCGCATACCTTAAGGGGGTGAGTCTATGGCTAGCACTGTTCGGCATGGGTGGCTTGTGCTGGTGGTGCCAGTGTGTGCTGGGGAACAGGCATGGTATTATGCTGGTGGGGGGGTGGGGGGTGGTGTGAGGTGCCAGCCATCGACCTGTTAGGGGCATATGCTTGGGGGAGGTCAGGAGGGGGCAGGCAGGGCTGATGCCATGGGGCCGGTGTCAATTTACCAGTGTGGCCTGCGGAGGTCATTGGTCCTCTTGCTGCACTGGACTGGTGTCCTCCTGGTCACGTTGCACGAACTGACAGTGGCTGCCACTGCCCCCTAGAAGGCATTGGCAGCCCCCTGTGGCTGATCCTCCAACACCCCCCCTCGGGGTAATAGGGTGTCCCGTCTCACTTCTGCAGCGTCCATGAGCCGGGTCACGTCCCCCAAAGCGTGGAGCAGGCCACCGTGGTGGCATGGCTGTGTGCTGCCTGGCGTGTGTTTGGAGGGAGTGGTTTATGTGCTGCTCTCCCTTTGTTCACGGGCAACTGCCGGGTTCGGTCCAGGAGAATCAGCTGGCGGGCGAGTCAGCCATTTCCACCTTGAAGCCTATGGTGGATAATTCTGGGCCCTAAGTGACGTTAGATACCGGCTGGGGTATTGCCGGGTTGGCCGTCGGGAAGCACGCAGGAAGTTACCGCACTTAGTGCTTCTCCCATTAGATCGCATCCATTTTCTCTCATTAAGCTGGTTTAAAAAAACATTCAGCCTTAGTATTCTCTGAGCTCGCTCATCTGCATGACAACAGCTGAGTAAAATAAAAGCAGAGCCTGGGATATTCGCTGAAAAGAAAACTATTAATAATTTATAAAACTAAAAGTCAGTTTATTGACCAGTCAACTATACCACGAGTTAAACAAAAGTTCACATCGATCATAGAGCAAACTGCACAGCATGATCCACACTAAAAACTCCTCTGGGAATTCCATTTGGCAGTTTTTAACTTTTAGCATTTTTTTTACAGTATCCCATAAGCCATAAGCCAAATGTATGTGATTATTGTTCTTTTTGGCCAGTAATTGCTTCCAACTAACCAAATTCCAGAAGAACTGGAAGGATGTACAGCCATCCTATTTGGACAGGCATGTTGAGTGCATTCAATCAGTGAAAAGTCAGGTATGGAAACTTTTGGAGAGCACGATTATGCAGTGGTTAGCACTGCTGCCTCACGGCACTGAGGATCTGGTTTGATCCTGGCCCTGGGTCCCTGTCTGTATGGAGTTTCACATTGTCTGCGTGGGTCTCACCCTCACACCCCAAAAGTAGTAGGTGAATTGGCCACACTAAATTGTCTCTTAATTGGAAAAAAGAATTGGGCATTCTAAATTTTTTTTTAAAAAAAGGTGTGAAAACATTCTTCTAAGCTGGTTGTTATATCTTATAAGTATCCCACAAGTATCTTATGGGGTGGGAACAATTACCTTTGCCATGAACCTCACAGAATACAAGTTAAGGGGTCGAGGGGAATTCTAAACAATGCCTAGCTGTATGGTATATAAAGCTGGCCAGTTATGCACCAGCAAGGCAGTTGGGGTCTACTGTAAGATATATATAACAGTTATTGTAAATAAACTATGTTTCTTTGAACTACTCAGTGTAGACTCTTTATTAAACTGGTCATGAGGGACGTCTATTACTTCAGTTTAGCTCAGTGGGCTAGGCAGCTGGTTTGTGATGCAGAATAAGGCCAGTAGTGTGGATTGAATCCCCGTCCCAGCTGAGGTTATTTGTGAAGGCCCCACCTTCTCAACCTTGCCCCTTGCCTGAGGTGTGGTAATCCTCAGGTTAAACCACCACCAGTCAGCTCGCCCCCTCAAAGAGGAAAGCAGCCTATGGATATCTGGTGCTGTGATGACATATTACTACAGTTATACTATAGCCAGCAGTGTCGGAATCTGGCATCTGTAGATTGTGAGGTACAAATGGCAGAGCACAATTACACAATTAACTGAAACCTGCACTTTTAGCTTCGCTACAAAGGCTCCTGGACCTGTGTGTTGTGTCAGAGAGACAGGAACATCCACTATCGCCTAACGGTAAAAACATCACAAGGTAAGTTTAGTAAGTTTCCAGGAAGTCTAATGGACCTTCTGGACATTTTTAAATTGCAGCTTCACAACAACTACTTTGTATGGTGCTCACTCTAATTTGTATAAGACTACCTACTCGAAATGGTCTCACATCATTCTCTTCAGACTGTTGACCTGATTCTCAAGATATATTGTCCCTTGCATGCCAATGTAGACCTCAAACTGCATCCTCACAAAAGCGGCCTTTAAAAGCAGTTGATTCTGCAGCAGAAATTATAGCTGCAGTTGAAATTAGACCTGTGGTAGAAATTGGCCTGAATTTTCCGTTTGTCAGGATTCTCTTTTTCCGCTGGCAGCGCACCCCTACCCACAAGTTTCCCGACGGTGTGGGATGGCTTTGATGGGAAATCCCATTGACAAGTGGCAGGAAGATAGAATCCCGCCGCCTGTGAACGGTGCGCCGCTGAGAAACACGTGGCTGGGGGATCGGAGAACCCAGCTGATTATAACTGTTTGAGTAGAAAGCTACTGGGCGGGATTCTCCGTCCTGCCAGCCCCGTTTTCCAGCGCGGCGCACCCCTGCCGGCAGCGAGATGCTACATTCTAGCAGCTGGCCAATAGGGTTTCTCATTGTGGCCATCCCACGTCATCGGGAAACCCACAGGCGTGGGTGCGCTGCAGGCAACGTGGAGGATTCCGCCGACGGAGAATCCCGCAGATGGTATTTCTTCAATTTTGTTTTAGATACTCATCAAATCCCATGTTAGTTTTCGTAAATCGAAAGAAGACATTTTACTGAAGCGCGTTGCCTTTTTTCTGGTCGATTATTACTAAACATGGCACTGTACATAAATGGAATACTCAACAAGTAGGATATTTGGGGAACAAAATTAATTAACTGAATATGAATTAACTAACAATTGTGCAATATATTTGTGCAATTTAAATGCTAAAAAAGTAATAATGACACTATGGAAATGCATCACTTACTATGTACTGATTCATGTAAACCAAGAAGATTTATTCATGTCTCTGTGGTAAGGTAGCTAATCAGATATGGATGATAATCTTGATTTTAGGGTGCCAAGGGTATGAAGGAAAATAAACTAGCCAAGGTTCTCATTTCTGAATCCAGTGGTCTCACAAGCAACCCCATGAATATTTGGTTAGAGTTAGGACAGTGATATCTTCATTCATTGTCCATGTTCCAACATAAAGAATGTCATTCATACAAGATACTAGAGGACTTTTGCACCCATTGAATGAATCAAAAGTCCGAATAAGAGGGAATAAGGAAAATAAGAAGGATCATACTGCAGATAAATCAATAAATCATACTGCAGATCGCAATTCAATTGGGTAACACACATATTAGAATTAGAAATCAGTTGATCTGCAAACACTTTATTTTATTATTATGACATAGCAGCACAGTGTTTCCAACAGCAAATTAATTTGACAGTGGAGATCTTTAATAGGTCAATGTCAAAGGCATGGCAGAGAATCTAAACTCATAGGGCTTATGCCTTGCTGGGTTTCCTGCCCTGCCACTGAAAAGTCACCATAGAATTCTCCCCCACTCTGGTGGGTTGTCCGACAGCCATTTAATGCTCTGCAGAGTGTTGACCGACTTGAGATGGGCAGTATTCCCCCATTTGGGAAGGAGATCCAGTCTCTGGGAACTAGCAGAGAATCTGATCCCAACAGCACCACAAAGGGTGGTGGGTCAGTATGCACAGCCCATGAGGAGAGGGGACACCTGTGGGTGGGGCAGACTTTGAAGGGGGGGGGGGGGAGTGCAATCACAAGGCAAAAGTAAGTTTTCCTGCCGGGTTTCACACCCATTGCTGACCTCCTCCTGTCAGGCAAAGAATTGCGCCTGGATGGGAAGAGGTCCTTAAGTGACCACTAATTGGCCTTAATTGGTGCAAAGGTGGAGGGGCTGCCTAACCCTGATAAATCGTGGCAAGGTCAGAGGCGGATGGATTATCAGCAGGAGAGGCACAATGGGAGTTTATGGGTGCCCCATCTACAAACCCGCCTGCAGGGGACTGTAAAATGTTCTCTCGATAGCATAAATTCCGAGTCAGGACACAATCTGACTTGGATGAGAAGTGTGAGACTTTCTGGAGCAAATAGTCTCACACTACTTTGGCACTTCTTAGATTCACTGGAGTATAAATGCAATATAAAGGTAACTTGGTTCCTTCTTTACTAAGGGTGTTTCAACTCTTGTTCATGGACAAAATTCTGTATCGAAACCACCGATTAAAGAGGAATTTGAAGTGCCTTTGCATTCCATCTCAACAGTTACAACCATGGGCTTAGATGCCTAATTAGACACTTACAAAACTCCCACAGCTCCAGATTACAAATGCCAGCCAAGAATAAATGGGATCAGGTGTTTGTATTAAAAAGTACAAGACCAGCAGGCACATTCAAAATGGCATATACATGAATTGCATACAAAAATGTTAATGAACAAGTAGATTGTACTTCATCAGTTTAATAGGCTTTTTCGGATGCTTGAGGTTAACCCAGGCAACTCCCTTAATCATTGTCAATTCTACAGCAAGGTATCCCATTGATTCCGGTAGTGAAAGGGGCAGTTTGGTATAGATATGTTGAGAGGTAATCCAAAGAATCAGACGTCAAATAAGTACTATAATTGATTGCAAGTTGATTCATAATTTATCTATAATTACACTTGCATTTCATTGTTTAAGTTAGGAAACTTGATGTTTATGCTTCATTTGAAAATATAGTTCACGGGGCCACAGTGGGAGTGTTAACAGATTCATAACTGGCAGAAATATTTGGAATGGACAGAAAACATCATAGAAAGATGGAGCAATTCTTCAGAAAATGCGGTAAACAATCTAAAATCTACTTCCCACAGGCAGGAAAATAAAACACTGTGAAATACAGGATTACGTGTAGCATTCTGAGCTCGACAGGAAGTATTGAAATGAAAATCGCTTATTGTCACAAGTAGGCTTCAAATGAAGTTACTGTGAAAAGCCTCTAGTCGCCACATTCCAGCACCTGTTTGGGGAGGCTGGTACGGGAATTGAACCGTGCTGCTGGCCTGCCTTGGTCTGCTTTAAAAGCCAGCTACTTAGCCCAGTGTGCTAAATTATTGCAGTAAACATCAAGAAAAAAAATCCTTTGATAACTTAGTTACTACATTTCTTCTCAACATAAAATGAATGCTAAATACTTTATGAGGAACATTGCAAATTAATTTGTCCAAAGGTTTATGGTGAAAATGCTATTTTTATAAAGAATTGTAATCTGTCTACACTATGGTAGAAATGATCAATATTTGTAAAACATTCGTCCTCTCAGGGAATACTATGATTGTGGTGTATTTGGGAAATAAACATGGAACTATTTGTTCAATTGTCTCTCAGTTATATTTACGTCTTAGTTTTATCCACGTCTGCAAAACCAGTAAAATAATTTTCTAAATGCAAACCAAATACAAGTTTGTATAATGATTAATTGTACATGTGTAATGCTTTTGGCAAAGACCTCATAAGAATTAATAAAACAGCTAATAAAAATGGATTTCTAAAATATGCTCAATTTATCAAATACTTATAATCAATTGAAATCTTAATGATTACTGAGGCCCTATTACTTTGCCTATATAACCAGTAAAGCAAATGTACTATACAATTATCAGTGCATAACAAGCGTTCTGTACGAGATGCTAAGTTCCTCTAAATGTACATAATTCAATTTATTCCTTTTGATTTTGAGATAATACGGAGTATAATTTTGAAATTTTCTTTTTTGTTTCACACCAAAAGCCTTCCACGTTGATCATTACAGCCCTTGAATTATACTTTTTATAATTATTCTCGGAGCAGTGGTTCCACTGCAGATTTAACAGCTGATCCAAATGTTTAAGATCAGTACCATGATTTGGGTCATAATTTTTTAAAAAACTACCGCTAGCTTGAGAATTGATAGAAACTCTGTCAACATCATCTGTTAACCTTCATGTTTTTCCTGCTATTCAAAATCAGTATTTTTTTATCCTTTCGTATAACATCTGCAAAGACAATTTGAGTTTGTTCCCTAATAACAGTTATTATAAAGCAGAAGTAAATATATACAATTCTTGGTTTAACACATTTTATAAAGAAAACTAATATTATGCTGCAAAAATTATTTTGCAGCGCTTAAGGGTGTTTTTAAAATGGATAGCAACAGCCCTTCACGAAGCTCACTGAGCACTAATAATAACATGCTTACTTCTGGTTTGTCTTACAGAATCAGCACTGCATGTGATCCCAGTGGCCAGCACATCGGTGCTGTATTTATGCAGCTTTCCTTTCAGTCATTCTATGAATTTTACTTGAACCCAGAAGTCAAAGCCCACATTTCAACATGGTAATACTTGATTTTACACATACATTACGCAGTAGTGAAGCATCTCCACCACTGGTTTCATGTATGTCAGTTCTCTCTTCACCTCTAAAACCCTTCCATTCTTATCTACATCAGTCAAACGTACTTCTTATCGAAAAGTGAATGTACAACCTGACAATAGACTGTTATCAAATTTCTTCAGCTGAAACCCCATGTCTTTCAACACTCAGCTGGGTTTTTATTTGATTGATGCATGGGTTTCTGACAAATAAAACCAGGATCAACAGCTTTGCACCTATTTCCCCATCAGAGACCCAAGCAGAACATTCCTCTGTAACAAAGACAGGATTAGGGATGCATTAGCTCCCGATCGACTGAAGCCATCCAGTTCCATCAATACTTTGCACGTAATAACCTGAAGCTATGATAAGGAAACAAAAGAGAAGAAAGGAACAGGAGAAAACAAATCAATGAAAGCATAGAAAGTTTGAAAGACAAACTGTCAAAATGAAGAGAAATTTAACCGAATTGCTGAGATAATGACTCCTGACAAGGGAACAATGTGTCCTCCAGGTTCATTAGTGGGGCAGGAAATTGTCAGTGCACTAAGAGCAGGTTGAGATACAAGTGGTAGGTGACCATACAAAGCTGGATGACTGCGATAGTAAGATCCAACGGGCAGCAGAGTGATAACTAAAGTACTTAAAATTTTGTTGCTATTAAAACATTAACATCGAGAACTGAGATTGTTTCAAATAACATGAGAATTAGTGCAGTTTGTATTTTCATTACTTAATCTTCTCATTCGTCAACTGTGCAAAACTCATGCAAGCGTCAATAATTCAAAGTACACAGCAAACATGGGTTGTTTTTCATTTTTTATCGATATGCTTTATGCAATTTCACAAATATGCAGCATTAATTTTTGATATTTCACAATGTTAACTCCAGATTTTAAAAACAAATCCACAAACATTGCCAATGTCAGCTACAGGTTCTTTATATTTGGAGGACATGAAAATGTAGTGTCCATGACCACAATCAATCCTTTTCGCTGTTTGTTAGCATCATCTACAATTACAGCAGGACTAACTACACCAGTTCTCTCTCTCCCCCCCTCCCACCCCCACCCCCCAACATGAAGCACCTCACCACAGTGTGGCACTGCTTCTATTGTTCCAGTTGAGAATTAGTAGAGTTGTTTGCAGTACTGTCAGTTTGGAGTGATAGACACATCTGTGAAGCAAACCTGCAGATAGCCAATGTGAATGCTTTGCTCCATTCTGTGCCATTGGGGCATCTAACATTGTTAAACAAAAGGTCTTGTGATTGATCCACCATTTGGGGCTTGAGGGTTTGGTGGAGATAAATAGTTTAGTCACTGAATAATATTCAAGAAGAAAAACTCACTGAATTCCAGTCTGCCAAAACCTTCGCTGGACTATTCTGTTAAAAGCTGCCTGCTTTTACAATGAAGAAAACTCCCGTGTGTCAGTGAATATCAGCTCTGGTCTACACAAGTGGGGACTACAGAAAGCTTTCATTAATAATTTAGTGAAACATTTTTAGTCATAGAGTCTGTATGTTATGTTTTTACCATGAGGATGTTGTTAACCTGTTGAAAAGCACAGGGTCAAACTTTCATCTTCAGCACAAAGATGTAAATGGAATCTGTTCTGCTGTGATCATATTTTCAGTAGGCTATTACAGTAATTGCATGTAAAATACCATTTTTGGTTTCCTGAAAAGAGCAGTGCTGGAAAATGGTATCTTGCTATTCAAAAGAGCCAAGGCCACTGGGCAAGCATATTTAAAAAAACAGCAATCTTAGTGAAGGCTGAATTTCCATAGTGTAAAAATTACTAAGTTTAAAGAAAATGGAAGAAATGGTAAATCAGGCAATGATTAGGTAACGTCAAGGGCTGAAATTTTGTTCTGGGGTAGGGATCCATGACATTGGGTGAATTTCCCCATCCTGATCCCATATTGCATTACCTTCCGACGCCTGCAATATGATTCTCGGTAGTGGCCAGGATGTGTGCTCACCACCCAATTAACAATGGCAGGCTGCTGAAGGCTATACAAGGCCCTGTAGCAAATAAAAAACAGAATCAGAAGCGGGAGCTGTTGGTGTAGCCAGGTAAAAGAGAGGGTGCCTCAAGATGGAGGTGTCCTCTGAAGAAATTTTAAAAACTTTTACATCAAAAAGGCTAAGCTGCCAGGCTATCATCTTGGAGGGGCAAACGCTTCACTGGGCAGCTAGCGGCTACTGCTGTTGGCCTTTAGCTAAGGCAGGGGGAAGTGGTTTATCTAGGTGGCTGGAATGCTGCCTCAATATTCTGCCCACTGCTTGGGAGAGAACAGTTCTCACCACTCCTCCCCCCCCCCCACCACCCCTGTTCCTCCTAGAACTAAAATGGCCAGTAAGCAAGACCATGGTAGGAGGCCTGCATGCCATCAGTGGTGGGAATTTGCAGGCCCATCCACTTCCAGTCCCGCCTCTGTGGCTGTTTGAAAATTTGGCTCTTAGTGTTTGCTTGTTGAAGATAGACATCATGGAAGGAACAAAGAAGTCAATTTTGCATTGGATTCTCTGAGCTTTCCCCTAACAAATGTATAATAAACTGTCATAGTAGTTGAGAGCTGGATGATTGCAAAGTAATACTTTTCAGGAAGAAAGAACATGAACACACATTGCAGCTGTTTCAGCCAAACAAAATAAATGACAGTCATTCACTGGTCCATTCCTCAGAGCAATGCCTTGACCAATCAGAGTCAAGCTTCCTGGTTTAAATTTCAAACAATGCTTGGCAATTAACTGTCAGCCACCATCTGCTGGTACATTCTACATGGCAACACCTCTACCAATCAGATTCCACTTGTCAATGAATCAACACTCACTTCTCATAAAGAGTAAATTGTTGTTCCCTTTACATTTGGTATTCAGGGGCGGGATTCTCCGATATCGGCGCGATGTCCGCCAACCGGCGCCAAAAACGGCGCGAATCAGTCCGGCATCGCGCCGCCCCAAAGGTGCGGAAGTCTCCGCATCTTGAGGGGCCGAGCCCTCACCTTGAGGGGCGAGGCCCGCGCCTGACTGATTTCCGCCCTGCCAGCTGGTGGGAAAGGCCTTTGGTGCCCCGCCAGCTGGTGCGAAACTGACTTTGCCAGGTGGCGCATGCGCGGGAGCGTCAGCGGCCGCTCACGGCATCCCCGCGCATGCGCAGTGGAGGGCGTCTCTTCCGCCTCCGCCATGGTGGAGACCATGACGAAGGCGTAAGGAAAAGAGTGCCCCCACGGCACAGGCCAGCCCGCGATCGGTGGGCCCCGATCGCGGACCAGGCCACCGTGGGGGCACCCGCCGGGGCCAGATCGCCTCGCGCCCCCCCCAGGACCCCGGAGCCCGCCCGCGCTGCCATGTCCCGCCGTCCCAAAGTTGGTTCAATCCACGCCGGCTGGCGTGGGTTGACAGCGGTGGAACTTCGGCTCATCGCGGACCGGAGAATCGCCGGGGGATTTCCGCCGACCGGCGCGGCGCGATTCCCGCCCCCGCCGAATATCCGGTGGCGGAGAATTTGGGACACGGCGGGGGCGGGATTCACGCCGGCCCCCGCCGATTCTCCGACCCGGTGGGGGTTCGGAGAATCGCGCCCCAGATGAGTGAAGATGAAAAGCTTCAACAAAATAAGTCTTTTTTCAGCATTCCTCAAAGTAATACTTTTCAAAGAAAGCAATTGTAGTCTGTGGTTTACCAATGAGTCCATAAGGATGTTTTATTCGCTTTTTTGTTTCTAAAAGAAAACAAGAATTTAACTTACAATTAACAGGTTCAGGTACTAATCAAAAACAGGTTGGATTGTTGTTGTCCGCAATGCTCCACTCCTCTCAGGCGAAGTCTCGCGGGCGTGAATTACTACAAGTATTGACAAACATGGACTGGGCGCCATGGCTGCGGAGGAGGAGTGGGAAGTTAAAAAAAAAAACTGAAAAACCAGTGATAAATGTTGGGCTTGCTGTGGGATGGCTGCCCGGGCCAGGGCAGTAGTGGGTAGTGACTTGGCGTTAAGTCTGTGGTCTTGGGATATCTCCCTTGGGATTGGGATGGCCCGGTTCAGACTGCCATTGCTGCAGTCTGTCTTTTAAACCCACCCCTTTGGTAATACTTACAGGCTCCTGGTTGCTCACACTGATGCATGCTGCCTGTGTCCTGTAAATGTTTAGAAGGCCTCTTGTCACCTGGAAGCCCACCCAGGCCGCCCCTCTGGACATCCTCATACCCAGGCTGTTTCATCAAGGGCCAACCTCAATCAGGAGCCCACCAGGTGTTGGCACTCCTTAGATGCGCTGCCCCATCGCAGAGGAAGCAGGGGATCCTCAGAGCTCACCCCAATCAGAGGACACCTGCACTGCAGCCTTTGGAACCCACCCCTGGTTCTCTGTCCCTCTGAGGGCAGAAGATTCACCAGTGACCTCTACCCTTCTTGATCTCCAGCTGTCTTCCCTGGTAAGACTGGCTGACTGCCTCTCCTACCACCTCCCAGGCAGTGTTCAGAGGACAGGCTTGAGTCTGTGGCCCATGCTGGGGAAGAGGGTACCCCTCTGCTCCTCACTGGCATAAACCTATGGGTCCACCTTGGTCCCCCGACCTCTGGAGGCAGGTCTTCTGTGAGCCATCTTGATGGCTGCAGTGAGTGTGTGGTAAGTGGAATGCTTAACAACTCCAGCTGCCAGGCTCTTTGCTGTTAATACTGTCATGATATTTAGATCAGCATATCATGGTGCAATCACACACACAATGATGGACATGCAATAGGACCAACCAGCACAACACTGCAGCCAATCACCAGTGAGGGCACACGCACTATAAAAACAGGGCACACTAGAGTTCTCGCTCATTCTAGCAGCAGCCAGCTCAGAGCACCAAGCTCAGAGCCTGCCACTCAGACATTCACCATGTGCTGAGTGCCTCACTCAGATAGTGATAGGACAGGGTCCACAGATTAGCTGGTAATGCACGTACCCAAGTTAGCAGTGTGTTGTTACAGTTGAGTAGTTAATAAAATTGAGTTACACCATCTCCAGCCGTGTTGGATCGTTTGTACATCAGAACACCCAACACGACATGATACCAGAAGTAGACGCAAACCAGCGCCTGTGAGACCTACCTGCAACGTATTAGCAATCTGCTGTCCTGCACCATGGAGAACATCAACCCGCCACCGCCGCTCCGAATCGCTGGCAATCTCCGGGTCAATTGGAAACTGTTCAAGCAGCGCTTCCAACTCTTCCTCGAGGCCACAGACAGGGAGAATGCATCGGACACCAGGAGATCGTCCTCCTCCTCTCCACGGCTGGGCAACACACTATCCACATCTTTAACTCCCTTACATTTGCGGACGGCGAGGACAAAACCAAATACAAGACGGTGTTCCTGAAGTTCGACGAATACTTCAGCGTTGAAGTAAACAAAATGTTCGAAAGGTACCTGTTCCAGCAGTGCCTGCAGGGTAAGGACGAACCTTTCCAGTTTTATTTAACACACCTCCGCATCCTCGTGCAGTCCTGCGGCTATGGGACCACCTCTGACTCCATGATACGCGACCAGATAGTTTTCGGGGACATGTCGGACACCCTGCGCCAGCAGCTCCTTCAGGTCAAGCAACACACCCTGGCGACTGCCATCGAGACCTGCGTACTGCCACCAGCCGGTACTCACACATCCAGGCGGCTGAAACGGCGTGGCACGGGCCCCATGAGGCAGAGCGGGTCCAGACGATCGAGTACCTCCCGGGCCGCGGCCTGGAGGAGGCCGGCCATTTTGCGCGCTTTCCGAGGCCTCCCGCGCTTGTACGCGCCAAAAGAGGGGACGCTGACGCAGAGGAACGCGATGCGCAGGCGTGCACTACGCAAGACCACACCGCGCATGCGCGGAGGCGCAACGAACGCACTGACGTCACGATGTGTGGCAACTGTGGCACCGCCCATTTAAAGCGGCAATGTCCTGCCAAAGTGCTACAATTCCTACGCTGTGGCAGGTTGGGCCACTATGCTGCCTGCTGTCGAGCAGCTCAGCCTGCCAACTCGTACCCGTTTAGCCAGCCTCGCAGAAACGTTCAGGCAATTCAACCCACGTTCACCGAGTCCGATCCCGACATCATACAGACCAGTGACACTGAGGGCAGGGAGCCCTTCCGCGTTGCTGTCATCAACAAGAACACGCTGTCCCCGAGTCGAAAGCACCAGCCGCTGTCAGTGCACAGCATTGATCTGGACGACGAGTGGTGTGGCATCCTGACGGTCAACCGATCCTAGATCAGATTCCGCCTGGACACTGGTGCCTCCGCCAATCTCCTCGCATGGTCAGCATTCCAGACCCTGAAGGTTAAACCACCTATTCTGCCATCCAACTGTCAACTTGTTGACTATAATGGCAACGTCATCCCCGCCACGGGGTCGTGCCAGCTCGAAGTGACACACAACCTACGTAAAGCCATACTACCATTCAAAATCGTGGGCTCCTCAAAGGACTCTCTGATCGGCGCACAGGCATGCAAAATCCTCCACCTCATTCGGCGTGTACACTCTCTCTCCAAAAGGCACGTCCGATTTCCCAGATGCAGACTTTAGGGCGCAGCTCAACTCAATCCTCACGCACAACCAGAATGTTTTCGAGGGCATGGGCACACTGCCCTACACGTACAAAATCCGGCTTAAACAGGATGCCACCCCGGTAGTTCACGCACCTCGCAGGGTCCCAGCACTCCTCAATGACCGCCTCAAGCAGTAGCTGCAGGACGTTCAGGACCAAGGAGTGCTTTCCCGGGTAACGGAGCCAACTGCATGGGTCAGCTCCATGGTGTGCGTCAAGAAGCCTTCCTGCGAGCTCCGGATCTGTATAGAGCCGAAGGACTCAAATCGCAACACAATGAGGGAACACTACCCCATACCCAAACGTGAGGAGATCACGTGCGCAATGGCTTGGGCAAAAATATTCACCAAGCTTGATGCCTCAAAGGGCTTCTGGCAGATTCAATTGGATCAGTCCAGCAGGAAGCTGAGCACTTTCAACACTCCATTTGGCAGATACTGCTACAATAGGATGCCATTTGGCATCATATCGGCCTCTGAAGCGTTCCATCGCATCATGGAACAGATGATGGAGGGCATCGAAGGGGTGCGCGTCTATGTAGACAACATCATTATTTGGTCCACCACACCGCAGGAGCACATCAGTCGCCTCCAGCGCGTCTTTAAACGGATACGGGACCAGGGCCTGCGTCTTAACTGAGCCAAATGCTCTTTTGGACAAACTGAGCTTAAGTTCCTGGGGGGCCACATCTCCCAGTTTGGGGTGCGGCCGGATGCCGACAAGGTGGCATCCATCACGGCCATGCAGAAGCCGACAGACAAGAAGGCGGTGCTACGCTTTCTCGGAATGGTCAACTTCCTGGGGAAGTTCATCCCTAACCTTGCTTCCCACACTACAGCTCTCTGGCACCTTGTCAGGAAGACAACTGAATTCCAGTGGCTTCCCACCCACCAGCGTGAATGGGAGGAGCTCAAGGTCAAGCTCACCGCCGCCCCGGTACTGGCATTTTTCGATCCTGCTAGGAAGACAAAAATCTCGACTGACGCCAGCCAGTCCGGCATTGGGGCGGTCCTCCGGCAACGGGATGACGCCTCATCATGGGCCTCAGTCGCCTATGCGTCACGGGCCATGACCCCCACAGAGCAGCGCTATGCGCAGATTGAGAAGGAGTGCCTAGGCCTGTTGACTGGCGTTGACAAGTTCCACGACTATGTGTATGGCCTTCCCCAGTTCACTGTGGAGACTGACCATCGCCCGCTGGTTGGCATCATTCAAAAGGACCTCAATGATATGACCCCTCGCCTCCAGCACATTCTGCTCAAACTCCGGAGGTACGACGTTCAACTTGTCTACACCCCGGGTAAGGACCTCATCATAGCAAACGCTCTGTCCAGGGCAGTCAACACGCCGTCCGACCCTGAGGGGTTCGTTTGCCAAGTCGACGCACATGTAGCCTTCACTTCTGCCAATCTGCCGGCCACTGATGCATGCCTGGCCCACATTCGACGCGAGACTGCGGCCGACCCCCTTCTGCAACGTGTGATGCGCCATGACGGACGGGTGGCTCAAGGGACA
The DNA here is from genome assembly GCF_047496885.1 of Scyliorhinus torazame. NCBI lineage: Eukaryota > Metazoa > Chordata > Chondrichthyes > Carcharhiniformes > Scyliorhinidae > Scyliorhinus > Scyliorhinus torazame. Next base: position 54,699,722 of record NC_092720.1, on the reverse strand, counting down.
ATGCCCACAGTTTTACAATGTTTGGGACGACTTGGCAGTCGTCGATGGTGTCCTCCTGAAGCTGGACCGCATCGTGATCCCACACAGCATGCACCGGCTTGTCTTAGAACAACTGCACGAAGGCCATCTCGGCGTTGAGAAGTGCCGGCGGAGGGCCCGAGAGGCTGTGTACTGGCCGGGAATAAGCGAGGACATTGCTAACACCGTGCTCAATTGCCCCACCTGTCAGCGGTTTCAGCCGGCACAACCCCGTGAGACCCTTCAGCCCCATGAGTTGGTCACGTCCCCCTGGTCAAAGGTGGGCGTGGACCTGTTCCATGCGCTCGGCAGGGCCTACATCATCATCATTGACTACATTTCCAGCTATCCAGAGGTCATACGCCTGCACGACACCACGTCATCGGCTGTCATCCGGGCCTGCAAAGAGACCTTTGCTCGCCACGGCATTCTGCTCACCGTGATGTCAGACAATGGCCCCTGCTTTGCGAGTCAGGAATGGTCTTCCTTCGCCAGTTCATACAACTTCACACATGTGACGTCCAGTCCTCTGCATCCTCAGTCGAATGGCAAAGCAGAAAAAGGAGTCCACATCGTTAAAGGGCTCCTCTGCAAGGCTGCTGATGCAGGATCTGACTTCTGCCTCACCTTGCTGGCCTATCGCTCGGCCCCACTGTCCATGGGCCTATCGCCGGCCCAGCTGCTTATGGGTCGCACCCTCAGGACCACTGTGCCACCCATTCACGTCCCAGACCTCGACCATGCTCCGGTACTTCGGCGGATGCAGCAACAGCGTGAGCAACAAAAGGTGGCACTTTATGCTCGGGCGACTGATCTACCTGCCCTGGCGCCTGGAGATAATGTCCGCATACACCTTCCGGAGGGTGGCTGGTCGGCAACCGCTGAGGTTCTCCGACAGATAGCTCCCCGCTCATTCCTGGTTCGTCTGCCTAATGGCTCTATTCGCCGCCGCAATCGGCGTGCCCTTCACCTGGTTCCATGCTCGCTACGTGATCCTGCACCGGTGCCACACCCTCCTGCTGTCCCTGCAATGGACTTTGTTGACCTTCCGGACACCCTGCATCCTCCTCACTCGACCGTTGCCCGGCCCGTTCCTCAGCCGGTGGATCCTGACCCACCCTTGAGGCGGTCAACCCGAATTCGTCACCCACCTGAGAGACTTAATTTATGAACCTTTTCATATTGGACTCACTGATTAAGATTTTGTTATTGTTTGTTAATGACATTGGTTTCGTTCTTGGTGTAACATAGGTAGTTTCTGCACCTGGCACCTTCCTGTGTATATAGTATAGCCACATGTACATATTGTTGGAAATATTGCACACACATGATTAGATGCACTCACTACACTTCTTTATTTATTATCATGTAGGCACATATTCTTTGCGTAAAGGGGGGATGTCATGATATTTAGATCAGCATATCATGGTGCAATCACACACACACACTGATGGACATGCAGTAGGACCAACCAGCACACACACAACATCGCAGTCAATCACCAGTGAGAGGACACGTACTATAAAAACAGGGGAGACTACAGTTCCCGCTCATTCCAGCAGCAGCCAGCTCAGAGCACCGAGCTCAGAGCCTGCCACTCAGACATTCAGCATATGCTGAGTGCCTCACCCAGATAGTGATAGGACAGAGTCCACAGATTAGCTGGTAATGCGCGTACCCAAGTTAGCAGTGTGTTGTTACAGTTGAGTAGTTAATAAAATTGAGTTATACCATCTCCAGCCATGTTGGATTGTTTGTACATCAGAACACCCAACACGACAAATACCAGCCCCAGCATTTAGAATTGCAAGGCATTTGCACCAGCAGAGTGCTGGCCCAATAGCATTTCCTGAATTGCTCCACAAATAGCGCCCTCAATGGCTAGGTGAACTGCACGCAATTCAGTCCCGGCGATTTAACTAAATGGGAACAAAGTCCCATAGCGAGCACATTTAGCCGAATGTTTCCTGGCACTCACAAGGCCGAGAAATACAACATTATCAAATGTCACTTGAGTTGGATAGGGGGCCTCAGTGCGGAACACGTGGCTGAGGCCATACATAGCCCCGTTTTCTACACTGAGGAGCTCTGCTCATCGGAACTCCGAAGTGTAGTAAGCCCCCAATGCGAACCCTCCAAGCCCTAACTCACAGTGAGAGGCCCCCCCCCCAAACAACACCTGTGCTGGACGCCCCCCCCCCCGCCTAATCACCACCGTACGGAAAATGGCAGACTGGCACCTTGGCAGTGCCAACCTTGTACCCTGGCAGTGTCCTTGTCAGCTGGCAGTGCCACCTGCATTGCCCGGATGGCACCAGCAGTGCCAGGGCACACTGCACAAAAGGCATGCACCTGGGGGGCTTCCAATCCCCTGGGAGACACCCACGAGTGCCGTTCCATCTGGTCCCTGTTTATGGAGACCAGTGCTGAACGGCGCTTGTCTGAGGTCTCCGAGGCGAAGGGGATAGATCCCAACGCCTCGGGTACCCCGGGAAACTGCATATTAGAGTGATACTAGCTGTGTCGCTCTAATATACAGATTTGTCAAAAAGTGATCTGGACCACAACATCTCGTAAGATCGCGTCCGATCTTGTGAGGTGTTGCGAGCTGAGTGGATCCTGGGAGCAGGGTACCCCGGCTTCCATTGGCCACAAATACAGACGCTAGTCAAATTTTTAATTTACACTGCTGGTGCAGAGCTGAATGTCTGGACAATACAGGTTAGAATTTCATGCTTAGAGATTATGGATCCTGATTATTTTCAAATAAATTTAGAGTGCCCAATTATTTTTTTTCCAATTAAGGGGCAATTTAGCGTGGCCAATCCACCCAACCTGCACATCTTTTGGGTTGTGGGGATGAAACCCACGCAGACACGAGACGAACATGCAAACTCCACACGGACAGTGACCCAGGGCTGGGATTCGAACTCGCGTTCTCAGCGCTGGACAAAGAACAAAGAAAAGTACAGCACAGGAACAGGCCCTTCGGCCCTCCAAGCCTGCGCCGACGATGCTGCCCGACTAAACTAAAATCTTCTACACTTCTGGGGTCCATATCCCTCTATTCCCATCCTATTCATGTATTTGTCAAGATGCCCCTTAAACGTCACTATTGTCCCTGCTTCCAGCACCTCCTCCGGCAGCGAGTTCCAGGCACCCACTACCCTCTGTGTAAAAAACTTGCCTCATACATCTCCTCTAAACCTTGCCCCTTGCACGTTAAACCTATGCCCCCTAGTAATTGACCCCTCTACCCTGGGAACAAAATCTCTGACTATCCACTCTGTCTATGCCCCTCATAATTTTGTAGACCTCTATCAGGGCGCCCCTCAACCTCCTTCGTTCCAGTGAGAACAAATCGAGTTTATTCAACCTCTCCTCATAGCTAATGCCCTCCATACCAGGCAACATCCTGGTAAATCTCTTCTTCACCCTCTCTAAAGCCTCCACATCCTTCTGGTAGCGTGGCGACCATAATTGAATACTATACTCCAAGTGTGGCCTAACTAAGGTTCTATACAGCTGCAACATGACTTGCCAATTTTTATACTCAATGCCCCGGCCAATGAAGGCAAGCATGCCATATTCCTTCTTGACTACCTTCTCCAACTGTGTTGCCCCTTTCAGTGATCTGTGGACCTATACACCAAGATCTCTCTGACTGTCAATACTCTTGAGGGTTCTTCCATTCACTGTATATTCCCTACCTGCATCAGACCTTCCAAAATGCATTACCTCACATTTTTCTGGATTAGACTCCATCTGCCGTTTCGCCGCCCAAGTCTCCAAACAATCTAAATCCTGCTGTATCCTCTGACAGTCCTCATCGCTATCCGCAATTCCACAAACCTTTGTGTCGTCCCAGTGCTAACCACTGTGCCACCGTGCTGTCCCTGGGATCCTGATTTATGCCCACACGGTTTTCCCTTTCATAAAATTTTTAATGGGATAGAAAATAATTTGTGCTACAAATCAGGCCTTCAATGTCCAATAATCACAACTTGCAATCTTGTTATACAAATCTGCACTGGAAGTGTACACCAAATTGCTCCTATTTTGCCATGGATATCCATCAGCTTCAGCAATGGTGTCACGTTAAGTGAACAAACTGTAACAACTCCAGTTGGAGACTTCACATTAAGGTATGCATTTATTAGGAAGTCACAACTTCCACTAACAAAATGTTGGGTGGATGGTTGAATATGATTAAAAGAGAACTCAACAATCTCCCAACAGCAAGAGGAACATGCATGGTGTATGTGAGGAACCACATGAGAGTTCATCTAATTTTCCTGTGATAGGTGTTGCATAGGACATTTTTTGGTCACAGTTTAGCACAAAGTATTAAAAAGAATTACGGCAGTATAGACAGGATGTTGGTCAAAGACAGAAAACAGACTAGAGGTTAATGGATTAAAAAAACATAAAATGCTGAAAAGACTCAACAGGACTGACAGGATTTGGGAGAAAGAAACATGTTTCAAGTTCAATATGACCCTTCTTTGGAACTGAAGAGAGGTGGAAATGTGATAGGTTTTATACTGTTCAACAAGCGGGGAAGGGTCAGGTCGAACAAAAGGGAAGGTCAGGGGTGAGTTATAGGGTGGGAAGGTTCAATACCAAAGATATCAAAGAGAAAGGAAGTGGTAATGGTTTTGGTAAAGAAAAAAAGCAGGTCCAGAGTAGGTGTTAATATCAGAATAGATGTGCGCAGTCTGAAAAAACAAAACATAGATTGGCAGTCAGCAAAAAAATAAGTCCAAATGGAGAAGAGTTCATGATCTGAAGTTGTGGAATTCTGTGTTGAGGTCAGAAAGCTGTAAAGTGCTTAAACAGAAGATCAGATGTGTTGGGCTTCACTAGAACATTGTAGCAGGTTGAAGACAGAAATGTGAGTATGAGAGCAAGATGGTGAATTGAAATGGCAAGTGGCTGGAAGATCAGGGTCATGTGTGGGGACTGAGCGCAGGTGTTCTGTAAAGTGGTCATCCAGTCTGCATTTGATCTCCCCAATGTACAAGACTAAGTAAGGAGGTCATTTTGAGCTTTATAAGGCACTAGTTAGGCCTCATGTGACCAGTTCTGGGTGCAATACTTGAGAAAGAATGTGAAGACATTAGAGTGCGTCCAGGGGAGATTCCCAAGAATGATTCCAGGGATAAAGAACTGTAGCCATGAGGATATATTGGAGCGGTTAGGAATGTATTCCTTGGAGAAAGACTCCTCTAGACTCCTTCATGCTCCTTGACAATGACCATAGGCTTATTGGCAGGCCGGCCAATGCACCAAGCAATTCAATGTGCCTACCCATCAACCTTCTTCTGTAGTCGACTCCATCAAGTCCTCACCCAAGTCCTCAGTAGGAGAACTCCTGTGCAACCTCACGCTCTGTGCTATCCTTGTCCCCTGGCCTGGCTTCAAGTCACTTGTGCCTAATGTCTCACCACATGCTTTTCACTCCTCTGAGCTATCCTCTAAAGTACACGTAGTGTCAGTATCTGAGCTGTGGTTGTGAGTGTGAGAACAAGTTGAGGGCCGGGATTCTCTGATAACCGGTGGGCGGGCCGTACTGGCGCCAAGGAGTGACGTGAACCACTCCAGTGTCGGGCTGCCCGGAAGGTGCGGAATCCTCCGCACCTTTGGGGGCTAGGCCGGCGGCAGCAGGGTTGGCGCCAAAGGGCCTCTGCCAGACGGCGCGAGTCGGCGCATGTGCGGGAGCGCCAATGTTCTCTGGCGCATGCGCAGAACCGCTGCCGTGATCCCAGCGCATGCGCAGGGGGTTTCTTCACCGCGCCAGCCATGGCGGAGCTTTACAGCGGCCGGCGCGGATGGAAAGAGTGCCTCCACGGCATAGGCCCGCCCGCAGATCGGTGGGTCCCAATCGTGGGCCAGGCCACCGTGGGGGCACCCCCCAGGGCCAGATCCCCCCGTGCCCCTCCAAGGACTCCACAGGCCGCCTGCGGAGCCAGGTCCCGCTGGTAAGAACCTTGCGTCATTTACGCCGGCGGGACTGGCCGAAAACAGGCTGTTGCTCAGCCCATCGGGAGCAGAGAATCGCCGGGGGGCGGGGGGGGGCGCTGCAAACAGGGGGCAGGGGGTCGGAGAATCCCGCCCTAACATAGTGTTTCTTCTTCATGACGCTCTTCCTGCTCTTCCACCTCTTGCCCTTGCAGCACTGCCTGGTCAAGTTGCAATTCTTGAGCATTTGAAAGGAGATTGCTTTTAGACGTTTGATATTGTTTAGGTGAAGGAATTTAATTCTAAGTGTGACACTTAGCGGCTCGGTGACACAGTGGTTAGCACTGCTGCCTCACAGCGCCAGGGACCCGGATTGAGAATATACATTGCAGAAGTCTGTGGCGTTTAATTTACGTTGTCTTTGACTAATCTATAGATTATGTGGAGACAGAATGTGTCTTGCCATCAATTTTTGCATTCAAACATTGTTAAGGTCTGGCTAAATTGTAAAATTAAGTCCTGGGTTCAATTCTGGCCTTGGGTGACTCCCTGTGCGGAGTTTGCATGTTCTCACCGTGTCTGCGTGGGTTTCCTCCGAGTGCCCCGGTTTCCTCCCAATGTCCAAAGATGTGCAGGTTAGGTGGATTGACCATGCTAAATTGCCCCTTAGCATCCAGGCATTTGTGGGTTAAGTGGGGTTATGAGGTTGCAGGGAGAGCGTGGAAGCCTGGTTATGGTGCTCTTTCAGAGGGTCAGTGCAGATTCGATGGGCTGAATGGCCTCATTCTGCACTGTAGGGATTCTATTATCAAGAGCTACCATTCAATTATGTGGCATTGTCACACTCTAGACAGTGAAGTCAGAATGCCCAAAACTAAAAGGTTGGGTAATTTGCAGGCTGTGCAAACAGAAAACACAAGAAATGACCATTCTGTCCATATCTGTTTCTTTTACACCAGACACAATCTGTTCTACCATACACTCTATTAAACCCTTTTAATGTACTTGGAAAGGTTTCGTAGCTTTTTAAAAAAACTATTTTCTGTGTCTCTACACCCCCCCCCCCCCCACCCCGCCCCCGCCTCCCCCACCCATCCTCTACAACCAGGTTAATGCAATAAAACGTTACAATTCCTGCCCGTATATCCTATTGGATTTTATTCTTTGTCATGACACTTCCATGGTCACAGCAGTTAAAGAACCATCACTTATACCAGTTTTAAGTCCTGCCCAGTCTGATCTATCTGAAGCTCCACGCTCGTTTCAATTGTGATTTTTAACAATCTTCAGTGATTTTTTTTTTCTAATTCAGCTATTCCTGTGTTGGATTTGAATGTAGAACACCATAATTAAAAGGCATTGAGGCATACCAAATGTTTTAGCCGCTTACAATGTACCTAACCCCTGAAGCCATCTTTTATATGGGAGTTGCTCTTTCCCAGCTATTATGAAAACTGTTCCAAAGCTAATTTATAAATATAAATGTAAACAACCCCCACTGGGCAATTTTTATATGATTCTTGACATAAATAAATGTCTGTTTAATTAGCTCTTCCCATCTCTGGCTCGTTAACAAGTGTAAAAATAAGAGGAGGCTACAGTAATTGGCTTAGAGTTACTAATGAATTAATTAACTTCAGTCTGTTTTGCCTAACCTTTAATAAGCAGGCCCTTATTTTTCTCAAGCATTCAATTTGACAGGGTGAGACACTGCAAGACCCTGAAAAATTAATGAGAAATCAGAAAGGAATCAATGTATGCTCTGTCTGAACTGAGCAGACACAAAGAGAGACAATAAACCCATGAACAAACACAGTCACTTTAAAAAATAGGTTGGAAAAAGTGGGCAAATTCAATTACAGAAGTAATTAGAAGATAGAGGGAAAGGCTGCCTTTTGGGACTGTGCCAGAAAACATGAATTAATAAGAATGAATGGAGTAAGGGCAGTGTAGTAATTAAGAGGCAATCACCTATGTCAATGAATATCTAAAAACACGCTGCAAAACTATTAATTCAGTGATCAGAAATATTTTAAATTATTAAGTAAAGTGATTTCGTAAAAAAACATATTTTACAAAAGGTACCATGACAATAGCATATTTCATTTATGTAGCTAATTAATTTTACAATTTAGCCAGACCTTAACAATGTTTAAATGCAAAATGATGCAAAAATTGATGGCAAGATACATTCTGTCTCCATATAATCTATAGATTAGTCAAAGACAACTTAAATTAAACTCCACAGATTTTTGCAATGTATATTCTCAATTTGATAATATTCAAAATGTATGATATACTTGCACATTTACAATCAAGATTTGGCAGGTAAAAATCAATCAAGATGCTAAATCTGAATTTAAAAAAATCTTACATGATCGAGCAGAAAGTTGAGGGATTGGGATATCCCGCACGGGATGCACGCGATGGGAATGATTGTCTTCCCCTTGGTTTTTGAGGAGCACAGGCTCCCCTACTGCGGGGTGGGGAACTCTATTTAGCACTGTATAAAATGTCGGCCAGTAAGGCACTGACCGGCAAGTGATCCGGTAGGGATCTACCGGGAAGTATATCGCGTAATTGTAAATAAAGCAAAGTTCTTTATTTTGCTCGGTGTGGACTCCCAGTGTCCTTATTAAAGGGATTTGGTGCTGAGGTAGGACAGACATGACTGCATCCTTGATTTCAAGAATAAGGTCAGCTGTTAGAAATAAATGGCCTTCTAGTTTCTTCTAATCTTTATTAGTGTCACATGTAGGCTGACATTAACACTGCAATTAAGTTACTGTGAAAATCGTTTATCTGTTCCCCTGTTTTGGGATGAAATATTTGGTTTATCAGTGTCAATGCGAGCACTGATAAATTTAACACCTTCGCACTTCAGCTAACTACAGCCTGCATCAAGCACGGCTGATCAGATATCGCAAAGGCTGGATGCCGAATAAAGCCAATATTACTCTGTTCCAAAAAAAAAGTATCCTAAATCCATCTGCACCTCCCGCTGCCTTGGGAAAGCGGACAGCATAATCAAAGACCCCTCCCACCTGGCTTACTCACTCTTCCAACTTCTTCCATCGGGCAGGAGATACAAAAGTCTGAGAACACGCAGGAACAGACTCAAAAACCATTGGAAGCTTTATTGTGATGTTTTTACTTTCAAAACTATCAATCTTTGTGGGATCTCTGGGCCAATGAAACAAGGATAAAGAGTGCACAAATTAATTTGATTAAATAACCTGATTAGCTAGCACAGGTAAAGCAGACTTTCATCAGAACATAAGAAATATGAGCAGGGGTATAACATATGGCCTGTTGAAGCTGCTGTGCAATTCAATACAATTACGGCTGATCTTGGGCTTCATTTCCATTTCCTGCCCACTCCCATATCCCTTAATTCCAGAGAGACCAAACATCTATCTATCCCAGCCTTAAATGCATTCAACATTTAATGATAGAGTATTCCAAAGATTCACAGCCCTTTGAGTGAAGAAATTTCCAGTCAAAAATGATTGGATGCTTATACTGAGGCTGCACCCAGTGTTTTAGATTCTCAGACCAATGGAAACAATCTCTCAGCATCCACCCTGTCAAACCCCTTCAGAACTTTAGATTTTAATGAGATCGCCTCTCATTCTTCTAAATGCCCAAGAATATAAAACCAATTTACTCAGCCTCCTATCATAGAACAACTCCCATCATCCCATGGACCAATTTAGTGAAGTTCCACTGTATCACTTCCAATGCAAGCATGTCTTTTCCTAAGTATGGAGACCAAATCTGTTCACAGTAGGGGCGATTTTCAGCCCGCATTAACCATCAATGAGAACAGCGGTGAGGGAGCAAAGTAGGCCGAAAATCAGGAAACAGAATTCTCGCCGCCGAGGTTGCGTATTCCGATTTTCTAGGCTCCTTAAGTAACGAGAATCTCACCACAGAGGATCGGGAAGCTCATTTAAATACATTAGTAGATTCAGTCTCGGCACCTCGGGAACAGGGGTCACTCACAACCCTTAGCGACCCTTCTTAGCTGTGAGCCTCTAAGTTTAAAGGTTTTGCAGGGAGCACTTCCCGTGTCCTCCTTGCTGGGCTTGTGGCAATATCACCACTGAGGGTGGCAGCTGGAAAGTGAATGGGAGCAGATGAATCCGCAGGGTCAGCACTGGGAGCGACTGTAAAGTCCCTGGGTGGGACTCCACGAGAAGTAGAGGCATTATGGGTAGAGCTGGGAACTCTGAAAAGGGGTGTTATCCAGCCTCATGTGGGCTGATGACCTGCACATGGGGAGAGGATGTGTGGAGTCACAATGAACACCAACACTCAGGCTGAACTTTGAAGTCTGAGGACATGAGCTGTCTGGAGGTTCAAAGCCACTGGTTATGGAGGCCAGGTTGTCAGGGATTAGTGTATGGGTGGCTGGCTGTTCAAGTTGGAAGGCTCTTTACACCACAGTCCATGAGAGCTGGGGGAATGAGAGAGCCCTCTAAGGATGAAGTTGATGGCAAATTGAAGTCTTCAATGCATCAGGTGTGCCTCTCCTGCCACAAGTGGAAGTCAGTTGCCTAATCAGCTTCCTAACCCTTCCTTGATTAGTCAATTTAGTCAGCATCACAATGTATGAGTGTGCCACTGATTGACGTCCAGTAGCTGGAAGCCTAGCCCCCAAACATTGAACTCCAAGGCTAATACTCATATCTCCATAACAGAAAGGTAACAGATGTGCCCCAGTGCAAGGCATTACACTGAAGATGCTCATCAGTTACCCATTCAGGAGATGACAGGTGGCAGCATCTCGATCCCACGTGAGGTTAGAGTGCAAGTTAATGAATGCACTCAACTGCCTTCACTCCTCCCTTGGGGAAGCCACATGGCTCACTGAGGCGCTCAAGGGCCTAAACACTACATTCAGGTGGAGTTGAGATGGACAATTATGGGGAAGTGGCTATTGTGTGACAGGGGAGGGAGTGAGGCTTAGTGGAAAGTGGCTCACAAAGGGGGATGTGCATGGGTGGATGTCCCAAATCAAAAGAGGGCTGATGGTCAGGGTATTGTCAGTATTCTTCATTTCTCATTTTGATGTTCTCTTCCTTTCAGTTTTTTATTCTGAAGAATCATGAAGTTCGTCGAGCTGACAATTCTTTTGATTTCTAGCGAGTAACAGCAGCAACATCGATGTGCCGTTGCATGTGGCCAGGACCAGCGACCTGCAGAGGAGAGGGAGGCAGGGCTTGTGGTAGTAGAGGTATTACAGTACCTGATAGGCTGGAGCACCATTGGTGGAAACTGTATGCTTTCTATTGGTTAAGATGTATGGTAGCTCCGCCCTGCTAGAACAGCCCGTGCCACCCGAACAACCTTCATTCTGTACCTGAGCTGCTGGGGGAAACATCTAGCTTATTAAAGCCTTCAGTTGGACAACAACCTCGCCTTTGTGGTCATTGATCGTGCATCAATTTAATAAGCTAGTTTTTAAAAAAAGGATGGAGCTCCGAATCAAGCCGGAATGTCTGCAACTCAACCCCCACGCGGCGAACTCAGCGGCAATCTTCAAGCACTGGCTGGCGTGCTTTAAAGGGTATCTCGGGACGGCCGAAAACACACCCACGGGAGAGCAGAAAATGCAAGACCTGCACTCAAGGGTGAGCCCGGAGATTTACACCCTCATCGAGGAAGCAGAAGACTTCGATGCAGCAATAGAGCTGCTAAAAGGACATTATATTCACCCGGTAAATCAGGTCTATGCCCGGCACCTGCTAGCAACGAGGCGACAAACCCTTGGGGAATTGCTGGAAGAATTCTACCGTGCACTCCTGGTGTTGGGGAGAAACTGCAGTTGCCCACAAGTTTTGGAGAGCGAACACACTGAACTCTTGGACCGGGACGCTTTCGTGGCAGGTATGCTATCCTCACAAATCCGCCAGCAACTGCTAGAAAAAGACACTCTAGGTCTCAAGGAGGCACGGGCCCTTGCAGGCTCCCTGGATGTAGCCTTCAGAAACGCCCGCGCTTATGTTCCCGACCGCGCGGCAGCCCCCTGGGCAGCGTGGAACCCCTCCGCAGCCGACCCCGAGACACCCCCATCCCCCCACAAGCCTGCGCTGCAAGGCGGCCTGGCAACCCTGGGGAGCCCCGCTGCTACTTTTGCGGGCAGGCCAAGCACCCCTGCCAGCGCTACCCGGCCTGTGTATCCACCTGCAAGGGATGCGGCAAAAAGGGCCATTTCGTGAGGGTGTGTCAGGCTCGTGCGGTTGCCGCGGTCTCCGGCGGCGAATGCGGAGCGCCACCACAAACCTATCCACGGTCCCCGTGCGGCCAGCGGTCGCTGCCATCTTCCTACTCCAGGGCCACGTGTGGACCCCGGGTGCCGCCATTTTGTCCCGCAGACGCCACGTTAGAGGGATGGGCGCCGCCATTTTGTGCACCCCAGCCATGTGCGACCGATGGGACTCGCCATCTTGAATGAACCCCCAGGACCCCAGCTCAGCTGACTACACACTGCCCGAAGAGAACACTCAACTGCTGCGATTAGCCTCGGTGACTCTGGATCAGTCCCGGCCTCGAACGCTCGCAACTGCTACAACGACTGTATTCATCAACGGGCATGAGACATCCTGCCTAATCAACTCTGGGAGAACAGAGAGCTTCATACACCCTGACCCGGTAAGGCGCTGTTCTCTCCTCATCCACCCCGTTAATCAAAAAATCTCCCTGGCCTCCGGTTCACACTCAGTGGAGATAAAGGGGTTTTGTGTCGCAAACCACACAGTCCAGGGAAGGGAGTTCAAAAATTTCCGTCTCTACGTCCTCCCCCACCTCTGCGCGGCCACACTCCTAGGTTTAGACTTCCAGTGTAACCTCCAAAGTCTAACCTTCAAATTCGGCGGCCCTATACCCCCCTCACTGTCTGAGGCCTTGCGACCCTTAAGGTCGACCCGCCTTCCCTGTTTGCGAACCTCACCCCGGATTGCAAACCCGTCGCCACCAGGAGCAGACGGTACGGTGCCCAGGACCGGATCTTTATTAGGTCAGAGATCCAAAGGCTACTGAGGGAAGGGATCATTGAAGCCAGTAACAGCCCCTGGAGAGCTCAAGTAGTGGTGGTAATGACCGGGGAGAAGCATAGGATGGTCATCGACTACAGTCAGACCATCAACAGGTTTACGCAGCTGGACGCGTACCCTCTCCCCCGCATATCCAACCTGATAAACAGGATCGCGCATTACAAGGTCTTCTCCACGGTGGACCTTAAGTCCGCCTACCACCAGCTCCCCATCTGCACTAGTGACCGCAAACACACTGCCTTCGAGGCAGACGGGTGGCTCTACTACTTCTTAAGGGTTCCCTTCGGTGTCACTTCTTAAGGGTTCCTTTTTATCCACCCCACTAGTTTCATCCTCAAAAAACTCCAATAGGATTTCCCTTTAATTTCTCTCTCTGGGACAGTCCCTCAGCATTCAGGATGACTTGCTTCCACTCCGGGGAGGTGGGATCTGCGGTGGCGGAATAGTCCAATTGTTCATCCGCAGGCTCTGCCACAGGTTTGACAGGTGGTGTTTGATGAGGTGGGTGAGTGGGATGCTCTGGATTCTGCGCTTCTGCTATTTACGCTTGACCTCCATGTTCCACCCTACGACGCTCGAGGTGATTGGCACCTTTGTGGATTCTTTTTCTTTGGGGATCTTAACTTGCCGAACTACGCCAAGTTGGGGGAAGCTTAGTTGATGAATCAAAGTCCTGGCGCACTACGACAAGTTGTAAGATTTGTAATATTTCTGGACTATGCCAAGTTGTTGGATTCCTAGTATTATTCGACTGTGTAAAGTTGAAGGAATTTATATTATTTCCACTATTCGGTTACCAGTAGCACATTGCGATTACTGGGACTCAGCAGAAATTTGCAGTTAAAACTTCTCAGGTGCCAAAAAGAATTGTTTTATTTGTAGTTGCTTGATTACAATTTGAAAGTCATTTAAAAGGCAATTCGTAGACAATTCGAAGCTTTCAGAGAATCAAAGGCAAGGTACTAACATGGATTGACGATTGGCTGTCAGGCAGAAGGCAGAGAGTTGGGATAAAAGGTTCTTTTTCGGAATGGCAACCGGTGACGAGTGGTGTCCCGCAGGGTTCAGTGTTGGGGCCACAGCTGTTCTCTTTATATATTAACGATCTAGATGACGGGACTGGGGGCATTCTGGCTAAGTTTGCCGATGATACAAAGATAGGTGGAGGGGCAGGTAGTATGGAGGAGGTGGGGAGGCTGCAGAAAGATTTAGACAGTTTAGGAGAGTGGTCCAAGAAATGGCTGATGAAATTTAACGTGGGCAAGTGCGAGGTCTTGCACTTTGGAAAAAAGAATAGAGGCATGGACTATTTTCTAAACGGTGACAAAATTCATAATGCTGAAGTGCAAAGGGACTTGGGAGTCCTAGTCCAGGATTCTCTAAAGGTAAACTTGCAGGTTGAGTCCGTAATTAAGAAAGCAAATGCAATGTTGTCATTCATCTCAAGAGGCTTGGAATATAAAAGCAGGGATGTACTTCTGAAGCTTTATAAAGCATTAGTTAGGCCCCATTTAGAATACTGTGAGCAATTTTGGGCCCCACACCTCAGGAAGGACATACTGGCATTGGAGCGGGTCCAGCGGAGATTCACACGGATGATCCCAGGAATGGTAGGCCTAACATACGATGAACGTCTGAGGATCCTGGGATTATATTCATTGGAGTTTAGGAGGTTGAGGGGAGATCTAATAGAAACTTACAAGATAATGAATGGCTTAGATAGGGTGGATGTAGGGAAGTTGTTTCCATTAGCAGGGGAGACTAGGACCCGGGGGCACAGCCTTAGAATAAAAGGGAGTCACTTTAGAACAGAGATGAGGAGAAATTTATTCAGCCAGAGAGTGGTGGGTCTGTGGAATTCATTGCCACAGAGGGCGGTGGAGGCCGGGACGTTGAGTGTCTTTAAGACAGAAGTTGATAAATTCTTGATTTCTCAAGGAATTAAGGGCTATGGAAAGAGAGCGGGTAAATGGAGTTGAAATCAGCCATGATTGAATGGTGGAGTGGACTCGAAGGGCCGAATGGCCTTACTTCCGCTCCTATGTCTTATGGTCTTATTATCTTTTTTGCTTAGGCAGACAGCTCGAAAGTAACTTTTAAAAGGTCAAAGTCTGGAAATGAAACATGAAGAGAGAGAGAGAACTAATCTTCAGCTAAACTCAAACTCAAAGTCAAAAGTACACTACATCACTGACACAGACCAACACGCCGGAAATGACAACACAATACAACACAACAGAAAGACTATTAAGGACAAAACTGACTAAACTAACAGAAAGACTATTAAGGACAAAACTGACTAAACAAACAGAAAGAGAACACAACAACACTAAAATGGCGGGCGGAAACTTTTCAGTTATACACTTTCATGTCTGTCTTAAGTTATCTAATCACACCCCAATATAATCCTAATTGGTTTGGGTTAGACTCAAACACATTTAATTTGATGGCAAGCCATCCATCTTCAATGTGCAACATTAGCTTTTAATTGTTTCATGTCTGCATGTTATGGAATGTGATATTCTGCTAATCTTTACCAACAAAAACTGGTCTTCTGCTGACTTCGCTGTTATCTGCATTGTGAACAATGGTGCCTTCATGTTGTTATGGTGCCTGCTTCGTCCTTGATCTGATTACTGGTACAGCTTGTGTTTTAATGTTACACTGACTTTGAAAATATGCATTTCCCAGAACAACAGATCTCAGTAAAAGTGAATTATGTTGTATAAATGGGTATTTAAAACTGGGGCTTAATATTTATGCTTGAACAGCTATCTTTTACCTATACTAGTTGTATTCGAAATACCTGGCTTCTACAGTGATCCCCACATGCCAGTGGGGATGTTGCATTTATTTAGGGATCGCGGGCCAGGCCACCGTGGCCCCCCCCCCCCCCCCCCCGGGGTCGGGGCCCCCGCGCACCCCCGAGGACCGCACCAGCCAACTTACCTGCCAGGTCCCGCCGTGTGGGACCATGTCCAATCCACGGCAGCGGGAATGGCCAAATATGGGCAGCTGCTCGGCCCATCAGGGCCCGGAGAATTGCTGGGGAGCCGCTAGACCGGCGTGGCGTGAATCCCGCTCCTGCCTGAAATCCGGCGCCGGAGAATACGGCAGCCGGCGGCGGGGCGGGATTCATGCCGCCTCCCGGGGACTCTCCGACCCGGCGGGGGGTCGGAGAATCCTGCCCAAAATATTAGTTCAATGTTTCCGTGCTTTCCTCGTTTCCCCATGATAATTTCTCCTCCCTCTGCTTCTAAGGGATCAACATTTATCTTGGTATACTCTTCCTTTTTATTTACTGATAAAAGGTCTTACTGTCTGTTTTTAAATTTCTGGTTTGTTTACTGTCATTCTCTTTTTTACCTTTTTATCAACTTTTTGGTGGCCCTTTACTAGTTTTGTTAACACTCCCAATCTTCACACTTGCTTCTGTTCATTGCAACACTTCTTCTTTTAATGAAATACCATCCATAACTTCCCGAGGGACCATGGATGCGTCCTTCTTGCTGTGTTTTGATTCGTCAATGGAATGTGTTTTTGTTGAATTTTCAATTTTTTCTTTACATTTTTCCTACTGTTCATTTATCTCCAAACATCTTAGTCTATTTACCCAATTAATTTTAGCCAGGCCTTCCCTCATATCTATGTAATTGGCTTTGTTGAAGTTTAAGGGGCGGGATTCTCCATTTCTGAGACTAAGCGTTGATGCCAACGCAGAATTCGTGGACTTTCACAACAGAATAACCGGCGCCGCACCTGGACCGATTCCACTACTGCTGAGGGGCTAGCACTGGTGCCACGTGGAACACAATCGATTCCAATGATTGTCACTCAGGAAGCTGACAAGATGTAGCCGCATATGCACACTTCACTCCCCACACATACCATCCCAGCCAACAAGATGGCAGCGAGGAGAGCAGCTCCATGATTTGGGATGTCGAGCTGGAGACCCTCTTGGACGCAGTGGAGGAGCGGAGGGTGACATGTACCCCAGCCCAGGAAGGGGGCTGCCAACTGCCGCTGTTCACCGTGCCTGGGCGCAGGTAGCAGAGACTGTGCACGCCATGGGCAACACCATCCGGACCTGCCAGCAGTGCCAGAAAAAGCTGCATGACCTCCTCAGGGTGGTCAGGATGAGTAGGCAGCACTGTGCCCCTGGTAGTAACCCACGTCCTACACACCTGTAAACCTATCCCCCCCACCCCACCAGGAGGACAGCCGAACCCCCACCCTGCACCACATGCCGGTTCCCATATCGACCGCCATGGCCGGGTGCCATGGCCACTGAGGCCACCAGATACCCACCCCCCTGGGCTGCATGAGTCGGACTGACTGGGTGGGTATGGGTGAATTATGGGCTGCTGGGGCACTCGCCAGCGGATTGTTGGTTACCTGCTCGAACCGAGCATAGAATGCATTGAGTTCATCGGGGAGGGGTGCGCTGCTGCCAGAGATACTGTTCGGCTTCGCTTTGTAGCCCGTTATGTTGTTTAGTCCTTGCCACAACCGCCGAGAGTCTGTCTGCGACTCTAGCTTGGTTTGATAGTCTCTCTTGGCATTCCGGATGGCTTTCCGGAGGTCGTACCTGGATTTCTTGTATAGGTCAGGGTCGTCTACCTTGAACGCCTCCGATCTGTCCTTCAGTAGGGAGTCAATCTCGCGACTGAGCCATGGTTTCCAGTTGGGGAATGCATGTACTGCTTTCTTTGGCACGCAGTCGTCCACACATTTGCTGATGAAGTCTGTGACGGTGGTGGCATAGTCATTTAAGTTGGTCGCTGAGTTCTTAAATATGGACCAGTCCACTGTCTCTAAGCAGACACGTAAGAGCTCTTCTGTCTCCTCGGACCAGCACTGCACAACCTTCTTAGCTGGATTCTCCCGCTTGAGTTTCTGCTTGTATGCCGGGAGAAGGAGCACCGTCTTATGGTCTGATTTCCCCAAAGTGCGGTCGGGGGATGGAACGGTAGGCGCCCTTGATTTTTGAGTTTCAGTGGTCAAGAGTGTTGTCGCCCCTGGTGGGACAGGAGATGTGCTGGTGGAATTTTGGCAGTACACTCTTGAGGTTGGCTTTGTTGAAGTCTCCAGCCACGATGAACAAGGCCTCCGGGTGTTCTGTTTCGTAGTTGTTTATTATTGTGTATATTTCGTCCAGCGCCTTCCTCACTACTGCCTGGGGTGGGATGTAGACCGCTGTGATAATGGCTGAAGTGAACTCACGTGGAAGATAATATGGGCGGCACTTCACGGTCAGGTATTCCAGGTCTGGGGAGCAGTAGGTCGCCAGGGTCGCCACATCCAAGCACCAGGAGTTGATGAGGAGGCAAACCCCTCCACCCTTCGCTTTGCCTGATGATGCCGTGCGGTCCGCCCGGTGAATTGAGAAGCCTTCAGGTTGTATGGCACAGTCTGGTGAGGCAGGGGTGAGCCATGTCTCTGTGAAACAGAGCACACAGCAGTCTCTTACTTCCCTCTGAGAGGTAAGTCTGGCGTTAAGTTCATCCAGCTTGTTTTCGATCGCTTATATATGGTGTGCAGCTGGACGTTCATTGAGTGGTACCCCTTTGGGATGGTTCAGAGCAGCCTGTCATCTGCAGGTTCCCGTAGGGGCACATGCATCCCATCGATCACCCCCTGGACCCGGGGCATCCGGTCAATGGTGGCGAACCCCATGTCCGGACATCCTTGTGGGGTCTGTCCACATCGAAATGGATGTATTGAGGCGCCTGGGCATATAGGGCTTCCGTGACGCTGTGGATGTACCTGTGCACCGAGGTCTGAGAGATCCCGGATAGGTCCCCATTCAGCGCCTGGAAGGAGCCTGTGGTGTAAAGGTTCAGGGCGATCTGGACGGCCACCGGGAGCTGGCATCATCCCCCATCTCCCCGCGGTGCCAGGAGTGCCATCATCTGGCAGATATGTCACCCTATCGCTCTGCTCAGCCGGAGTCTTCGTCGGCATGCCCCGTCGGCCAGGTCTTCGAATGACAGGCACTGCCAGTACACGCGAGGCATCATGCGGCATCTCCTTGGCAACTCCTCCCCCTTGGCCTGTTGGGTGGCCAGCTCACCAGCCTGGGCGACTACCTTCTGTTCCGCTGCTGCACGCTCTGCTGCTGCAGTTTCCTCCTCCTCGTCTAGCAGCTCCAGCTCGTACAGCTGCAGGGCCTCCCCCAGGCCTATGGTGACGAGCAGGAAGGACACCATTGCTGGTTGAATTCCAATATCCATTGTCTGCACGGGGGGGAAAGGGCGCTAGGTTAGCATTGGGCATAGCCCCATACTTAACCAGGTCCACCGGGCTACATATTGGCCTGGGTTTGCACTGCGGACTTCGCCCCCGCATGTTCCTCCGCCCCCCCACCCCCCCCAATACCCGTACCCCTGGCCCCATCGGTGGCCGGCAGTGGGGACCTTTGTCCCTGGCGCCCATCTCTGATGCCAGGGGTACCGTTGACTGGCGCTGTCCCTGCCAGGGGTAGGCACAGCGGCTCCCGCAGGGGCTACTGTGGATGTTGTCCTGGGTGGGCCGCCGGCTAGATCTTGGGCTGCATTCTCCGATTTTGTGGCTATGACCGGAGGATGCATCTGGCCTTACAACCAAAACATCGGCGCCGCCCCCGCACTGATGCTCCATCAGCCTGGCTTACCTGCCGATACAGATGCAGAATGGCTGGGTCCGTGGCAGCACATCCGCACGGCGGCGGCCTGTGGCGGCCGCGCTGTACAACATGGCACTGGCCGCGCGCGGACCCGGCCTGTCGAAAACCACCCCCCTGTAACCCCCATCGCCACCCCCGGACCACTCCCCAACCCCAGCCCCTGCCGAACGCCCCCTGCCAGTGGAGCGCCTCCTCCCCCCGATTGTTGCGGCGCTTCTTGTTGTTCTTATGTGCTTTATGAATCAGCAGAATCCCCACAAGTTAACATCCAGTTATGATATACCACAAATGGAGAAGATAGGATTCATTATTAATTGAATTCTAAGTTTTAGATATATAAACGAGAGCCTAGTATTATTCTAACAACTTTTAAACTATACAATGCTTTATGATAGCCCCCATTCCATCATTGAAACTTAGGACAGCAGTTTACTGTTCCTGGTTGGTGGTAAAATAGTAGGCAGCCCTGTCCGAATAACACCCCAATGCAGTCTAGCCATCAGGGCAGTCTCCCGCTGGTAACTGTAAGGCGAATTGGCAGAATTTCCAGTAAGGCAGCAGTTGATTTGCACACTTAAATGCCCTATTAAGGACTATTTTGCAGAGCTGTGGGCATTTTTTCAATGAAGGGAGGGCTGCCAGCTAAATGGAAGTGCCTTTCCTGAGGCAGACAGGTGCACCATCACAGCCAGAGCCTCCATGGACATATCCCCTTGCTCTATTGATGTTAACAGGTATTAGGAAAATGTGATTTTTGAGGCCAGAGTTCCAGGCAAAGTTTTTATATACGCCATTCTTTTAAACAAAATACAATTCCTTCATATTTAAGTGTAATGGCAGCTCATTTAGCCTTGTTCGTGGTTCTACCCCACAAGCAATTAGGATTTGATGTGAATAATTTAAGATATGGTTGTATGAAACAAGTAAAGCAAAGAAAGTAAATGGGCATTGTCATGATATTCAAACACACACATCATGATAGACACACCAACAGACAAATCAGAACACACAACACCACAACCAATGACAGAAAGATATAAAAGCACAGACACGACCCCCGGTGGTCAGTATTAGCTGCAGAGGAGGACCAGGACAGACCTACTACACGACACACTCAAGGAGACAGCACGTGCAGAGTATCCAGAACGAACTGTATTATAAGAGTTAAAATAAAATAGAGTTGTACCACATACAACTGTGTTGGCTCATCTGTGCACCAGAGCACCCAACACCACATGGTACAGGAGTGGATCGATACCTGCCGGCATACCTCAGTGTACACAGACAACCAGCAGTGCCCAGGCAAAATGATAGAGCTCCCGGTTCCGCAGCCGCTCCAGTGCTACGGCGATCTCCGCGAAAACTGGCGGCGATTCCGGCAAGTGTTCGAATTGTTCCTGGTAGCAGCTGAACTCCAAGACCTGGATGATAGCGAAAAAATTGAATTTCTCCTCACCATCGCCGGTGCAAGGGCAAGAGAAATATTCACAAGGTTCAGGTTCTTCAGGAGGCAGCAAAGGTACGATTACCAGGCAGTCCTGGACAAATTCTCCAAGTACTGTGAAGAAAACGCAATCCAATCGGCTAGTAAAGGTAAGAAAAGCTGCAGTACTCACCTCGTGGCCGGGATCCCGGAGCCCGAATTCCCAGAGGCCGAAATCCCGGGCCTGAGAGAGGGCTGGGTCGAGGTCGGCGGCCACCTTGCTAAAGGTATCACGCTAGCACAGTTGCGCGAGCAGTGCGCAGAACCGGAAGTATCGTTTGCGCATGCGCGAGATGCTGCGCATGCGCAGTCAAGAAAACGGCCATCGGTAAAGGAACAGCGATCTGAGCATGCACAGTCGCTTCCTACGTGCTACATACCGAGCGTCAGGATGTCAGAGGCCCCAGACTGCACCAATTTAAAGGGGAAACATCCCAAATCCAATTTAAAAGGGAAACGTCCCAAATCAAAAAAACAAAAATCTGTTAAAGCTGTAAAACAACCTTCCCTCACCTGGAATGACAGCACATTGCCGCAAATTGACCCAGGAGATGAATTTGACCTCCGAAGAACCCTCCGACAAGCAGTTACCTACGCACAAGCCGATGATTCTGACCTCGAATACTTCGATGACGATCTTTACAGTGTTTCCGGACCTCGCAAGCCCAATGATAGCTCCGTGGTCCTATACGACTATGACTCGGACGAACCTTTCGTGTTGCACATTGGCGGCCCCCACATTGAATCCGACGCAGATGCGGATTCATTTTTCGGATTTGAGGATCTTCAATCCAGCAGATATGACGTCCCAACTTATCAGTACCGGATGATGCTGCAGCCTGACATTAACAGACAGGGAGCGCTGCAAGCACACGGAGAGCGCCCTGCTGCCACACAGAGCGTGGTCCATGTCCCGCTCAACGTTCCCGACTCTATGAAAGAAGACATGCAAGACTCCAGAGCGCAGTCCTCGCATGAACCAGAAGTGACTCCAGTGTCACAAGCCTCCACAGCAAGCTCGTGGACAGACTCCACAATTGCAGAAACGCAAGACTCCAGAGCGCAGTCCTTGCACGAACAAGAAGTGACTCCAGTGTCACAAGCCTCCACAGAGAGCTCGTGGACAGCCTCCACGATAGAAGCAACGCAAGACTCCAGAGCGCAGTCCTTGCATGAACAAGAAGTGACTCCAGAGTCACAAGCCTCCAGAGGGAGCTCGTGGACAGCCTCCACGATAGAAGCAACGCAAGACTCCAATGTGCAGTCCTTGCAGGAACAAGATCATGAGGGTCTAGCAACCTCTCCTGACCAACCAGCGGCAGACGATACAAGTCTGCCATGCTCACGTGAACAGCAAGAAGGCTATAACAGCCTACCATGCTCCACTACACAGCAGCATGACCATGACGGTCTCTCATGCTACAATGAAGGGCACAGCGCTGAAGACTGTTCAAGCGCAACTGAAGACAAACCAAAGGAATCGCCTCGTCCAAGCCCGAAGAAAAAAGGTTTATGCGCTGACCTTCAGGATCATTATAGCCGAACAGAGATTAATAATGCTGCACGGCCACAGAAGGATGCTGAGGATTTGCTAAAGAAATTAATTGAATGTTTAACTTGCAAGGAGCAGACTGAGAATTGCCAGTGTTTTAGTACGGATCGAAAAAATGGACAAGACATTGATCCTCAGGTAATGGAAATAACACAACCTGAATCATATCTACAGCAGGGACAAATGTCTCCCTTCAACACAACGCCGCAAAGTCCCAACTTCGGAGACCAGCAGTTAGTCAGTAATGACTCTTCAAACCTTGAGGGGAACATTAATTGCATTGAACCTATACACACTCCACTGATAAATGAGCAGAACATTGGAGCAAGAATCCTGAGGACACCGACATCGAGTAGCCAGATAACGAATTTAAAACCCACAGCAGTTTCAAGTGAACCAAGTGTGCTTTCCACTAATGGTGAAGATGCAGATAAGGTCGACCCGATTATCCATTGTACCACACTAACCCCAGTGATTAAGCAGTTATGTATGGGGAGTATAATGTGGGCAATTGAGAACAGTAAAAGAGAGACTGTGACCATGCCAGTCCCAGCAAAATCAGACCCAGAGACCATGAAGGCATGTACATTAGACAAAGATACATATGAGGTACCTGAGAAGAAAAGTGAAACGGAATGTTCTTTGGAAAATAGTACAATGTCGATAGAAACATTGGATCCTATATTCGAGACCATACATATGGGAGAATTTGGGGGTAATAAACAAGGTTCTGCAATGTCTGGGGGAAGATTTAAAATTCCAAAGAAGAAAAGCCCAAATGAAGGACAACGGCAAGACAATGACAGTCCACCGACATGGTGTGCACCACCAGATGAAAACTCTGACAATTTACCCAACCCTAGTGAACAGCAAGCTGCTAATGATGATCTATCCACGGGATGTGAGACGAGTGACGACAGCATCCCACTTCCCATGCAAAAGGTGCAAGGTGACAGACCTCGCCTAGTGCGTACCGAGGCACTCGACGATCACGGTGGGACCACTGACGACTGCGGTGGCGGCGCACCGCTTCCACCCTCGATGGCTCGAGCCTCTCCACTGGTTGGTGCATTCCTGTATGTTCCGACTCCAGAAGTGCAGCTTCAGGGAATCTCGGCTGCCTCCAGTGAACCTGTTGGGACTCCGGACGGGGGGCATCGACGGAAGGCAGACTGGACTCCAGATGGGGAGCAGCCAAGCGCCGACTCTGATTCGCGCACGCCAGACCTTGCTCCGGCCGACGGTGTCGCGGCCTCGGTGATGGCACGCTCAGGGTGACGGCGGATGCCACGGCGACAGGGAATGGATCGCGTGGCAGTCCCACTGGGTCGGCAGTGGCAACCAGCACCGGCGGTCCAAGATGGACACACCAATTCGCGCCATCGCCAGACGTTGATGCGAGCAACAATTCTCTCTCCAAGGCGACATGCTTCGACGTTTCTCTGCGGAGTCGCCCTTCCGGCACAGCAGGTGGCCGGAACCAGCGTGCACGGTCTCGGCCAACTTCCACATCTGGCACAGTCATCGCCTTGCATGATATTAGTGATGGTGCTACTTCGATGGCAACGACCCATCAGCTACAAGATGCCGTCCACCACAAACATAAAAAGAAAAAAGACTCCACCTTGTTCCTGGCATGCAGGGCGGATGGATTGGTGCGTAGGCGCAATCAGCGAGCTTTGCGCCGCCTTCCACGCTCACAACTGAACCGTACGCACACGCCGGATCCTCCACTGGTTCCCAAGGATGACTTCGTGGAGATGCCACGGATCATGCCCCTTCCATCGCCACCAGAACCAAACCACAGCCAAGGCAACACTAACAAAGATGTTGAATGTTATATTTGCACGAATGAAAAACCAAGCACTGCACGAAGTACAACAAATGGTAAAGTAGAGACTTCGGCAACAGCATCACCTCCAACAGTCCAAGGTGAACCAGTGTGACCCCAAATCTCCACAGCTGAACCGGCTTGAGGACCAGCCCATTCTTGAGGCGGTCACCCATTAGACTGGACTTATAACGCTGTTCATACGTTCAAAAAGTCAAACACTTCTGTATTATAACCTGTTGTTGTTTATTGTTCCAGATATCGTCTGACCGGACCACTGTTCAAGTTTTTTTTTTCTCTCGCATCCATGTTTTGTTATGGTACAACCTTGTTAGTGTGACGCACCCGACATCGCCCCATGTAAATAGTTACGTCATATACACACGCTGTACACAACACACACACACACTCTTAGATGCACTCACGACACAATTATATTTATAACCACGTAGGCACATATCTTTGTAAAAAGGGGGATGTCATGATATTCAAACACACACATCATGATAGACACACCAACAGACAAATCAGAACACACAACACCACAACCAATGACAGAAAGATATAAAAGCACAGACACGACCCCCGGTGGTCAGTATTAGCTGCAGAGGAGGACCAGGACAGACCTACTACACGACACACTCAGGGAGACAGCACGTGCAGAGTATCCAGAACGAACTGTATTATAAGAGTTAAAATAAAATAGAGTTGTACCACATACAACTGTGTTGGCTCATCTGTGCACCAGAGCACCCAACACCACAGGCATCTATTTGTTTAAAAAGTTGGGCCAGTGAGCAATAGCGCCATATAGATCAAAATGGAGTCATACAGAGCACAAGTAATCCTCAGTTCACAAGGAGTTAGTTATTCAAAATTTAGACTGACTCCCCAATATGATATTGAGGGAGTGTTGCAGATGTAGTCCTTCAGTGAGGCATGAAGCTGCTGTTGTTCAGGTGGATCCCATTCCATTGCTACTTTAGTCACCTGCCCAACATTTCTCTTTCAACCAAAACAGATTAACTGATCATTCATTTGATTGCTGTTTTCCCACATCTGGAGATAGTTGAAGCTTACGAAACACATGTTTACATATGTTTCCGTAGCTAGCTTTTCTTGGAACCGGTCACAGCCTGTCACCAGAGGCTATAGCTTGAGAGGTGTGACTCTACATCAAGTATGGCTGACCAAGAGACTCGCCTGCTCTTACTGCCTGCCATTGGTATATTGGGAGCATTTACAAAGTGATAATCAACCAGATTGGCCAGTGATCAAAGAACCCTCTGAGGCCATCAAGCTCTGGTGTGGGACTTCTAGCTCAGAGGTAGGGAGGCTGCTCACTGCACCACAATATCCTGTAGGATATTACCATGCAAACTGGGTTTGACAGGAAAATAATAGTTGCTCCATTTCAAAATACTTCATTTCTTCTGTAGTGCTTTGGGATATTTATAGCTGTTACACAAATGTAAGCACTTTTTTTTCTCACCTGGAGCTGGCATTCAGGTTCTGCAACTGGATCCAAGTGCCCCCAGGCTAGAACAGAAATGTTGGCTTAGGTTTTCTTCTCAGCAATAATGCCGGAATGATCACCACTGACTGCAAAGATCACTGCGCCCCCAGTTGAGTCTTCCTGTCCCTGTTTGCATCAGAAAATTTCAGGCTGGCTGAGGCTGAATATGCAGACCATCTGAAACTGAGCAGTGTTTTTGGTCGGAAATCACTACGGGTTAATGTTAATTTTATCTCACACGAACTCCAAAAAATATACATATATTAACATCTGTAGGCATTTGCATGTAAAAAAAATTGTATTGAAGTAAAATTAATAACCTTGTCATCAAGTTTCCAAGCAGATTATAGAACACCAACCGTTAAGTGTCCATCAAACTTTCACAGGACTTTTTTTAATCTTCCTGGCCCTGGGATGTGACTTAGAAATTCAAATAGTTTAATTTGTATTTCGTGATGAAAAATGCAAATTCTCTAAAACCTGCCTTATTTGTTCTGGTCACCTAAAACTATACAGTGTGGAAAACTACATTTAGAAAATACATTGAAATTATCGATTCAATAAACCTGCATGACTTAAGGTGATGGCATTGAATATGTAATAAAAATCTAAGTTCAGTAGAAATGTGGATTACTGTTTGAATTCTGAACTGTCTTTGCTTAATTAGTTTTGAGTAGAATTATTGCTTCCGAGGAACTCTCCTTACATTTAGTTGGATCATATTTCTTAGAATAACTGGTCACTTTTAGGACTAAATTACACAGGCGCCAAAAACAAATCTCTGCTGAAACAGTTGTACAAATGTGCTGCGGTTTTCAGGAAATGTACTTTGGTGTTCTGAAGAGATTGAACATCTGATAACAAAAAGGTGTGAGGATGTCTTGTGCAAGGGAAATGGAGAAGTGATGCCAGTTCATTGAGCAAGGGAAGCTCATTTTAATAATTGGCATTTTGCTCCTCACGTAAATGAAAGATCACAGACTTGAAATGTTAACTGGTTCTCTCTTCGCAGATGCTGCCAGACCTGTTGAGTATTTCCAACATTTTCTCTTTGATGCGACCATCAATTCACACGAGACAATTAATAGAAGTGAACAGTGGTTTTAATAAGCTAGATCTGTGCCTGCCTGCGACTGCTCTGTACTGAGTGCCGCCTACAGGCTGCAGATCTATATACCTCCCCCGAGGGGGCGGAGCCATAGGCGGAGCCCACAAGGGCATCAACATAATACAATACAATACAGTGGTGAATTGTAGCTGCAATACCTTCACCACAATCTTTATTTTAGATTTTCAATCCTCAGCATGTTGCTTTTGTGCTCCTGAATGATTGAATTCAATTAACTAAAGGCATGGAGAGTAGAAACTCATAAAGACAAATGCTGTTTGAAAACATTGGTGTTGGTTCCAGCTTCATTGGTCAGGGTAGAAAGTCATGAATGAGAGGTGGGCTGAACTGGTCCATGCAATAAAGAGACATTATTGTGTTGCTTTTAGGAGACTGCACAGTTCAAATTGTCTTTGTAAACTTACCTGGTACATGCTTGATTCGTGCCCAGTGACATTGTCAGTATTCAATTTTTTTTTTTTTAAGGTGGTCAATACAACAATTGTCTCTTAAAACATGCACATCAGAACAATACGATGACTTTTTAACTGAAAATATCAGAAGTGCTGTCATATGGATGTTGGTAAGTTTACAAAGACAATTTGAACTGTGCAGTCTCCTAAAAGCAACACAATAATGTCTCTTTATTGCATGGACCAGTTCAGCCCACCTCTCATTCATGACTTTCCACTCCAGAGACTTGAGCATAAAAACCTATGCTGACATTTCAGTGCAGCATGGAGGCAGCGCTGTTAGTTATTCCATCTGAACTGCCAAGTGGATGCATGATACTAATTTGAAGAAGAGCAGGGGAACTAATCCTGGTGTCCTGGTCAATATTTATCCCGCAATCAAAAGAACAAAAACAGTTGATCTGGCCATTATTACATTGCTGTTTGCTGGAGCTTGCTCCATGAAAATTGACGACTGTAATTGCTGCATTACAACTTCAAGGAGCTGTAGAGCTTTGGCACATTCTGAGTTGTGAAAGGCACTATGTAACTGACGTTTTAGTGAGGCAGAGAAATTGCCTGTGTTTGATGCAGAGAGTTCCCATGGTGGACTGCAGTTATTAAACTACATGTAAAGTTGCATATGTAACTAGCTGACTCCTTTACCCATGCCGCCATCAACAACTTTTGGACTGATATGATATCCAAAAACTAAACCAAAGCTTAATTTTCACCATCCTTTTAAAAAAAAAGCCTTGTGAGGTCCAGATTCACGGCTGACTTGGGGCACAAAGACTAGAAGAGCAATGCTGCTTGGAGATTCGATAGTAAGGGGAACTGACTGCCGTTTCTGTAGCAGCAGATGTGAGTCCAGGATAGCATGTGGCCCCCATGGTGCCAGGCCCAGGATGTGGCTGAACAGCTGCAGAGCACTCTGAGGGGGAGGGTGAACAGTCCTCATGCTCCACATCAGAACCAGCAACTTAGTTAGAACAAGGAAAGTGATCATGCCGTCAGAATTTAGGGAGCTAGGTAGGAAATTAGTGAGCAAGATTTAAAAGTAGTAATCTCTGGATTACTCTCCAGACCACGTGAGTACAGAAAATAAGAGGAAGGAACAGATGAATGCGTGGCTGGAAAGACTGTGCAGGAGGGAGGGTCTTAGATTCTTGGGACTTTGGGATACATTCTGGGGGAGATAGGACCTATACAGGCTGGACAGGCTGCAGCTAAACAGATCCAGGACCAATTTCCCTCTCGGGCAATTTGCTCGAGCATTTGGAGAGGGTTTAAATTAACTTGTTTGGTGTATATGATGTTGTGGGAACCAGGATAATACTAGAGAAGAATACCAAGGTGCACAGAATATTGGGAAAGATAGATAGGATGAGAGCAGGAAATGGTATGGTATTTGGTGAATTCAACATAAGAGAGAAGGTAATAAAGCCTACAGTGCCGAGATCATATGTGACTACACAGTGTGTGGTAAATAAGTTTGATGAGTTGCAGACACAAATAGTCATGTTGAAATATGATGTTGTGGCTATAACAGAGATCTGGCTCAATAATGGGCAGGATTTGGTATTAAATATTCCTGGATGTAAGTTGTTTAGGAAAGATAGAAATGGAAGGAAAGGAATGAAAAGGGATGTCAGTATTGATTAAGGAGAACAGTGCTGGAGAGCGAGAGATGATGTCCCGGAGGCTTCAAGGATTGAATCAATTTAGCTAGAACTAAGGAACAAAAGGAGTCAATTAAATTGCTCTGTGCAGAGTTTGGGCCACCAACTATCAGGAAAAATGCAGAGGAACAAATGTGCAAGGAAATTAGAGAGAAGCGTAGAGTAGTTATAATGTCAGACTTTAATTATCTGAATATAGACTGGGATAGTTGTAAAGTAAAGGGCAGAGAGGGGCAAAAGCTCTTACAGTGTGTTCAGGAGAATTTTCGACATCAGTAAGTTTCCAATCCAACAAAAGAGAAGGCATTCCTGGACATGGTTCTTGTGAATGAAGTGTATCAAGAGTCAGTCGGGGAACATTAAGGGGACAGTGATCATTGTATCATAAGGTTTGGGTGGCCATGGAAAAGAACAAGCAGCAATCCTTTTTAAAAAATAAATTTAGCATACCCAATTCATTTTTTTTCCCAATTAAAGGGCAATTTAAGTGTGGCCAATCCACGTACCCTGCACATCTTTGGGTTGTGGGGGCGAAACCCACACAAACATGGGGAGAATGTGCAGACCCCACACGGACAGCGACCCAGGGCTGGGATCGAACCTGGGACCTCGATGCCGTGAGGCAGTAGTGCTAACCACGCGCCACCGTACTGCCTTGACAAGCAGCAATCCTGAGTAAAAATAAACTGGGGGAAAGCCAACTTCAATGTTGTAAGAATGGATCTGATCCAGATATACTGGAACCTATGATTAACAGGCAAGACTGTAACTGAACAACGAGCTGCCTTTATAGGACAGATGGTTGAATTACAGTCAAGGTACATTCCAAGAAAGGAAAAGGTAGGGCAATCAAATCCAGAGTTTGCTGGATGATGGAAATAGAGATTAAGATGAAGGAGAAATGTGCGCTTATACCAGGTATAATAATATAATAATAATCGCTTATTGTCACAAGTAGGCTTCAATGAAATTACTGTAAAAAGCCCCGAGTTGCCACATTCTGGCGCCTGTTCGGGGAGGCTGGTACGGGAATTGAATCTGCACTACTGGCATTGTTCTGCATTACAAGCCATCTGTTTAGCCCACTGTGCTAAACCAGGTGACTAATATAATGCATAATAAAGAAGACTCAGAGGGGAACTGGAAGAGGAAATAAGAGAAGTAAAGAGAGCGTATTGGAAGAGCCTGCAAGCTAACATAAAAGGAAATTCAAAATTTTTCTACCGGCATAAAAATAGTAAAAAGGTGGTAGGAGGAGATTTGGGGCCAATAAGGGGCCAAAAATGGATTTATGCATGGAGGTGGGGGCATTGCTGAGTTATTAAATTAATACTTTGCATCTAATTTAACTTTTTTTAAATAAATGTTTTTTTATTGGATTTTTGAACAGAGTATATTTTGCCGTTATTTACACAGGATTTGATATGTCTACATATATGTAAGTAGGCATCCGTTCGTGCCGGCGAGGCACTTCTGGAGGGCAATCCTCGAGTGGGTCTGGTGCCGGTTGTGGTATTATAGGTATTATGGTACCTGATAGGCTAAAGCACCATTGGTGGAAACAGTATGCTTTCTATTGGTTAGAGTGTATGATAGCTCCGTCCTGATAGGCAGGGTATAAGAACCTGTGCCGCCCCAGCAGCCCTCATTCTGTACCTGAGCTGCTGGGGGAAACATCTAGCTTATTAAAGCCTTCAGTTGGACTACAACCTCGCTTTAGTGGTCATTGATCGTGCATCACCGGTGTTGCCCCTCGCTTCTCCCGGTCGGATTTTGCCGCCGTTGTCGTCTCGTGCACGCTGCCGCTTCAGCCAGCCCTCCCGTCCTCCGCCTGTATTCTCCTTTTTCTCTGTTCCTGTGGATGTCAGGTTGGTTAACGTTTCCCTGCCTCCCCCCCCCCCCCCCCCCCCACCTCCCTGGCTCTTCTCTATTGTTCCCTGTCTCTTCCCTCCTCCCCCGCCCCCCCCCCCTGCGGTTCGCCTTTCCTTTCCTCCTCCACCCCCTTCCCCCGTGGTTCGCCTTTCCTTCCTCTTAGACTGAGTTGTTCCCCCCCCATCTCCCTGTCTATCTCTCCCTCTCATGCTTTGGCTGCTTTCCACTGGTTCCTGGATACCTGGCTATTCTTCTGCTTGTCTGTTGGCCACTAACAAGTCCCAGAACAATTAGGTGAATGGCTCCCACGTTCTGTGGAAGCTGTCGTCTGACCCTCGGATGGCGAATTACATTTTTTCCATTTGGAGGGATTCAGAGAGGTCAGACAGCCAGTCTACAGCTTTAGGTGGTGCTGCTGACCGCCAGCCGAACAGGATTCTATGTCGGGCGATCAGGGAGGCAAAGGCAAGGGCGTCTGCCCCCCTCCCCAGATATAGATCAGGCTGGTCTGAAACCCCGAAGACCGTCACTTTCGGGCATGGCTCCACCCTCACCCCCACCACTTTGGACATTGCTTCGAAGAAGGCAGTCCAGTACTCCACAAGTCTGGGGCAAGACCAGAACATGTGGGCGTGGTTGGCACCGTTCACATCTATCCTCCACCTCCGGGAAGAACCTACTCATACGGGTTCTTGTTAAGTGGGCTCTATGTACCACTTTTAGTTGCGTCAGGCTGAGCCTTGCGCAGGTGGAGGTGGAGTTGACCCTCTGCAGTGCTTGGCTCCAGAGTCCCCACCCAATCTCGATCCCTAGATCCTCCTCCCATTTCCTTCTTGTTGCATCCAGTACGGTGTCGGCCCCTTCTACCAGTCGGTCGTACATGTCGTTACAGTTTCCTCTCTCTAATCTGCTTGCGTCCAGTAACTCTTCCAGTAATGTCTGTTGTGGCGGTTGTGGGTAAGTCCTTGTCTCCTTTCATAGGAGGTTTCTGAGCTGCAGGTACCTTAGCTCGTTCCCACTGGGCAGCTGGAATTTCTCCATCAGTTCGTCCAGTGTCGCGACCTTGCTGTCGGTGTATAGGTCCCTGACTGTCAGTGTTCCCCCCGTCCTGTCTCCACCTATTGAAGGTGGCGTCAGTCAGTGCTGGTGTGAACCTATGGTTGTTACAGATGGGAGCTTTGTCCGACATTTTGGTCAGGCCAAATTGCTGCCATAGCTGGTTCCAGGACTGGAGGGTGGCTATCACCACTAGGCTGCTGGAGTGTTTTTTGGGTGGGGATGGGAGTGCCGCCGTGGCGAGGACCCGGAGGGAGGTCCCCTTACAGAAGGCCTCTTCCGCGCGCACCCACTCGACTTCTGGTTCCTTGATCCATCCCTTTATTCGCTCAGCTGTCGCCGCCCAGTGGTAGAATTGTAGGTTAGGGAGGGCTTGCCCTCCCCTTGATTTTGCTTTTTGTAAGACTTTCTTTGTGATCCTAGCAGCATCTGTCTTAACTAAGGAAGAAGTTGCTGCCTAGGTCATGGTGACATAAGGAGTAGTTCAGACATTTTAAGAGTTTAAATTAGGAGGTATTGGATTGATTGTCTGTACTTAAAGTTGAAAAGGCACTAGGATCAGCTGGGATGCATCCAAGGATACATCAGTAAGTGAGAGTGAAAATTGCAGAAACACGAGCCATAATTTGCCAATCTTGCTAAGACTCAGGGTTGGTGCCAGAGAACTGGAGAATTGCAAATGTTATAACCTTGGTCAAAAAAAAGGTGTAAAGATAAGCATAGCAACTACAAGGGAGGCTTTCAGAAACAATACTTTGGGACAAAATTAATAGTCACTTGGGGAAATGTGGGTTAATTAAGGAAAACCAGCATGGAGATTTGAAAAACGAATAATGTTTTACTAAATTGCTTCAGTTTTTTGATGAGATAAAAGAGAGTTGATGGCAGTAATGCCATTGATATGGTGCACATGGACTTCCGAAAGGCATTTGATATAATGTCACAGAACAGATGTGAAGTTACAGGTCACAGATTGAAAGGGACAGGAGAAACATGGATACAAAATTCAGCGAGTGAGAGGAAACTAAGAGTAGGGGTGAGCAATTGTTCTTGAGCTGGGAGATTTATACTGGAGCTCCCCAGGGATTGGTGTTAGGACCCTTGCTTTTCATGGATATATATTAATGACCTATATCTTGTGTACAGGGAACAATTTCAAAATTTGTGGATGATATAAAATTTGGAAATACTGTGAACCGTGAGGAGGATAGCGTAGAACTTCTAAAGGATATTACAGGTTGTTGGAACGGACGGATAAATCATAGAATCACAGAATCATAGAATTTACA
This sequence comes from Scyliorhinus torazame, assembly GCF_047496885.1. Taxonomy (NCBI): domain Eukaryota; kingdom Metazoa; phylum Chordata; class Chondrichthyes; order Carcharhiniformes; family Scyliorhinidae; genus Scyliorhinus; species Scyliorhinus torazame. Next base: position 54,666,180 of record NC_092720.1, on the reverse strand, counting down.
GTGCAGAAGGAGGCCATTCAGCCCATCAAGCCTGCACCGGCCTTTGGAAAGAGCACCCCACTTAAACCCACACCTCCACCCTATCCCCGCAACCCAGCAACCCCGCCCAACCTTTTTGGACACTAAACGAGCATGCAGGTGCAGTAGATAATAAGGGAAGTAAATGGAATGTTGGCATTTAAAGCAAAACGAATTGAGTATAAAGGTAAGGAAGTGTTCTTGCAATTATGCAAGGCATTGGTAAGACCGAACCTGGAGTACTGTGCACAGTTTTGGTCCCCTTATTTGAGGAAAGATGTAGTGGCATTGGAGGCAGTACAGAGGAGGTTCGCTAGATTGATTCCAGAGATGAGGGGTTTGTCGTATGAAGAGAGATTGAACAGTTTAGGCCTACACTCTCTAGAGTTTAGAAGAATGAGGGCGATCTAATTGAGGTACACAAGATGCTAAAAGGTAAGGATAAAGTAAACGTGAAGCAGATGCTTCCTCTTGTGGGGCATTCTAAATCAGGAGGTTATAATCTTAGAATAAGAGGGAGCAAATTTAAAACAGATTTGAAGAAAAACTATTTCTCCCAAAGGGTTATGAATCTGTGGATGCAGGGACAGTGAGTGAATTTAAGGAGGAGTTAGGCAGATTTTTAATTGGTAATGGGCTGAAGGGTTATGGAGAACGGGCAGGACTGTGGAGTTGAGGCCAGGATGGGATCAGCCTTGATCACATTGAAGGTGCTGGCCCAAGAGGCTAAATTGTATACTCCTGTTCCTAGGTCATGTGTTCTAGGGAGGAGATGCTCTGGCTGATTTCGCAATCCAGCTCTTGGTCTGTAACATTGTAGGTAGCAGATGAGGAACATATCAGCCATGATAGAATGGCGGAACAGACTCGATATGCCTAATGGCCTAATTCTGCTCCTATAACTCATGAACTTATGAACTTAGCATGGCCAATCCACCTAGCCTGCACATCTTTGGACTGTGGGGGGAAACTGGAGCACCCGGAGGAAACCCACGCAGAGACGGGGAGAACGTGCAGACTCTGCACAGACAAGGACCCAAGCCGGGAATCGAACCCTGGTCCACGGCGCTGTGAAGCAACAGTGCTAACTATTGTGCTACCGTGCCACCCATGCCACAAGTGGCAAATTAAATTTAATGCAATGAAGTGTAAAGTGTTTTTTGTTAGGAAAAATGCAGAGTGACAGTATGAAATAAAGGATACAATTCTAAAGGGGGAGCAAGAGCAGGTGAACTTGGTTGTATATGTACAAAAATCATTGACGATAGTAGGATAGGTTGAGAATAAAACACACAACATTTGGCCCATCATGTGTGCACAGGCTCCCCAAACGAACATCATGACGTAGTGCTACTCCCCTACCTTTTCCCCATACCCCTGTACATTGTTTCTGTTCAAATAATCATCTAATGCCCTCCAGAATGCCTCAATTGAACCTGCCTCCACCACTTTTCCAGCCAGTGCATTCCAGACCCCAGCCACTTGCTGTGTGGAAAAGTTTTTTGCTCGCAATACATTTGCTTCTTTTGAAAATCACTTCAAATCTGTGCCCTCTCGTTCTTGATCCTTTTATGAGCAGGAACGGTTTCTCCCGATCTACTTTGTTCAGCACCCTCATGATTTTGAACATCTTCACCAAATCTCCTCTGAGCCCTTCTTCACTCTGAGGAGAACAATCCCAACCTCTCCAATCTGTCCTATGAACTGAAGTTTCTCATCCCTGGAACCAATAATGTAAACCTCTTCTGCACTTTCTCCATTGCATTCACATCCTTTATATAGTGGTGCCCAGAACTGTACTAAAAATTAAATTTGAGATCTAACTAGTGGATTGTGTAAATTACGCATAACTGCCTTGCGATACTCTAATGCCTGGATAAGTCACTGGTTCAGTCTCAACTAGAGTATTGCACCTAATTCTGGTCACCACACTTTAGGAAGGATGTGAAGGCATTAGAGAAGATGCAGAAAAGATTCACGGAAAGGGTTCCAGGAATGAGGAATTTCAGTAAGGTAGAAAGTTGGAACTATTCTCATTGGAGAAGAGAAGGCTGAGAGGAAATTTGATAGAGGTATTCAAAATCATGATGGGTCTGAGCAGAGTAAATAGGGAGAAACCATTCCCATTGGTGTAAGAATCGAGAATAAGAGGGCACAGATTTAAGGTAATTGGCAAAAGAAACAAGGGTAACATGAGGAAAACCTTTTCACGCAGGGAATGGTTTATATCTATGATGTACTGTCTGAGTGTGCGGTGGAGGCAGGATCAATTGAGGCTTTCAAAAATGAATTGGATCATGATCTGAAAGGAGGAATTTGTACGTTTATGGGCAAAGTGGCACTCGGTGAATTGATCCTCCAGAGGCTTCCTTCTCTGTTCATCAGCTCAGATAGAATGCAAACTTATTTTTTGGATATTAGGCTCTTTCTGTATTTTTGCCATTCACCCATGTTATTTGCATCAACCATTGTACTCCCCTTTGGCCTGTTCTGTCCGAATTTGTGCTTTCAAGAGACAGTAAGAGATGTGAAGTGCTGGTGTACCCATTGCATAGCCTAACTGAACACTTAGCCACATGTTAGAACATTTACAGGAAAATACATGCATTTCTCAGTTACTTTGGGCTTCTTTCTCCTTTAAGCAAAGTAGAATTAGTCAGAAGCTCCAGTTTTGAGAATGATATTCTGTAACATACAATTGTCAGCATTCAGCCTTTAGAGGGTTTTGTTACGTGTTGACATGTGCATGTAATATTTAACTACATTAGATGGGCAATGCAAGCTGTGTACATGGTATTAATGGTAGATAATAATGTGTTCTCCTATCTTAGCTGCCTGGCACGGTTGTTAAACCTATATCTACATTGCCTCCAGGTGTGCTGGATGCTGTTCATGGCAATTAAACTGTCAGGCAATATTTCCATTCTGTTTTATACGTATATTAGGATCAAGAGGGTAGCTAGAGAAAGAGTTGGTCCACTCAAGGACAAAGGAAGGAAATTATGTGTAGAACCGGAGGAAGTAGGTGAGGTCCTTAATGAGTATTTTGCATTGGTATTCCCAAAGGAATTGGTGGTGTCTCAGAGTGATGTGTAAACACTTTAGAACAGGTCGTTATCACGAGGTAGGAAGTGTTAGGTGTGTTAAAAAGCATTACGGTGGACAAAGCATTACAGTAGATAAATCTCCGGGGCCAGATGGCATTTATCCCAGATTACTGAGGGAGACAAGAGATGAAATCGCTGGGCCTCTGCCAGAAATCTTTGTGTCCTCATTGGCCACAGGTGAGATCCCAGAAGATTGGAGGATAGCCAATGTTGTACCGTTATTTAAGAAGGGTTGCAAGGATAATCAGGGTAATTATAGGCCAGTGAGGTTGACGTCAGTGATAGTGAAATTGTTGGAAAGGATTCTCAGAGATAGGATCCATGCACATTTGGAAGTGACTGGTCTTATTAGCGATAGACAGCATGGTTTTGTACGAGGGAGGACATGTCTCACTAATTTGATTGAATTTTTTGAGGAGGTGACAAAAATGATTAACGAGGGAAGGGCTGTGGATGTTGTCTACATGGACTTTAGTAAAGCATTTGATAAAGTCCTTCATGGCAGGTTTGTGCAAAAGATTACATCACATGGGGCCAGGGGTGAACTAGTTGGATGGATCCAGAACTGGCCAGAACACCATGGAAGACACGGGGTAGCAGTGGAAGGGTGTTTTTCAGAATAGAGGTCTGTAACTAGTGGTGTTCTGCAGGGACTGGGACCTCTGCTCTTTGTAATATATATAAATGACTTGGAAGAAAACGTAGCGGATACCAAGATTGCAGGAGTTGCGAATAGTGATGAAGATTGTCAGAGTATACAAGAGGATATAGATAGGCTGCCAAATTGGGCAGAGAAATGGCAGATGGAATTTAACCTGGACAAATGCGAGGTGATGCATTTTGGTAGATCCTATTCAGGGGGGAGCTATAAAATAAATGGCAGAACCATTAGGAGCATAGAGACACAGAAAGATCTGGGCGTGCAGGTCCACAGATCCTTAAAAGGGGCAGCACAGGTAGAAATGTGGTAAAGAAAGCATATGGCATGCTTTCCTTCGTAGGATAGGGTATCAAGTATAAAAGCTCGAAAATTATGTTACCGTTATATAGAACGATGATTAGGTCACATTTGGAATACTGTATCCAATTCTGGTCACCGCACTACCAGAAGGACATGGAGGTTTTGGAGAAAGTACAGAAAAGATTTACCAGGATGTTGCCTGGTATGGAGGGTATTAGCTATGAGGAGAGATTGAATAAACTGGGATTGTTCTTCCTCTAAATCCAGAGGTTGATGGGTCACCTGATAGAAGTTTATAAAATTATTAGGGGTATAGATAGGGTGAACAGTTGGAGGCTTTTTCCCAGGGCGGAAATGACAATTACAAGGGGGCACAAGTTCAAGGTGAGGGGGGAAAGGTTCAGTGGAGATGTGTGGGGGATGTTTTTTACACAGAGGGTGGTGGTGGCCTGGAATGCACTGCCAAGTGAGGTGGTTGAGGAAGATACGTTAGCAACCTTTAAGACTTATCTGGATAGGCACATGAACAGATGGGATATAGAAGAATGCAGGCGGCTGGTCTAGATTGGAGGGCCGAAGGGCCTGTTCCTGTGCTGCATTGTTCTTTGTTCTTTTGTTCTTTGTTTGTGCTGCTCTATGCTGGGATCAGTGGTACTTACTGTTGGAAAGGGCATGACTCCTCTGTTTCACCTTCACCAAGAAAATTCCAATTGCCTCATTGAGGAAATGGGTTGCTCTCAGGCTTCTTGCTCTGGCATATAGACATTGCTGTACTAATAATGGCAAGTCTGTCAACGTTCACAATTATTACTGCATAAGCTGACAGGTATTTTTTGACTCCTGCGCATGTGCAATTAAATGACGAGAGTTGGACGGGAAGCCCTCTGTGGAAAGTTGTCGGGGCTACGGTTGCTAACTTTTCTACCCCCGACCCCTTTTTTGTCTTATTAAATTACCCCCGCTTTGGCTGTTGTTGAGAGATTGCCTCAATTTAACTGGGAGCCTCCCTACATTGTGGGGCTTGGCTTTTATCAAAGAAAGGGTAAAATTACTCCTAATTGGCTTTTAATCATATAAAAATGAGTTGCTCTTCATCCTGTCTTGCATTTGGAAAAATGTCCTGATGGCAGGACCATGTCATCGGATAGGGAGCCAAAGTGATCCAGCTCCCTGAGATTTTTCCAGCCCTCCACCTCCAATTCCATCTCTTGGGGGCTAGTTTAATCCTGGTCACAACTACAGCTCAGAACATCTTTAGCCTTGAAAAAATCATTTTAAAATTGTAGAGTTTCATTCCCTCAGAAGAAAATTAATGTTGCAGAAATTTTTAAAAATATGCATATTGATTTTAAATTGTGTTTCTCGACTTCAATTTCTCCATAAACCCATGTGTTAATCCCAATCTTTATTTTGTTTTCTGTGAAAATATTTAAATGTATTTTAAATTTGTCATCAGCGAGAACTCTTCAATTTAAATGGTTGATGAATTCCCCCACTGCTTGTTCTGTTCAAAAATGTTACAGATCCCCTGAAGAATGTGCAGATTCACAAGTACACTGAAAAAAGGAAGTCTATGTTCTAGAATCCTATAAAACTTTGTGGGTTGCCTTTCTTGAGGTGAATGGCAAACACCACCGATGGAAATATCTAGATTGTTGACATTTCTGGGCCAGCTTACTGTATTCCAAATCATGATAAACTATATACTGCAAATAACTTTAAATTCTGCCGTCCTATAAAATATCTGGCTCTGCCACAGGTAAATCCCCAACTACTAGTGTTTCCTTTAATTGAAGCTCAATATTTAAATCACACTGAATCTAAAAAACATCTGCTGGTGTAGCACACTATGGATTGAATGGGTGCTGTTGCCACACCATCTGATTTATGATCCAGCTTACCTCAGTTGAGGAAAGTCAAGGCTACAAAATCAACTAGGAATCACCTTACAGTAAACAATGAGTTACTCTTCTATAACACACATATGTATACAATCAGCATGTTCTTGCAAATGTTCCCATTCCAAAACATAGAAACCATAATTGGATTACAATTAAGTATTGGTTTGAAGAAAACAAGCTGCAGAATGGAGAAGATTAATTCATATTTATAATTTGTCATGCTTTAAGCTGCCAAAAGCTTCCTTGATTGACTGGCAATCTACCAAAATATCAATCTGAGTTCTGAACAATGACTGAGGAAAATGAACACACCAGATTAATCATTAATGCTGCTTACAGTCCAGTGTTAACATTTAGTGTGCCAGACATTATGGTGAAATTAGACTATAATAGCACAAACAGGCGAATAGCAAAGCAGCATCCAATCTTTCACTGCACCAGTTTTTAATTCCCACTGACTTGGAAAGTATTACCAAGATTTTTAATTTCAAATAAAAGTGACAGCGAAACTATACCAAACAGAATTTGAACTTCATTATGTGAACCTCAGTAGAAAAAAGATCAGGCTCCAATTCGCTTTGAGCCCATTTTTGCCCAGCTGCTAAGGACCAATTTCACCTCAGGATTTCTCATGCTAACTGCTTGAAATGTCTATGCATCAGGGTAACAGTTCATTTAAATACATCAGTAAAAATATCCATACGTACTTGTATTGAAAGAAACAGTACTCAGCCCAATGTGAATTCTTTAAGGCAGAATTACAGAAATCAATGGAACATTCTTAATGGTCATTCCCAATAAAAAAAATCTCATTGTCCTTTTTGATTTGAGGCAATAGTACTGTGATCCTTGGAATTCTTTCAGTCCATGTAGATATTGATTTTTTGAACCAGATAAAATAGAATTTTAACTTCAATTGGTGTTTTCTTCATAGTTCAATGGATAAATCAAGTATGGGATGTGTATAAACCAACAAAATCCCAGATTAATCCCTGGTCGATGCCAAATCAGTTGATGTAGTCTGGGGTTGGGGAATGCGACAATTGGCTTTAGCAATCCTGGATTAGAGAGGGGGAGGAATCATCCAGGATTCCTGCACCTGATCACTATCACTGTTGGAATGGGTAATATCCAGACGCAGTTGTGATGCTTTTTTGGTCACGATGGCTGCTCATACCTTGCAGACTAATTTAACGAATGACCACTTGGGCAAGGGACGAAAGAATTGCCAGCATTAATGTAACTATATTCTAACATGAGAATGTTCCCCTCTGAGAACAACAAAATCTGATTTAAAACTACTACAATTCTAAAAGAACAAGTATTTTTTCCAAATGACTATTAGAGTTCAATGTATAAATGTTTTTTTTGGTCAGCATGCTGTATCACTAGCAAACACATTGTTACATTACCAGAATTAATAACAATAACCACTCAGATAGAGACACCCTGAAAAAAGGACCTATTTCTTCTAAAGTGAAGAATTTGTATTCATTTTTTCAGCTGCGTGTAAAATCCACTAAATGCATTGTATTTTCTAAGGTAAATACAATACAAATAGTTCAAGCCTTATTTGTTAACAGCAAGACATTTGTGACAAAAATGTAATTGAATTAGATTTGTTTTATTTCATCTTTTGAAGCCAATGCTATTGTAACATTCAATCAACATTACAAACAGACAGAATGGACAACTGAGCTCTGACCTAAACCTTCTATCTGCCTTTGCCCTATATCCTTTGTTACCTTTGGCCAACAAAAATCTATTAACCTCAGTATCAAAATTAATATTTGATCTAGCATCAATTGCCATTTGTGGAAGAGTGTTTTAATCTTCCAGTAGCCTTTGTGTGAAGTCCCTAATTTCACTCCTATGGGATCTGGCTTCACTTCTTTGACTATGCCTCCTGGTCCTAGACTCCTCAACCAGCAGAAATACTTTCTCAATATCTGAAAAATGGCAATCAAGTCACCCCTTAATTTTCTAAACTCCAAGGAATACAGCTCAAGTTTGTGTAATCCCTCCTTAGAGTTCAAATATCATTTTGGTAAATCTATGTTGCACTCCCTCTAACACCAATAAAACCTACCTAAGGAACTTCTCAGAGTAAGCCAGGTATGTTTTGACTAGGGATTTGTATAGCTGAAACATGACTTCATAGATTATCATAGAATTTACAGTGCAGAAGGAGGCCATTCAGCCCATCGAGTCTGCACCGGCTCTTGGAAAGAGCACCCTACCCAAGGTCAACACCGCCACCCTATCCCCATAACCCAGTAACCCCACCCAACACTAAGGGCAATTTTGGACACTAAGGGCAATTTATCATGGCCAATCCACCTAACCCGCACATCTTTGGACTGTGGGAGGAAACCGGAGCACCCGGAGGAAACCCACGCACACACGGGGAGGATGTGCAGACTCCGCACAGACAGTGACCCAAGCCAGAATCGAACCTGGGACCCTGGAGCTGTGAAGCAATTGTGCTATCCACAAGGCTACCGTGCTGCCCCAAACACTTCTACCCCTTTTGTTCTGTGTTGCACTCAGTAAAACAAACACACACTCAACTGCAGGCAGCCATATTGAACTAACTTTATTTACACCTCCCCATCAGAGAAGGTGACAGAGAGGGCACTATAACAAAATGCTCAGATCTTGCAATGTACTACACATTATATTCTATTCTTCTAGACAAAAATGCCAGCACTCCATTCACCTTTTGGATTAATTTCTGTGCTTTTTGTAACATTTTCATGATTTGCATGCCTGGACTACCAAGTCGCTTTGGTCCACCACTGTTGCTGGCTGCTGATCATTGAGAAAGTACTCTGTTCTATCTTCTTTAGATCCGAAACAGATAACCTCAGTGACTTTACATAATCCTCTGCTGAAATCCATTTGTCGCAGTTTTATCTATACAGCATCTTATTTTACTTATTCTATCAATACAGCATCTCTTTGTAAATTTTATGCTTCCAACGACTATGCACACAATGGCTCCTATCTTTGTATCATTGGAAAATTTAGATATGTGAACTTTCTACCCCATCATATCTGTCACTAATAAATATAATGAATAGCTGAGACTCCAACACAGATCCTTGTGGGACACCACTAGCCACATCGTAGCAATTAGAATACCTGCCCATTATCTTTTCTATCCATCTCCTCCCACTCATCACATTTCCCAACCAGGTGAGTAGTTTGTCTTCAGTCCCATGAGCTACAATTCCAATTCAGACGAGTAGACCTACAATTTAGTTTTCTGCTGCATATTTAACCTAGGATAACTTGAGCCTTCTGATGCAACATATATCCCTTCGCCTGGATATAATCATGTTATTCATGTTATTCAACATATAATCATGTTATTCTGCCCAGTTAAATACATTTTTGGGGAGTGAGTTGTTAATATAGTGCCATTTTAACCATTGATATTGTAATACCCCGCAAGGGACCTACAGGGTAGGAATGCTTGTCTTTCCCGTGCTCCTTGCGGAGTACCAGCTCCCCTGCTCGACGCGGGGTATCTCAATTACCCACTGTGTATAAGGTCGGCCAGTAAGGCACCAACCAGAGAGAGAAACCCGGTAGGGATCTACTGGGCAGTGTATAGACCGTTCTTGTAAATAAAGCTTTGTTCTTACTTTACTCAGTGTGGACTCCCGTGTCTTGATGAAAGATATATGGAAGAAACATGCACGAGTCACTCAAATATGGGCAAGTGTCAACCCTTGTTCACATACAATCAACAGTCTGCGTGGCACTGCTTGTGGTGCTATGCTAATTCACTTCTCCCCCTTTAATTTCTATTTAATTTGCTGATCATCGCTCTAACATGTTTGCTTTTTAGTGCAACTTTCATGTTTTGGGGTCCAATTTCTAGGGGCAGGATTCCTGCAAAATAGGCAACCAGTGACTTCCAAGTGTCCAGGTTGCCATGCTAAAACAGTCCCCCTTGATTATATTAATTGGGGCTTTACAAAAGACCTCAATGCTAAATTGGGCAAAAACTGGGCAAAGCATTCCCTTAAAGGGCCCATTGAAGGTCACTGAACACCAAGTACATTTTTTTTACTTACCTGAATGTGGAGCCAGGAGAATCAGGAATGCTCCTTTTGGCTCCACCGCAACAATGTGCACTGCTATGGTCGTTCCTGCTGTCCTACCAAGATTTATCTGTGGACCAGTTCAGCATCCAATCCTCAGGAAGGCTCCAACATGTGAGTTGCTTCAGATCAGCCAATGGGCATCTACAGCTCACTAGCACTATGGAATTGAGAATCGAGGTCCAATTTGGACAAACCTCAGGGTACAATCTTCAGGGACATATTCCAGGCATGCCGTTCACTTTGCGGCAGGCACCAGCGTGTACACAATTTCTCCCCATATAATTTGAATATGCTAATTTTAGCATGCCTGTCAACTTTGTTATCTGTTATGGTCCATGTATGAAACTGTTCAAGCCAATCATTGTGGTAAATCTGTGGTCAAGGTTAATCTATTGTGGAAGCTTGTATTCAAACCAATCATGCCTCTGTGCATTTCACAAATTGTGCTTCCTAACACTGAGGAGAAAGAATGCTCTGAAAATCATTTTTTTGCAGATGTTCCATGATGCAAATTGTGCCAGCTGCAGAAACCATTCAGTATTCAAAAGGTTGATGAATTTGCTCTCATCTACCACCAAGGGACATGCTTATTCACATCATTACTGGCTTGATTTAGAAAGCAACAAACATGCACAGCATGCATGACAAATATGTACTACACATTAATGTATGTGGACACAAAATTAAATGAGTTCTAATTGAGTATTCAAGATGTCTAAACAATTCACATTCAGTTTCAACTGTTACATTCAAACTTAGGTTTAAAGAGATTTGTATAATTCTTAAATAACCTATTGAAAACTTTATATGAATGGCAATGGACATCATCAGCAAATGGAGCATTCAGGGATGTTAAACTCTATTTATTACCCAATTATCTGAGTGAGAAAATAATGACTACTTTTAAGACTCAGGTTGTATCCAACAAAAGTAAATGAATGTATATAAAATACTATTGGCATAACCAGAAGGTTAGTGTAAAACATGTATCATGTTAAATATGTGTGTGAGACATTTAAATTTGCCTGCAGCATAAAACAAGTCATACTTTTCAAATGTTTCAAATAGTGATGAACTGATATACCCAAACATGAGCAGGTACAAAATGTTAACCATCAGGAACCCACACAAAACCAAAGCAATTAATTTTATTTTCCAGGCAATTATCAATCTGCTAGCAGCAACTATCACAAAATGATCCAATATCATCTCTCAATTTAATTTTGTCAAGCTGGTTTCAGTTGCCATCTCAATTTCTCATCCAAATGTAGAGGTATATAAATTATTATAATCTAAAATATATTTCAAACTAAAATCATTAAATTTACAATTGAATATATAATTCCTGATGATAAAGTTCCCTTACAGACACCTGTCCTTTCAGTCATCTCTGTTTTAAAGGATCGTCCCTTTAGTCTGAGATTGTGTCTTTTGGTTCTAGTTTTTCCTACAAGTGGAAACATCCTCTCCATGTCCACTCTATCCAGGCCTCACAGTATCCTGTTAGTTTCAATATGTACTACACATTAATGTATGTGGACACAAAATTAAATGAGTTCTAATTGAGTATTCAAGATGTCTAAACAATTCACATTCAGTTTCAACTGTTACATTCAAACTTAGGTTTAAAGAGATTTGTATAATTCTTAAATAACCTATTGAAAACTTTATATGAATGGCAATGGACATCATCAGCAAATGGAGCATTCAGGGATGTTAAACTCTATTTATTACCCAATTATCTGAGTGAGAAAATAATGACTACTTTTAAGACTCAGGTTGTATCCAACAAAAGTAAATGAATGTATATAAAATACTATTGGCATAACCAGAAGGTTAGTGTAAAACATGTATCATGTTAAATATGTGTGTGAGACATTTAAATTTGCCTGCAGCATAAAACAAGTCATACTTTTCAAATGTTTCAAATAGTGATGAACTGATATACCCTCAACCTTCTAAACTCCACCGAGTACAGACCTGGAGTCCTCAACCTTACCCAACTGGTCCCCAGCTCCAGCCCCTCCCCACCCCAGTCCCTTCTTAGGCTTTATGCTACTGATGTTGAGTGTGCAATTCAAGAACTGCAGGAATTCTGAGACAGAAATCATGTGGTCACCTTGAAAACTTTCAATAAATGGCCTATGGCATACTTCTCATCCACTGGCAGGGCAACTTGTACTTTCTTCTCCAGGTAAATAAGTTTCCAGAGATCTCCAATTAATCCTCCAAACTCTTTCATGGACTAGAATTATTCTCCCAGACTAGCCTCCTTTCCTCCAAATGCTACCAAAATCCAAACCTCACTACCAGCGCTATGAGGGCTGAACTATTTGTTGTATGTCATCTTCTGCCTCAGCACCAAGGCTTATGCTCCTTCACATTTTTTCAGACTTAATTTACTCAGTTCCCTGGCTGATGAGGGCAAGCATGTCGTATGCCTTCTTGATCATCTTGGCCACCTGTGTTGCCACTTTTAGGGAACTGTGGAGCTGCACGCCCAGACCATAAGACCATAAGACATAGGAGCGGAAGTAAGGCCATTCGGCCCATCGAGTCCACTCCACCATTCAATCATGGCTGATTTCAACTCCATTTACTCTCTCCATAGCCCTTAATTCCTCGAGAAATCATGAATTTATCAACTTCTGTCTTAAAGACACTCAACATCCCGGCCTCCACCGCCCTCTGTGGCAATGAATTCCACAGACCCACCACTCTCTGGCTGAAGAAATTTCTCCTCATCTCTGTTCTAAAGTGACTCCCTTTTATTCTAAGGCTGTGCCACCGGGTCCTAGTCTCCCCTGCTAATGGAAACAACTTCCCTACGCCCACCCTATCTAAGCCATTCGTTATCTTGTAAGTTTCTATTAGATCTCCTCTCAACCTCCTAAACTCCAATGAATATAATCCCAGGATCCTCAGACGTTCATCGTATGTTAGGCCTACCATTCCTGGGATCGTCTGTGTGAATCTCCGCTGGACCCGCTCCAGTGCCAGTATGTCCTTCCTGAGGTGTGGGGCCCAAAATTGCTCACAGTATTCTAAATGGGGCCTAAATAATGCTCATCATTTAGAAAATAGTCCATGCCTCTATTCTTTTTTCCAAAGTGCAAGACCTCGCACTTGCCCACGTTGAATTTCATCAGCCATTTCTTGAACCACTCTCCTAAACTGTCTAAATCTTTCTGCAGCCTCCCACCTCCTCCATACTACCTGACCCTCCACCTATTTTTGTATCATCGGCAAACTTAGCCAGAATGCCCCCAGTCCCGTCATCTAGATCGTTAATATGAAATGAAAATCGCTTATTGTCACAAGTAGGCTTCAAATGAAGTTACTGTGAAAAGCCCCTAGTCGCCACATTCCGGCGCCTGTTCGGGGAGGCTGTTACGGGAATCGAACCATGCTGCTGGCCTGCCTTGGTCTGCTTTCAAAGCCAGCGATTTAGCGCTGTGCTAAACAGCCTAATATATAAAGAGAACAGCTGTGGCCCCAACACTGAACCCTGCAGGACACCACTCGTCACCGGTTGCCATTCCAAAAAAGAACCTTTTATTCCAACTCTCTGCCTTCTGCCTGACAGCCAATCGTCAATCCATGTTAGTACCTTGCCTCGAATACCATGGGCCCTTATTTTACTCAGCAGTCTCCCGTGAGGCACCTTATCAAAGGCCTTTTGGAAGTCAAGATAGATAACATCCATTGGCTCTCCTTGGTCTAACCTATTTGTTATCTCTTCAAAGAACTCCAACAGGTTTGTCAGGCATGACCTCCCCTTACTAAATTCATGCTGACTTGTCCTAATCCGACCCTGCACTTCCAAGAATTTAGAAATCTCATCCTTAACAATGGATTCTAGAATCTTGCCAACAACCGAGGTTAGGCTAACTGGCCTATAATTTTCCATCTTTTTCCTTGTTCCCTTCTTGAACAGGGGGATTACAACAGCGATTTTCCAATCCTCTGGGACTTTCCCTGACTCCAGTGACTTTTGAAAGATCATAACTAATGCCTCCACTATTTCTTCAGCTATCTCCTTTAGAACTCTAGGATGTAGCCCATCTGGGCCCGGAGATTTATCAATTTTTAGACCTCTTAGTTTCTCTAACACTTTCTCCTTTGTGATGGCTACCATATTCAACTCTGCCCCCTGACTCTCCTGAATTGTTGGGATATTACTCATGTCTTCTACTGTGAAGACTGACGCAAAGTACTTATTTAGTTCCTCAGCTATTTCCTTGTCTCCAATCACTAGATTACCAGCGTCATTTTGGAGCGGCCCAATGTCTACTTTTGCCTCCCGTTTGTTTTTAATGTATTTAAAGAAACTTTTACTATCACTCCTAATGTTACTGGCTAGCCTACCTTCATAATTGATCCCTCTCTATGTAATTATCATAGATTATCATAGAATTTACAGTGCAGAAGGAGGCCATTCGGCCCATCGAGTCTGCACCGGCTCTTGGAAAGAGCACCCTACCCAAGGTCAACACCTCCACCCTGTCCCCATAACCCAGTAACCCCACCCAACACTAAGGGCAATTTTGGACACTAAGGGCAATTTATCATGGCCAATCCAACTAACCTGCACATCTTTGGACTGTGGGAGGAAACCGGAGCACCCGGAGGAAACCCACGCACACACGGGGAGGCTGAAAATAGATAAGTCCCCGGGACCTGATGGGATTTATCCTAGGATTCTCTGGGAGGCCAGGGAAGAGATTGCTGGACCATTTGTGTTCAATTCTGGTCGCCACACTACCAGAAGGATGTGGAGGCTTTAGAGAGGGTGCAGAAGAGATTTACCAGAATGTTGCCTGGTATGGAGGGCATAAGCTATGAGGAGCGATTGAATAAACTCGGTTTGTTCTCACTGGAACGAAGGAGGTTGAGGGGCGACCTGATAGAGGTATACAAAATTATGAGGGGCATAGACAGAGTGGATAGTCAGAGGCTTTTCCCCAGGGTAGAGGGGTCAATTACTAGGGGGCATAGGTTTAAGGTGAGAGGGGCAAAGTTTAGAGTAGATGTACGAGGCAAGTTTTTTACACAGAGGGTAGTGGGTGCCTGGAACTCACTACCGGAGGTGGTAGTGGAGGCAGGGACGATAGGGACATTTAAGGGGCATCTTGACAAATATATGAATAGGATGGGAATAGAAGGATACGGACCCAGGAAGTGTAGAAGATTGTAGTTTAGTCGGGCAGTATGGTCGGCACGGGCTTGGAGGGCCGAAGGGCCTGTTCCTGTGCTGTACATTTCTTTGTTCTTTGTTCTTTGTTCATTGGCTTTGATTTTTATGTCATCATTGGCTACAGGAATAGTGCCAGAGGACTGGAGGATAGCAAATGTGGTCCCTTTGTTCAAAAAGGGGAGCAGAGACAACCCCGGCAACTATAGACCGGTGAGCCTCACGTCTGTAGTGGGTAAAGTCTTGGAGGGGATTATAAGAGACAAGATTTATAATCATCTAGATAGGAATAATATGATCAGGGATAGTCAGCATGGCTTTGTGAAGGGTAGGTCATGCCTCACAAACCTTATCGAGTTCTTTGAGAAGGTGACTGAACAGGTAGATGAGGGTAGAGCAGTAGATGTGGTGTATATGGATTTCAGCAAAGCGTTTGATAAGGTTCCCCACGGTAGGCTATTGCAGAAAATACGGAGGCTGGGGATTGAGGGTGATTTAGAGATGTGGATCAGAAATTGGCTAGCTGAAAGAAGACAGAGGGTGGTGGTTGATGGGAAGTGTTCAGAATGGAGTTCAGTCACAAGTGGAGTACCACAAGGATCTGTTCTGGGGCCGTTGCTGTTTGTCATTTTTATCAATGACCTAGAGGAAGGCGCAGAAGGGTGGGTGAGTAAATTTGCAGACGATACTAAAGTCGGTGGTGTTGTCGATAGTGTGGAAGGAAGTAGCAGGTTACAGAGGGATATAGATAAGCTGCAGTGCTGGGCTGAGAGGTGGCAAATGGAGTTTAATGTAGAGAAGTGTGAGGTGATTCACTTTGGAAGGAATAACAGGAATGTGGAATATTTGGCTAATGGAAAAGTTCTTGAAAGTGTGGATGAGCAGAGGGATCTAGGTGTCCATGTACATATATCCCTGAAAGTTGCCACCCAGGTTGATAGGGTGGTGAAGAAGGCCTATGGAGTGTTGGCCTTTATTGGTAGAGGGATTGAGTTCCGGAGTCAGGAGGTCATGTTGCAGCTGTACAGAACTCTGGTACGGCCGCATTTGGAGTATTGCGTACAGTTCTGGTCACCGCATTATAGGAAGGACGTGGAGGCTTTGGAACGGGTGCAGAGGAGATTTACCAGGATGTTGCCTGGTATGGAGGGAAAATCTTATGAGGAAAGGCTGATGGACTTGAGGTTGTTTTCGTTAGAGAGAAGGTTAAGAGGAGACTTAATAGAGGCATACAAAATGATCAGAGGGTTAGATAGGGTGGACAGTGAGAGCCTTCTCCCGCGGATGGAAATGGCTAGCACGAGGGGACATAGCCTTAAACTGAGGGGTAATAGATATAGGACAGAGGTCAGAGGTAGGTTCTTTACGCAAAGAGTAGTGAGGCCGTGGAATGCCCTACCTGCTACAGTAGTGAACTCGCCAACATTGAAGGCATTTAAAAGTTTATTGGATAAACATATGGATGATAATGGTATAGTGTAGGTTAGATGGCTTTTGTTTCGGTGCAACATCGTGGGCCGAAGGGCCTGTACTGCGCTGTATTGTTCTATGTTCTATGTTCTATGATGTGCAGACTCCGCACAGACAGTGACCCAAGCCGGAATCGAACCTGGGACCCTGGAGCTGTGAAGCAATTGTGCTAACCACCATGCTACCGTGCTGCCCTAAATGTTCCTAAGGGTTCTGTCAATTACAGTATAATTCATACCTAGACTTGATCCTCCAAAATGCATCACCTCGCATTTGTCCGGATTAAACTCCATCTGCCATTTCTGTGCCCAAGTCTCCAATCTATCTTTACCCTGTTGTATCCTCTGACAATTCTCGGCGCTATCAGCAACTCTGCCAATCTTTGTGTCATCCGCAAACTTACTAATCAGACCACCCACATTTTCCTCCGGATCATTTATATTATTAGGAACAACAGAGGTCCCTCGACTGATCCCTGTGGAACACCACTAGCTACAGATCTTCTTTCTGAAAAACACCCTTCCACCATTACCCTCTGTTTTCTATAACCAAGCCAGTTCTGTATCCATCTAGCCAGCCCACCCCAAATCCCACGTGATTTTAGTTTTTGTACCAGTCTGCCATGTGAGACCTTGTCAAATGCCTTACTAAAGTCCATATAAACCATATCCATTGCCCTTCCCTCATCAATTTTCTTTGTCACGTCTTCAAAAAACTCAATCAAGTTGGTGAGACATGACTTTCCCCGCACAAAACCATGCTGCCTGTCACTAACTAGTCCATTTTTCTCCAAATGTGCATATATCCAGTATCTCAGTACCTTTTCCAACAGCTTCTCCACCACTGATGTCAGGATCACCGGCCTATAATTTGCTGGATGATCCCTGCTTCCTTTCTTAAACAGGGGAATAACATTGGTTATTCTCCAGTCCTTTGGAAACTCGCCAGTGATCAAAGAGGATGTGAAGATATTTGTTAAGGCTTCAGCTATTTCTTCCCATGCCTCGCACAGTTGCCTGGGATAGATCCCATCCGGCCCCGGGGACTTGTCTACCTTGATGGAATTTAGGATACTCAACACTTCTTCCTTTTTTATATTGACGTTCTCAAGATCGTTCACACACCTATCCCTGAACTCAACATCCGTCATGTCCATCTCCCTGGTTAACACCGATACAATGTACTCATTAAAGATTTCACCCACATCTTGAGGTTCCGTGCATAACTTCCCTCCATTGTTCTTGAGTTGGCCTACTCTTTCTCTTGCTACTCTCTTGCTCCTAATATATGCAAAAAAAGCCTTGGGATTCTCCTTGACCATATTTGCCAAAGACATATAATGGCCCGTTTAGCCCTCCTAATTTCACGTTTAAGTTGCTTCCTACTTTCACTGTATTCGTCAAGGGCTTTGTCAGTTTTTAGATGCCTAGACCTATCGTATGCTTCATTTTTCCTTTTGACTAAGCTTACAATTTCCCTTCTCATCCATGGTTCCCAAATCCTGCCATTTCTATCCTTCGTTTTTGCGGGGACATGTTTGTCCTGCACTTCAATCAACTGGCCTTTAAAAGCCTCCCACATGTCAGACGTTAATTTGCCTTCAAATAGCTGCCCCCATCCACACTTCCCAGTTCATGTCAAATTTGGATGTAATTGGCCCTCGCCCAATTAAGCACCCTCACCCGTGTGGAAGACAAGTGTTTCATTTCTCCCTGCATTACTCCCTGGGCCCATCAGACGGTCCCCCTTGGAGGCTTTACACTCCTATGTTGCCCTCTCCCTTTCAAACCCTAGCTCTCCAGACCGCCACCCTCCTTGCCAGTGACTGCCAGCTTGGCACCTGGCAAGCCCCTAAAGTATTTACCCAAATACTGATTCAGCACTACATGCCTCTGTCCTGAAGTGCTGGAGAACTGTAGGCCTCTGATTGGCTGGCAGCCCCTTGAGGAGGGCTTCCTGAGAAGCGAAAAACCCAATTAAGGGGGGCAAGTGTTTCATGGTCTCCATGCGTTGTTACCAAAAAATCCTGCACTGTAGAATGACAGCATGGATTCTACGCTTCCCCACTGGTGGGTTTGAAGACAATCCAGCAGATAGTTTGCTTGCTGACTATCCACCCATCACTACCACCATCGGAATTGGAATAGATTCCAGCCTATTAATGGGCAATTGGAACAAGCCCTTGAGTTTGTACACAGGTTGAGCTGGGGGAATGAGACATAAGTGAGGACCTTCAACACGTCCAGCCATTGCACAAACTTCATGTGAGTTACCTTTCTCCTATCAGTGTTCTCCAGTCCTGCACAAATGCCATTTTGTTTCTCTTGCAGGTTAATCAGCCTGGAAAATCCTCACCGTCCCTGGACACCACAAACCAGAGCAGCTCCGAGGGAGACATCTCAGAGACTAACATTGCAGAGATATTGCAGAGGCATTACATTTGGCACCTGCACCCTTCACCAACACAGAAACTCACACTTCAGTGGGAAATCTTTGATTCCGCTCTTGAAATTCATAGCTGGGGGCATGAGTTTCATGGTGCAGGGCTTTAACTGCATAGAACATAGAACATAGAAAATACAGCACAGAACAGGCCCTTCGGCCCACGATGTTGTGCCGAACCTTTGTCCTAGATTAATCATAGATTATAATTGAATTTACAGTGCAGAAGGAGGCCATTCGGCCCTTTGAGTCTGCACCGGCTCTTGGAAAGAGCCCCCTACCCAAACTCAACACCTCCACCCAACACCAAGGGCAATTTTGGACACTAAGGGCAATTTATCATGACCAATCCACCTAACCTGCACATCTTTGGACTGTGGGAGGAAACCGGAGCACCCGGAGGAAACCCTCGCAGACACGGGGAGGATGTGCAGACACCGCACAGACAGTGATCCAAGCCGGAATCGAACCTGGGACCCTGGAGCTGTGAAGCAATTGTGCTATCCACAATGCTACCGTGCTGCCCTTAAGAACAAATAAATCTACACTATATCATTTTACCGTAATCCATGCACCTATCCAATAGCTGCTTGAAGGTCCCTAATGTTTCCGACTCAACTACTTCCACAGGCAGTGCATTCCATGCCCCCACTACTCTCTGGGTAAAGAACCTACCTCTGATATCCCTCCTATATCTTC
The DNA here is from genome assembly GCF_047496885.1 of Scyliorhinus torazame. Taxonomy (NCBI): domain Eukaryota; kingdom Metazoa; phylum Chordata; class Chondrichthyes; order Carcharhiniformes; family Scyliorhinidae; genus Scyliorhinus; species Scyliorhinus torazame. Next base: position 54,646,273 of record NC_092720.1, on the reverse strand, counting down.
AACCTTTCACCTTAAATTTATGTCCCCGTGTAATGGTTTGTTCCACCCGGGGAAAAAGCCTCTGACTGTCTACTCTATCTATTCCCCTGATCACCTTATAAACCTCTATCAAGTCGCCCCTCATCCTTCTCCGTTCTAATGAGAAAAGGCCTAGCACCCTCAACCTTTCCTCGTAAGACCTACTCTCCATTCCAGGCAACATCCTGGAAATCTCCTTTGCACCTTTTCCAAAGCTTCCACATCCTTCCTAAAATGAGGCGACCAGAACTGTACACAGTACTCCAAATGTGGCCTTACCAAAGTTTTGTACAGCTGCATCATTACCTCATGGCTCTTAAATTCAATCCCTCTGTTAATGAACGCGAGCACACCATAGGCCTTCTTCACAGCTCTATCCACTTGAGTGGCAACTTTCAAAGATGTATGAACATAGACCCCAAGATCTCTCTGCTCCTCCACATTGCTAGAACTCTACCGTTAACCCTGTATTCCGCATTCATATTTGTCCTTCCAAAATGGACAACTTCACACTTTTCAGGGTTAAACTCCATCTGCCACTTCTCAGCACAGCTCTGCATCCTATCTATGTCTCTTTGCAGCCGACAACAGCCCTCCTTACTATCCACAACTCCACCAACCTTCGTATCGTCTGCAAATTTACTGACCCACTCTTCAACTCCCTCATCCAAGTCATTAATGAAAATCACAAACAGCAGAGGACCCAGAACTGATCCCTGCGGTACGCCACTGGTAACTGGGATCCAGGCTGAATATTTGCCATCCACCACCACTCTCTGACTTCTATCGGTTAGCCAGTTCGTTATGCAACTGGCCAAATTTCCCACTATCCCATGCCTCCTTACTTTCTGCAGAAGCCTACCATGGGGAACCTTATCAAATGCCTTACTAAAATCCATGTACACTACATCCACTGCTTTATCTTCATCCACATGCTTGGTCACCTCCTCGAAGAATTCAATAAGACTTGTAAGGCAAGACGTTACCCTCACAAATCCATGCTGACTATCCCTAATCAAGCAGTGTCTTTCCAGATGCTCAGAAATCCTATCCTTCAGTACCCTTTCCATTACTTTGCCTACCACCGAAGTAAGACTAACTGGCCTGTAATTCCCAGGGTTATCCCTGGTCCCTTTTTTGAACAGGGGCACGACATTCGCCACTCTCCAATGCCCTGGTAGCACCCCTGTTGACAGTGAGGACGAAAAGATCATTGCCAACGGCTCTGCAATTTCATCTCTTGCTTCCCATAGAATCCTTGGATATATCCCGTCAGGCCCGGGGGACTTGTCTATCCTCAAGTTTTTCAAAATGCCCAACACATCTTCCTTCCTAACAAGTATTTCCTCGAGCTTACCAATCTGTTTCGCATTGTCCTCTCCAACAATATCGCCCCTCTCATTTGTAAATACAAAAGAAAAGTACTCGTTCAAGACCTCTCCTATCTCTTCAGACTCAATACACAATCTCCCGCTACTGTCCTTGATCGGACCTACCCTCGCTCTAGTCATTCTCATATTTCTCACATATGTGTAAAAGGCCTTGGGGTTTTCCTTGATCCTACCCGCCAAAGATTGTTCATGCCCTCTCTTAGCTCTCCTAATCCCTTTCTTCAGTTCCCTCCTGGCTATCTTGTATCCCTCCAGTGCCCTGTCTGAACCTTGTTTCCTCAGCCTTACATAAGTCTCCTTTTTCCTCTTAACAAGACATTCAACCTCTCTTGTCAACCAAGGTTCCCTCACTCGACCATCTCTTCCCTGCCTGACAGGGACATACATATCAAGGACATGTAGTACCTGTTCCTTGAACAAGTTCCACATTTCACTTGTGTCCTTCCCTGACAGCCTATGTTCCCAACTTATGCACTTCAATTCTTGTCTGACAACATCGTATTTACCCTTCCCCCAATTGTAAACCTTGCCCTGTTGCACGCACCTATCCCTCTCCATTACTAAAGTAAAAGTCACAGAATTGTGGTAACTATCTCCAAAATGCTCCCCCACTAACAAATCTATCACTTGCCCTGGTTCAATACCAAGTACTAAATCCAATATTGCCCCTCCTCTGGTCGGACAATCTACATACTGTGTTAGAAAAGCTTCCTGGACACACTGCACAAACACCACCCCATCCAAGCTATTTGATCTAAAGAGTTTCCACTCAATATTTGGGAAGTTAAAGTCACCCATGACTACTACCCTGTGACTTCTGCACCTTTCCAAAATCTGTTTCTCAATCTGTTCCTCCACATCTCTGCTACTATTGGGGGGCCTATAGAAAACTCCTAACAAGGTGACTGCTCCTTTCCTATTTCTGACTTCAACCCATACTACCCCAGTAGGGTGATACTCCTCGAACTGCCTTTCTGAAGCTGTTATACTATCTCTAATTAACAATGCCCCCCCCCCCACCTCTTTTACCACCCTCCCTAATCGTATTAATCATCTGCATGGTGCAGGCACTAGTGGGAATCAATGAGTGTCAGCACTAGAGGCTGGGAGGGATTCTGGATCTCACTACAGCTGTCCCTCTATCTCATGGAGCAGCCCGGGGCTCCCTGCACATGCACAGAGAAGAGGATCGGCAAGTCCACAGCCTGTGGTCTTCTACCCTCTGTCCAGCTCACTTGAAACCCCCATCCCTGTGAGCGACACACCACCAGTCCTGCACACTGTGGAGGCCAGCACTGCAACACCCATGCTGCCCAAAAGCAGGCCCAAACGCTCAAGGTCCTGACCCCCCAGCGGACGCCCGCCAAGGTCCTCTCTGGCAACAGCGCATGGCAGTCTGCAGGCTGCTTCATCCTCAGCTGTGGATCCTGGGGATGCACCCAGACATCACGGGAGTGTATGGACGGATAAGAAAGGTTGGTCAGGTAGTGGACTTGGTGAACCTAGGTACAAGCAGAGATAAGTCACCAGTGTAATAACAAGCATCTATTAAAAATAATGTTGATTACCCATAAAGTGCCCCCCCCTTTCACATCTGAACGCCATGTACCCCTGCAAGGGGTTTGTCCTGCCCACATGCAGCCGCAAGTTGACATCACTGCTGCTGCTCCACAGCTATTAGTAGAACTGCCAGTTTACTGGCTCCATTATCCTCTCGAACCACAAACTAAAAGGAAGAGAACATGAAAGTGAGCGATGAGGAATCCTAACAATGCTCTGACTGACAACCCTCTCAGCATCTGGGACATCCATCCGTGCACAGCCCCCATCGGAGTGCCTTTCCAATGAGCCTCACTCCCTCTCCTTCCACACAACAGACAATTCCCCACAGCTGCCCCTCTCAATTCCATCTGAATGAAGCACCTTGAACTTTGAGAATCCCAGCAGTCGTGTGAGCCCCCCCTAAGGGTGAGGACTGAGGGCAGTTGAGTGCATTCAATCGACCTGTGTTCTCACCTCAGGGGGGAAACGAGATGCTGCCACCCGTCATGTCCTGAAAATGGTGACAAATGAGCGCTGTTATGTACTGCCTTGCATTGGAGGACAACACCGGTGTCACCTCTTTGTTCTATCCCTCAGCGGTCTTCATAGAGAAGATTCGAGTACAGGAGCAGGTATGTCTTGCTGCAATTAGGTGAGGTCACACCTGGAATATTGTGTGGAGTTTTGGTTTCCTTATCTGAGGAAGGATGTTCTTGCTATAAAGAGAGTGCAGTGAAGGTTTACCAGACTGATTCCTGGGAGGGCGACCTGACATATGAGGAGGGATCGAGTCAGGATTATGTTCGCTGGAGTTTAGAAGAATGAAGGAGGATCTCATAGAAACCCATAACATTCTAACAGGACTAGACAGGATAGCTGCAGGAAGCATGTTCCCATTGGCAAGTGTGTCCAGAACCAGGGGTCACAGTCCAAGGATACGGGGTAAATCATTTAGGACTGAGATGAGGAGAAATTTATTCTTACAGAGAGTGATGATCCTGCGGAATTTGATACCACAGAAAGCAGTTGAGGCCAAAACATGATGTTTTCAAGAAAGAGTTAGATATAGCTCTTGGGGCTAAATGGATCAAAGGATATAGGGGGAATGTAGCCATCTGGGATGACCACTTCCAGAATACAAAATGGATGTTTGCAAAGATTGTAGGGAACTATGGACAATGCTAAGAAAGCAGGCAGGCACAGAGCCTTTATGCATATTGAAACCGCAGCTCCCAGACGAGACTGAAACTGTAGGTCTATTAGCATATTGATGGCCCATCTCTGGGAACAAAGGAAAGATACTCAAGTAACCGATCTGGCTCCAGACCTCACGGCGCTAGTTCCCCAAACCGAAAGCGCAAACAAAGCCAGGCCATCGGCCACCCAGGACACGCCCAGCCATAAGGGCACCCACCCCTTTATTGGTCAAGATCAATATGAGTGATCAAGATACAGCCCAATTGATTGGGGCCAAGTTCAAGGCCCGCCCAAAAGCGCGTGAAGCCCCTTCGGGTACAAGAAGAAACCCCCGAGAGAGAATTGCTCTCTTGGACTCGGCTCTCAAAGCAGAAAGACCCGCCCACCAGCTGCACTGGAAGCAAGTAAGTCCAAGGTCAACGCTCGCTACCAGACGGACGACCTTAGCTGTTCTCCTGTACCCCCCTTCGACCCCAGCAGCCTCAGACCCGAACAACGGCCATTGTTCCTCTGACTGAGTGGGCACCCGAAGAGTATAGGCTTTAGTAGTAGTGATAGTTTAGTCTGTAGTATTTTGTGCATGAGTAGATATTACTGTGTGTGTAAACAAATAGTATTGACTCTGAACTAACTAACTGGTGTACCGGCTCTTTGATCAGTATTCGGGTTTGAACCTTGTGGCGGTATCAAAAGATACCTGGCGACCCTAAAGCAAACGTAATTAGAATTAAGGAAGGCGACCATATTGACCGCCATATTTAGAACCAAATAAAGAGAGCAACATTTACTGGCGACCTCTGACGGGACTCGACCTAGAAGTGGCCTAGTCACTCCGAGAGAACCCAAATTTGAATTGGAATCCAATTGGAAAAAGAAAAACCACAAGTGTAAGAACGATACTGATTAAACCTCCAAGATTCGGAAGTGTGTTCATGCATGCCTCCTCTCAGGGATATAAGGTAAACCTGAGAGATTTTGTTGCGTAAAACTGTCGGGAGTTTTGGAGACCGGAAATTAGCGTAAGCCGTACCCATATTTGCATCACCACTTTATCACCCCCTATTCCAAATTCGGTAGAGACCACGGAGAGAGAGAAAAATCGCAATGAAGGCAATGGAACGCCTTATGAACCCCCAAGAATTCGAGGTCGCAGCGACCAGTAGAGTAGGACAGTGTCCCGTATGGGAAGAAGAGACCAGAAAATATCTTAAAGGGAAAGGATGGCCCCCTTTGAGTGAATTCTGCGCCAATGATGAAACAGGTCCCGGAAGTATAGGGCATACTTGGTGGGACAACCTGACAGAGATCCATAAGAAGAGCTTAGGGAAAGTTTGCAAGCCGATGGCAATCGTATCCTACTTGGCACAATTGCGAGGCACAGAGGAGGTCATGAGGACGCTCCGTAGAGAGATTGAGGAGAGAGACAAGAGTAGTGAAGGAGATGTGAGTGGATATGAGAGAGAGAACAAGGAACTGAGAGAGCAGTTAGCGGCGAGGGACAAGGAGGTGGAGGATGCCAAGCGGGCACACCAGTCTTGTCTCGCCCATTTGAGCAGCTTTCAGTCCCAATATGACAAAGCCTACCAAGACACGCAACGCGCGGTGTTGGTAAAACAGGAAACTGAACAACAGGTCGAGCAGTTGCAGAAACAGTGCAGCGATTTAAAAGCAGCCTTACGAGCACGCCACATTTCCACGACGGAACAAAGGCAGAGCTCGGTAGATCACGCAAAGTGCCGGAAGCAAATTGCAGAATTGCAATCTCTGCTTTCTGTTCAGAATGGGTTTCAGAGCACGTTTGGACCCCAGTTAGACCAGGAAAATGGCTCCGATTGGAGGAGTTAAATGAGACTGCCCACAGATATGTACATGTGATATGTACACAGAAAAACCCCAGAAACGAAAAGCACCCCAAACCCTGACTGCACAAGCAGAACACACCCCTATGAACCCTGTAACCACACATCGCAGGGCCACAACAGAAGGAAACTCAGATTTCCTATACACTACCCCGTTAACCGTCACTCAATTACGGGACGCGTATGATAAAATAACACCGTTCCTACCCACATCAGACCCCACCAGTTCTTTGCTAGAGTAAAACAGCAGGCGACCATGTACGGCCTGGATGAAAAGGAGCAAGTGAAGCTCACAGTTTTAAGCCTCGACCCTTCAGTCGTGGCAGCCCTTCCCAACCCACCGAATATAGGAGGAGGCACCCTACAAGAAATGCACACAGCGATCCTAGATGCGATCGGCTATAACAAAGTAGAAGGCTTAAACAAGTGTAGGCAAAAGAAAACAGAGCACCCCACAGTGTTTGCTGGACGCTTGTGGATACATTTCACGGCAGTACTCGGAGAGTTAGCCCGCGCCCATTTGTCCCCAGATAATATGGCCAAATGGACTCGCATCCTAGTCTCTCATGCGACAGAGGCAGGACAGAGAGCTTGCGCAAATTACGACCCCCTCAGACGAGGCCCACAATGAGAAATGGGTTTTGAAAAGATTGTCCGGCGCTTGGGAACAGTCCATCCAAGGCAAAACCGCATTTGTTAAAACAGAGGAAGAACAGGCAGACATGCGTCCAGTTAGGACGCACCAGAACCCCGCATGGGTAAATGAGGGCAGGAACAGCCCACAGCAACCCAAATCCCAGGACAATTAGGACACTCTACACGAGAGTGCAGTGCGCCCCAGAAGCAGCAGAGAAACCAACAGACAGGCACTCTAAATAGGAATAGCGCAAAGCCAATTCACAGTATTAGCACCCGTTCTGAGAACGCAGATATAAACGGCACCGACTGACGGTGTTCGGGCTCCCCAACTTGGATCTGCGACACCCTTTGGGACAAGTCCGGTCGACCGGTAGTGGCAGGCACAGTCTGGGGACACCCCGTAGAATTCCTTTGGGACACAGGAGGGTCCCGCACCACGCTCAATTCCTCCACGATGTTTCAGCGAGACACGTGGCCCACGACAGACACCATTACACTCAGCGGTTTTACAGGGCATTTACAGCAGGGACACATCACAGCCCCTGTAGCAATCCAGATAGGGAACATTAAAACAAAACACCCCGTAGTTCTGGTCGATCTACCCCAGACAGCCGAACACATCTTAGGAATTGATTTCATGAGCTCCCACAATCTATCATTTGACCCAGTAAATAAATGTGTGTGGAGAATGGCAAAGGCAGCACGAGCCCCCACCACGCTCACAGTTGGAGAGTATGAAAATCGGATCAGCGCAGTAGGAGACTTCTGGTTCGACCCTCGAGCCATTAGTCAGGACAAACAAGTTAGGGAAGTCCTGCAGCGACACAAAGCAGCATTTGCACAGCACAAGCACGACTGTGGCAAGATCGTTGGCTTAGTGAATATTACAGGTCTCGACCCCAGACCCCAAAAGCAGTACAGTTTTCCCCAAGAAGCAGAGGGAGAAATCTCAAAAGTGCTACAGAGTCTGCTTGATCAAGGCGTACTCCGATCAGTAGCCTCCACAAATAATGCACCAATTTGGCCCATCAGGAAACCCGATTGATCATGGCGACTGACCATTGATTACCGGGAGCTGAACAAAGTAACCCCAGTAGCAGCCCCCACCGTAGCCACGGGTCCTGAGACCATGCTCAAACAGGGACTACAGTCAAATTTTTTTTCGGTTTTGGACATTAGCAACGGCTTTTGGTCCATTCCATTGGATAAAGCGTGCCAATATAAATTCGCATTCACATTCCAGGGACAGCAATATACGTGGACGTGCCTTCCACAAGGCTGGCGCAACTCCCCCTCCATTTTCCACCGACAGCTGGCAAATGGATTAGCAAAATTTTCCCGACCCGATTGTCTGGTCCAATATGTAGATGATCTGCTACTGTAGACGGACACAAAGGGAGAGCACATTTCGCTTCTCGCTGAACGTTTAGGACTCCTACAACAAATTGGCTGGAAAGTGAACCCCAAGAAGGGCCAGATTTTACAGGAAAAAGTGATTTGCTTAGGTACAGTAAACACACATGGCAAACACGAGATCGAGCAGAAAAGAATCGACTCGATCGTCAAATTATCCCTGCCCCATAATGTCTCAGCCCTCCGGTCATTTCTAGGACTGGTTGGCTACTGCCGAAACCATATCGACGGTTTCACCACAAAAGCAGCGCCTCTATCCGAACTTCTCAAGAAACAAGCACCTTGGGAATGGCTTCCACAGCCCCCGCATTACAGGTCTCAGATCCACTTTCCCTGTACGCAATTGAGGTTGCAACTACCGACCGAACCCTTTCGGCTGTGCTCCTCCAAGAACGACATGATCGCTTAGGCCCCGTGGCATACGCCTGACGCGAATTAGATCCAGTCGAGCAAGGGTTTTCTGCCTGTGAAAGGCACCTGCTCGCAGTTTTTTGGGCAGTACAGTACTTCGCCTACATTACAGGACTCAACCCCATCACCATTTTATCTGAACACACCCCAACACAGCTCCTACTAGATGGTCGACTAAAGGATGGCACAGTCAGCCAGATCCGCGCAGCCCGTTGGACCCTTCTTTTACAGGGACTGGACATCACAGTTAAGAGAACCAAGACCCACACTTTTCTCGCTGACAATTTACAATTTGCAGGCACCCCACATGAGTGTGAAATCATCTCCACTAAGCACAATATAGGTCCCTTTATACCAAAGTCAGCTCCCCAGAAAGCAGGTACTACACCCCAGAAACCCCAGCCCACAGACACATGCGCACCCTTGAGAATCTATGTGGAGTTCTAAACGGGAAAAGAATTATTGACTGCAGCTCTGCCTTCAACACTATAATCCCAGCCAAGCTCATATCAAAGCTCCAAAACCTAGGACTTGGCTCCCTACTCTGCAACTGGATCCTCGATTTTCTGACCAACAGACCACAATCAGTAAGAATGAACAACAACACCTCTTCCACAATAGTCCTCAACACCGGGGCCCCGCAAGGCTGCGTACTTAGCCCCCTACTCTACTCCCTGTACACACACGACTGCATGGCAAAACTTGGTTCCAACTCCATCTACAGGTTTGCTGACGATACGACCATAGTGGGCCGGATCTCGAATAATGACGAGTCAGAATACAGGCGGGAGATAGAGAACCTAGTGGAGTGGTGCAGCGACAACAATCTCTCCCTCAATGCCAGCAAAACTAAAGAGCTGGTCATTGACTTCAGGAAGCAAAGTACTGTACACACCCCTGTCAGCATCTACGGGGCCGAGGTGGAGATGGTTAGCAGCTTCAAATTCCCAGGGGTGCACATCTCCAAAAATCTGTCCTGGTCCACCCACGTTGACGCTACCACCAAGAAAGCACAACAGCGCCTATACTTCCCCAGGAAACTAAGGAAATTCGGCATGTCCACATTAACCCTTACCAACTTTTACAGATGCACCATAGAAAGCATCCTATCACAGCCTGGTATGGCAACTGCTCGGCCCAGGACCACAAGAAACTTCAGAGAGCCCAGTCCATCACATGAACCTGCCTCCCATCCATTGATTCCATCTGCACCTCTCGCTGCCTGGGGAAAGTGGGCAGCAAAATCAAAGATCCCTCCCACCCGGCTTACTCACTCTTCTAACTTCTTCCATCGGGCAGGAGATTCAGAAGTCTGAGAACACGCACGAACAGACTCAAAAACAGCTTCTTCCCCACTGTTACCAGACTCCTAAATGACCCTCTTATGGACTGATCTCATTAGCACTACACCCTGTATGCTCCATCCGATCGATGCCAGTGCTTATGTAGTTACATTGTATATGTTGTGTTGCCCTATTATGTATTTTCTTTTATTCCCTTTTCTTCCCATGTACTTAATGATCTGTTGAGCTGCTCGCAGAAAAATACTTTTCACTGTACCTCGGTACACGTGACAATAAACAAATCCAATCCAATCCACTCCAATCCAATTACTGGTTGCGCTATTTATGTAGAGGACGCGCCCTAGAAGATATTTCATTAAATTTGCCAGGACATCTAGGCTCGCAGGCAGCAGAACTGGCAGCCATAGCGTATATTGTAGATCACCCCGACTCGTTTCCGACCCCAGCCGACATATATTCGGACAGTTTATATGTCTGCAAACGTTTAACCGAATTCCTACCCCTGTGGGAAAATAGAAGATTTGTTTCGGCAGACGGAAAGCCCCTACCCTCAGCCCCATAATATATTTTAAAACCTCATATGGGTGTAATGGTGAATCCAATTCACAGCTCTTATCCACTTCAACAGTTGGGCAGTGCAGACCATCCAAGACATCAGACAAGATTGATTTATCTGCAGGGGCCTCTGACTTATACAGATCGCAGTAATGAGATCTAAAAGCTGTGTTGACCTGGAGAGGAGCAGAAACAAGATTGCCGCCTCTATTGCCTAATCTAGGAATCTCACGTAAGGCTACTTGCCGTTTGAGTTGATGAGCCAGATGATTTTTTAAAAAATTTGTTTATGGGACCTGGGCATCGCAGGCTGAGCCAGTATTTATTGTCCATCCATAAGGCCATAAGACATAGGAGCTGAATTAGCCCACTCGGCCCATCGAGTCTGCTCCACTATTCAATCATGGTTGATATTTTTCTCACGCCCATTTTCCTTCCTTATCCCCATAACCCCTGGTCCCCTTATAAATCAGGAACCTATCTATCTCTGTCTTAAAGACACACCCTAAGAGCATTTCAGAGATTGTGTCTGACTGGTTTAATTTAACATAATCTTTTATGGAGTAGACAAATGCTTCATGCTAAATTGTCCTTGGGTTAGGTGTGGTTGCTGGGTTACGGATGGAGGCGTGGGCTGAAGTAGGGTGCTCTTTCCAAGAGCTGGTGTAGACTCAATGGGCCGAATGGCCTCCTCCTGCTCTGTAAATTCTAAGATTCTAAGATTACTCCAGCATATCCTAAAAATGGCCAAAGGCCGTAAATATGGAATCATCAAAGTTCGGAGTCATCATCGTTCTTCCCCCCTGGTAACGTTAAAGCAGACGCCCTAGCGAAAGCAGGTTCCAGACATGGTCACTTTTGGAATCCCCCCCGAAAGCGCCCCAGTACACGCGGTTCAGGTCTCACAGACCAACATTCAAGATTTGGCAAAGGCTCAAAAAGAAGATGAGAAGCTCAGGGAAGTTTTAAAAGGCAACTTCCCAACCCCTTATGATAAGTTTAAAAATGTGATAACCACACATGACGGTGTGATTTTAAAAGACAACATTTATGTAGTCCCCAGCCTGGACAGGAACCAGATTATTTGTCAGTTCCATGACAATCATGGACACCAGGGCATTGAACCCACCCTAGCCCACCTCAGACCTCTCTGCTGGTGGCCTGATTTAAAAGCCGATGTTACACATTACATCGAGAATTGCTTAATCTGTGCCCAGAACAATCCATACAGATATGCAAGAAAAGCTCAGCTAAGTCACACCCGCCCCGTTAATGGCCCCTGGACGAATTTGGAAATCGACTATATAGGGCTCCTCCCCCCTGCAGAAATGGTTTCAAGTATGTGTTGGTGGTCATCGACACCTTCACAAAATGGGTGGAAGCTTTTCCATCCAGAACAAACACGGCCAAAACGACAGCTAAAATCCTAACACAGCACATCTTTACAAGATGGGGACGCCCACGCAGTATAGAGTCCGATCAAGGCTCCCATTTTACAGGACGCGTGATGAAAAACGTCCTCACAGTTTTCGGAATAAAGCAAAAGTTCCATATTGCATACCACCCCCAATCGAGTGGCATAGTAGAAAGGATGAACAGAACTTTAAAAGCGACCCTCAGAAAAATGGTGCAATAACACAACAGCACCTGGGACACAGTTCTCCCATTTGCATTAATGTTCATTCGAAACACAGTATCCACGTCCACAGGATACACCCCCCACACCCTCGTGACCGGACGCCCATGAAAGAGCCAGAATATTTATTAGGACTGGATTTGGCCAGCCCCACAGTCACCGCCCTCACGCATGAGAAAGCAGTACAACAGGTTGTTGAAAATGTGAAGGCCGCCCAGCTTGCAGCAGCCGTCAGGCTTGGAACCCACAAGAAACAAAGCAATGCTTGCTTTGATAAAACGGTACACACCACCGAGTTTGCAGTAGGGCAGCAAGTGATGCTATCCCTATACAACCCCAGTTCATTCCTTTCCCCCAAATTCACCGGACCGTACTCCATCTCTGATAAAGTCTGCCCCTCTGTGTATAAGATCACATATCCGGATGGCAAGTCTGCGTGGTTTCACATAAACCAGCTTAAGGCTTTTGGCTCGCAGAACAACCATGCACACCACATCTCGCTTGCAGCAGCAGATGAGCACGTCCCGCCCACGAACGACGTATTCCTACCCTCCCCCAACCTGTCCAGCCCATCCTCAGACACAACTTCGTCTCCACCCCCAGAGGCACGACTCCGCCTCTCCCTTCCTTCAACCAGCAGCGACAGCGATAATGATGATGACAGCCCCAGCACAGCACGTTACGATTATACCCCTGCACCAGGCCCCACTCCCAGTGATTCTGAACATGATTCCAGCGACCCCTTCGAGATAACGTACATTAAAGCCCCTGATCCAGACCCAGCGCCCGACGATTACGAATTAAACCCTAGCAGCTCCAACCTCGACACAAGATTCTGGCACCGAGACAATTCGTTCAGGCTCATCCGGAATGGTGAGGTGGACCCCAATTCGCCCCAAACAGCTTTAGCGCACCTACTCCAGTCAAGAGTATGGAAGCCGGGAGAAGATGATGGCATAGAGTCTGACTCCCACCAAATGAATCCCTTCGCGGCTCTGTTCACTTTAGAGCAATGAGGTGTCCAGATGATGGTAAAAATGAACCGATGGAGAGTTACAGTGTCCTTTCTGATGGAACCTGCACCATGTTTGTTATGTATGTTTGTTTGTTACTGTGAATGTTGAATGTTGTTTGTTCACTTAAAGTTTTCCATGGCCCCACGCCACATCTTGATGCAGTCAGAACTACCCTTCTGACGCCCAATGGCTGTTAGAGGAACTAGTTTGTCCACAGACAAGCGATCATAACTGCTCTTCTGCTTCAAAGTTAGAAGTTAGCACAAATGCAACCCCACGACGACCACAAATTCTTACCGTTCTTGCTGGTCGCTCAGGCAGTGGCGAAACGGCACTGGTCCCCGCTCTGCCTGAGAATCCCTCTGGTCAGCTACGCTCGGGTAGAGCACATACAGCACTGGTCACTGTCCTACCTGGGGATTCCACCCATTCTTACCCGCCGCGGCCCATACGCACCCCATTTGGCACTTTTAGTTCAAAACTCTTCTGTTTGTTTATCGCCACCCTTAGGTTGCTTCCAGATGCTATTTACATCCACAAACACTGGGATGGTAGATCGCACAGGCTGCGAGACGGCTCGCACTGTGTTAGTTTTTTTTTCTTGGATGTCTTGTCCCAAATATTTGGTTTAAAAAAATAAAAAAATAAATGAGGGAGTCACAGATGCTGACCAATTATAATGGGTAATTGACAATAAAGGACAGACAGACAGGCACACAAGATCTTAAACAAGATAATAACAGAAATTATGCTTGTGTCCATAGAACTCCGGAACCACAGAAGCCTCAAGAAGAAAAAAAGAAGAAGAAAGAAAGGAGGAAAGTTGAAGACAACCATCAAGCTCTACAGTTGGATCTTAGCGGGATCCCTCCAGTTGCGCGTGGACGCTACCCCCCTGACCCCTACCACACAGGCCGTGAATGTTTCCCACTCCTGCCATACACTGTACCCCGAGGTAGGTACCGATACACCGACCTGGTGTGACAAGTTCATCACCTGGTATTCCCTGTCCTACGTTGTAGAAGCACTGTTAGTACTGGCGATACTCTGCAGTGTCGTTCAGACCCTTAGACTCAGGAAATGGCGAAGGAAAGCCTCCCGCACCCCGGTATACACATTCAGATCCCCTATTTTCAGACTTCAACAGACCCCCCCAACGCCTTTAAGTGAATTAAAATACATCTGTTTTTTTGTGTGTTCGTTTCTTTCTAATAAAGACAGGTAAAACTCTGTGCTTGCCTGCCAAGCCAGAGAGACCTGTGTTGCTGCTATTGTACAGTTTAAAATGTTGTAAATTATTTTGATTGATTAAGGATAGTTTAGTTAAGGACAGTTAGAGGTTCCAGTTTTTTTATTTTGTAATGCATGCCTGAATGTCATAGCGCCCCGTAGAATTTTATAATGATGTATGTACATAAAATAATTTAGGTAAAAGTTGCAATTCATAGGACAGAGCAGTGTAGAGCCTGTCAGTGCTTATGGGTGCCCGACTTGGGATGAGAACGAAGATGACGCGGTAATTTGATCCTTCACGCATCGCGTTGAGGATCACAAGGGGGGAGTGAAGCCATCTGGGATGGCCACTTCCAGAATACAAAATGGATGTTTGCAAAGATTGTAGGGAACTATGGACAATGCTAAGAAAGCAGGCAGGCACAGAGCCTGTATGCATATTGGAACTGCAGCACCCAGCCGAGACTGAAACTGTAGGTCTATTAACATATTGATGGTCCATCTCCGGGAACAAAGGAAAGATACTCAAGAAACCGATCTGGCTCCAGACCTCACGGCACCAGTTCCCCAAACCGAAAGCGCAAACAAAGCCAGGCCAACGGCCACCTAGGACACGCCCAGCCATCAGGGCACCCACCCCTTCAAGATCAATACGAGTGATCAAGATACGGCCTTTACTTTATAGTCCCCAGGGGCTTCCTGCCCTTTGGGGCGGAACCCGTACCTGGTTCCAAATTATTGGACTGCGTTCCGATCATTTGGATCGATTTCTCCAATACTGGAGTTGTTCCCTGATCACTGGGCAGTCCCTAACTGTCCGTTGGCCTTCCTTTGTCTTGGCTCCTGCTGGCGCCGAGGAGTCTGGTTTGGCTTTATTCACCTTAAGTGTTGCGTTTGTGCCTTGGAATCGCACATTACTATGCAGATGGCTGCTGGTTTCAGTGCTGTCTGGTTTTTGCAAGTTTCAATACACATGATTTCTGCACTTGCTAGTCTTTGCCTGTGTTGGCTGAATTTCCCTTCAGTCTTTGCGGTTCTCCATTTTAAGTCGGGAAGTGGCCAACCCAGGTGGCTACAACCTGAACAGACACTGGAGTGTGGCGACTAGGGCATTTTCACAGTAATTTCATTGCAGTGTTAATGTAAGCCTAGTGACAATAATAAAGATTATTATTAATGCTCCTTTGGCCAGCGTCGCACAAACACTCTATATTACTTCCCCTTAAATAGAGGCACTGGATAGGGCTGCCCTCTTTCCCCACTTTTGTTTGCCTTGGCAATCGACCCTCTCTCTATAGTGTTGAGGGCCTCTTCTCAATAGAGGGGACTTTGTCATGATGTGGAAGAGCATAGGGTATCACTTTATACGGATGACCTACTTCTGTGTATTACGGACCCAACTCCCTCCATAAATGGCATGATGAAGACGCTTAATACCTTTGGCTCCTACTCTGGTTATAAATTGAATCTAGGCAAGAGTGGATTTTCGTTTATCAAAAGAATTAAGGCATATGGACAAAGGCAGGAATGTGGAGTTGGGTCGTTTATCATCCAGAATCACACTGAACAGCGGACAAACCCGAGGGACAAAATAGACTACTGTTCCCATATTCCTACATGGGAGGGGAGGAGGGTTGGTGGGCATGGGGGTAGTGGTGGGGCTGGAGATTCTCCTGTACCTCAATGTGATTAGATCGAGAAGTAATTTACATTCCTCCAACAGAACATCCAGCTGTTTCTTGAATTATTCCAAAGTTTTCCCTTATACTTAAAGGTATAAAGAAATGTGGGGCAAAAGCGGTTATGAGGAAATGGGTGGCATATCAACCACAATTTCACTAAATGGCGGAAAAGGCTCAAGGGTTCAAACAGCCCACTCCTGTCTCTATGTTCCTCCTACCCAAAAGTCGATTCCACATTCACCACTCTTGGTCTACCAAACAACTTTCTGAAATTGTTCTTTCAGTCGTTCGGACATGTACCTCCTCAATCTTTGTCACAATTTAATTTGAAGTAATGTTTAAGATTTATGATTTCCATACTGTTTATTATTGAATATACATTTTTAAAGTCCCCTGTAGTCTCTTTCTTTCAAAACTAATAGCCCAAGTTTGTTTAATCTTTCCAATAATCCACTGATGCAAGGGACCAGTCTCATGGCTCTCCTCTGTACTGCCTCCAGGGCTTAAATATTCCTTTGTGCCTTCACCAAATATACAGTGGCACTGTTCATCCCGATGTTAAATTCCCTACAATTTTTACTTATTGACAAATGCTGATGAAGCTTGTGAGGTAAATATAAATCTAATTTGTTGCAAATATATACCCAAACATATTTCAAGCACTCATCTCAACTCTGAAAATAATTGCAGAATTAATTGTACCATTGTTAACAGTTTTATTTCTCAATAAATATTAATGGAACAGAGCACTTTTCAGAAGAATAGCTAGACCTTATGACTGTGTTAAACAGTAGACATTCAATAAACATGCTTGGGCACCAACATCCCAACACTGAAAAGAAACTATGCATGAGTAGTTGGGAGACATGCAATTTCACGACTTAAAGCATCAATATAAATAGTGATGAACTTATTAGCCAGCTTTATTGCTCAAATTATTACAACCAATAAAGGTTAACTTAGAAAGAACTTCTCTTGCATAAACCAGAAATAATAATGTGCTGAAGAGTAAGCATATCACAGAATGTGCAGAAAATAGAGCAGCTTTCTGTAAATTCTACATAGAAATCACAAATCACATCTGAAACAGGGAAAATGGCTTTAATATACAGGAAAAAGGACAGCTAAGGACTTATTTTAAAACACTACACTATTTTAAAACAGGATTAGTTGTTTCTTTTGCTAGTTGAACAATTGTTTTCCAGTTTTCTCATACTCTGAAATTATAAAATTTTAAATAACTGTTACAATATTGGAAAATAAATTTGATTCTGCAGTGAGATTGCTCTGCGTTTTACTATATACTTTTGTTTGGTCACTTATGCTTTGCCGTATGCAGTCAACAAACTAGTCCTAAAGTTACAATAGTGAAATCTGTGGTGATACAAGGTCAGGGAATCACAAATCAGTTTGTGCTAGCTAGCAATCATCCTCATCATCAGGCAAGGAACAATAATGGAAAGGAGAATATAAAGGAAAAAGATTAATATGGAAAGAATATAGCAAATAGAGTCTGGTATTTCAAGAATGATAAAGAAAAAACTTTTAATGCATTTTACGCTGACTGCCATGCCATGATACATAATAAAGAATGGATTAAAAACGTCAATTTCTGTGAGTGTTCGGTAACTTGGTTCTTTGTTGTTCAAGTCAAAGCCTGTCTGAGTGATGGATCAAAAAGATAAAGAGAAAATGTAAGATGCACAAGCAAAAATGAAGACTGAAACAGAATAATCGAAAGCCAAGTCCATAATGTAATACTTTACAGTAAAGACCTGTAGGGTAGAAGCCAGTCCCATTAGGAAGTATCCAAGCAGCACTAAAAGCTAATGTCTTATCCAATCAAAGCTATTTCTATGGCTCCTTGGGCTTCTGCAACACTGTCTTTACACTAGACTGAAAACTCTTTGTACTAATTGCCAGATTGTACCAGGTTTTCTGGGTCAGTTGCATTCTATAATTGACAAAGATGGGCAAAAAAGGAGAAAAATTCAGGCTCACTACTGCAGGCAGAGGGTCAGATAATGTTTCACAGAGAGGCCATCATCTTCTGGCATTCTGTACAGGATTAATCAAGCACCATCTGTAGATCTGCTGCTCATCTTGCTCGCTCAGCCAGATCTAAACTTGGGAGGTACATGAAATGAGTTCAAAATCATTTTAAGTAATTTGTCTATTTTCTTTCACTATGTTCTTATTAAAAGCTTGAGGAATGCTGTTGGCTGTTTTCCTGCAAATGTATTGGCAGGAGCTTGTCATTGTAACCCCCTAAAAGGATTCTCCTGTTCTGAAGTTTTATGGAAACTCTATGAAATACAGTACCTGTATTTTCCAATACCCAAATAAAAAGTTTGAAATAGAATCAGCTGCTGCAAGTGTATAACTCAAATGAAAAAGCTATGTCACACACTACTGATCACATATTACTTTGATTTCATAATTACTCAAAAACTCAGTATATTTGCTAAGATTTCTTTATATTTGCTGTACAGATGGACAATTTAATCAAAATAATGGTATGTACATCATGCAGAATTCAAAGTGTAACATTTCAAGTTGCAATGAGGCTCTGACAGCTTAAATCTGGAGAACACTTGCTAGCTAGTTTAAAATAATCTGGAACTAGTTCAAGTCCATTAAGGCCAGCAGACTGCTTTATAGGGAACTTGCAAACTGACCTGCATGTTCACAGATTTGCATACTTAATACTAAAATACATATATTACTTAAGATGCAGTCTTTTATGTTATATGTTAAATGGGAAATGTTATTACAAAGTAACTTAAACAGAATTTTTACAATTGCTTTTGGCATCATAGATAGAAAATAATGTTAAACATACAAATTTTACCATGTTATGCAAGATAAACTTTTAAGTCTGATTTATATAAGTTTCTCCCAAGTTTCAATAGGTATCATACAGCTATTCCTAAAATATTCCAATTTGCTTACAAGCAACATGAATCACCTTATAGAGTCACACCTCACAATTAAAATCCTTATTTCGTACAGATGTCTTTTGGAATTGGCATTAATGCAGTTTGAATCAATGAAATTTTGGTTGTTCCACAGGATATACAAATGGTCCACAAGGTCCAATATTGCTTCATGCTGAGTTAGTCTTTCTATATATAAGTCTAGTTTTGATTTTGCGGTCAATTTAATACAGCAATTTAATGAGATTATTTTGCAACTTCGGACATGACCATTACAATATTAAGGAACAAAATAAGATCCTTCATCTTCCAATTGCAATCTCCTTTAATTTCATCATCCAGACAAAAAGCATTTGTTAGAACACTGCATCTATGTTTACTTATAAAGTTCTCCATCCATTTTTTGCTAGTGGAAGCATAATACCTCTCCCCCAAAAGCAGCCCATGGACAGGAAAACCATATCTATACTATCAGAAACATTCATTGCTTTGCAACAATCAAAGCTAAGAAGATAGTTCAGACGGAAAATGGAACTTTATAGCCAAAAATCAATGTGGTAGAAATGGCTGCAGTATTAGTTTTCCTTTGAATAATAAGTCCATTAACTGTTCAGCAAAGTCAAAACATAAGAATTGTGCAAGATGATCACTGACATTGGTTGCACCCATATACATGTTTTGTTTTGGTGTTGCTTGGCTTTTGAAATTGAAATTCTCAGTAATTTCCTGGCAACATTGAATATTGATGAAATTATGAATTTGACTACATATGTCGATAGAGTTTGCGAAATTGGATGGTTCAGCAGGAGTCAACAAAACAGTTTGTAGGGCTTACCTTCACACAAAATACAGACATCTGTATGAGGCCTAAATCTGCAGATAAATCCAGAGGTTTTCCGGGACACACAAACAGGTGTAACACTACATAGGTAAAACACAATACCAAATATTTAGAAAATAAAAAATATTTAAAACAGAAGAGAGTAAGAGAGTAAAATGTCTTCCCACAGCCACAGCCAGCTCTAATGCAGGGGGAGTTAGGAATGCACTGGCTATAGACTTTTTCCAAAGCTGTAGGTCTTTTTTAGTGAAGCAAGATTAGTTCATACAAAACTCAACAATACAGCACTGAAACCCATTGTTGATATTCAACATTTTTCACATAGCGGAACAGAATAGACAATATGGTAGCTAGGAAACCATGGGCTGGATTATAAGTAGATCATATCTCATTTATTCACTGTTCAGTAATCCTTTTTTCTTAACCAATCCAAATGATTAAGGGGAGCATAAACCAAAATCAATATCAGTCTGCTTAAATGAAAAAAAAAATTCAATGGAATAAGATGTTCCATCTGGAGACAAGACAATTGCTTGATCAAGTAAAATATTGTGATGTTATTTGAAAAACTGAAATTTTAATGGCAGACGTCCGGGGAAATAAGGAAATATGTAACTTCAGTATTACAATCACCACTCTGTTTTTATTGAGAAAAAAAATGCCACTCTTTGAAATGTACTTTTGAAGAGAGCATCTGACAGGATAACCCTAAACAACAGACAGTTTGGAACATTTAAATAGAAGAAAAATTCTGAATGTTTAATGTAGGGTATAACCAGAAGATTAGCCTATCCTTTCTCTTCAGGTATCGTGATTAATTTGCTCTCCATGTCCAGCATTTAGGTTTTTGTTTCAATTAGATACATAGTCCCAATTCACTTTCCCTTCATTTTTAAAGACAAAATAACGTTTTGTCCAAATTTAAAAGCATAAACCTACATAATATTTCTTAACAACACTTAGCCTGAAAAAATCAGAATGGACATGTAACCACAGAGAACTAATCTCTGTGGCAATAAGGCACTGATTTCTGTTGTAGTGCAACGTATAATAAATGTATCTTTGTTATTTTCCTATTCCTTCCTTATCCCCTTTATTCATTTCTAAATTCCACGTTCCTTTTTTAAAACAAAGATCCAGTTCCCAGTTTTCCTTCAGACCACTGAATGCTCTAGGTAGCCATAGAAGTGATTGTTCCTACCAGCTTCTTTTCATCAGTTCAGCAATTGACCAATTGACAACTGATTGATGGTTATCTTTTCAGTCTTACAATAGGAGAAATTACCATTACTAAAGCTATGTACAGTAAATGCCTCCAGAGTAAATTACATGATTCTAAAATTCTCTTTCACTCACTTAGTACAATAGCAACACAACAAAAAGTTTCCTTTTTTGTCCCTTTTCTAATACTGTAGATTTGGCCTTTCCTGCCAACTGCAGAAAGGAACTTGACAGCTTCTTTAAAAAGAGGAGCATAAAGGAACTTGAATGAAGGATGGCACTGGGCCGGACTTAGGCTCCTATTCAACGCAAGAGCTATTCTTTGCAGAGAAAAATTAGGCATGTGAGTTTAAGATAAGATGTGCCTGAATAGACCATGGAATACTCAGTTTGACCTTGAACTTTTTCCACGTTTCGTTAACTATTAGTGTTCTGTACAGTTAATGCAGCATTCATTTGAAAAATACCTTTTCATTGGCAAGGAAGCAAAAATCTTGGATTGATACCTTACAACCAGCATACAGCTGGTGTGAAGCCATTTTACTTTACGCCAACACTAAAGTTATACAGCAATTTTCAATCAGGGCCTAGTCTAACAGCAGAGCAAAGTGGATGGAGTCTATACCTTGGAGGAAGTCATTTCACTGCAGTTTGATTCAGAGTCAAATTTAGCTCAGATGTAAAGTACATCCCCCTGAGGGCGGGATTTTCCGGCCCTTCCCACCTGCTGGATCTTCTGAGCCCGCTGAAGTCAACACCTGCCATGGGTTGCCTGGTGGCAGGGTGAGCGAGACACGCAAATTGGCATGAACATCGGTGGGACCAGACAATCCTGCCGGCAGCCAATGGTGAACCACCTCCGCCATGGGAAAACCCTCTGTGGAGGAGCTGGAAAATTCCAGCCTTAGTAGTGGTGAAAGAATTCAGGCTTAAATGCAGAGTTGCTGCATCAATTAGATAATTAAAAACAGTATCAAACTGTTCCCTCCAGTCTCCAAATGTATAATCAGAATTTACAATTGTTAATTCAGCTGATCAACTTTATTTAGCTCAGTTGGATTACAAAGATTTTATTTTGCCTCTTGGTGTTGTAAATTGATATGATAACACATCAGACATTTAATAGTGGCAGTTAACCTACATCACTGAACTACATTGACTCCTGATAAAGCAACATCTTGGTTTTAAAATTCATAATCTTATTTTCAGATACCTCCATGGCCTCGCCCCTCATCAACTTTGTAATCTCCTCCAGCCCCATGAACCCCTGAGATATCTGGGTTCCTTTAATTGTAGCCGCTTGAGCACCCCCGATTTTAAATTTCCTTCATTATTCAATTGCCTAGGCCCTAAGCTCTGGATTTCCCTTCCTATATCTCTTATCCTCTATATATTGCTTTCCTTCTTTACAAAATTCCTTGCAACTCACCTCTTTGACCTATTATTTGGTTATTTTAGCTGACACCTGATATCACCCTCATATGGCTAAGTATTATGTTTTGTTTTATAATGCTTCTTGGGGTGATTCATGATGTTGAAGGTTCTATATAAATATATGTTGCTGTTGTGGTTCTTTCATGAATGTGAAAGACACCAGACCGAACCTGTACGCCTCACCAGACCCAACTCAGGCCACAATGTGGCTGCTAAATCGATTTACTGGACTCATCACGCCTCGTCAGATCTAATGGATCTCATGAGGCGTCGCAATCTGGGTTCTGCCCATTGAGGCCGGTACCCAAATTTGCATATTCACGTGAGCAGTTAGTTTCACTTGAATATGTACGCACCTTAGAGACCCTGCTTAGCACTGTTTTCCACAAATGTGGACCAGGTGTACCGGCACTTGGGGCAGGTCTCCCAGGTGATCGGGGGCCCCTGAATGGTCAGGCTCTGGGAAGAATGGTATCCTGGCACCCACGATGCCACCTGGGAACCATGGCTCTACCAGCCTGGCACCCTGTCAGTGCTACCTGGGCACCCTGGTAGTGCCACCTGTATGCCACCCTGGCAGTGCCAGGATGCCCAGGTGGCACTTCCAGGCTGGCAGGGGCATTTCCAGGCTGGCAGTGTCACAGTGCCCAGGTGGCATTGTGCTCATGCCAGGGACCGGGCCTGGGGGTGCCCTGCCTTATGAGGTGGGGTGCAGGGGGCTTGATGACCCCCTTATTAGTGAGTTGGGATGTTAGGGGTTAAGGAGGCCATGATGGGTGGGTCTAGACATTGGGGCACCATTTAAAAATGGCGCCCTGGTCTCTTCCTGCACTGGCGAGGGAGCCAGCGCCAGGCAACACCCGGCTAAACCCGCTCGACATGGGACTTCATTTCATTTGCATTAAATCGCACCCACCATTCCTGTTTGTGCACATGAGTTGGAATGGTTTTCTGCACAACGAAAATAATTCCTGTCCCTCACAGTCACGGGTGGAAGTGCTACTCTACTTTGTAGATAAACTATCAAAATTAAGTAGCATAAAATCAACTAAAAAGCATACTGCTAAATACCCACCGTTACCCTGAATGGAAGCAAACCCTATTAAAGTTTGTGTAAAATTAATCATTTACTGTCCCCACAGTAAACCCTTGCGCTGTACCAGCAATGGTCACTTTGTGAGGCATTTTGTTTGATTACATTTGCCATTAATGTTGACTGATATTCAGATAAAGAAGCTTTACTCATCTATAATAATTTTAAAAATGTCAAACCAAATCATTCAATTATTGATCTGTAAGATGTAAAGGAGATTAATGCTTTTTCATTCTAAGACCAGAAAAGGTGAAGGCTAGTATGAGCCTAGATTGTCACGTGATCACAGCAATGTGTAATGTGTAATCAGTAGCACCACATGATCACTAAAGGGCTGGACCAACAGGGGTATAAAAAGCAACCACATTGGGTCTCTTGCTCTCTCTTGGATGCACTGTGACCAGGGCAATAGCAGACTAGTTCAGATGGCTAGTGGAGTTACGTATAGTTACCGTAGTTAGATCTTGTTAACCTTATCACTAGTGTCAAAGTTAAAGTAAAGAACTCATGCAATTATTGTTATAGTTACTCAATAAACCTTTTGTTACTACTGAACAAGTTTGAGTCTTCTTCATCGAGATTCAGAAGATCTCATCGCTAACCAAGGTTTGAGTAGCACATGTTACCTACCACACAGGTAACAAAACAACTATCAACAAGCTCCCCCTCTCCTGCCATGAGAGCACAAAAATTAAAGGGGTTCGCGATCACTCTGATACCGGCAGGTAAGATGTTAATGAATGAGTGATAATTGGGCCTCTTCT
Source organism: Scyliorhinus torazame (assembly GCF_047496885.1). Lineage (NCBI taxonomy): Eukaryota > Metazoa > Chordata > Chondrichthyes > Carcharhiniformes > Scyliorhinidae > Scyliorhinus > Scyliorhinus torazame. Next base: position 54,622,088 of record NC_092720.1, on the reverse strand, counting down.
GATGGTGAACAGCTGAATCACAGAGACCAAGAGTGTGCCTCTGGATGATTCTGTGCTGTAATAATAATATGCTGTAATGACTGACCTTGGCCAGAGTGGTAACAATGTTCAACAATTGGCCTCAGTACTCTTGGGTTAGGGAGGGGGTACCAATCAGAGTTCTCACATTATTGGGAATTGCTGCATATTGCTGCAGGATAAGTGGTGTAAGCAGGGGAAGATTGGTCACATGAATGATGAATGATTCCACTGCAGTTTATTATCAGTACACCCCTCCACGTGGCATCCTTTCTGGGGGCACCAGTTTGCCCTCAAGTTTAAATGCATCATTAGTGCTTCTCACTTACGTGAAATCCTCAGTGGACACAGAAAACACCAATTAAGCTCAAAGAATAAAAATTCAGTATCTGTCAGTGACTTTTAAAGAGAACATTTCATTTTATATTTCTTCCTTCTTTCTGAAGATTTCATGATTTCCCTGGAAACATCTTTCACAGAAAACTGATGGTCCTTTCAAATCTGGCTACCCCAGGGATTTCACATGCTTCTAACAGCATTCATTATGAGATAATGCTGTACTCACAATATTTCCCATCACACTGTCAGAACAAAACCGCAGCAGACAACATAATGTACAATGTATGTCTATCAGAAAATAGGAGTCTGCAGCTTCAAATCATTCAAAGCTGTGTAAATGCCCCAGCATTGTTGTTAAATATGCTTTCTAGTGTCACACTATCCATTTTTCCAAATCGATTGTCTTGTCAGTAACACAGATGTAATCTCAACTAGCCACTGTGATATTTAAGCACACCACGCAAAGAATGGTCTCTTATTAACAGTGGTCCTTGGCTGTCTTTCCATAAAGTACTGTAGTACCTGAAACAGGGTATTCTCATTTAATATCATTGTCAGATGTGAGGAAGAAATCAGAACAAAGTAGCTTCAGACACAAAACTGAGCATTTGGAAGCAATGGCATCAACAATTTTGTGCAGTTGAGAAGAAAGAAGCTTGCAACATTATGTAATGTAAGGATGCTTATGTCAAGTAACAGTGAGGGGCTACTTTAGATCAAAAACAGTATCTTAAGAGCCAGAACTAATACTAGCAAACAGTTCACTTTAATCCGCAAAAGTTTCTCAGAGACCCTCGATCATTAGTTAAAATGCTGATCAACTTTTTTTACCTCAATTATTTACGAGTAATCAACACAAAATAAGTCTCCACTTGAATATAAGAAGAAAGTCGGAAATATTCAACAGGTCTGGCAGCATTTGAGTGGAAAGAAACAGAGTTAATGTTTCAAGTCGAACATGATTCTTCTTGAGAACTGAATGAGGGTAGAAGTGTGATGGGTTACAGACAATTGAAGGTGGTGGGTATAGTGGGGTCGAACAAAAGGGAAGGTATGGATTACGATTGAGGGCGGGAGAGATTAAATTACAAAGATGTTATGGAACTAACGGCAAAGGGAATGATAATAGTTGTATTGCAAAATCACAGGGGTGTTACAGCAAAGAAGGAGGCCATTCAGCCCATCATGTCTGCACCAGCTGTCCAAGAGGTGACATTCCTCCACCTTCTCCCCGTAACTATTCACAGGCAGCATGGTAGCATAGTGGTTATCACTGTTGTTTCACAGCACCAGGGTCCCAGGTTCGATTCCCAGCTTGGGTCATTGTCTGTGCGGAGTCTGCAGGCTCTCCCCGTGTCTGTGTGGGTTTCCTCCGGGTGCTCCAATTTCCGTCCACAAGTCCAGAAAGAAGTGCTGTTAGGTGTGAATTGGACATTCTGAATTCTCCCTCTGTGTACCCGAACGGGCGCTGGAATGTGGCGATGAGGGGAATTTCACAGTAACTTCATTGCAGTGTTAATGTAAGCCTACTTGTGACAATAAGGATTATTATTAATATTATTATTATTCCTTTACAGATAATTATCTAATTCCCTTTTGAATGCTTCAATTGAACCTGTCTCCACAACACTCTCAGGCAGTACATTCCAGATCCCAATCACTCATCGCATGAAAAAGATTTTCCTCAGGTTGCCATTGCATCCTTTGCCAATTATATTAAATCTGTGCTCTCTCATTCTTGATGCTTCCAAGAGTTGGAGCTGTTTTTTTCCTATCTATTCTGTCCCGGCACCTAATGATTTTGAATATTTTCCTCAAATTTGAGAATGATCCATTTATCTCTACACTTTGGGCGTGATCGTCCCAAAAGGGAACAAAGTCCCTTGGGGAGCACGTTTAGCCTCGTATTTCCCGGCACTCGCAGTGCCGAGAAACACATGGCTATTCAATGCGACTCGCTTTGAATAAGGGGCCTGAATGGGGAACCCACGGCCGAAGCCACACATAGCTCTGTTTTTTACAATGGGGAGCACCGCTCGCCTGAACCTCCCACTGTAGGTAGAGATCGGACCCCATTTTTAAATGGCGTCCCAATCTCTGAGGCTCCCAAACGAATCACCTACCTCCACCCCAGCCCGAATGCAACATGAGAGGGTCCCTGGCCCCCCCGAACACCCACACCGGGCAACCCCGGCTCGATAGTGCGAGTGCAATAAATGCCAGCTTGGCACTGCCAGGGTGCCAAGCTGACACCACCAGGGTACCCAGGTGGCACTAGCAGTGCCAGGGCACCACCCTGTTCAAAGGGCATGTAGCTAGAGGCCTCGATCCCCTGGGAGACCCTGCACGAGTGCCATTTTATTTGCAACCAGGCAGTTAGAGGGGAGCGCTGGCGATAGTGCGTGGTGGTTGTGGGGGTGGGAGAGCCCTGATAATTGTGTCTTGGTGGGGAGCCCCTGATAATTGTGCATTGGGGAGAGCCCCTGATAATTGTGCATTGGGGAGAGCCCCTGATAATTGTATCATGGGGGAGAGGCCTGATAATTGTGCTGTTGAGGAGAGAGCTCCCGATAATTGTGCTGTACGCGGGAAGAGCCCCTGGTAATTGTGCTGGTAGGGAGTGGGGGAGAGATCCCCCAATACCTACCTGGCGGGGGGAGAGGGTGCTCGGGGGAGTTTCACCTTAGTTCCGATCGGAGCGCCCTTTCGAGATGGCACCCTGATTTCTGTGGAGCCAGCCTTGCCAGCTCTACCAGGCCCTGGCCCGCCTGACTGACGGCGTAAATCACACGCCCTGATTTTCTTTTGTCAGATTGGTTCAAGATGTGGTCTGAAAACTCAGCAGCACATCTGAAGAGAGACATGCTGATTTTCAGTCAGAGCCTGACACTTTGACAAATTATGGGAAAATTCCACAGGACATTTTGAATCCTTTTGACTCTCCTTCAGATTTAGATTCACATTCCAGCAGCCCCAATATTTTGTTTCAGATTCCAGCATCCGCAGTATTTTGTTTATTCCCATGTGCTCTAATTTTGTTTACCCATCTCCTGCTTGGGCCAATCCTACCATTATTTTCTAAGTACTCAGTTATCACATCCTTTATAATAAAGTCCAGCATTTCCCCTACTACTGATGGCAGTTAACAGGTCTCCAATTCCCTAGTTTCTCTCTCCCTCCTTTCTCAAATAGTCTATGATTTGCCAGCTTCTGACCCACAGGCACTGTTCCAGAATCTATACAATTTTGGAAGCTGACCACCAACGTATCCACTATCTCTACAGCCACCTCTTCCAATACTCTGGAATGCAGATCACGGCATTTATCAACTTTCAGTCCCATTAAATTCTCTAGTATTACTTTTTTACTAATAACTGTACTGATCTCTTTCAGGCCCTTAATCTTACTATATTAGTCCCTTGGCTCCCCAATATTTCAGAAATATTTTTTCTATTTTCCTCCGTGAAATCAGACACAGAGGAGGAAGTCTCCAGACTCAAGAGCGGTGGCTTTAATGGTGTTTGCCACTAGTCTGGCCACGAGCAGGAAAATATGTCCCCACTCTTCACAGCGGGTCCATTCCTGCCAGTGGCCAGAGTAAAAACATGCTGCAGCCTTTTAAAGGGATGTGGATGAAGGCCTGACTGAATTGCCCCCACTGTCCAATTATCCGCACCTACAGGGGGATATCACCCAAGTCCAGAACCCGTCCGGAACAATGTGGCGTGGACATGTTGGTATTCACCTGTAAAAAGGCCTGTGGCACCTCTGGGGATTGAAAGTTGGAGGCCTCCAGCAACTGTAGACCTCGAGCACCACATGCAACAGTGGGCGGGTGGTGCGTCAACCACGTGGATCTTGGTGCTGCAGGAGTTTCCAGGACCTGGAATGTGGTGTTGTAGGAGATTCCAGGAGGTGGATCTTCTTGCTGTAGGTACACAGCTGCATGAGATACTGTTGGGCAACGATGGTCTGTGCTGGGGAGGATGGTTGGACGGGGACTCTGAAGAAGTCACACATAAACTCTGTTTCTCTTCATAGATGCTGTCAGACCTGCTGAGTTTTTCAAGCATTTTCTCTTCAAAGTTTGTTGCCCCTTATTGTTTCTTAACTTCACCCAAACTGATTCTACATCTTGATCTTCTGATCCCAGATCCTCTCTCACTAATGTACTGACCCCATCCTTTTGCTTTTTTCCTATCCTTCCTAAATCTGAATACCCTTGAGCTTTCAATTCCCAACCTTGGTGACCCTTGGTTGATGACGTTCCTCACTTAAGTACCTTACGTAGCAATACTATTGTCCTAATCCTATAGACACGAGACACAAAGACACATATTTCTAATGCTGCCATTAAACTCAGCCTTAATTGCTCTGCTGGGCTCCACAGATGCTTGTTCAATGCAAGCACACTACTAACAAGGTGAAGATCAGCTTATAAAATACCATATCCAGTATATTATATCTTGGGCGTCTCCATCATCTGCTTAGACGAGAGGTTGCTGCTGTTGCCTGGTCACCATTTGATCATTCCTTTGGACGTCTATTTTTATTCAGGTGTTGCAGGAAGTAAAAGGCAGGAAAGACGAAAGGAATTGTATGCTGCATTATCCTTTGAAGTAACGTACTGCTTTTTATTCAATATCTCTATTACTGGACTTAAATCTGGGAGGGAGTCAGGAGGGCACATAAATGCCTGCCATGCCACATCTGGGTTTGCGTTAGATAATAATGTGGCACTCCTGTTCATTTTTCAAACTGTTGCATGCCTGAGGAGCCAGAGTATTCTATGCAAGATCCTCAGATCATTCTGCAGGCATTTCATTCTCCCTTTCCCTTTCTTCAGGTCTCCTGAAGGTGGTGACTCACTTGCTGCACTGAGAATCAAAGGATATAGATAGTCCCCCATTCTGTTACCTCACTGGAAGCCTGCATGATAAATGTCAATTCAACAGTGGAAGCTATCAATACTGAATTTGATGCTGTCGGGCCTAACATCCACAAATGCATATTATAGCAGGGATCAATGGATGCACCATTAGGAACAGGAACATTATCATTTCCTCCCCAATCCTATGTTAGCTCATTGGAGCTCAATTAACAACAGACCAAACTTGGGATCTTCTGGCCTGTATTACACAGTACTTTACAAAAAATAATTTATGGGGTGTGGGTATCACTGGCTAGACCATCCCTAGTTGCCCTTGAGAAGGTGGTGGTGGTGAGCTGCATTTTTGAACTGCTGTGGTCCCTGCGGTTTAGGTACACCCAGAGTGCTGTTACGGAGAGAGTTTCAGGATTTTGACCCAGTGACTTTGAAGGAACGGCAATGTATTTCCAAATCAGAATGGTGAGTAGTTTGGAGGGGAACTTCCAGTTGGCGGTGTTCCTTCCAGGTATCTGCTGCTCTTATCCTTCTGGATGGTAGTGATCAAGGATTTGGAATGGTCTGGCTAAGGAACCTTGGTGAGTTCTGTTATATATTATACTTACAGGATAAAAGAGAGGAATTGTTGAAGCACGTGGATTGAATGCAATATTCAACAGAGGTTTATTGGATGGTTGTTAACTGTACAAAGGCTAGGCTAGACTAAGTCTAAGCCTGTGAAGTAGCTAATGACATCACGGACTATCACGTGACTCAACTCTTGAAGGGCATGCAACAACACAACAATACCAACCCACATACATAACATGTTCCAGCAGTGCATCTTGTAGATGGTGCACATGGCTTCCACTGTCCGTTGGTGCTGGAAGGATTGAATGTTTGTGGAAGTAGCAATCAAGTGGACTACTTTGTCCTGGTTGGTGCTGAGCATCTTGAGTGTTATTGGAGCTGCACACATCCAGGCAAGTGGAGAGTATTCCATTTCACTCCTGACTTGTGCATTGTAGATGGTGGTCAGGCTTTGGGAAATCAGGAGGCCAGTTCATCTCAGCAGGATTTCCAGCTTTTGACCTTCTCTGATAGCCACAGTATTTATATGGCTAGTCCAGTTCAGTTTCTGGTCAAAGGTAAACCCCCAGGAGGTTAACAGTGGGGGTTTTGTGATGGTAATGTCATTGAATGCCAAGGGGTGATGGTTAGAACCTCTCTTGTTGGAGATGGTCATTGCCTGGCACTTGTGAGGCGCAAATGTAACGTGCCACTTATCAACCCAAGCCTAGATATTGTCCAGGACTTGCTGCATTTGCACATGGGCTGCTTTAGCGTCTGAGGAGTCTAAATTGGTGCTGAACATTGTGCAATCATCTGCAAACATCCCCACTTCTGACCTGATGATGGAAGGAAGATCACTGATTGTGATAGCCGAAGGTAATTTAAAAAAAAGTACTTTATTACAAACATCTATCAAAACAGGTTATAGTAAATAAACACCCGGGAAACATACTTCCCAGCAATCAATTATACAGTTTGTACAGATTTTTTCCCTGTTCCCCCCCCCTCCCCCCGCCACCCCCCGCGATACGAACAGCTCCTCAAACACGGCCACAAACATCCCAACCTTTTCTCAAACCCCCCTGCAGAGCCCCTTAACTCGTACTTTATCTTCTCCAACCGCAGGAAGTCGTACAGGTCACCCAACCATGCTGCTATCCCCGGTGGCGATGCCGACTGCCACACCAGTAAAATCCGCCGCTGTGCAATCAACCACAACATCGGCTTTCCTCCTCACCATGAGCTCCAGATTCTTTGAAACCCCGAATATCCCCCAATTTTCCGCAACTCCAAAACATGTGCACCTGATTCGCTGGTCCCCGCCCACACCTCTCACACTCATCTGTGACCCCCTAAAAGAACCTTTTAATTCTCGCCCGAGTCATATGCATCCTGTGCACCATCTTAAACTGTATCAGGCTCATCTTTGCACAAAAGGAGGTCCTGTTTACCCTATGCAGTGCCTCACTCCATACTCCCCAATTGATCTCCCCTCCCAACACCGCTTCCCATTTCTCCTTGATCTTCACCACCCGCTCGCCTCCATGCTCCCCCAGCAACTTGTATATATCCCCAATTCTTCCCTCCACTTCTACATCTGGAAGCAGCAGTCCTTCAAGCAGGGAACGCCCTCCAGACCTTTTGCGTAAAGTCCCTACGCTGCAGATACCTGAACTCACTCCCGCTCGGCAACTCTACCCTCTCCCTTAGCTCCTCCAGACTGTTGAACCCTTCCTCCAAATACAGATTCCCTCACCTTGACCAGCCCCACTTCCCTCCACCTCCTGTATACACTATCCATCCCCTCCTTCCACCCTAAAATACCTCCTCAACTGATTCCATATCTTCACTGTGCACTGCACCACCGGGCTCCCTGAATACCTATTCGGAGCCATTGGCAATGCTGCCGACACCATAGCCCTCAAACTAGACCCTTGACAAGATTCCTCTTCCATCCTAACCCACTCTACCCCTTCTCCTTCCCACCACTGCCACACCCTGTCCACATTCGCCGCCCAATAATAGTGAAGCAAGTTCGGCAATGCCAAACCCCCTGCTGCGTCTGCCTCTGTAGCAGGGCCCGCCCCACCCTCGGCACCTTCACCGCCCATACAAAGTCCGAAATGTTTCCGAAAAAAGATCGGAAGAGCCTGAAAAATAAACGAGAATCTTGGCAGAATATTCATTTTCACCACTAGGACCCCTCCAGCCAATGTTAAGTGCAGTGTATCTCACCTCTTAAGATCCTCCCTGGCCTCCTCCACCAGCTTCGTTAAGTTCTACTTATGGAGCTCCATCCATTCCCTCGCTACCTGAATCCCCAAATAATTAAACCTATCCCTCGCTATCGTAAATGGCATCCTCTCTAAATTAGCCCGCTGTCCCAGGTCATTCACCAGGAAAACCTCGCTTTTCCCGACATTCAAATTGTAACCAGAGAACCCTCCAAACTTCCCCAGCAGGCCCATAATCCTTCCCATAAGTGCCGCCACTCAACCCGATCAAATGCCTTGTCCGCATCCATGGACAAAACCATCCCCGGATCAGAGCCCCGACGAATTCATCACCACATTCAACAGCCATCTTATATTACTCGTGAGCTACTTGCCCTTCACAAAGCTTCTTTGATCTTCTGCAACCACCCCGAGACACAATCTGCCATCCTCCCCACCAACAACTTAGCCAATACTTTCACATCCATGTTCAATAGCGATATGGGCCTGTACAACCCACATTTCACCGGGTCCTTCCCCTTGTTCGGGATTAGTGTGATGACTGCCTGCTTCATCATCTCCGGCAACTCCCCCTTCTCCAGTGCTTCATTAAACGCCCCCAACTGATATGCTGCCAGGTCCGTCGCAAATTCCTGATAAAAGTCCACTGGGTACCCATCCGGCCCAGGGGCCTTCCCCGACTTCATACCCCTGATACTATCCAGCTCCTCCCTCAGCCCCAGGGCCTCCTCCAACACCTGCCACTTTGCTTCCTCCACCTGGGGAAATTCCAGCTTGTCCAGAAACCGCCCCATGTCCCCCTCCTTTCCCCCTGGGTTCACCTCATAATGTCCATGGTAGTACTCCCTAAATGCCTCGTTTATCTTCCCTGGCTCCGACTCCACATCTCCAGCCCCAGGCCGTATTTTCAATATTTCCCTGGACAGGTCCTGCCTCCGCAGCTGGTGCAGAGTGAAATTCTATGAAATTCTCCCCATACTCATATTGCACCCCCCTTGCCCTACGCAGGTGCCCTACCACTCTCCCCTTTGTCAGCCTGACAAACGGACCCTGCAACTTTTTCCTCCTCGTCCGCGGTGGGCATACTCGAATATTCCCTGTCCACTTCCACCATCTACTCGCTAGAAGCTCATGTTCCTCCCTGCTTTCCCTATCCGTATGAGCCTTAAACAAATAATTTCCACCCGGACCACTGCCTTCAGTGCTTCCCAAAAAATGGACGCCGACACCTCCCCTTTCTGATTCAACTCCACATACTCCTTAATCGCTGCCCGCACCTTATCATAAAAACTTCCATCCGCCAACAGCCCCGAGTCAAACCGGCCTCTGCTCTCGTCCCGATCTAAACCGAATCTCCAGCCAATGGGGTGCATTGTCTGAGATAACTATCCCCGCATACTGTACCCCCTCACCCCAACCAAAATCTCTCGACTCACTACAAAGTAATCAATCCTTGAATACACCTTATAGACATGTGAAAAGAAGAAATATTCCCTTTCCCTGGGTTCTGAGAGCGCCATATATCCACCATACCAATCCTCTCTATAAACCCCCCCCCAGCTCCCTTGCCATTCATACCCTACCCATCAACCTGGAGCTCAACCTATCCACCCTCGGCTCTAGGACACAGTTAAAATCTCCTCCCAACTGGTGCGTGGCCAAATCCGGGATCGCTGCCAGCAACCCCCTCATAAAACCCACATCATCCCAATTTGGGACATACACATTACCAACACCACCGGTGCCTTTTCCAATATCCCACTCACAATCACATATCTCCCACCCGGATCCCTCACCTCCTTCACACTCACAAATTGCATTTTTTGCTAATTAAAATCACCACTCCCCTCGATTTCGAATCAAACCCCAAGTGGAAAACCTGCCAGGCCCACCCCTTCCTTAACCTAACCTGGTCCTTCACACGGAGGTGCGCTTTCTGCAGGAAGACCACCGCCGCTTTCACGCTCCTGAGGTGCGTGAACACCCATGACTTTTTAACCAGCCCATTCAACCCCTGGACGTTCCACGTTACTAGCCTCACCGGAGGCTTATGCCTCCAATCCCCTCTAACGTCCGTCATCTTCCCTACTTAACTCCGCCCCCTTAATTCCACCCTATATCTAACCCATTCCAGGTGGCCCCTTTCTCCACCCCTGACCATGTCATCTCTCACCCCCTGCCACGTTGCAATAACCTCCCCCTCTCCCCCCCCCCACCCCGGCCACTACTCCTTCTCCCCCACCACCTCACTTCCATTCACCAGCATCACCTGCTAGCACAGCCCCTGACCAAAGGCACCTCCCAATGACCTCCCTTTCCACCCCACCCCTTGTCATGATATCCACAACAGCATATCATGGTGCAATCACACACACACTGATGGACAGGCAGTTGGACCAACCAGCACACACATAACATCGCAGCCAATCACCAGTGAGAGCACACGCACTATAAAACAGGGAACACCACAGTTCCCGCTCATTCTACCAGGAGATAGCTCAGAGCACAGAGCTCACAGCGTGCCACTCAGACATAGATCATGTGCTGAGTGCCTCACTAGGATAGTGATAGGGCTGGGTCCACAGGTTAGCTGGTGAAGCACGTACCCAAGCCAGTAGTTAGTTGTTACCGTTGATTAGACAATAAAACAGAGTTGTACCATCTACAGCCGTGTTGGATCATTTGTGCATCAGAACACCCAACACGACATGATACCAGTAGTGGATGCAAACCAGCGACTGTGAGACCTACCTGCACCCTTTCAGAAATCCGCCATCCTGCTCCATAGTAAACATCAGCCCGCCGCAGCCGCTCCGAATCGCTGGTAATCTCGGCGTAAACTGGAAGCTGTTTAAACAGCGCTTCCAGCTCTTCCTCGAAGCCACAGACAGGGAGAATGCATCGGACACCAGGAAGATCGCCCTCCTCCTCTCCATGGTGGGGCAACACGTCATCCACATCTATAACTCCCTGGCATTCGTGGAAGGTGAGGACAAAACAAAATATAAGACGGTGCTTCTGAAGTTCGATGAACACTTTAGCGTGGAAATCAATGAGAGCTTCGAGAGGTACCTATTCCAGCAGCGCCTACAGGGTAAGGATGAGCCTTTTCAATCTTACTTAACACACCTCCGAATCCTAGCGCAGTCCTGCGGCTATGGGGCCACCTCCGACTCCATGATACGGGATCAGATAGTTTTTGGGGTAATCTCGGACACTCTACGCCACCAGCTCCTTAAAATAAAGCGCCTCACCCTAGCGACTGCCATCGAGACCTGCGTCCTCCATGAGAATGCGACCAGCCGGTACTCCCAAATCCAGGTGGCTGAAACGGCATGGCAGGGGTCCCATGAGGCGGAGCGGGTCCAGTCGATCGAATTCCTCCCGGCCCCCGGCCCGGACGAGGGTGGCCATTTCGCGTGCTTTCCGAGGCCTCCCGCGCTTGTACGCGCCAAAAGAGGGGACGTTGACGCAGAGGAACGTTATGCACAGGCACGATCTACGCAGGACCGCACCACGCATGCGCGGTGGTGCAACGAACGCCATTACATCACGATGTGCAGCAACCGTGGCTCCGCCCACTTAAAGCGGCAATGTCTGGCCAAAGCGCAACAATGCCTTCGATGTGGCAGGATGGGCCACTATGCTGCCTGCTGTTGAGCAGCTCAAACCTGCCCACTCCCAACAATTCTGCCAGCCTCGCAGGGACGTGCGGGCGATTCAGCCCACCTTCACTGAGTCATATCCAGATAGTATGCCGACCAGCGATACCGAAGACAGGGAGCCCTTCCACGTTGCGGTAATCCACAAGAACCGGATGTCCCCAAGTCGGAACCACCAGCCGTTGCCAGTGCACAGCACTGATCCGGGCGATGAGTGGTGTACCACCCTAACGGTTAACCGATCCCAGATCACATTTCACCTGGACACTGGGGCGAGATTTCCGACCCCCCGCCGGGTCGGAGAATCGCCGGGGGCAGGCGTGAATTCTGCCACCGCCGGTTGCCGAAGTCTCCGGCACCGGATATTCGGCAGGGGCGGGAATCGCGCCGCGCCGGTTGGCGGGCCCCCCTGCGCGATTCTCCGGCCCGGATGGGCCGAAGTCTCGCCGCTAAAATGCCTGTCCCGCCGGCGTAGATTAAACCACCTACCTTACCGGTGGGACAAGGTGGCGCGAGCGGGCTCCGGGGTCCTGGGGGGGGGCGCGGGGCGATCTGGCCCCGGGGGGTGCCCCCACGGTGGCCTGGCCCGCGATCGGGGCCCACCGATCCACGGGCGGGCCTGTGCCGTAGGGGAACTCTTTCCCTTCCGCCTCCGCCACGGTCTCCACCATGGCGGAGGCAGAAGAGACTCCCTCCAATGCGCATGCGTGGGAATGCTGTCAGCGGCCGCTAACGCTCCCGCGCATGCGCCGCCCGGAAATGTCATTTCCGCGCCAGCTGGCGGGGCACAAAAGGCCTTTTCCGCCAGCTGGCGGGGCGGAAATTCGTCCGGCGCCAACCTAGCCCCTTAAGGTTGGGGCTTGGCCCCCAAAGATGCGGAGCATTCCGCACCTTTGGGGCGACGCGATGTCCGACTGATTTGCGCCATTTTGGGCGCCAGTCGGCGGACAGCGCGCCATTTCCGGAGAATTTCGCCCCTGGTGTCTCCGCCAATCTCCTCGCATGGTCAGCCTTCCAGACCTTGAAGGTTAAACCACCGATTCTGCCATCCCACTGTCAGTTGGTTGACTACAATGGAAACGTCATCCCGGCCACGGGGTCCTGCCAGCTCGATGTTACACACAACTCACACAAAGCCAAATTATCATTTGAAATCGTAGGACCCTCGAAGGACTCTCTGTTAGGCATACAGGCGTGCAAGATCCTCCACCTCGTTCAGCGGGTACACACTCTGTCCCAAGAAGGCACGTCCGATTTCCCAGATGCAGACAGTAGGGCGCAGCTCCACTCACTCCTCGCCCACAACCAGGAGGTTTTCGAGGGCATGGGCACACTGCCCTACACGTACAAAATACGGCTCAAACCGGATGCCACCCCGGTCATTCAGGCATCTCGTAGAGTCCCAGCACTCCTCAACGACCGCCTCAAGCAGCAGCTGCAGGACGTTCAGGACCAAGGAGTGCTTTCCCGGGTCACGGAGCCACCGCCATGGGTCAGCTCCGTGGTGTGCGTCAAGAAGCCCTCCGGTGAGCTCCGGATCTGTATCGACCCAAAAGATTTAAATCACAACATTATGAGGGAACGCTACACCGTACCCAAATGAGAAGAAATCACGAGCGAGATGGCTTGGGCAAAAAATATTCACCAAGCTTGATGCCTCAAAGGGCTTTTGGCAGATTCAATTGGATCAGTCCAGCAGGAAGCTGTGCATTTTCAACACCATTTGGCAGATACTGCTACAATAGGACGCTATTCGGCATCATTTCGGCCTCCGAAGTGTTCCATCGCATCATGGAACAGATGATGGAGGGCATCGAAGGGGTACGCGTCAACATGGACGACGTTATCATCTGGTCCACCACACCACAGGAGCACATCAGTCGTCTCCAGCGTGTCTTTGCACGGATACAGGATCAGGGCCTGCGCCTTAACCGAGCCAAATGCTCTTTTGGCCAGACTGAGCAAAAGCTTTTGGGGGACCACATCTCCCGGTCGGGTGTGCGGCCGGATGCCGACAAAGTGGCAGCCATCGCAGCCATGCAGCAGCCGTCAGACAAAAAGGCAGTGCTGCGCTTTCTCGGGATGGTCAACTTCCTGCGGAAGTTCATTCCTAACCTTGCTTCACACACGACTGCTCTTTACCACCTGGTCAAAAAGACAACGGAATTCCAGTGGCTGCCCGCACACCAGAGTGAATGGGAGGAGCTTAAGGTCAAGCTCACCACCCCCCCGGTACTGGCGTTTTTCGATACCACACGGGAAACAAAGATCTCAACTGACGCCAGCCAGTCTAGCATTGGGGCGGTACTCCTCCAACGGGACGACACCGCATCATGGGCTCCGGTCGCCTATGCCTCGCGGGCCATGACCCGCACAGAACAGCGCTATGCGCAGATTGAGAAGGAGTGCCGAGGCCAGTTGACTGGCATCGACAAGTTTCACGACTATGTATTTGGTCTTCTGCAGTTCACTGTGGAAACCGACCATCGCTCCCTGATCGGCATCATTCAGAAGGACCTCAACGACATGACCCCTCGCCTCCAGCGCATTCTGCTCAAGCTCCGGAAGTACGACTTCCAACTTGTCTACACCCCGGGGAAGGATCTCATCATCGCAGATGCTCTGTCCAGGGCGGTCAACACACCGCCCGACTCGGAGGGGTTCGTTTGTCAGGTCGATGCACAGGTAGCCTTCACATCGGCCAATCTGCCGGCCACTGATGCACGTCTGGCCCACATTCGCCGTGAGACTGCGGCTGACCCCCTTCTACAACATGCGCCACATGACGGAAGGGTGGCTCAAGGGGCAGTGCCCACAATTTTACAACGTCCGGGACGACTTGGCCGTCATTGATGGTGTCCTCTTGAAGTTGGACCGGATCGTCATCCCACACAGCATGCACCGGCTTGTCCTCGAACAACTGCACGAAGGTCATCTCGGAGTTGGAAAGTGCAGGCGGAGGGCCCGAGAGGCTGTGTACTGGCCGGGCATCAGCGACGACAACACCAACATGGTGCTCAACTGCCCCACCTGCCAGAGGTTTCAGCCGGCGCAACCTCCTGAGACCCTTCAGCCCCATGAGTTAGTCACGTCCCCCTGGTTGAAGGTGGGCGTGGACCTCTTTCATGTGCTCGGTAGGGACTACATTATTCTTATTGACTACTTCTCAAGTTATCCGGAGGTCATACGCCTGCACGACACAACGTCATCAGCTGTCATCCGGGCATGCAAAGAAACCTTTGCTTGCCATGGGATTCCGCTCACCGTCATGTCTGACAATGGGCCTTGCATTGCGAGTCAAGAATGGTCTTCCTTTGCCACTTCATACAACTTCACACACGTGACGTCCAGTCCCTTGCATCCTCAGTCGAATGGCAAGGCGGAAAAGGGCGTCCACATTGCGAAGCGGCTCCTCTGCAAGGCTGCTGATGCCGGATCTGACTTCTGTTTAGCCCTGCTGGCCTATCGCTCGGCCCCACTGTCCACGGGTCTCTCGCCAGCCCAGCTGTTGATGGGTCGCACCCTCAGGACCACTATGCCGTCCATTCATGTTCCTGACCTCGACCATGCTCCAGTATTGCGAAGGATGCAACAACAGCGTGCTCAGCAGAAGGTGGCACATGACGCTCGGGCGACTGATCTTCCTGCCCTGGCGCCTGGAGACAACGTCCGCATACACATACCGGAGGGTGGCTGGTCGGCAACCGCCGCCACATGGCTCCCCGCTCATTCCTGGCTCGTATGCCCAATGGCTCCATTCGCCGCCGTAATCGGCGGGCCCTTCGTCTGGTTCCGCGCTCGCTGTGAGATCATGCACCGGTGCCACGCCCTCCTGTTATTCCTGATGTTGCCTTTATTGAGCTTCCTGCCACTCTGCCTCTTCCTCTCTCGCCCATGGCCAGGCCCATCCCTCAGCCGGTGAATCCTGACCCACCCTTGAGGTGGTCAACCCAAATTTGGGGCCCACCTGAGAGACTTGACTTATGAGCCTGTTAGCACATTGGACTCACTGAACTGTTTTACAGTACTGTTAATGAGTTTTTTTTTCTTGTCGTTCATTGTTCCAGAAGTTTTCTCTCGTTGTTTGCTGATTGCATTTGTTCTGTTATTGGTACAACGTCGTTGTTCTGTTGCACCTGACACCTTCCTCTGTATATAGTTTAGCCTCATGTACATGTTGTAAATATTGCACACACATACTCAGATGCACTCACTACACATTTCTATTTATTATCATGTAGGCACATATCCTTTGTGAAAGGGGGTGATGTCATGATATCCACATCAGCATATCATGGTGCAATCACACACACACTGATGGACAGGCAGTTGGACCAACCAGCACACACATAACATCACAGCCAATCACCAGTGAGAGCACACGCACTATAAAATAGGGAACACCACAGTTCCCACTCATTCTACCAGGAGATAGCTCAGAGCACAGAGCTCACAGCGTGCCACTCAGACATAGTCCATGTGCTGAGTGCCTCACTAGGATAGTGATAGGGCTGGGTCCACAGGTTAGCTGGTGAAGCATGTACCCAAGCCAGTAGTTCTGGGTCCACAGGTTAGCTGGTGAAGCACGAACCCAAGCCAGTAGTTAGTTGTTACCGTTGATTAGACAATAAAACAGAGTTGTACCATCTACAGCCGTGTTGGATCATTTGTGCATCAGAACACCCAACATGACACCCCTCAGCTCAAGGAGGAAGACTCCCTGCTCACCTTACACCCCCCACCCAAGCCAAGACTTCTCCTGAACTCCAGGCAGTCTTCTCCAAAAGCTACAAACAAATGTTAAACACAAACAGTCCAATAAAACATCCCCACATGAACATTTCACCCCTACAACCCCTTACAAACAGCAACCCCCCCAAAAAAGACAAAAATCCCGCAATACCTATCTCCACTTCAAACATGCTCCCAACCATTACAAAGTGCCAAGCGTTGTCCACTCAGTTCTCCCCCAGTTTATGCTCCTTAATTAAGTCTTCGGCTGCTTCTGGGCTCCGAATGTCACCCATAATTCCAGCGGGTAGAGCACCCCAAACCTGGGGCGGAATTCTCTGACCCCTGCCGGGTCAGAGAATCGCCGGCGGGCCACGCTAATCACACCATGCTGCCCCGATGCCGGGGCGCGATTCTCCGGAGAATTGGCGCCACTGGGGACAGTGTGGTCGGTGCGGTGCCGGTCGGGGTATGTGACGACTCTCCGACTCGGCCAAGCGGCTGTCACCACAAAGCCGAGTCCCGCGGGCGCCGTTCTAACATCCTCTGAGCTGGCAGGGCCTCGACGTTGAAGGGTCCAGGGGCGGCCTGTGGGGGGGAGTGGGGGTCCGACCCCGGGGGGTGGGGGCCTCTGTAGTGGCCTGGCCCGCGATCGGGGCCCACCTCGCTGTTGGGGGGCCTCCTTTCCTCTGCGCCGGCTCCTGTAGCCCTGCGCCATTTGGCGTTGGGGCCGGCGCTGGAAAGAAGGCCACTGCGCATGTGCTAGTTGGTGCCAGCCCAACTGCACATGCGCGGACCCCGCAGCGCCGGGTTCAAGCCGGGATCGGCAGCTGGAGCGGCGTAGGCCACTCCAGTGCCATGCTACCCCACTGTGACCCGGAGAATTGGGTCTCGGAACGGGCGCCGACGCCGGAGTAAAACACTCCCGGTTTTACAACGGCGTCAGCACTTAGCCGCCTGATGGGCGAATCGCGCCCCCGATCTGCCACCAGGACAGCACTGCCTTGGCCATGTTGAAGCCTGCATGCCGCTTCGCCAACTCGGCTCTGATATCCTGATAGAAGTATTCTCCTGCTCCTCCACCTTTGCCCTCAACATTTTACAGAAATCTCCTAGGAGCCCCACCTCCGTCTCTAGAGCCACCCCTCCGCCCCCACCCCAAATCACCTGGGGGTTCATATTTCAAGGTATAGGAGGGGAACCGCAGACAATATAGGTTTTGGCCCCTGAGGGGGTCGTAATACCCCTCTACCCAGGTCTGGAGAAATGTCTGTTGCTTCAGGTGGTGGTTCCTGTGTCCGCTCTGGATGCGGACTGTGGTCCAGTGGCGGTAAGGTTGGTCCGGGAGGCATGTAGCGCACCGGCTAACGTAATTTTCATGAAGAGCGGCAAGGCACGGCTGGCAAAGGTGTTGGTGCAAATGGCGCCGGGTTGCTGTCGCGGATGGGTCGGGATCCCCAACTTATCGCCAGTGTGATAGCGGAAGGTAAGGACTTCATACGATGCCAGGTGGGCAGGATACATCTAGATCTATTTACTTTATTCACAAATACTACAATTACGCTACTCCCCACCCAGCAGGGTCACTCTCCCTGACCTGCTCCCAGGCAGGAGTTTTTATATCCTGTGAGGTTCAACCCAATTAGAAAGAAGGCTTCACCTGCCCCCCCTCCCCATCACCTGGGGAGTTCATACTCCAAGGTGTAGGAGGGGAACCATATCCAATATAGGTTTTGGCCTCTGAGGGGGTCGTAACACTGATGAAGCAGCTGAAGATGGTTGGGCCTAGGACATTACTCTGAGGAACTCTTGCAGTGGCATCCTGAAGCTAATGTGATAGAACTCCAGCCACCACAACCATCTTCCTTTGTGCTAGGAATGACTCTGATTCACATTGACTCCAGTTTTGCTCGGGCTCCTTGATGCCATACTCAGTCAAATGCTGTCTTGATGTCAAGGGTAGTCGCTCTCACCTCACCTCTGGCATTCATGTTTGAACCACAGGCTCACAAGGTGATGACTCTGGATGAAAAGGCAATTCCAACCCTCCATATGTACACTTCCATGATGATTGCCCTTGAAAAGACAAAGGATGGGATTATCCAGCCCCACCCATCGCATTCCCCACAGCGGTCTGGGAAATTCCAGCCAAAGGCTTTTAGGGTCGGCAGTCAGGTAGCAGAATGGATTGGAAAAGTGGCTGCATAACAGAAAGACGAGGCTATGAATTGAGGGAAGTTTCTCGGACTGTGATGCCCTAGAAGTTCTCATGTTACAGTTCTGGGGCGAAATTCTCTGTTATCGGCGGAAAGCCCGCCGATCGGCGCAAAAAACGGCGCAAATCCGACTTGCGTCACGTCGGAAAAATGGGTCGATAGTCTCCGGCCTGAAATGGGCTAGCAGCGACGTAACGGGATCCGCGCTTGCACACGTGGTTCACGCCGTGCAGCGTCATACGCGCTGCACGGCGTGACGGCTCATAAGGCCGTGCTGCTCCCCCCACCCGACCGGAACATCCGACCGGAACACCCGACTGGATGGCTGGCCGTCGCTCAGCCCCGAGGTTCGAGTCACGCGATGTGGAGGCGCTCCTGGACGCGGTGGAGCAGAGGAGGGACGCCCTGTATCCCGGGCACGGCCGCAGAGTTGCCCCACGCCACAGCCGGCGTCTGTGGAGGGAAGTGGCAGAGGCCGTCACCGCTGTGGCCCTGACACCACAGACAGGCACCCAGTGCCACAAGAAGGTGAACGACCTCGTCAGAGCAGGCAGGGTGAGCCTCCCCCTGCCCAATATCCATAACCCCCCTCCCCCATATCCCCCCTCCCCATATCCCCCCATATCCCCCTCCCCCATATCCCCCTCCCCCATATCCCCCTCCCCCATATCCCCCCTCCCCATATCCCCCATATCCCCCCTCCCCCATATCCCCCCTCCCCATATCCCTCCTCCCCCATATCCCCCGTCCCCCATATCCCCCCTCCCCCATATCCCCCCCTCCCCATATCCCCCCTCCCCCATATCCCCCATATCCCCCCTCCCCCATATCCCCCCTCCCCCATATCCCCCATATCCCCCTCCCCATATCCCCCCTCCCCATATCCCCCCTCCCCCATATCCCCCATATCCCCCCTCCCCCATATCCCCCCCTCCCCCATATCCCCCCTCCCCCATATCCCCCATATCCCCAAGTGAATCCAGCCCTAACTTTAACCTCTGCAATGCACGCGCAACCGATGGCGTGCATTCATATACCTGCCTAACACTGTTGCCTTTTACCCCTGCCCCCCCCCCACAGGAGAAGCGCGCACACAACAATAGGGAGCATTTAAGGACTGGAGGAGGGCCCGCTGATGAGAGGCCACTGACCGAACACCAGGAAAGGGCCCTGGAACTGGCTGGCGGACCTGAGGACCGGGAGGTTGCTGATGCAGAGGTCGGGGGCGTACTAGCAAGTGAGCCACCGACAGCCCGTCCCCATATCCCCCCTCCCCTATATCCCCCTCCCCCGTATCACCTGATCACTGCCTGATGTCTAACCATGCATGCTTCATTGTGTATCGCAGGACCAAACGTCCAGGCACCCATCCCCGCAGATGCAGACCGCCCGCAGGATGCCCCTCGGAGACCACAGGAGACGGAGAGACCCGCACCCTCCAGCATGCGACGCCCGCAGGCTGCCCCTCGGAGACCACAGGAGACGGAGAGACCCGCACCCTCCAGCATGCGACGCCCGCAGGATGCCCCTCGGAGACCATGGGAGACGGAGAGACCCGGACCCTCCAGCATGCGACGCCCGCAGGATGCCCCTCGCACACCACGGGAGACGGAGAGACCTGGAGCAACAGGGAGACGACACCCCCGTCACGTGCGGGAGCGACCACCCAGCGACGAGGGGGGCAGCCACAGGCCCCCGTCACATCTGAGCCAGGACACCACTACCCAGGACACCACTACCCAGGACACCACTACCCAGGACACCACTACCCAGGACACCCCTACCCGGGACAGCACTACCCAGGAAGACGAAATACCGGACAGTGACTCAGAGTGGATGGGTGGAGATGAACCCCCACCCCAAAGTGCCATGGACTCAGAGTGGGACGAAGAGCACGACACAACGCCACTGCTGTCACCAACACCCTCCACCATTGCAGAAACACTCACCACGGTTGGGCACTTTAGTGATGAGGCGTCTGGTACACTCACTGGTGCGCACAACACAGCCGTCCCGGTACAGCAGGTGGAGGTAGGAGCAGCAGAGGGACCGGGCGGTCGGAGGGCAGCCCAGCCCAAGCGAACATCTGCCGATCCCGGGTTCCTGCAGTTACCACACCCACACATAGATCCGATGCAACCACCGACCCGTAGACGAGCGAAGAGGGTGACGGGCGGCTTGCGGCGGCTGCGGTCGCAGGTGGAGGAGTCCACCCGCGTCCAGGAGCTGGGAGTGGTGCCGGTCATGCGTGCCACCCAGGCCGACACCGCACGGGTGGCATCCATGGTGGAGGCAATGGGTGCGACGGTGTCAGACATGGGGAACGGTTTGCGAGGCCTGGGGCCTTCCGTGCAGGCGGCGTCTGTGGCCCAGGAAATGGCTGCCCTCTCACAGGAGGCCATGAGCCAGTGCCAGCGCCAGATGGCAGAGGCGCTCAACGCCATAGCCCAGTCTCAGCAGGCCATGGCCCAGTCTCTGCAGGCCATCGCTGAGGGCATCGGCGCCAGTGGCCATGTGCGAGCCGGCGTCGCACTGTCACAGACAGGGTTTGCCAACCCCGTGGGCTCCATGGCTGCAAACCTGCAGACCCCTGTCGATACCAGCACGGGCCTCCAGGACTGGCAGCGCCAGATGTCGGGGGGGCGTCGGATGGCCAGTCCGTTCGCATCCCCCACCCATGTAGAGGCCTGGGGGCCATCGGGCACCCCGAGGGAGGAGGAGGTGGTGTGGTCCGTCCCGGCTCCCTCTGTAGGGGAGGTCCCGGTACACCGCGACACCTCGGACTCCCCCCTTCCGTCCCAGGTGCATCGGGTGGGCAACGGGCAGGACAGGCTGGCAGCTCGCCATCCCAGTCGCCCGGGCCGCAGCCTGGCCCATCTAGGCCAGGACGCCCCAGGAAACGGCCGCCAAAGGGATCCAGTGTCAGAGGGCAGGAATCACAGGAGTCCACCTCCAGTTCTGCTGTACCGTCTGGGGAACCACGTAGACGTAGTCAAAGGGCCCGTAAGGCCAAACAACTTACTGAGTAAGTTGGCACGGGTGCAGGGCACAGATGAGTTTTAGGGGCTAGGGCACGTGCATGAACTCCTTTGGTTATTAAAGTCAATGTTACACCTACCGAAGCTGCCTTTGTGCTCTGTCCAAAGTGTGCGGGGGTGTCATGTACGTTGAGCGCAAGTGTGTGTGTGAGGGGTGGTCTTACCTCAGCCCCAGGTGAGTCTGCCCCCTTCCCCCTGGGCCGCCATCAACATCCCCCGGGCAGAGGACGGGACCGTGCGCTGCAGTGTCACAGCCGCATGCAGGGATGGTCCGGGTGGATGGTGGTACTGTGGCCATGGGTCAGACATAGTCCAACGATGTAGAGCCAGGAGCTCATCGCAGGGCGGGTTGTCATCATCCTCCATGGCCTGCGATAGACACGTGTCCACCCGCAACTGTGTGAGCCCGGCCCGTTGTGCCGCAGGTGGATCGGCAATGGGGGGGGGGGGGTGGTGTGCATGCGGGTGGGGTGGGTGGAGTTGGGGAGGGGGGTGAGGGTGCTGGGTGGGTGGATGGGTGGGGGGTGTGGGTGGTCGGCTGTTGCCATGGTGTGTGGTCTGTGGCCATACTACCCGATTCCCACGCCCATCTAGTCAGTGAAGCGGGCGTCTATCAGTCTGTCCCGTGCCCGCTGTGCCAGCCGGTAACGGTGGACAGCCACCCGCCTGTGTCTACCCCGTCTGCCCTGACCATTGCCCCCATCCCCCTCATCTGGGGAGGACTGGGCCTCTTCCTGCTGCTCCTCCACTCCACCCTCCCCTGCCTGCGGCACATCGCCCCTCTGCTGGGCTATGTTGTGCAGGACGCAGCACACCACAATGATGCGGCCGACCCTATCTGACCGATACTGGAGGGCGCCCCCAGAGAGGTCCAGGCACCTGAAACGCATCTTCAGCACGCCAAAGCACCTCTCGATCACTCCCCTTGTCGCTACATGGGCATCATTGTAGCGGTTCTCCGCCTCATTGCGTGGCCTCCGTATAGGCGTCATCAGCCACGATCGCAATGGGTAGCCCCTGTCGCCCAGCAACCAGCCCCTCAGCCGGGGATGGCGTCCCTCGTACATACCGGGGATGGATGACCGCGACAACACGAATGAGTCGTGTACACTGCCTGGGTGACGGGCGCAGACGTACAGGATCATCATGCGGTGGTCGCAGACCACCTGTACGTTCATCGAATAGGTCCCCTTCCTATTAGTGAACACGGCCCTGTTATCTGCAGGTGGCCGCACGGCGACGTGCATCCCATCGATCGCGCCCTGGACCATGGGGAACCCGGCCACGACAGAGAAGCCCACGGCCCGGGCATCTTGGCTGGCCCGGTCCACGGGGAAGCGGATGTAGCGGTGCGCCATGGCATATAGGGCAACTGTCACTGCCCGGATGCACCGGTGCACCGATGTCTGCGATATGCCGGACAGGTCCCCACTCGGTGCCTGGAATGACCCCGTTGCATAAACGTTCAGGGCCACCGTAACCTTGACGGACACGGGGAGAGGGTGTCCCCCGCCAGTGCCACGCAGTGACAGGTGTGCCAGCAGGTGGCAGATGTGTGCCACGGTTTCCCGGCTCATCCGGAGTCTCCTCCTGCATTCCCGGTCCGTGAGGTCCTGGTATGACTGCCGGGGCCGGTACACACGGGGCGCCCTCGGGTGCCTCCGTTGCCGTGGGGCCGCGACGTCCTCCTCCCCCTCCTCGTCCTGTCGGTCAGGTGTCCCTCCAGCCTGGGCGGCTGCCGCCTGCCCCTCTGCGGCAGCCTGCGCCGCCTCTCTGGCACGCTCCTCCTCCTCCTCCTCATCCAGGGCAACATAGACATGAGCGGCTGCCACCACGGCGGCCAACATCGCTGGATGATCTGAAAACATGACGGCCTGGTGGGGGGGAGGGGAACGACGACATGTCATCATTGCCCATATCCCCTCCTCCCCCCAGCCAGGCGGCATGGACCGCATGGGTCCAACTGTTGGAGGCTGGCACCTGGCCAGGTGGACCAACTCACTTGCCCTCCCATCCCCCTCCTCGGCACGGACCCCCCCCCCCCAACCTCCACCCCGGCACGGACCCCCCCCAACCTCCACCCCAGCACGGACCCCCCCCCCCCCCAACCTCCACCCCAGCACGGACCCCCCCCCCCCCAACCTCCACCCCAGCACGGACCCCCCCCCCCAACCTCCACCCCGGCACGAACCGCCCCCCCCAACCTCCACCCCGGCACGGACCCCCCATCCACCTCCCCGGCACGGACCCCCTCCCGGCACTCCCCCGGAGCCCAGCCTACTCTAACCACCCCCCCCCCCCCCGCCGCACACACACACACACACAACCCGAGACACACCTCTCCTCATGCATTCAGACTGCGGCCACGCCATCGCCTGTCCAGAGCCAACCCCCCAGGCCGTCACTCACCTCCACGCTGGTCGGCGTGAGCCTGGAGCACCGGGTCACGCCGATGAAAAGGAGGTTTAATTTACGTCGACGTGAACGGTCATCACGTCGACGGGACTTCGGCCCATCCGGAAGGGAGAATATCGGCAGGCCGAAAATCGGCTGCCTTGCGCAGACCCGTGACATTCTCCGACGGCAGCGGCGCCATTAACGCCCCGCCGACTTTTCTCCCTTCGGAGACTTCGGCAACCGGCGGGGGCGGGATTCACGGCGGCCAACGGCCATTCTCCGACCCTCTGGGGGGTCGGAGAATGACGCCCCTGAACTACATAAATGATTTGCACTAGGAAATTGGAGGTACAGTGTCAACAATTGTAGATCATACCAAATTGAGGTGTATGACGAATAATGTGGAAGACTGCAAAATAACAACAATTTGCCTTTATATGGCAAATAAGAAATGCAGGAAACATTCCAGCAGGGTAGCACAGTGGTTAGAACTGCGGCTTCACAGCGCCAGGGACCCAGATTCGATTCCCGGCTGGGTCACTGTCTGTGTGGAGTCTGCACATTCTCCCTGTGTCTGTGTGGGTTTCCGCCGGGCTCTTCAGTTTCCTCCCACTAGTCCCGAAAGACGTGCTGTTAGGTAATTTGGACACTCTGAATTCTCCCTCTGTGTACCCAAACCACTGGACTGTGGCAACTAGGGGCTTTTCACAGTAACTTCATTGCAGTGTTAATGCAAGCCGATTTGTGACAATAAAGATTATTATTATTATTAATAAAGTGCCTCACAGAAGTATAAGAAGAAAACGTTAACACCGAGTTGACACTGGAGATTTTTTGAGGATGTAGCTCGTTGTTGTAACTCGCATGGGTCTCACAGGGATGATCCACTATCCCGTGGAGCTTGCATAATATGAGCTCCCCCGATAAGAGGGCAGGGAACCCTTAACACAATTCATGTGCCTTTGTATAAATGGAGACTGCCAGTCGTGCTTGGCTGAACATGTCGTCCTTTCTGCCAGACCACTGAACTATGGCTATAGTGGACTACTCATGATATGCTCCAAGTCCCATGTGTGCGTAAAGTTCCCAAACTCTCTGGAAATGAACTAACAAGTGTTGTCTGTCATTTTGTGGTGCGGGATGCCATGTGCGGTGGTGTCTCTTGAGCTTGGTTACAATCGTGTTGCTCTTCATGCCTGGTAGATGGTCGATTTCAAACCAACCAGAATATGAGTTGCATCAGACCAAGTGCTGTTTACTGCTCCATTCGAATATATCAGCCACTGTGAAAAACCATGGTAGATTGGGGACCTCATGTAGTTACAGTGGTTTCTTGGTTTGATGTGGCTTGACTTCATCACACACCCGGATACTTCTCTCTCCATGTCCGCATACATCGATGGCCAGGATAGGGATTCCTTTGCCTTGTACCTGGTTGCCTCGTATAACCAGCTAGCTCAATTGGTAGAGCTTGAGAGTCTTAATTTCAAGGTTGGATGTTCAAGCCCCATATTGGGCGCCATTGTTGTGGAGGCCAGTTCAACTCAGTTGGCTGGACAGCTGGTTCATGATGCAGAGCGAGACCAACAACTCGGATTCAATTTCCGTATCGGCTAAGGTTATTCATGAAGGTCCCATCATCTCAACTTTGCCCCTCGTTTGAGGTATGGTGATCCTCGGGTTATCACAAATCAGCTCTCCCCCTCAAATGGGAAAGCAGCCTACGGCCATCTAGGACTATAGCGACTTGACTTACTTATTTTATCTAGTTGCCTCCAATCCTGGATGCCCTTGGTGGAGCTGCTAGGTGTGGTGTCTCTGCAAAGAGGTATGGATCACAAATTGTTGACCACAGTATCAGCTCATCCTGTACAGTCCTGGGTCAATATGACAACTTGTTCTGGAATGCCCCACAAGAGGAAGCATCTGTTCCATGCCGACTTTATCCACACCTTTTACTATCTCATATACCTCAATTTGATCACCCCACCTTCTTCTAAACTCTAGAGAGTATAGGTCTAACTGCTCAATCTCTCTTCATAACACAAACCCCTCAGAGTGGATTCTCCGCTGTCTGGATTCTCCGTTCCGCCTGCAGTGCACCCATGCCCGGGGAATTCCCAAAGGCGTGGGGCTGTCCATGATGGGAAACCCCACTGGCCGGCTGGTGGGATGAAGAATGCCGCTGCCAGCAGGGGCGAGCCACACCATAGGATAGAGAATCCCGCCCCTCATCTCTGGAATCAATCTCTGAACTGCCTCCAATGCCGCTACATCTTTCCTCAAATAAGAGGACCAAAACTGTGCACAATTCTCCAGATGTGGTCTCGCCAAGCCTTGCACAGTTGCAACAACACTTCCTTACCTTCATTCTCTATTCCTTTATTTATAAATGCTAACATTCCATTTGCTTTCTTTATTACCTGCTCTACTTGCATGCTAGTTTTCTGTGACTCATGCATGAAGATACCCAGATCCCGCTGCACCAAAGCACCCCGCAATCTCGCCTCAATTAGATAATAAGTTACCTTTCCATTTTTCCAACCAAAATGGATGATCTCACACTTATCCACGTTGAACTTAATCTGCCTCATTTTGGCCCACTCACCTAACTCATTTATATCCGTTTGTAATGTTCTTATTTCCTTATTGCAACTTTCTGTCCCACCTATTTCAGTGTCAACTGCAAATTTGGCTCCAGAATTTTCTATCCCTGTATCCAAGTCGTTAATATAGATTGTAAATAGTTGGGGCTCAATGACCGAACCTTGTGGTACCCCACTAGTTACATCTTACCATCCAGAAAAATACCCATTTATCCTGACTCTCTGTCTTCTGTCTGTCAGCCAATCTTCTATCCAAACTCATAGATAACTCCAAACCCCATGTGATCTAACCTTGTATATTAACCTTCTGTACGGCACCTTATCAAATGCCTTCCGGAAGTCCAGATATACTACATCTACAGGATTCCCATTATCAACCTGGCTTGATACATCTTTGAAGACCTCTGGCAAAGAAGTTAAACATGATTTACCCTTCATAAAACCATGCTGACTCTGATGGATTGGGTTTTGATATTACTTCCTTAATAATGGATTCTAACAATTTCCCAACAACAGATGTTAAACTAACTGGTCTGTAATTTCCTGCATTCTACCTCCCTCCCTTTTTGAATAAGGACGTTAACTGAACAATTAAAAATCTAAAGATACAGTCACACATTTAGGGTGCAGTGAAAACATCTAGTTTTAAAATTAATCTGCATTGATGTAAGCAGTTTAGTTATATATGAACCCATTTAGTCTAAGAATATGAAAATGGAGTGTAGTCATCTGACATTAATGTTGCTCCTGTTTAGCAGTCACAGTGGAGCAGTTATTTTGGCACAAACACAATTTTTGGTATAATTACTGCAATGCTGAATTTTGCTCAGTTAATTAATCATGGGCGTAATGCACTAAATCACCAAATAAACTAATTATTAAGGGTTTGACATAGCGAAAGTAAGCAGACGGGTGATTCTGCATCACTTTCACGCATTAATTGAGATACATGTGAAACAGACCTCCATTATTTTCAACTGAGAGACATTTAAGAGCAGAAATTATTGTCAGTGATCATATCTGATCATTTCCACCCTCTCATCGTAAATCTGTCATATTACCTGAAGTTGAAACTTGAGAGAGGGTTCTCTACATAGTCAGACACTGAAAACAACACTTCAACCACAGTGGTAATGGTAACCCAAGAGTCTCACTGAGCCAGATGTCACAGTTACACAATTAATATCAATAAATATTAGTCTCTGAGCTAAGTAGAGGAAGGTGACAGGTGGCAAATTAGTGTAGACTGCTGAGCAAACCATCATGACTGGCAAAGGTCCCGACTTGCATTACAAGGATTATTCTGCTGTTGGTTGAAGCTCGTCAGCAGAGCATCAAAAATATCTTCAATGTCTGATCAGAACACTTCCTGCTGTCTCAGCCTGTTTGGTGGGGAGGACGAAGGGGTGAACAGTTAAGGGAACATCTTTTGTTACGACTGAGCTGCCCCTTCAGATTTACCAACTGCAAACAAGGATTTCCCAACTGTTTACAACATGATTTTTAAAAGTTCCTGGAAATGAGGCAAACACCTCACATTTTCTCTTCTGTTAACTCTGTGCTCTGCTGAGAGGGAAAAAAGCACAACAGTAATTTGCAAGTCTTTATTCCTGTTTTGGAAAATGTGGGAACACTGGTCAGAGATGGGGACAATTCTGTAATCTGGTAGACCCATGATCAAGGTAGACCCATGTTCTGCGCTTTGTTTGTAAATGGCCCCGTACTTGTTCTCTTGTTCTCAGGGGCTGGTTTAGCACACTGGGCTAAATCGCTGGCTTTGAAAGCAGACCAAGGCAGGCCAGCAGCACGGTTCAATTCCCATACCAGCCTCCCCGAACAGGTGCCGGAATGTGGCGACTAGGGGCTTTTCACAGTAACTTCATTTGAAGCCTACTTGTGACAATAAGCGATTTTCATTTCAATCATGCTCACTTTCCTTTTTTCAGACAAAATGAAAGCATTTTCTTCATTGACCACAGTTCATAGATCATAGAATTTACAGTGCCATTCGGCCCATTGAGTCTGTACTGGCTCTTGGGAAGAGCACCCCACCCAAGGTCAACACCTCCACCCTATCCCCATAACCCAGTAACCCCACCCAACACCAAGGGCAATTTTGGACACGAAGGGCAATTTAGCATAGCCAATCCACCTAACCTGCACATCTTTGGACTGTGGGAGGAAACCGGAGCACCCGGAGGAAACCCACGCACAGGATGTGCGGACTCCACACAGACAGTGACCCAAGCCGGAATCGAACCTGCGACCTTGGAGCTGTGAAGCAATTGTGCTATCCACAATGCTACCGTGCTGCCCACGTGTTGTGGATGTATCTGAGTTATCCATATCATTATTAAGTTTGCCTTCCAAACACTTGGCTCATCACCACTTTTTGCATGCTGCCAAATAAAATAATAAACAACATTTTTGCTTACAACATGGGATTAGGTGTGGAAAGATATGAAAAATATATATGCTGTATATGTAATCTTAACCAAATGCCAGAGCCTGTTGCTTTTATACTATTATTATTTTAAAAATTATTTCATGGGATTTGGGTGTTACTGGCAAGGCAAGCATTTGCTGTCCATCCCAAATTGCCCTCGAAGTGAGTGTCTTTCTCAGCCATTTCAGAGGGGCAGCTGAGAATCAACCACATTGCTGTGGGTCTGGAGTCACATGTAGGCCAGATTGGGTAAGAATGACAGATTTCCTTCCCTAAAGGATTTAGTGAACCAGAGGGGTTTTTACAACAATCAATGCATTTCCTGCTCACCATTACTGATATTAGCTTTAAATTCCAGATTTTTAAAAAATAATTGAATTTAAATTCCACCAGCTACTGTAATGGGATTTGAACCTACAGCCCCAGAGCATCAGCCTTACCTTCTGGATTAATAGTCTCGTAACATTGCCACTACCCCACTGTCTCTCCTAATGGCTCAATTTGCAGCATGAAGCTCTGTGAAGGTACACAGAAAATATTAACCTACCTTTCATTACACCTGGGAGACCAAAATCACTTTTATAAATAAACAGCCAAAATCTGCAGATGCTGGAAAGCTGAAACAAAAATAATTTCCTCAGCCCCAAACTTCCTTCTGTGTGGAATCAGCAATATGTTTGCTAGTACTATTTTCAATCCAGTATACTGTGTTCACTGCTCAAGGTGCTGACTGGTTTAGCACAGTGGGCTAAATAGCTGGCTTTTAAAGCAGACCAAGGCCAGCAGCACGGTTCAATTCCTGTACCAGCCTCCCCGAACAGGCGCCGGAATGTGGCGACTAGGGGCTTTTCACAGTAACTTCATTTGAAGCCTACTTGTGACAATAAGCGATTTTCATTTCATTTTCATTTTTCCTCTACTTTGAAAGACCAAACACAGATTAGTCTCAGTTCTGTCTGCAGATATAACCGCGTTCACTTCAACTTGCCACATATCAGCTATAACTTGCCAGCTGTGCCTCAGTTTGTCATGTTCTCACTTCTGAATCAGAAGGTCATGGGTTTATATTCACTCCAGAGGCCAGAGCACAATAATGTAGGTTAGCACTCGAGTGCAGTACTGGAGGAGTGCTGGACTGTTGGAGATGCCAGTTGAAATGTTGAGACCTTCTCTTTCTTCTCAGGTAAACACAAACAATTCCACAGCACTATTTTGAAGAAGAGTATGGGGAGATATCTGCAGTATCCTTGCCAATACTTATCCTTCAATCAACATCACTAAAACATATTATCTGGTCATTATCACATTGTTATTGGTGGGAGTGGTAAATTGGCTGCCTTGTTTCCTGCATTGCAACAGTAATTAAACGTCAAAAGTACCTTGGTGGCTGTAAAATACTTTGGGACATCTGAGCCTCTGACAGGCATTATATAAATGCAAGTTTTAATGACCAAAGTCGTCAGCAGTAGAAAAGAAAATATTTTATTGACTTTCAACAATAATCTGTCAATGGCAGTAGCCATCTACAATCATAGTCCCCGTTTGGATGACCAGCATACCGGTACCTGCTCGGGCCGGCTTTTATGCTCGGTTCTGATGAGCCCCATCCCCTGCCTGGGAAGCTCGTACTCCACAAGCTGCAATGGGAGATCGATAATGGTTTTCCCGTGGGACGCATGGGGGTTCTAACACCCCTTCCTTCCAAAGTCCGAAAGTTCCCCCTCTGCGGGAACTTTCTTTTTTTTAAATAAATTTAGAGTACCCAATTCTTTTTTTCCAATTAAGGGCAATTTAACGTGGCCAATTGACCTACCCTGCACATCTTTGGTTTGTGGGGGTGAAACCCACGCAAACATGGGGAGAATGTGCAAGCTCCATACGGACAGTGACCCAGAGCCGGGATTGAACCTGGGACCTCGGTGCCGTGAGGCAGCAATGCTAGCCACTGCGCCACCATGCTGCCCTTCTGCGGGGACTTTCTGAACTGCTTTACCCGAGGCTGAGCTTCTGACTGCAGCGGGTGATGTGTACTGGCTGGTCGACCGCCTTTTCCTGGCCGATCTCCAGAGGACTATTGCTGGAACCTCAGTCCTGGACACTACATCATCCATCTGCGCTGATGCCTCTGTGTACACACCTGAGCCGGAATCATCTTCCTCCTGCTGGTCCGGTCAATGGGCCACAGTTGGATGGGTTTCCTATCTGAGCGGTGGTTCCTGACAAGGCAGAAGCATCAACGATTCTGGTTGGATGTTGTGTACCATGGGCTCCCGCTTCTTAAGGTGGTCCATGTGCTTTTGTTGGATTTTTTCTTGGACCTTGACTTTAGAGGAGACTTGCCTCGTTCTCTCAGTTATGGCTCCAGGGAACCAGAGTGCCCCGTCTCCAAAGTTGCAGGTGTAGACCATGTCCCCTGATTGGAACTTCCAGCCTGGCGCTCAGTGGTCTTGGTGCCATTTCTGTGCTTCTTGCTGCACTTTCATTTTCCCACCCAGGTTCGGGAAAGTCAGGCTTAACTGGGTCCTGAGCCTGTAGTCCATCAGTACTTCTGCTGGCACCACCCCGTGGTCACGGCGACGTCGTCCTATAATTAAAAAGTAATCGTGCCAGTCTATGGAGCTCAATGTGTGCTTTTTTATGCTTCTTTTCAATGTCTGAACCACCCTTTCAGCCAGGAAATTAGATGAGGAATGGTATTCGGTGGTTCTGATGTGCTGGATTCTGTTCAGTTTAGTGAACGAGTCAAACTTTAGCCCATGAACGGTGTTCCATTATCCATCACAGGACTCAGGAATCCCATGGGTACTGAATGAGCACCTCAGCTTCTCGACGGTGGCCCTTGAACTCATTGAGGTCAGATTATAAATGACCAGCTCAAGAGCAATGGGCGATGACTAAGGGCATCAGTGTGGGCTGTGTACCAGGACTGTGCTGCAAAATACTCATATGCAGTGAGCAAAAGTGCCCAACGCTGTATCCGGACTGATGCAATGAGGGGAATCCCCCAGTCCTCTTTAAAGGTGGCCCAGCAGAGGCTTGTGATCCGTCACAATGGAGACGTGCCATCTGTAGATGGACTGATGGAACCTCTTAACTCCAAATATCATCGCCAAGCCTTTCTTCTCTATTTGTTGCATAGTGTCATTCCTTGTCTGCCAGAGTCCTTGAAGCAAGAGCAATTGGGCACTCCATGCCATTGTCTCACCTGTGAGCCAGCACTGCCTCAATTCCTTTCGGGGCTGGGCATCACAAGTCAGGACTAGCGGTCGAGCTGGGTCATAATGGGTGAGAAGCTGCGAGGATGACAGACACTTCTTCACCCTGGTAAATGCTTCCTCCTGTAAGGCACCCCAAACCCACTTCTGGTTCTTCTTTAGCAGTAAGTGGAGGGGTGCCAACATGGTGGCCAAGTTTGAGATGAATTTCCCATAATTCACTTGAACCAATAATGACCAGTGTTCGGTGGCATTCCTCGGTGGTTGGAGCCCCCTTTGTAGCTTGAACTTTCTCCTCCACAGGGTGTAGGCCATCTCTATCCACCTCGTACCCCAGATTATCTCCTGTGAGATGTGGGAGATCCATGACGCTTCCAGTATTCCAGTTGACTATGTCTGCAGGAAGTCTAACCAATGGCAGCTCCTCCAAGACCGTGTGGTTCGATTAGAGCAGCAGTTGGATGCACTTAGGAGCATGCAGGTGGTGGAAAGCGTCATAGATAGGAGTTATAAAGATGTGATCACACCCAAGATGCAGGCAGACAGATGGGTAACCACTAGAAAGGGCAGGCGGGGAGTGCAGGAACCCCCTGTGGCTGTCCCCGTCTTTAACAAGTATACCGTTTTTGATACTGTTGGGGGGATAGCCTATCAGGGAAAATAACAGCAGCCAGAACAGTGGCACCACAACTGGCTTTGTTGCTCAGCAGGGGAGGGCAAAGTGCAGGAGAGCAATAGTTATAGGGGACTCTATAGTAAGGGGCAGAGATAGCCGCTTCTGTGGACTTGAAAGAGACTCCAGGATGGTATGTTGTCTCCCTGGTGCCAGGGTCAAGGGTGTCTCTGAACAAACACAGGATATCCTGAAGGGGGAGGGTGAACAGCCAGAGGTCGTAGTACACATAGGTATTAATGACATAGGCAGGAAGAGTGATGAGGTCCTGCAGAAGTAGTTCAGGGATTTAGGCAATAAGCTAAAAAGCAGGACCTCTAGGGATGTCATCTCAGGATTACTCCTTTGTCATGTGCCAGTGAGGCTAGAAATAGGAGGCTAGTGCAGCTAAATATGTGGCTAAACTGGTGGTGTAGGAGGGAGGGTTTCAGATTTCTGGAGCACTGGGATCTCTTCCGGGGCAGGTGTGACCTGTACAAGAAGGACGGGTTGCATCTAAATCCTGGCTGGGAGGTTTGCTAGAGTCACTTGGGAAGCGGGTGGGAACCAGAGCACTAGCATAGAAGGTGTAATAACTGAAGAAGAAATAGAGAACAAAAATAAGAGAACAACAACATCACCCTGTCAGCTCAAACGCAGTGGTTTGAAGTGTATTTGTTTCAATGCCAGAAGTATAGCAGGTCAGGCAGATGAACTTAGAGCACTTATTAGTACTTGGAATTATGATGTTTTGGCTATCACAGAAACGTGGTTAAAGGAAGGGCAGGATTGGCTGCTGAACAGTGGAGGATATAGATGCTTCTGGGTTGGATTGGATTGGATTTGTTTATTGTCACGTGTACCGAGGTACAGTGAAAAGTATTTTTCTGCGAGCAGCTCAATAGATCATTAAGTACATGGGAAGAAAAGGGAATAAAAGAAAATACATAATAGGGCAACACAAGGGACGCAATGTAAATACACCGGCATCGGGTGAAGCATACAAGGGTGTAGTGTTAATCAGGTCAGTCCATAAGAGAGTCGTTTAGGAGTCTGGTAACAGCGGGGAAGAAGCTGTTTCTGAATCTGTTTGTGCGTGTTCTCAGACTTTTGTATCTTCTGCCCGATGATAGAAGTTGGAAGAGTGAGTAAGCTGGGTGGGAGGGGTCTTTGATTATGCTGCCTGCTTTCCCCAGGCAGTGGGAGGTGTAGATGGAGTCAGTGGATGGGAGGCAGGTTCATGTGATGGACTGGGCTGTGTTCACAACTCTCTGAAGTTTCTTGCGGTCTTGGGCCGAGCAGTTGCCATACCAGGTAGCCAGATAGGATGCTTTCTATGGTGCATCTGTAAAAGTTGGTAAGAGTTAATGTGGATATGCCGAATTTCCTTAGTTTCCTGAGAAAGTATAGGCACTGTTGTGTTTTCTTGGAGGTAGCATCGATGTGGGTGGACCAGGACAGATTTTTGGTGATGTGTACCCCTAGGAATTGAAGCTGTTAACCATCTCCACCTTGGTCCCATTGATGCTGACAGGGGTGTGTACAGTACTTTGCTTCCTGAAGTCAATGACCAGCTCTTTAGTTTTGCTGGCATTGAGGGAGAGATTGTTGTGGCTGCACTACTCCACTAGGTTCTCTATCTCCCTCCTGTATTCTAACTCGGCGTTATTCGAGATCCGGAAACTTTGGTCGTACCATCAGCAAAATTGTAGATGGAGTTGGAAATTAAATTTTGGCATGCAGTCATGTATGTTCAGGGAGTACAGTAGGGGGCGAAGTACACAGTCTTGGGGGCCCCGGTATCAAGGACTATTGTGGATGAGGTGTTGTTGTTTTTTATTCTTACTGATTGTGGTGTGTGAGTCAGAAAGTTGAGGATCCAGTTGCAGAGTGAGGAGCCAAGTCCTAGTTTTTGGAGCTTTGATATGAGCTTGGCTGGGATTATGGTGTTGAAGGCGGAGCTGTTGTCAATAAATAGGAGTCTGATGTAGGAGTCCTTGTTGTCAAGATGTTCTAGGGATGAGTGTAGGGCCAGGGAGATGGCGTCTGCTGTGGACCGGTCGCGGCAGTCTGCGAATTGCAGTGGATCAAGGCGTTCTGGGAGTATGAAGTTGATGCGCTTCATGACCAACATCTCGAAGTACTTCATTACAACTGATGTCAGGGCCACCCGTATTTCATTATAACTGATGTCAGAGCCACCAAACGGTAGTCATTGAGGCACGTTGCTTGGTTCTTCTTTGGCACCGGTATGATGGTCGTCTTCTTGAAGCAGGTGGGGACCTCGGAGCGGAGTCGGGACAGGTTAAAGATGCCCGCGAACACTTCTGCCAGCTGACCCATGCAGGCTCTAAGTGCACGATGAGGGATCGCATCCGGACCCGTCGCCTTCCAAGGGTTCACTTTCAGGAAGGCCGATCTGACTTTGGAAGCTGTGATCATGGGTATGGGTGTGTTATGGGCTGCTGGGGCTCTCGACAGTAGATTGTTGGTTTCCTGCTTGAACCGAGCATAGAATGCATTGAGTTCATCGGGGAGGGGTGCTCTGCTGCTGGAGTTACTGCTCGGCTTCACTTTGTAGCCCGTTATGTTGTTTAGGCCTTGTCACAACCGTTGAGAGTCTGTAACACTAGTCTGTGACTCTAGCTTGGTCTGATATTCTCTCCACCCGTCCTCCTCCTCTAACCTAATAATAAGACCCATTGGTGTGAGGTAAGTGCCATATTATATTATTATTATATTATTAGCATTGTGCAGGTCAAGGTTCGGAGGTGGAGGAGCAGTCTCTGTCAGCGAGAGAACCTGAGAACATCTAAGACACTCAGAAGGTAAGAAGGTAAGTAAGTGATTTTTACTTATTTTTACTTTTATACCTTTTTTCAAATTGTGTGTGTCGGGGGGAAACTGAAGTGACATCACAGAAAAGCTGTGGCCAGAGTGGCTAGTATTTGGGAACTAATTAAACATAATAACTTAATTATAATTTAGAGGGATATCTAAGCCAGAGATCGGAGAGTACTATAGTTATATATCGCATTTCTATTAGAAATCTAGTGCTAGGAAACAGATAGTTGACAGTAACTTTGAAATTTAAAAAAAAATATTTTAAAAAAAAGACAAATTTTAATTTTAATTTTAATTAATTGATGCAATGTCAGTTAGAGGGGTGCTGTGCTCTGACTGTGAGATGTGGCAGGTCCGGGAGGCTTCCAGCGTCCCGGATGGCTTCATCTGCAGAAAGTGTACCCAACTGGAGCTCCTCACAGACCGCATGGTTCGGTTGGAGCAGCAATTGGATGCACTTAGGAGCATTCAGGTGGCGGAAAGCGTCATAGATCGCAGTTATGTAAATGTGGTCATACCCAAGGTGCAGGCAGAGAAATGGGTGACCACCAGAAAGGGCAGGCAGTCAGTGCAGGAATCCCCTGTGGTTGTCCCCCTCTCGAACAGATATACCCCTTTGGATACTGTCGGGGGGGATAGCCTATCAGGGGAAAACAGCAGCAGCCAGAGCAGTGGCACCACGGCTGGCTCTGATGTTCAGAAGGGAGGGTCAAAGCGCAGAAGAGTAATAGTAATAGGGGACTCTATAGTCAGGGGCACAGATAGGCGTTTCTGTGGACGAGAAAGAGACTCCAGGATGGTATGTTGCCTCCCTGGTGCCAGGGTCCAGGATGTCTCCGAACGGGTAGAGGGCATCCTGAAGGGGGAGGGCAAACAGGCAGAGGTCGTTGTACATATTGGTACTAACGACATAGGCAGGAAGGGGCATGAGGTCCTGCAGCAGGAGTTCAGGGAGCAAGGCAGAAAGTTAAAAGACAGGACCTCGAGGGTTGTAATCTCGGGATTACTCCCTGTGCCACGTGCCAGTGAGGCTAGAACTAGGAAGATAGAGCAGCTAAACACGTGGCTAAACAGCTGGTGTAGGAGGGAGGGTTTCCATTATCTGGACCACTGGGAGCTCTTCCGGGGCAGGTGTGACCTGTATAAGAAGGACGGGTTGCATCTAAACCGGAGAGGCATAAATATGCTGGCCGCGAGGTTTGCTAGTGTCACACGGGAGGGTTTAAACTAGTATGGCAGGGGGGTGGGCACGGGAGCAATAGGTCAGAAGGTGAGAGCATTGAGGGAGAACTAGGGAATAGGGACAGTGTGGCTCTGAGGCAGAGCAGACAGGGAGAAGTTGCTGAACACAGCGGGTCTGGTGGCCTGAAGTGCATATGTTTTAATGCAAGGAGCATTACGGGTAAGGCAGATGAACATAGAGCTTGGATTAGTACTTGGAACTATGATGTTGTTGCCATTACAGAGACCTGGTTGAGGGAAGGGCAGGATTGGCAGCTAAACGTTCCAGGATTTAGATGTTTCAGGCGGGATAGAGGGGGATGTAAAAGGGGAGGTGGAGTTGCGCTACTTGTTCGGGAGAATATCACAGCTGTACTGCGAGAGGACACCTCAGAGGGCAGTGAGGCTATATGGGTAGAGATCAGGAATAAGAAGGGTGCAGTCACAATGTTGGGGGTATACTACAGGCCTCCCAACAGCCGGCGGGAGATAGAGGAGCAGATAGGTAGACAGATTTTGGAAAAGAGTAAAAACAACAGGGTTGTGGTGATGGGAGACTTCAACTTCCCCAATATTGACTGGGACTCACTTAGTGCCAGGGGCTTAGATGGGGCGGAGTTTGTAAGGAGCATCCAGGAGGGCTTCTTAAAACAATATGTAGACAGTCCAACTAGGGAAGGGGCGGTACTGGACCTGGTATTGGGGAATGAGCCCGGCCAGGTGGTAGATGTTTCAGTAGGGGAGCATTTCGGTAACAGTGACCACAATTCAGCAAGTTTTAAAGTACTGGTGGACAAGGATAAGAGTGGTCCGAGGATGAATGTGCTAAATTGGGGGAAGGCTAATTATAACAATATTAGGCGGGAACTGAAAAACATAGATTGGGGGCGGATGTTTGAGGGCAAATCAACATCTGACATGTGGGAGGCTTTCAAGTGTCAGTTGAAAGGAATACAGGACCGGCATGTCCCTGTGAGGAAGAAAGATAAATACGGCAATTTTCGGGAACCTTGGATGACGAGTGATATTGTAGGCCTCGTCAAAAAGAAAAAGGAGGCATTTGTCAGGGCTAAAAGGCTGGGAACAGACGAAGCCTGCGTGGAATATAAGGAAAGTAGGAAGGAACTTAAGCAAGGAGTCAGGAGGGCTAGAAGGGGTCACGAAAAGTCATTGGCAAATAGGGTTAAGGAAAATCCCAAGGCTTTTTACACGTACATAAAAAGCAAGAGGGTAGCCAGGGAAAGGGTTGGCCCACTGAAGGATAGGCAAGGGAATCTATGTGTGGAGCCAGAGGAAATGGGCGAGGTACTAAATGAATACTTTGCATCAGTATTCACCAAAGAGAAGGAATTGGTAGATGTTGAGTCTGGAGAAGGGGGTGTAGATAGCCTGGGTCACATTGTGATCCAAAAAGACGAGGCGTTGGGTGTCTTAAAAAATATTAAGGTAGATAAGTCCCCAGGGCCTGATGGGATCTACCCCAGAATACTGAAGGAGGCTGGAGAGGAAATTGCTGAGGCCTTGACAGAAATCTTTGGATCCTCGCTGTCTTCAGGGGATGTCCCGGAGGACTGGAGAATAGCCAATGTTGTTCCTCTGTTTAAGAAGGGTAGCAAGGATAATCCCGGGAACTACAGGCCGGTGAGCCTTACTTCAGTGGTAGGGAAATTACTGGAGAGAATTCTTCGAGACAGGATCTACTCCCATTTGGAAGCAAATAGACGTATTAGTGAGAGGCAGCACGGTTTTGTAAAGGGGAGGTCGTGTCTCACTAACTTGATAGAGTTTTTCGAGGAGGTCACTAAGATGATTGATGCAGGTAGGGCAGTGGATGTTGTCTATATGGACTTCAGTAAGGCCTTTGACAAGGTCCCTCATGGTAGACTAGTACAAAAGGTGAAGTCACACGGGATCAGGGGTGAGCTGGCAAGGTGGATACAGAACTGGCTAGGCCATAGAAGGCAGAGAGTAGCAATGGAGGGATGCTTTTCTAATTGGAGGGCTGTGACCAGTAGTGTTCCACAGGGATCAGTGCTGGGACCTTTGCTCTTTGTAGTATATATAAATGATTTGGAGGAAAATGTAACTGGTCTGATTAGTAAGTTTGCAGACGACACAAAGGTTGGTGGAATTGCGGATAGCGATGAGGCCTGTCGGAGGATACAGCAGGATTTAGATTGTCTGGAGACTTGGGCGGAGAGATGGCAGATGGAGTTTAATCCGGACAAATGTGAGGTAATGCATTTTGGAAGGTCTAATGCAGGTAGGGAATATACAGTGAATGGTAGAACCCTCAAGAGTATCGAAAGTCAAAGAGATCTAGGAGTACAGGTCCACAGGTCATTGAAAGGGGCAACACAGGTGGAGAAGGTAGTCAAGAAGGCATACGGCATGCTTGCCTTCATTGGCCGGGGCATTGAGTATAAGAATTGGCAAGTCATGTTGCAGCTGTATAGAACCTTAGTTAGGCCACACTTGGAGTATAGTGTTCAATTCTGGTCGCCACACTACCAGAAGGATGTGGAGGCTTTAGAGAGGGTGCAGAAGAGATTTACCAGAATGTTGCCTGGTATGGAGGGCATTAGCTATGAGGAGCGGTTGAATAAACTTGGTTTGTTCTCACTGGAACGAAGGAGGTTGAGGGGAGACCTGATAGAGGTATACAAAATTATGAGGGGCATAGACAGAGTGGATAGTCAGAGGCTTTTCCCCAGGGTAGAGGGGTCAATTACTAGGGGGCATAGGTTTAAGGTGAGAGGGGCAAGGTTTAGAGTAGATGTACGAGGCAAGTTTTTTACGCAGAGGGTAGTGGGTGCCTGGAACTCGCTACCGGAGGAGGTAGTGGAAGCAGGGACGATAGGGACATTTAAGGGGCATCTTGACAAATATATGAATAGGATGGGAATAGAAGGATACGGACCCAGGAAGTGTAGAAGATTGTAGTTTAGTCGGGCAGCATGGTCGGCACGGGCTTGGAGGGCCTGTTCCTGTGCTGTACATTTCTTTGTTCTTTGTTTGTTCTTTGTTCTTGGCATCTCGGATGGCTTTGCGGAGGTTGTACCTGGATTTCCTGTATAGGTCAGGGTTGCCTGACTTGAACGCCTCAGACCTGTCCTTCAGTAGGGAGTCAATCTCGCGATTGAGCCATGGTTCCCGGTTGTAACCCACGTAATGCTTTCTTTGCCACGCAGTCGTCCACACATTTTCTGATGAAGTCTATGATGGTGATGGCATACACATTTAAGTTGGTCGCTGAGTTCTTAAACATGGACCAGTCCACTGTCTCTAAGCAGTCACGTAGGAGCTCTTCTGTCTCCTCGGACCAGCACTGCACAACCTTTTAGCTGGATTCTCCCGCTTGAGTTCCTGCTTGTATGCCGGGAGAAGGAGCACCGTCTTGTGGTCTGATTTTCCAAAGTGCGGTCGGGCGATGGAACGGTAGGCGCCCTTGATTTTTGAGCAGCAGTGGTCAAGAGTGTTGTCGCCCCTGGTGGGACAGGGGATGCGCTGGTAGATGTTGCTTCAGGAGCGATAGAGGGGGATGTAAAAGGGTGGGGGAGTGGCATTACTGGTTAAGGAGAATATTATAGCCGTACTGCAGAAGGACACCTCGGAGGGCTCATACAATAAGGCAATCTGGGTAGAGCTCAGGAACAGGAAGGGGGCAATCACAATGTTGGGAGTTTATTACAAGCCAGTGAGAGGTAGAGGAGCAGATAGGGAGAGAGATTTTGGATAGGTGCAAAAGTAATAGGGTTGTTGTGGTAGGGGATTTTAATTTTCCTTATATTGACTGGGACTCACTTATTGCTAGGGGCTTGGATGGGGCAGAGTTTGTAAAGTATCTCCAGGAAGACTTCTTGATGCAATATGTAGATAGTCCAACTTGGGAAGGGGCAGTACTTGATCTGGTATTGGCGAATAAGCCTGGACAGGTGGTGAGGTTTCAGTAGGGAACATTTTGGGAGTATTGTCCACAATTCCGTAAGTTTTAGGGTACTCTTGCATAGGGATAAGGGTAACCCTCGTGTCTTTTAAAAAAATATATTTTTATTGAAGCATTTGCAAAATTTTTATAACAATAACAAACA
This sequence comes from Scyliorhinus torazame, assembly GCF_047496885.1. Lineage (NCBI taxonomy): Eukaryota > Metazoa > Chordata > Chondrichthyes > Carcharhiniformes > Scyliorhinidae > Scyliorhinus > Scyliorhinus torazame. The sequence continues at coordinate 54,580,938 of NC_092720.1, read as the reverse complement.
AAACAATAATAACATAAACATCAACATGGTAAACTGGACATTTCCCACCCAACCCCTTCTGTACATCCCTTAACCATATTGCACCGACCCGCTCACCCCTCCCGCCCCCTTCAGAATGCTGCTTCTGCTGACATTTTAATTTTCCCCGAGGAAGTCGACGAACGGCTGCCACCTCCGGGAGAATCCCAGCATTGACCCCCTCAAGGCAAACTTTATTTTCTCCAGCTTGAGAAACCCAGCCATGTCACTGACCCAAGTCTCCACGCTCGGGAGCTTCGAGTCCCTCCACATTAAAAGGATCCGTCTCCGGGCTACCAGGGAGGCAAAGGCCAGAACGTCGGCCTCTTTCACTCCCTGAACTCCCGGGTCTTCTGACACTCCAAAGATCGCTATCTCTGGACTCGGCACCACCTGCGTAGCTGGCACCTTGGACATTGCCTTGGCAAACCCCTGCCAGAATCCACCAAGCTTCGGGCATGCCCAAAACATGTGGACATGGTTTGCTGGGCTTCCCGCACACCTCGCACATCTATCTTCTAGCCCGAAAAACTTGCTCATCCTCGCCGCCGTCATGTGTGCCCGGTGTACCACTTTAACTGTATTAGACTGAGCCTGGCACATGATGAGGAGGAACTAACCTTGCTTAGGACGTCCACCCACAGACCCGCCTCTTACTCCCCACCTAGCTCCTCCTCCCACTTGCCCTTCAGTTCCTCCACCGGGGTCTCCTCCGCCTCCAACAACTCCTGATAGTTATCCAACACTTTCCCCTCCCCCACCCAGGTACCGGACACTACTCTATCCTGCATCCCCCATGGCGGGATCAGCGGGAAAGCCAACACCTGTTTCCTCAGAAAGTCCCGGACTTGTAAATATCTGAAACCATTCCCCGGCGGCAGCTTGAACTTGTCCTCCAGCGCCTTCAGATTGGGAAAGTTCCCGTCTATGAATAGATCTCCCATCCTCCTAATTCCTGCCCTCTGCCAGCTCTGGAACCCGCCATCTACCCTGCCCGGCGCAAACCTGTGGTTATTGCAAATCGAGGTCCAGGCTGACGCACCCTCCACCTTCTTATACCTCCTCCATTGCCCCCAGATCCTCAGTGCCGCCACCACCACCGGGCTAGTGGAGTAACGGGCCGGACGACAACGGCAGTGGTGCCATTACCAGTGCTCCCAAACTGGTGCCTTTGCATGACGCCGCCTCCATCCACTCGCATGCCGACCCCTCCCCCCATTACCCACTTCCTAATCGTCGCTATATACGCCACCCAGTAGTAGCTGCAGAAGTTCGGCAGCGGCAACCCACCCTCCCCCCGACTGCGCTCCAACAACATTTTCTTCACCCGTGGGGTTTTATTCGCCCATACAAAGCCCAAATTAATCTTGTTTACCTGCTTGAAAAAGGCCTTAGGGATGAAGATGGGGAGGCACTGGAAGACAAACAAAAATCTGGGGAGCACCGTCATTTTCACGGTCTGCACCCTTCCTCCCAGCGATAGCGGGAGCATATCCCATCTTTTAAAGTCCCCCTCCATTTGCTCCACCAGCCGGGTTAGGTTGAGCCTGTGTAATGCCTCCTATTTCCAAGCCACCTGTATTCCCAGGTAGCGAAAGCTCCTCTCTACCATCCTGAGTGGCAGCTCCTTCAGTCTCCTCTGCTGCCCCCTTGCCTGGATCACGAACAATTCACTTTTTCCCATGTCCAATTTGTACCCCGAGAACCTGCCAAATTCACCCAAGATCTGCCTGACCTCCCCATCCCCTCCACCAGGTCCGAGATGTATAAGAGCAGATCGTCCGCGTACAGCGAAACCCGGAGCTCCACCCCACCCCGAACCAGCCCCTGCCACTTCCTTGATGACCTTAGCACCATGGCCAGCGGCTCTATAGCCAGAGCGAACAGCAACGGGGAGAGGGAGCACCCCTGCCTCGTCCCTCGGTGTAGCTGAAAGTACCCCGACCTCAGCCGGTTCGTGCACACACTCGCTACCGGCCCCTGGTAGAGCAATCGCACCCAGTCGATGAAGCCCACACCAAACCCAAGCCTTCCCAGCGTCTCCTAAAGATCCTCCCACTCCACCCGATCAAAAGCCTTCTCCGCATCTATCGCAACCACCACCTCCGCCTCCTCTCCTTCTGAGGGCATCATAATTACATTCAAAAGCCTCCGAACGTTAGTATTGAGCTGTCTACCCGTAACAAATCTGGTTTAGTCCTCCCCTATCACCCCCGGGACACAGTCTTCTATCCTAGTGGCCAAAATCTTAGCCAGCAGCTTGGCATCTACATTCAAAAGCGAGATCGGCCTATATGACCCACATTGCTCCGGGTCTTTTTCTCATTTAGGAATGAGCGAAATAGAGACCTGCGACATCGTTGAGGGGAGGATTCCCCTCTCTTTAGCCTCATTGAAGGTCCTCATCAGCAGCGGAGCGGGCACAACACCTCTGGGAACTTCTTATAGAATTCTACCGGGTAACCGTCCGGCCCTGGAGCCTTGCCCGACTGCATGCCCTCCAGTCCTTTAACAATTTCCTCTGCTTCAATCGGGACGCCCAGCCCCTCGACCAGGTCCTTCTCCACCCTCGGAAACCTCACCTGATCCAGGAACTGCCTCATCCCTTCTACAACAGGCGGGGGTTCCGACTCATATAGTTTGCTATAAAATTCTTTAAAAACGTTGTTCAACCCCCTCCAGGGTCCAAGACCAAATTACCCTCCCTATTCCTTACTCCCCCAATCTCCCTGACCGCTTCTCTCTTCCTAAGCCGGTGCGCCAGCATCCTGCTCGCCTTTCCCCCATATTCGTAGACCGCCCCCCCCTTGCCCTCCTCAACTGCTCCACTGCCCTCCCCGTGGTCAACAACTCAAACTCTGCGTGTAGTTTCCGACGCTCCCTCAAGAGCCCCGCGTCCCGGGCCTCCGCATATCTCCTATCCACTTGAAGTATCTCCTCCACTAATCTCTCCCTCTCTGCTCGTTCCACCTTTTCTCTGTGGGACCAAATCAAAATTAGTTCCCCTCTTACAACTGCTTTCAGAGCCTCCCAAACCACGGCTGCTGATACCTCACCCGTACCGTTTGTATCCAGGTAATTCTGAATGGACTTATTCACCTGCCCGCAGACCGCTTCGTCCGCTAACAACCCACATCCAGTCTCCAGAGCGGGCGCTGCCCTCTCTCCTCACTCAACCGCAAATCCACCCAATGCGGGGCATGATCAGAGACTGCAATCGCCGAAGATTCTGTCCCCGCCCCCTTTGGAATTAGCGCCCAGCTTAGAACAAAAAAATCAATGCGAGAGTAAACTTTATGGACATGAGAAAAAAACGAAAACTCCTTCGCCCTCAGCTATTCGAATCGCCACGGGTCTACCTCCCTCATCTGCTCCATGAAACCCCTCAATTCCTTCGCCGCGGCAGGCCTACTTCCAGTCCTGAATTTTGTCCAGTCCAGATCGGGATCAATGACCGTGTCAAAGTACCCCCCCATGATCAAGCCATGAGACTCTTGGTCCGGGATCTCGCCTAACACCCGTCTCATAAATCCCACATCGTCCCAGTTTGGAGCGTATACGTTTACAAGCACCACCCGTACACCCTCCAGCTTCCCACTCACCATAATATATCTACCCCCCTTTATCTGCCACAATTCTTCCAGCCTCAAACGCCACCCGCTTGCTGATCAATATCGCTACCCCCCTGGTCTTTGAGTGCAGCCCAGAGTGAAACACCTGACCAACCCACCCCTTTCTCAATCTTGTCTGATCAATAATCTTCAGATGTATCTCCTGAAGCATTGCTACGCCTGCCTTCAGCCCCTTCAAATGCGTGAAAACGCGAGCCCTTTTGACCGGCCCATTCAAACCCCTCACATTCCACATAATGAGCCTGGATGGGAGGCTGCCCCCCCCACCCCCCCCAACTGCCAACTAGCCATAACCTTTTTTTTGGCCAGCCGAGAGCCCGCGCCCCACGCTTCCCCAAACTCCCCCACAAACAGCAACCGCCCCTGACCTCCCTTTTGTTCCCCGATAGTAGTTCCTCCCCTGTCAGCGAAGCAGCCTCCCCCTTCCCCCCGCACAACAGCCCCTGAAACCTAATCCCCCAGGTCAAGCACCATCTTCGCACATGTGTACTCACCACCACACTTCCAAGAGTCAGCTGACCCATGCTGACCCCGACAGCCCCCGCCCTTGGTGCCAAGCAGTCTGGCTCCCTATTGTTCAAACCCCTCTCCTGACATGCATAAACCATTTAAAAACATCGCAGTCCCCAGTAAGTAAACAACCTCTAGTAAAAGAAATTAACATAAACCAATGCAGAAACAATCACTTGAAACCACACCCAACCTCCCACAGAATCGGAGCCCCTCTCCCCCCTCCGCATCCAATCTCTGCAAAAACAAAGCTCCCTCAAACCACCACCCCAGCCCACTACTTAACCCAGAACCCCATACAGTCTTATTTGAACAGATACAAGCATTATAAAAATTACAAACCGCCGTCACATAACTCCTTCAAGACTTAATTGTTCTTTAAGCCGCTTCCAACTTCTTTTCCTCGATAAAAGACCATACATCGTCCGCTGCCTCAAAGTAACAGTGCCGGTCTTCGTGCGTAACCCACAACCGCGCTGGATGCAGCATCCCGAATTTCACCCCCTTCTTGAAGAGGATCGCCTTCACCCGGTTAAACTCACCACGTCTCTTGGCCAGCTCCGCTCCCAGGTCCTGGTAGATGCGCACCTCGCTGTTCTCACATCTGCTGCTCCGCTCCTTCTTGGCCCACCGCAAGACACGTTCTTTGTCCGAAAAACGGTGGAAACACACCACCATTGCCCTCGGCAGGTCATTCGCCTTAGGCTGCCTTGCGTGGGCACGATGCGTTCCGCCCACTTCCAGGGGCCGATAAAACGCCCCGGGCCCCATCAGCGTCTCCAGCATACTCGCCACATATGCTCCCGCATTCGACCCCTCAATTTCTTCGGGGAGGCCAACGATCCTTAAGTTATGCCTCCTGGACCTGTTCTCCAGGTCCTCCAACTTTTCCTGCATTCTCTTGTGTTGCTCATCCAACACCTCCCCCTTATGCTCCAGCACGGTTAGATAGTCCTCCTGGCTGGACGTCAGCTCAATTTCTTGTATCGTTTTCCCTTGGGCCGCCTGGTTCAAAACCACTTGATCGATCGCAGCCTTGATCGGGTCCAGCGTTCCCTTTTTCAGCTCAGCGAAACAGTCCTTAAAGAACTTCATCTGCTGCTCCTTAGACCACTGAGCCACCGCTCCCTGGTCCTGACCCTCCGCCATGCTGCGTCGCGGTCCCAGCTCCAACCGCTTCACTCTATCAGGGCTGAGTCTTTTCACACGGCCACTTCTAGTCCAATTAGCCATACATCGGAGAGGGAATCCTTCTTAATATTGTCCACTTCACCGATCTATCTCATAAAGTCCGAGAAAAGTCGGGGGAAAATGTCCGAAAATCCGTTTCAGGCAGGAGCTATCGAATGTGCGACCTACTTCTCCATGGTCGCCACCGGAAGTCCGGTAACCCTCGTGTTAAGGTGCTAAACTGGGGAAAGGCAAATTACTATAACATTAGACAGGAATTCAAGAATTTGGATTGGGTGCGGCTGTTGGATGGTAAATTAACATCAGACATGTGGGAGTCTTTCAAGTGACAGTTAATTAGGATTCAGGAAAGTCACGTTCCTGAGAAAATGAAGGATAAGTATGGGAAGTTTAGGGAACCTTGGATAACGCGGGATATTGTGAACCTTGTCAAAAATAAAAAATGGTGGAAACACACCACCATGGCCCTCGGCCATGTACGGTCTGGAAAGGTGGGGACAGTCAAAACCCTTGAGGAGTGTAAAGATAGTAGAAAGGTAGAACATAGAACATAGAACAATACAGCGCAGTACAGGCCCTTCGGCCCACGATGTTGCACCAAAACAAAAGCCATCTAACCTACACTATGCCATTATCATCCATATGTTTATCCAATAAACTTTTAAATGCCCTCAATGTTGGCGAGTTCACTACTGTAGCAAGTAGGGCATTCCACGGCCTCACTACTCTTTGCGTAAAGAACCTACCTCTGACCTCTGTCCTATATCTATTACCCCTCAGTTTAAAGCTATGTCCCCTCGTGCCAGCCATATCCATCCGCGGGAGAAGGCTCTCACTGTCCACCCTATCCAACCCCCTGATCATTTTGTATGCCTCTATTAAGTCTCCTCTTAACCTTCTTCTCTCCAACGAAAACAACCTCAAGTCCATCAGCCTTTCCTCATAAGATTTTCCCTCCATACCAGGCAACATCCTGGTAAATCTCCTCTGCACCCGCTCCAAAGCCTCCACGTCCTTCCTATAATGCGGTGACCAGAACTGTACGCAATACTCCAAATGCGGCCGTACCAGAGTTCTGTACAGCTGCAACATGACCTCCCGACTCCGGAACTCAATCCCTCTACCAATAAAGGCCAACATTCCATAGGCCTTCTTCACAACCCTATCAACCTGGGTGGCAACTTTCAGGGATCTATGTACATGGACACCTAGATCCCTCTGCTCATCCACACTTTCAAGAACTTTACCATTAGCCAAATATTCCGCATTCCTGTTATTCCTTCCAAAGTGAATCACCTCACACTTCTCTACATTAAACTCCATTTGCCACCTCTCAGCCCAGCTCTGCAGCTTATCTATATCCCTCTGTAACCTGCTACATCCTTCCACACTATCGACAACACCACCGACTTTAGTATCATCTGCAAATTTACTCACCCATCCTTCTGCGCCTTCCTCTAGGTCATTGATAAAAATGACAAACAGCAACGGCCCCAGAACAGATCCTTGTGGTACTCCATTTGTGACTGTACTCCATTCTGAACATTTCCCATCAACCACCACCCTCTGTCTTCTTTCAGCTAGCCAATTTCTGATCCACATCTCTAAATCACCCTCAATCCCCAGCCTCCGTATTTTTTGCAATAGCCTACCGTGGGGAACCTTATCAAACGCTTTGCTGAAATCCATATACACCACATCAACTGCTCTACCCTCGTCTACCTGTTCAGTCACCTTCTCAAAGAACTCAATAAGGTTTGTGAGGCATGACCTACCCTTCACAAAGCCATGCTGACTATCCCTAATCATATTATTCCTATCTAGATGATTATAAATCTTGTCTCTTATAATCCCCTCCAAGACTTTACCCACTACAGACGTGAGGCTCACCAGTCTATAGTTGCCGGGGTTGTCTCCGCTCCCCTTTTTGAACAAAGGGACCACATTTGCTGTCCTCCAGTCCTCTGGCACTATTCCTGTAGCCAATGATGACATAAAAATCAAAGCCAAAGGTCCAGCAATCTCTTCCCTGGCCTCCCATAGAATCCTAGGATAAATCCCATCAGGTCCCGGGGACTTATCTATTTTCAGCCTGTCCAGAATTGCCAACACCTCTTCCCTACGTACCTCAATGCCATCTATTCTATTAGCCTGGGGCTCAGCATTCTCCTCCACAACATTATCTTTTTCCTGAGTGAATACTGACGAAAAATATTCATTTAGTATCTCGCCTATCTCTTCAGACTCCACACACAATTTCCCATCCCTGTCCTTGACTGGTCCTACTCTTTCACTAGTCATTCGCTTATTCCTGACATACCTATAGAAAGCTTTTGGGTTTTCCTTGATCCTTCCTGCCAAATACTTCTCATGTCCCCTCCTTGCTCGTCTTAGCTCTCTCTTCAGATCCTTCCTCGCTACCTTGTAACTATCCATCGCCCCAACCGAAACTTCACACTTCATCTTCACATAGGCCTCCTTCTTCCTCTTAACAAGAGATTCCATTTCCTTGGTAAACCACGGTTCCCTCGCTCGACGCCTTCCTCCCTGTCTGACCGGTACATACTTATCAAGAACACGCAGTAGCTGATCCTTGAACAAGCCCCACTTATCCAGTGTGCCCAACACTTGCAGCCTACTTCTCCACCTTATCCCCCCCAAGTCACGTCTAATGGCATCATAATTGCCCTTCCCCCAGCTATAACTCTTGCCCTGCGGTGTATACTTATCCCTTTCCATCATTAACGTAAACGTCACCGAATTGTGGTCACTGTCCCCAAAGTGCTCTCCTACCTCCAAATCCAACACCTGGCCTGGTTCATTACCCAAAACCAAATCCAACGTGGCCTCGCCTCTTGTTGGCCTGTCAACATATTGTTTCAGGAAACCCTCCTGCACACACTGTACAAAAAACGACCCATCTATTGTACTCGAACTATATCTTTTCCAGTCAATATTTGGAAAGTTAAAGTCTCCCATAATAACTACCCTGTTACTTTCGCTCATATCCAGAATCATCTTCGCCATCCTTTCCTCTACATCCCTAGAACTATTAGGAGGCCTATAAAAAACTCCCAACAGGGTGACCTCTCCTTTCCTGTTTCTAATTTCAGCCCATACTACCTCGGAAGAAGAGTCCCCATCTAGCATCCTCTCCGCCACCGTAATACTGCTCTTGACTAGCAGCGCCACACCTTCCCCTCTTTTGCCTCCTTCTCTGAGCTTACTAAAACACCTAAACCCCGGAACCCGCAACATCCATTCCTGTCCCTGCTCTATCCATGTCTCCGAAATGGCCACAACATCGAAGTCCCAGGTACCAACCCACGCTGCCAGTTCCCCTACCTTGTTTCGTATACTCCTGGCATTGAAGTAGACACACTTCAAACCACCTACCTGAACACTGGCCCCCTCCTGCGACGTCAAATCTGTGCTCCTGACCTCTATACTCTCATTCTCCCTTACCCTAAAACTACAATCCAGGTTCCCATGCCCCTGCTGCATTAGTTTAAACCCCCCCAAAGAGCACTAACAAATCTCGCCCCCAGGATATTTGTGCCCCTCAGGTTCAGATGTAGACCATCCTGTCTGTAGAGGTCCCACCTTCCCCAGAAAGAGCCCCAGTTATCCAAAAATCTGAATCCCTCCCGCCTGCACCATCCCTGTAGCCACGTGTTTAAATGCTCTCTCTCCCTATTCCTCATCTCACTATCACGTGGCACGGGCAACAACCCAGAGATAACAACTCTGTTTGTTCTAGTTCTGAGCTTCCATCCTAGCTCCCTGAAAGCCTGCCTGACATCCTTGTCCCCTTTCCTACCTATGTCGTTAGTGCCAATGTGGACCATGACTTGGGGCTGCTCCCCCTCCCCCTAAGGACCCGGAAAACACGATCCGAGACATCACGTACCCTTGCACCTGGGAGGCAACATACCAAACGTGAGTCTCTCATGCTCCCACAAAATCTCCTATCTGTGCCCCTGACTATAGAGTCCCCAATTACTAATGCTCTGCTCCTCTCCCCCCTTCCCTTCTGAGCAACAGGGACAGACTCCGTGCCAGAGGCCCGTACCCCATGGCTTACCCCTGGTAAGTCGTCCCCCCCACAAGTATCCAAAGCGGTATACTTGTTTCTCAGGGGAACGACCGCAGGGGATCCCTGCACTGACTGCTTTTTCCCAGTCCCTCTTACAGTTACCCACCTATCTCCAATCTTTGGTGTAACTAATTCCCTGAAGCTGCTATCTATGACCCCTTCTGCCTCCCGAATGATCCGAAGTTCTTCCGAAGGTACTTAAGCAAGAAATTAGGAGGGCTACGTAGGGTCATGAAAAGTCCTTGGCAAGTAGGATTAAGGTGAATCCCAAAGTTCTTTATTTGTATGCAAAAAGCAAGAAGGTGGCTAGGGAAAGGATTGGGCCGCTTGAGGACAGTGGGGGAAATCAATGTGTTGAGCCAGAGGAAATGGGTGAGGTACTAAATGAGTACTTTGCATCAGTGTTCACCAAAGAAAAGGATTTTGAGGAAGATGATTCTTCGGTAGGGCATGTGGACTGACTGAATCATGTTAACATCGAATAGGAGGAGTTATTGGGTGTTTTAAAAGATATTAAGATAGATACATCTCTTGGATAGGATGGTATTTACCCCAAAATACTGAGGGGTCAAGGGAGGCAATTGCTGGGGCCTTGACTGACATCTTTGTATCCCCATTGGCTTCAGGTGAGACCCCAGAGGACTGGAGAAGAGCTAACGGTGTACCACTGTTTAAGAAACGTAGCAGGGATAATCCTGGAAACTCGCGGCCGGTGAGCCTCATGTTCGTAGTAGGCAAATTAATGGAGAGAATTCTCAGGAACAGGATTCATACCCATTTGGAAACAAATGGACTCATTAGCGATAGACAGCGTGGTTTTGTGAAGAGGAGGTTGAGTTTCACTTACTTCATCGAGTTTTTTGAGGAGGTGACAAAGGTAACTGATGAGGGGAGGGCGGTGAATGTTGTTTACATGGACTTCAGTTAAGCCTTTGACAATGTGCCTCATGGCAGACTGGTACAAAAGGTAAAGTCACACAGGATCAGAGGTGAGGTGGTAAGATGGATACACAACTGGCTCAGTCAAAGAAATAAGGATAGCAGTAGAAGGATGTTTCTCTGAATGAAAAGTTGTGACTAGTGGTGTTCCACTGGGATCAGTGCTGCGGCCTCTGCTGTTTGTAGTATACATAAACGATTTGGAGAAAAATGGAGATGGTCTGATGAGTAAGTTTGCGGATGACACCAAGGTTGGTGGAGTGGCAGATAGTGTTGAGGATTGTCAGAGGATACAGTAGGACATAGATAGGTTGGAGACCTGAGCAGAAAAATGGCAAATGTAGTTTAATCCGGACAAATGTGTGGTTATGCATTTTGGTAGGTCTAACATAGAGGGGACATATACCGTAAATGGCAAAACTGTTAGGAATATAGAAAGTCAGAGAGATCTGGGCATGCAGGTCCACAGATCTTTGAAGGTGGCAACATAAGTGGATAAGGAAGTCAAGAATGCTTGATGGAATGCTTGCCTTCATTGGATGGGGCATCGAGTATAAAAACTGGCAAGTCATGCTACAGTTGTATGGAACCTTGATAAAACCGTACTTAGACTAATGCACACAATTCTAGTCGCCACACTACCAGAAGGATGTGGAGGCTTTGGAGTTGGTGCAGAGGAGGTTTACCAGGATGTTGCCTGGTCTGGAGGATGTTAGATATGTGGAGAGGCTGAATAGAACATAGAACATAGAATATAGAACAGTACAGCACAGTACAGGCCCTTCGTCCCACAATGTTGTGCCGACCTTTTATCCTAATCTAAGATCAACCTCACCTACACCCCTTCAACTTACTGCGGTCCATGCCTGTCCAAGAGTCGCTTAAATGTCACTAATGACTCTGACTCCACCACCTTTGCTGGTTGTGCATTCCACGCACCCACCACTCTCTGTGTCAAGAACCTACCTCTGATATCTCCCCTATACCTTCTTCCAATCACCTTAAAATGATGTCCCCTCGTGGCAGCCATTTCTGTCCTGGGGAAAAGTCTCTGGCTATCCACTCTATCTATGCATCTCATCACCTTGTACACCACTGTTCCTTCTTCGCTCCAGTGAGAAAAGCCCTAGCTCCCTCAACCATTCTTCATAAGACGTGCCCTCCAGTCCAGGCAGCACCCTGGTAAATCCCCTCTGCACCCTCTCCAAAGCATCCACATCCTTCCTATAATGAGGCGACCAGAACTGGACACAGTATTCCAAGTGTGGTCTAACCAGGGTTTTATAAAGCTGCAGCAAAATCTCGCGGCTCTTAAAATCAATCCCCCTGTTAATGAAAGCCAACACACCATACGCCTTCTTAATAACTCTATCAATTGGTGGCAACTTTGAGGGATCTATGTACGTGGACTCCAAGATCCCTCTGTTCCTCCACACTTCCAAGAATCCTGCCTTTAACTCTGTATTCAGCATTCAAATTCGACCTTCCAAAATGAATCACTTCACATTTATCTAGGTTGAACTCCATTTGCCACATCTCAGCTCAGCTCTGCATCCTGTCAATGTCCTGCTGTAACCTGCAACAGCCCTCGACACTATCTACAACTCCACCAACCTTCGTGCCATCGGCAAACTTACTAACCCACCCTTCCACTTCCTCATCCAAGTCACTTATAAAAACCACAAAGAGCAGAGGTCCCAGAACAGATCCCTGTGGGACACCACTGGTCACCGACCTCCAGGCGAAATACTTTCCATCCACTGACACTCGCTGTCTTCATTTGGCCAGCCAATTCTGTATCCAGACAGCCAAATTTCCCTGTATCCCATGCCCCCTAACTTTCTGAATGAGCCTACCATGGGGAACCTTATCAAATGCCTCACTGAAATCTATGTACACCAGATCCACCCACGACCTTCATCAATGTGTCTTCAATGAGGCTTGTGAGGCATGACCTGCCCCTCACAAAGCCATGATGACTATTTTTAATCAAACTATGTTTTTCTAAATAATCATAAATCCTATCTCTCAGAATCCTTTCCAATATTTTGCTCACCACAGACGTAAGACTGACTGGTCTGTAATTCCCAGGGATTTCCTTATTCCCTTTCTTGAACAGGGGAACAACATTTGCCTCCCTCCTGTCATCCGGTACTACTCCAGTGGAGAGCGAGGATGCAAAGATCATCGCCGACGGCGCAGCAATCTCCTCCCTCGCTTCCCGTAGTAACTTTGGGTATACCCTGTCAGGCCCAGGGCACTTATCCATCCTGATGTTTTTCAAAATTTCCAGCACATCCTCCTTCTTAATATCAACCTGTTTGAGTCTATTAACCTGGTTCACGCTGTTCTCATGAGCAACAAGGTCCCTCTCTCTAGTGAATACTGAATAGACTCGGACTGTTTTCATACTCCCTGAGCCCCATGGGGAGATCGATAATGATTGCCCCGTGAGCCTCGTGGGGGTTATGGTACAAGTCTTCATTTCTCATCCCACTCCCATTCAGATCTATCTATTTTTGGTTATCTTCAGGTTTGCTAATGCCTCAGTAAGATAAAGGATTAGATCAAGGCATCTACTGCAGTTGAGACCAGGTAAGGGTTTGGAATTGACAGGAAGGAGAGTAAAAGGCTAAGGAGATGTCATGACCTTTACCACTTTTTTTTAGGGACAGCTGGCATCTTCCCTTTGGCAGGCAGAATTGCAGAGGAGAGTTTCACCCAATACCTCAATGCAGATGTATACCATGAATGTGGTTGAATAGAGTTCTTAGAAATTACAATTTAAACAAGATCATTTGCAAGCTGCAAAATCAATTTGGCCAATGATTTTGAAATGAAATCAGAACGCTTTGATCTGATTGACTGAAACCATGAGGGATATTGATCACATTGTTGCTTGTATTACCTGCGGAATGGAAACAGTGAAAGATGTACAGTAAAATCCCAGCGAGTTGAATCCCAGGGGATCGGCCCACAAATTTGTGACAGCTGAGAAACTATTCCCACATGAATGCATCTCTATGTAACCGGACACACATACAAATGCCAAATGAAAACACAGTAAAACAGTACATGTGTGAAAGTCTTTATTCAATTTGTTCACAACTTACATTAGCCTGTCCTTGTACAAAACAGGAGTTTTGCATTCAAAAATGTCAGGATTTAGCTCTGAAAAAAGTAATAATTTTTTAATGCTAAACAAGCTGTCTTCACGCGTGCATGTTACAGTCCACGATGTTGTCAATACAATTAAATATGTTTCCAGTGCTTTCGTGCCACAGTGCAAAATCTCTGTGGCCATTGCGGCATCAACTAGGGAAGCGAATGGGCATTCATCGGACTCTTTAGGGTCCTCGGCCTCCTTGGGTTCCTCGGTTGAAGAACATACTCCACTTGCAATTACATCATCTGTCAGTTCCAAGACAGCGTATAGCATCATCCACCTCCACGTAATTTTCCATGGGGTCCCTGCTGGAATTTCCAGGTTGACCTCCTGCAGGCTAGTAAAAAATGCCTCACATCTGGTTCGTTGGCCTTTTCCATCTCCTCCTCGTTGTTGACATCTTGTGCAGTTGTAACCTTTTTGAACCCAGCCTGGTGGTAGCAGTTAGCAATTTTGGCTTCCATCACCATCTTGCACATCTTTTTCATCATAAACATGGCCCATAGAACAGCTGAATTGTACTTCTGCTTCTTATCGACGGCCTCAATAACCTGAGAGATCAGCTGCCATCGGTAGTGGGTTTTCAAGTTCCTAATCACCTTTGACCCATTAACTGGTGCTTAGCCATAGCATTGGGAGGCAAGAACATCTTTCTGATGCACTTGAGGCCATCGAACTTGAGGTGTGCTGGGAAATTGTCTATCATATTGTCTATACTGATGATAATCTTCCTTTCGCTGATATGTCTTGTCCACTTTCCTGATTCATGCCTCAAAAATGCTGGAGGACATCCAGACTGCTTTGTTAACCTTGTACTGAATGGGTTGCAGTGTGACATTCATGGAGTAATATGGCTTTGAGGATTTTTCTGTCACAAGAAGCGGCAGCTTTTCAGTGCCTTCCATGTTGGTGCAGATCATAGCAGTGACATGATCCTTGCTCTGTTTTCCATGAGCACATGTTTCACCTTTAAACATCAAAGAGCAGTCAGACAAAAGATGGTGAAACAGCCTGGTTTCATCTGCATTAAAAATGTCTCATGGTTCACATTCATTCAGGACATGGGTGAGACCATTTTGGAGCCAATAATCTGTCATTGCTGCTGTAACCGCCGCACCCTCACCCGCACCACACAGAAGACAATGCTGTACCTTGTCTGTTTTTCTGTCTTTATTTGAGATTTCCCCCCCTTTTTTTTAACCAACAAAACATCGCACCTATACAATTGATACAGTACAGCACAATTATTCAACCGTAAAAAAAACAGCTGAATCATCTAACCCAGCGCTTTGACATAAAAGCAGAATAAAAGGATGAAGAGACAAAGAATAAAATAAAAAGAGGTGGAAGGAGAAGGGGCATGCCCTCACATGCAGTACATTAGGGACAGTACTGTGTATTCTAAGGGAAACCATGTAGAAATAAATATGACGCCACTGAACCTGTATACTTAAGATAGGGGCCCATACTTTTTGGAATAAGTCTGATTTAAATCGAAGTATACAAGTTGGACATGCTATTGAAATGTACTCCATAATAACTTTATGCTAATTATGTACAGAAGGTGACTAATCATTGATCCAAGAATATAAAATATATTTTCATGCTTCAAATGTTAGATTATATAACTTTTTCTCGTTATCACCAATTATACGTGGATCTGGAAATCCCAGAATCAAAAACACAGGGTCCATGTCAAATATTTTTTCCAGCTCTTTAAGTATGCCTGACCAATAGTTTTTTTATTTAGGCATTTGACCAGACAGCGGACGGGATTCTCCGACAGCCGGAATCGGGAAACACGATTGGGCGGAGAATTCGGCATCAGCCAAAAATTGAGATTGGCGCCGGGCTCCAAAAGGAATGCCATGCTCCAGTCCCTCGACAGCGGCGTGAATGATTTCTATGCCGCACGCCAGCCTGGGCATACATGCAAATTGTACAGTAAAGGCCATTGGCTTATCATTAACGGGCCTAGCCCAACATTTTCCGGGCCTTCGTGATGCTCCACCTCCTCAAGGAGGAATTACCAATGGCGAGGTTCACTTGAGGTATTTCAAATCAGGAAACAGGCGCCGTGGCTGCTGAGGGTGTGGGAGGGGGTACAAACAGCGTTCAACATCGCTATAGTGTGCTGATTGTTGTGTCGCTGGCCGGGAGGGGGGGTCTGTCAGAGCCGGGCGGAGTAGCTGGGAGGGTGGGTAGGAGGTAGGCCGTGGGTCCAGTTGGCCAGGCAGGAACTGCCACTGCCACAGCCTGGAAGCCAGCCATGCGGCTGCGCATGCCGCTGACTGCCCACTGGGAATTTGGATCCGATAAAGACCCATGGGTTGGATGGTTACCCACCCAGGCCACGCCCCTAAGTACCCCTGGCCCCAGCCGATCCATCAATGGAATGGGCATGTTCCAGCATAACTAATGCCATCACATTGACTGGTATGAGGGTCGGCATGTATTGGAATTGCGCGGATTCTACGCAGTGCCAGTGCGAGCCCATTAACGTGACCTGACTCGCTCCGGAACTGGCACCACTTTTGTTCACATAGAACAGCCGTGACTCAGTCCCAGTGTCAACACTTAGTCTCTCAAAAGGAGAATTCGCCCCAGTGAGTATATTTCCCTATTGCAATTCTACATTTTTGGCACAGTGGCGATATGGCGGGATCCATCTTGTGTCTTACACTTGGTGCAATATGCAAACTATGTAGAATTTTTAAGCTGAATCACCTTCATTCAATTACAAACAGAAATTTTATTTGCATTCTTCCAGATATTTCCCAGATCTCTGAATCGACATTCATCGCGAGATCCCTTTCCCAAATCGGCAGGACCTCTTGGTTCTTGAACATGGAGTGTTATAAAATTTACTAATTAATCGTTTTGGATCCGTGAGCAGTAATCTTTTTTCGACAAGGGGAACATTGAGATCAAGATGCCAGGTTGTTTTATTAAGAATAATGGACACAATATTTCCACTTTGTTGCGCCTGGCGCCGAACGTATTATGCCAGGTGAATAGCGGGAAAGGGGAAAATGTGATTTGTCCCTTGCGTGAATCATTTTGCCATTCACCTGGCGAGATCAAGATCTCGCCCAGAAATGGCGAGATGTTCATTGAGCCGAATTTACATTCATTTCAATCTCATTGAAATTGAAGGCAGCGGCCTCCCGGGAGTCACCCCAAACCCACCAGGGAGAAGTCACGTGAGCGTTTAATGTATCTCTGCAAAAATGGGAACCTGATGCAATTACTACCGAGGGAAGTGAGGAGGTGCGTAGTCCTCTCCATTTACTGGCGTGCAGTTCAAGGGCACGAGAACCTCTGCTCTGGGGTGGGTGGGGGCTCTTCAGGTTGGCTGGGGCTGTTCAGGGGCTGGAGGGAGCCAGGTGGGCTGAGGGGTGTGAGGGGTTTTGCATCTGTGAGGCATTCAAGCCAACTTGAAATATTGTGGAGATCCGTAACAGGGGCTACCACAGCTGCAACCTGTCTGTCCTACTAAACTCTTCCAGGACAGAGCCCTGCTGTAGCTTCTTTCATGAAAGTCAATTTCACCCCCTTTGACTGTGAGCTGCATCTAGCTTCACAGCTGAAGGCTATTTCAAAGGAGGGACTAGCCTTGTTAGTTGTGATAGCACTTCATGTGCCTGAACTCTCAAGTGCCTCCTCGAAGGACCAGGTGGCTGTCTAAGAGAATGATGAGTGGAATGGATGTCCTGCAACCTTTGATGCCTGAACAGCGTGCCTGTACTATGGATGCATCAACACCATAGAGGCGGATGCCAACAATCAAATAGTAAAGAGCAGGAGTTCACCACTGAGGACCCTCTCGCGGCTAAAGGGTAAGTGTCTGGATGAGTGGAGGGCAGTTGAGCATGAGCTCCCTAATTTTGCTGACAGAGTTCTGGGGTTTTGGGGCTCTTGATCTGGCCAGGAATAAGTGTGCAGTGTGTGGTTTGCCAGCATAACTGGCGAGTCGAATGATACTCTGAGAGAAGGTGGGACAGTCATGGTAAGGGTGGGGGAGGCTTGAGGAACTTTGGGACGCAGGGTGGCTGATTGTCGGTCTTCCTCCTTCTCCAAATCCTTCCAGAGACAAAAATGAATGTTGGTGCAGATCCCACGGAGGTTGCATTTGCCCTGCATGTTGCAGCCAAGGCGGGCAGACGTGGCCCCCGGTCAGGCTGAGGAGGGGACAGAAGTGAAGGTAAATTATGTTGAAGGGTGTAAAGGAGTCGATGATCATTCTATGAGGTGACGGACAGCATATTCTGCAGAAGACTGTGTCTCAACAGGGAGATAGTGCAGCACCTCTCCCATGTCCTGGCAGACATGACACCCCGTGGAGAAGGAGGACACCTGCTCCCGGTGGCTTTGAAGGTCACTGCAGCCAATCTGGTGGAGCTCTACAGCGCAGCCCCCAGAGGATCACCTGCTTTGTGGTGGTCTGCAGTGCCCATCACAACTTGGCACAGCAGCAGGCGACAAGCTGGACGAGGAGGAGGAACATACAGTCTCATTTGAGGAGGAGGAGGACCGGGGGTGGGGGGGGGTGGGGGTGTGTGTGGAGGGGTGGGGGGGGAGCTGGTGGACGAGCCCGAGGAGGAGCTGGAGGATGGAGTCAGGCTGACGCAAGGGTCCAACATACCAAGAGGACCAGGGAGGCCTCATAGTCGCGAGATTCACGAGATAAGGCTGTGCCCGTCAGCTCTACCTCTCTACCCAACTGATCACACTGCCCCTTCCGCGCCAATCCTGATCCCTTCCCCAAGGGCATTGTCAGCGGGTCACTATTCAAGCCAAGAGAGGGCCTTTTAATCTTGGACCACTGCGCCGGGGTGGGAGTGGGGTGGGGGTCAGGCAGAGGTTGAACGGGGTTGGGGTTGTTGGGGTTGCGGGCAGGCTAACTGTGAAGATTAAGATGACAGAGGCTTCACATGTTTCAGGTGCAAAATGTTTTACCGGCGAACATTTCAATGTGAGAGATTTCCATTCCCCCTAGCTACAGATAGTGACTCACTAGTGCCCACTCCGTGCTCCTCACTCTTTGTGATTATTCATGGTCTAGTGCTACAATGAGGTGAGTCTCCAGGATGCACATCAGAGGTGAAGGCAGCCTACTGCCTTCATGGTAGCACAGTGGTTAGCGCGTTTGCTTCACAGTGCCAGGGTCGCAGGTTCGATTTCCGGCTTGGGTCACTGTCTGTGCGGAGTCTGCACGTTCTCCCTGTGTTTGCATGGGTTTCCTACGGGTGCTCTGGTTTCCTCCCACAAGTCCCGAAAGACGTGCTTGTTAGGTGAATTGGACATTCTGAATTCTCCCTCAGTGTCCAAACAGGCGCCGGAGTGTGGGAATTTCACAGTAACTTCATTGCAGTGTTAATGTAAGCTTACTTGTATCAATAATAAAGATTAATTAAAAATGGCTTCCGGGTGCGGCAATGACCAGCTAAGTCGCACGTTTCGACACCTCCCGTTGAAACGGACTTTTGGGCTCTTATTAGGAGCCCCAACGGCAATTTTTAACGGCCAAAATTATTGTGCGGTGAAATAGGAGGGAATCCCCCCGGATAAATATGGATAAAGGAGAGGATAGTGGCCGGATTGTAGTGGATCCACTGGAGCAGCGGCAAGGAAGGGAAGCTCAAAGCAAGATGGCGTTGGAAGGTGGCTGTTTGGTATGGGGCCCGGAGCAACAAGAGTTCCTGCGGCACTGTGTGGAAGAGCTGAAGAAGGAGGTGTTGGCCCCGATGCTACAGGCGATTGAAGGGCTAAAGGAGGCACAGAGGACCCAGGAGTTGGAGCTTCGGGTCGTGAAGGCAAAGACTGCGGAGAATGAGGATTAAATACAGGGCCTGGTGGGAAGGACAGAGACGCACGAGGCACAGCACAAAAGGTGTGTGGAGAGGTTGGAAGCCCTGGAGAATAACTCGTGGAGGAAGAATTTAAGAGACTTGGGTCTTCCCGAAGGCACAGAGGGGGCGGACATCGGGGCATATGTGAGCACGATGCTTCACTCGCTAATGGGATCGGAGGCCCCGACGGGCCCTTTGGAGGTGGAGTGAGCTTATCGAGTTCTGGCGCGAAGACCAAAGGCAGGAGAAATACCTCGAGCCATAGTGGTGAGGTTTCACCACTACAATGACAGAGAGATGGTTCTAAGATGGGCGAAGAAAACTCGGAGCTGCAGGTGGGAGAACGCGGTGATCCGCGTGTACCAGGATTGGAGTGCGGAGGTGGCGAGAAGGAGGTCAAGTTTCAACCGGGCCAAGGCGTGCTCCACAAAAAGAAGGTTAAATTTGGAATGTTGCAGCCGGCGAGACTGTGGGTCACACACCAAGGGAAGCACCACTACTTTGAGACGGCAGAAGAGGCGTGGACATTCATTGTGGACGAGAAGCTGGAATAGTCTGGCGAGAGAAAAAGCTTCTGTAATAAAGTGGTGGGGTGATTATGTGGGACGAGGAAGGGGAAGGGTGGGGGGAATTTTTTCAATTTTGTAACTTTTCTCTTTTCCCCTCGTGGGGGGTGGGGGGGGGGGGGTGGGGGGGGGGGAGAGGAGTATGGGGAACTGTGGGCACCGGTGGGAAGGAAAGGGGAAGGAGAAGGGAACTGCGCCATCGGGGGCGGGGCCGAGTGGGAAACGCGGGCTTTGCTCCTGCGCTATGGTAATTGTGGCGGGAACGGGGATGCAGGAAGGAGGGGGCCTCGCACAATGAGGGGCCGAGGACAAATGGGGGAAGCTGAGGTCAGCCAGAGTTTGCTGACTTCTGGGAGCAACATGGGGGTGCAACTACGCTAGAAGGGGATCTAGCGGAGGGGGGGGGGAGTTAACTGGGTTGCTGCTGCTAAGGGGAAGGGGGAGCTGTTATGGGGCGGGGTGGTCGGGACGGGAGAGCACCGTCGGTGGGATATACGGGTACGTGGGAACCGGGTGAGGAGCTGGGTTAGAAAAGGGGATGGCTAGTCGACATGGGGGGGGGGGAGGTAAAGAGCCCCTCAACCCGGTTGATCACGTGGAACGTGAGAGGGCTGAATGGGCCGAT
Source organism: Scyliorhinus torazame (assembly GCF_047496885.1). Taxonomy (NCBI): domain Eukaryota; kingdom Metazoa; phylum Chordata; class Chondrichthyes; order Carcharhiniformes; family Scyliorhinidae; genus Scyliorhinus; species Scyliorhinus torazame. The sequence continues at coordinate 54,560,343 of NC_092720.1, read as the reverse complement.
TAAAAGGGCACGGGTACTCGCACACCTAAAGAACTTAAAGGCAGATGTGGTCATGTTGCAGGAGACGCACCTGAAACTGGCAGATCAGGTTAGACTACGTAAAGGATGGGTCGGGCAGGTGTTCCATTCGGGCTTAGATGCGAAGAATAGGGGGGTGGCTATTTTAGTGGGGAAACGGGTACTGTTTGAGGCAAAGACCATAGTGGTGGACAGTGGGGGTAGATACGTGATGGTGAGTGGCAGATTGCAAGGGGAGGCGGTGGTTCTGGTGAACGTATACGCCCCGAACTGGGATGATGTAAACTTCATGAAGCGTATGTTGGGGCGTATCCCGGACCTGGAGGCGGGAAAGCTGGTAATGGGGGGAGACTTCAATACGGTGCTTGATCCAGGGCTGGACCGGTCTAGGTCGGGAGGAGGACGGCAGCGGCCAAGGTGCTTAAGGATTTCATGGAGTAGATGGGAGGAGTAGACCCCTGGAGATTTATTAGGCCTAGGAGTAAGGAGTTTTCATTTTTCTCCCATGTTCACAAGGTGTATTCACGGATAGACTTTTTGTCCTGGGAAGGGCACTGATTCCGAAGGTGACAGGGACGGAGTACATGGCCATAGCCATTTCGGACCACGCTCCACATTGGGTAGATCTGGAGGTAGGAGAGGAAAAGGAGCAGCACCCACTCTGGAGATTGGATATGGGGTTGTTGGCGGATGAGGGGGTATGTCTAAGGGTGAGGGGGTGTATCAAAAGGTACCTGGAGCTTAATGATAACGGAGATGTCCAGGTGGGAGTGGTCTGGGAGGCGCTGAAGGCGGTGGTCAGAGGGGAACTGATATCCATAAGGGCCCATAAAGGGAAGCAAGAGAGCAAAGAAAGGGAGCGACTGTTGAGAGAACTTCTGAGGGTAGACAGGCAATATGCAGAGGCTCCGGAGGAGGGACTATACAGGGAAAGACAAAGGCTACATATGGAATTTGACCTGCTGACCACGGGCAAGGCAGAAGCACAGTGGAGGAGGGCACAGGGAGTACAGTATGAGTATGGAGAGAAGGCGAGCCGGTTACTGGCCCAACAACTGAGGAAGAGGGGAGCGGCGAGGGAGTTAGGCGGGGTGAGGGATGAGGAAGATGAGATGGAACGGGGAGCGGAGAGGGTGAACGGGGTGTTTAAGGCATTCTACGAGAGGCTGTATAAGGCTCAGCCCCCGGAAGGGAAGGAGGGAATGATGCATTTCCTAGATCGGTTGGAATTCCCGAAGGTGGAGGAGCAGGAGAGGGCGGGACTGGGAGCACGGATTGAGGTGGAGGAGGTGGTAAAGGGGATTGGGAGCATGCAGGCGGGGAAGGCCCCGGGACCGGATGGGTTCCCTGTGGAATTTTATAGGAAATACATGGACCTACTGGCCCCGCTTTTAACGAGAACCTTTAATGAGGCCAGGGAAAGGGGGAAGTTGCCC